>NC_140339.1:8205077-8815970 GCF_963514085.1 Chelon labrosus
TGCTGGAACGGTGGACTCCTGGCGAGCAGGACTCTTTGGAGAGCTGCTATTGGGCTAAACAGACACAAGGAAAAGTTTGTCACGTAGGGAAAAATAAAACATTTTAGCCAAGAACTGCCTCGGGGTTTGTTCTACAAGTATATTAGGAATTGTACTTTTATATTTAAAGTACATTTATGTACCTGTTCGTCCTTAGCCCCCTCAAGGAAATGCCGTTTAGGACTTCCTGAGTCAAGGGGCGTGCTTAAAGATTCTTCAGGCTCCACGCCCTCACTGCTGCCTGGATCCTTAAGTTGAGAAAAACCAGGACATAGTCTGATGCTGACTCCTCAAAAAGGCTTCATGCTTCATCACGCTTGCAGTAAAAATTATTAGATCTAGTCAGTGACTGATCAAATTATGCCAAACCTTTGGCGGCAAGCATTTAAAAGAATATTTGACCTACTGTTCTTGCTTCAGATCATAAACTGAGTAAGCTGGGGCTTATTGTGTCTGATCAGACCAAGATAAAACTTAAGGGTATGGTGGATTTAACAAGTATTTAAAAATAGCGTTTAACAGTCTAAACTGACAAACTAAAACATGAAACACTAGAAACATCAAGTGGCGGCAGCTTCAATTGTTGGTAATTACCTGGACAAGATAGGGATGTGGTTTCCTAGGACACACCGGATACTGAACCATTGCCTGAGAAGATGGAGGGTTTGTCGACATGTTAGAATGACTTGGGGGACCATTTGCATTACTCCAATAACCACCGGCTCCTGGGTACGCTGAATAGCCGCCAGCATACCCATTTGCTGGGTAGCTATACCAGGACCCCTGGCTAGAGTAATTGCTATTAGGTGGAAATCCATGTGCTGCGTATGCTGAAATGAAAGTATAGAACGCTGAGTTAATAGCATATATCACAGGGATCTATAACAGGGTGTTTTCACAACTGTGACCTACTATTTCAACCTATTGCTGAGCCACTAAAGACGTCAGGGGAGGATTAATTACCACAAGAAGAAGGCAGTCAGCCAGAACCTGATATTTGGCCACCCTGTTGGAATTTGCTTGTTTAGTTAAACAGTGTAAAAGAATACTCACTTTGTGTTGAGCCTGTAGCCGTGTACGTCGACACCAATCTGGCATGTTCAGCTCTCACCTGGTTAAAAAATAAAATAAAATAATATAATTAGCTAGACATAATTACAAAGTTGGCACCAATTTACAGTGAGAAATAGATTTGTGGGTAGGTTCAGAGCACTCAAAACCTTTCTCTGGAGATTAGGTGGTTCACACTACCACTTTTACTTTTGGAGGTGGGTATCAGTGAAAACCATACGCTTCAATAGTTTCACCTTCTTATACCTCCCATTAGACACTTAAGACTTATTTGATTTAATTTACAGGGAGAATATTATGAACGTACAGTTTCCAGCAGACTCTCTGTGAGTTTCTTCGCTGACTCCAATCCCGCTGCGTTTGGGTGGCTGCAACACACAGAAGATAATTAACACTCAGCAAAAGACTAAAAGAGATTTACATGTAAAAACTCATAGAAGGCTGTTTCAGACACAAATGATCCAAAACTGAACCCTCACAAATATAAATACATTTTTGTTTATTTATTATAATCAAGGAAAGAACATCCTTCCTCACTTCCTATTCTCCTTCATTCAGAACAAACATACCTGATGTAGACGTAAAGCGGCTCAAAGGACTCTCGTTTTGACGCCTGTTCTATGTAGCCAGAACCTTTTCCCCTGAGGAAGACTCGAGCTCCCGTCTCCGTCTGGATGTGACTCAAGTACGAACCTCCTGGACCCTCGACCTTTTCATTGACGTTGAACGAAGGCAATGCCTGGTCCAGACCCACAAATATCTTTGTGTGGACAAAACTCTGGAAATATAGAGAGAAAAAAGATTTTAGGTTGTTCACTGAAAACAATAATAAGTTTGACTAGAAGCAGAAGAGTTTTTGTAAGCAGATGCAGTAATCCGAGGTTTTTCACTGTAGACCAGGGATGTTCTCTCTGCTACTTAATTTTGGAGGTGGGTATCAGTGAAGGCAATATAGTCTTCATTTGCCTCACTTTCTTAACCTCCACTTTTAAAGACCAGACTCAGACAAAATAAGAACTGAAATAGATTTTGAACATAGGCCACCATGTCCACATAGATATCTTAATACAACCCCTGTTTTTATTTTGAATTTGGAGTGTCATGATATGGTAGTCCCACTTAGAAAAGAGTTTATGTAACATCAAAATGAACAGTACATGATAACTTTTGGTATTCAAATGTCAGGAAAACCGTACACAGGTTTTACCACTGGTACTCGTCTGCTTACCCCTGAATGAGGAGCAGCGGGCCGGTGTCCCTGGCTTGGCACTGCATTGGCATTAGGCATCCGTGGTGCTGGAGTGGGAATGACCGGTCGGGGAGGTTGAGGATAGAGTGTGATTGGCGGCATGACCGGCACCTGTTGTCCTCCTGACGCCGCTGAGGCCCTCAAAACATCCTCAGAGATGATTTCTTTAATCCTGATCACAGCCTCTATGTTGCAGAATAAAGCAATATTTGGACGTGTGCTGTATACAATGCCATGTCACAAACACTTTTATGCATGACATCGGAAAAAGACAAGCCTGGAGCAGATACAAAGTACTACTTACTATTGACCTGGTCCTGGTTTTTCCCCATGACATGTAAATATAAAGGTCTTAGTCTAAAAGAAAGGAAACCAGAAATGTCAGAGGCAACACAGAACAACTGAACTCCTCCAAACATCAGTTCTTTTATCACATTATCACTCTAAAGCCTAATAATTCATATTAGGATGACTGATTACATTTATTGATAAGACAGTTATCACTATAATGCCAACAGTTGCAGGACATAGATTTTTAGAAGTGTTAACACATACCCTGCTGCTTTTCCCTTGTCAGCATCTGTCATGTAAAGACCTTTCGTTGAGACAACAGCTCCACTAAACTGTCGGATCTGAAAAAATGGTAATGAAAATTTGATAAAAGACGCTTTCAATAATATTTATTTTAGACTTTTATATTTGTGCACTTTTTTCCCTATTTTCTTAAAATAGTGTCAGCGGCAACTTTCCACTTACCTCCTCCTGTGTTTTGCCTTTAGTAAGAAGGTCCCTACAATTTAAAGGTACATCATTTATGTCAACCTCTGTAACCACCATCTCCTCTGCAATAGTTGACACAGGCGCACTCTGAGGGGTCTAAAACAAACATAATAAGGAAAAAATTTTAAGTCCTGAAGGTAGTGTAAAAACAGACATCAACAGTTAGATGACAGAGGTTTTCGAGATTGTTCACCTTTGCAAGTAATGGCGGAGGAGTCAAAAGCTTCCCTTTTGCCATTAGCATAGCGTTTATCTTAGCGGCCATTGCTGCAGCCATTTCAACCCCTCCCTGAGGCGCGGGCTTGTCTCCCGTTTCTGGTGTATGGGAAGCTGTGCTGTTTGAACCAGGTGTGCCCATGACTCCTGGTAAAGAGACAGGGTGGGCTGCATTTTCACGTCCCCTCTGCTGCCGTACATCCACACTCTGTTTAGGCTGGGCCGGCTGATCCCAACGGCTGGTTAAGCACCTGAAAGAATTAAAACAACAACAAAACATAACTTTCAACTAGACTTTTAGAAGTTTTGGTTTACTATGCTGTTTAGCAAGAAAAAAAAAAAAGTTCTCATTTTTAATTTGAAGATGTAAGATGTTTACTTAAGTTGTAGCACATAATGAGAACATCTAAAATGGCAACATCTTTGACTGTTTGATTCAACAATCACATCAGTGCTCTTCACAGTACATCATGTAATATTATGAGGGGATAAGGAAAGTTAAGCTTCTACATTATGTGTCTGTGGTCGAACAGTTTGTCTAGACACACGTACAACACGAGGGATTCAAAATCCAAACACTATTAAATTCGACATTGGTAACGTTTGAGGATCGATGTTTATTATAGCTTAGCTAAGCGTATGCAGCATTACTACACACACTTGGCACATACAGGATTTTGTTGTTTTAAGGGCTCTAGTGTGGTTTGATTAAACTAACACTATTCGCTTGTTTGTGACATATATATATACAGCCGAAACTCTCAGCTAAGCTAACAGCAGCTAAGCTAGATTTAACACACTGAAGCGAAGGCTGAGCTAGCTAATTCAGCTAGCTAACTCAGTAAGTTATGACACTATATTAAGAGATTTATTCAACCATATATCCACTTATATGTAAGAGGAATGTTGTGTTTAAGTATTATAATAACACAAACTCCGACCAGACAACTTGTAATGGCATTTTAGCCCAGAAAATTATCCCCCGTAGACTAACTGCTACTAGCAGGCCAGGATCCTGTATGCTAACTAGCGGTAACTGAGCTAACACATACGACAACATAGTTAGCGTTAGCTTAGCTGGCTAGCTTGCTGTTCGGTGAAAATATGCAGTGAGGCGTTAGCTCGACTTATTAAATTTCTATAAAACTCACAATACAAACGGACACTTACGGTGTTTGCCCAGTCATTCCTGAAGACATAGCACAACTCCACTAAATCAGCGGTGAAATTAAAACCGTTTCTGATATCGTTGTCGCTAAACGACCGTAGCCATCGGTCCGCTCTCTCTGCCGCCGGTGGGCGATTACTTTTGACGACTTGTCGCAAAGTCTGACTAAGGCGGAAGCTGAGCTGTTTTTACTGTTACGTAAACTGGCAGTGTATACTTGTTCATCATAACAAATTAAAGGTCATCTAGATCCATGTACACAAACCTGAGACAGGAATATTGATTTAATATTAACAAACTGATTTAATATTAATAATTAAACGTACTCTGCTCAAAACGTTATTTATAAAACACAACATCAGCCACATTATCATGGATGCAGTATTCCTGACCTTGTCTGTATCAGTCCTCTGATATTAGAAAGTTGAAACTCTTACCATGTACTGATAAGGTAGTTAGAAATCAAATTTTTCTAGCACATTTAGACAGAACATACTATCAGATTACAACATTAGTTGCCACTGATTGTGAATGGATTGTAATAGTTCTGCTTATGTGTTTATTTACTGCATAGCTACATATCAGAAACTGTATATTACTTCATTTTGGTGCCTGAATTCTTAATTGGAGTTTCGTTTAAAGTTAAAAATATATGTATAATACTGTCCCTGAGGCAGCTCACCCTCATGCAGTTCTTTTCTGAATTTTGCAAACAATGGAATAAACTAACAAAAAAGAAACCCCACGCAGTGTGACTTATTGGCTCTTGACTTCCAAGACAAGAAAGATGTTGTAAGTTGCCGCGTTGTCTGCAGCAGGCAGCGATGATAAACCTTGCAGGGATGAGGTTGTGGTGGATAGATGGGTTGACACAGTCTTTTAGACACGGTACAGCATTGTTTATTTTCCACTTCCTACCAACATCGAGCACTGTCTTCTTATAACCGTGACCACAATTGTTTCTTAACTTCAATTAGGTTGTTTCATTTATTTATTTTTTTAAACCAGGCCAGGAAACCTAAATAGTTTTTGTGCCCAAAGCAACCTTGAATTGGAGAGTATGTAACTTCTGGATGAAGAAATGAGACATTCTTTAAGCATTTTACCTATGTGAAAACAATGGTGTGGGTACAGACACATGTGCTTAACCAAAGTTATGTATATGCCAGCTCAAAATTGTGGCTCATTTATGTAACTGTCTTTTGTAACTGTTCGAAAGGCAGAGATAAATGATGTTACCTCGCCGTTGGGAGTGCTGGATCAAAAAACTTGTGAGGATGAGGAATAGCAACAGTCCATTTACGCTGCACAATGTTCTTTCAGAAAAAAAAAAAAATTGTTTTGAATACTTTATATGAGAAATGCAGTGATGTGGAAGAGTACAGCTGTTCCTACGGCTTGTCCCCAACGCAGTACAAGTACCTGGAAGAAGAATCTCAGCACTTTAACTGTAGGTGTATTTGATGTCCAAGCCGGAGTCTCATCCTCCCGGTATGTGTGACGTGACATCTGCCTCCACTCAAAAAACCTCAGAAAAAAATTCATTTAAACTAGGTAATTTCTTATCTCTAAAAATGAATATAACTCGAAGCAAAATAAGTAACCTAAAGAGGTATTTAGAGAGCTTGACAAACTATTCACTGCAAACTGCAAAAATTCAATACCTTATAAGGCCAATAAAGAATTAATGAAAAAGGACAGAAAGGTAACGGGTAAGAGGGAAGACATTGAATTGTGTCAGGAATTAGACGGCAAACATATAATCGTCATTATTTTATTTTTCATTGAATAGTTTCTAATTTTTTTTCCGTGCCTTCAGACCAAAATGTGAATCAGAAGGAACAAACAAATCCCCTGATTGAGTGTACAATTCTTTCATAAGAGAGAAACAAAGATAATTGTGGTCAATACTTCTCATCGACCACCATTTGCTTAGCTGTTATGGTGTTTATATACTGTTTAAAGAGGAAATATTCTTAATAAGCAACAATCTTTAACATATATTAGTATCCTAATCTGAATCCAACCTTGAACAAAAAGCTGTTCCCTGGGTCTGTGTATAAGGATGTTGGACAAGCGGCCAAAATAGAAAGATGTTTGATCATAAATCAATGCAAGCTGGCCTCTAGGAGACCGCTCGAAGACAGTGATAGACAACTCTGCGATCCACATCCTTCTCTAACCATTTAGTTCTCTGTATACGTGCTCTGCGTGACCGTCCCATTCACAGGTATTCAGATAGCTATAATGGTTGATCTCATTTGCTGCAAATCCAGTGTAAAATTCATTGTCTATAAAAATATTGAGATTTACTTGAACATAACCTTCTGACTATGTTTATAATAAAAACTCCAGATGTCTGTTGCAGTTGCACAGTGGGATGTACTGTATAAATATTGTATAAAATAAGGCAGTCTTTTCAGTAGGATAAACCAGATACAAAAATTTCTGGGAGAAAAAATTTTCAAGTCCAAAATGTTTTCACATATTTCTGCTGTTGTCAAATGTCAAGCGGTTTACAGCATTAAACCAAGAGTAAGGGATTGTTGCAACAATGAATACACCCACGCACTCACGCCAACAACCAAAACACACCCACGCATACACACACACACACACACACACACACACAAACACTCGCGCACACAGACAAACTCCTGATGATCAACGATAACAGCTTATTCTCCAATGCAACATCCCATCCCTGGACAAATCACTGAGACGTAGACATTTCTAATATTGTTTACAGTGCAATACAAAAGTGTTCATTCAAACTGGTACTGTACTTTTGATAAGAAAATAAAAATGTTTAACATGGTAATGCTTCATATGAATAATAATTGTGATTTTTTTTTGAGAGTTATAGTAGTAGTTGTCATCATTAGCTTTGGCTTTGCTCTCGCTTTTTTAAGTTCAAATTGTTCTTGTTTGTCTAGTAATTCGTGGATGAATTTTAATATAGAAAATATGGAACATTTAAGAAAACAATTAACATACCAAATCATCTGTAATTAGATACCTATGATCATGATGTTGAGGTTTTTGTCTCTCGGCAGTGGCCTTAAATGAAGGTCCACTCCCCGACCCACAAAGAAAGCATCCCCGTCTTATGTCTGTCGTGACAGCTACGTGTCAACTTGGATGTGTTTCTGAAGGACACATGAAAATATTGCCCAAAAACAAACAATCAAACAAACAAAAACAAAACAAAAAAAAAAAAAGCAGTGGAGTGTTCTTTCATAGTGTGGCCTCCAGGGACAGAAGGAGTCTTCCCGTCTTGTCGCGAGCACAGGGATGGAGGTCAAAAGTGATAATATGGCCTGATGTGGATTAGACACCTTCATATGCAGACCACACTTCCATCCACTCCTTCAGTAAACAAGCAGTTTTTTACTCATACCACATGGAGCGCCCACATGGTAACCAGGGGACGGATGCTTTGCCAGGAGGACCTGTGAGGACCCTCTCTCAGTCATGTCACTTGACCAGCTACACTGTGAATGCCTGAGAGGCATGAGGAGTTAATAAGGATGCTGCGTGTCTGTGTCAGTTTGTCGCAGTTCTCATCTGACCGGTTTGTAAAGCCAACAACGTTACTGCTCCAACTGCCCGTCAGGGAGTCCTTCTGTGGTTTCTGGGTGGACGGACAAGTGGACGCTCGGCGTGCTACAGAAGCAGGAGAGTGAGGGCGAGGAGGCCCTTTAGCTGGCTGGACTGGCAGGGAGAGAGAGACAGATGCCCCAGCAGGAGAGAGGAGGTCTGGCCCAGACTGCAGAGTCCCGGGACCGAACGCTGCAGCACCTACTCTGGAGGTGGTCGCAGGCTGTGCAGCTTCCTCTCGTCCAGGCCTTTCCAGTACTTGAAGTTGTTGTCCAAGTGCTGCATAAGATTGGGGAGGTCTGCAAAAGCTGGAGAGAAGACAAACTAGCTGAGACTTCATCTTATTTACTTACGTTTGAGAAAAAGCTGACTCTCACACTTTAACAAGATAACTGGTGATACCAAAAACCCAAATTCCCAATGCTAATGTGATACCACTAAACTCGTATCTACACATCTCCCTGTATCAAATTATTCATTCCTTATAAAATAACACAAAGCCAGGGATTGTTGTGGCACGCAGGAACTGACCTGAAGTGTGTTAAAGCTTGCTGTATTAAATAATATATACAGTTTTAATGTTTCTAAATATTACTAAACATCACATTTTCTGCAGCGAATGGTATTCAGGTTTATTGTTGCTTCCTACGTGTCTCTAGTGTGCAGTCTTACCATCCCATGCGTCAAACATGTCCGTAATGAAGTAGTCTATGAAGGAAATCTGGGACTTTGGGATGCTACAAGTGTTTCTGTCAAACACAGGCATAACCACCGGCAGACCTTGCCTCTTCTCCTCATCCGTCTGCACCAGAGACGGAAGTTACAATCAATACATGAAACACAACAACACCACGAACGCGAGTGTAATTATTACTTTTTTAATTTTCAATTACCTGTGCAAAATACTCCTCTGAGATGCGTCCGGCCCATTCTATACAGAGCTCCTGAGGCCTGCATGGATTGGAGATGTCTGCACACTTAATCAGCATCCGCTTGACAAGGATGCGATTCTCGGGGGAAGTCAGAATACTTTTGGCGGACTCCTCATCATTGTTTCCCTAAAAAAAAAGAGAGAAAACTAAAAATTACTGGTTGTGTATGTACAGTCCATAAAAAATAAGGGCGATAAAGTGAGGCTCGAGCAGCTGATAAACCCTTTCTTTATGGAGTATATAGTCAGAGTAACACTTACATGTTAATGAGTGCAACAGGTTTCATGAAGTCAAATGATTCACTACTTAAAGTTTAACAATTTAATTCATTAAAAGGTACGTAAAGCAAAAATGAAGGCCTGTTGTGCTGAGCCAGAATGAGGCTACTTGCATTATAGATCTAGTCTCGAGGTTAACTGTACTATTAAATGATGACGTGTAAGTGACACAATTGTCTTTTTATTAACTGAACCAGTCCTTTTTCATAACACCAAAAACCCATATGGGTCTGAAACCATTTATTGGTACCATTCCTGCCTTTAAAAGGCAAGACAACTTTTAAATGTCTGCGTTAAGCATTCCACACACGGACGAGAAAGATGGTACCGAGTTGTAAAATTCTCTCCCCACAAAGATATCTGTGCCCAGGCAACAACAGGCTGCAAGCCCCCTGAACCAGCACCATCGTCCCTAAAGCTCTTAAACTATTGTGGCTTGAACAGCGCTAAAGAGTACGACTGAGTGACGTTTGTCATACGATGTGTCCTCTGTTCACAGACACAGGCAAATTCAGGACTGTTTCTACACGGGTACGAAACAGAATTAAATTTTTAATCTCACCCCATTCTCCTCCAGAGCAGCCAGAGGCTTGTTGATGCTGTTGACAAACTTGTTGACGTGTTCAAAGTGTTTGGTCATCTCAGTTGCGAGCACCATATCAATGATGGCCTGTCGTAATGTTCGATACTCATTCCTATAGAGGGAGACGGAGAGAGAGAGAGAGAGATCAGATGGATGAAAACAGAGAAAGTGAGATGACAGTGTGGTAAATAACATGGAAACCCGTGTGAACAGCCCCCCCTCCCACCCCATCCGAAGGCAGTGACAGTGGCGATGAATGGATGCTTTGTTTCACCTTCCCCCTCCGAGGGGACCAGTACATGTGAGCTATTCTGTTTTGGGACTCAAATCACATTACTACCCTGATGCTCTATGCTTTCAACACACACACACACACTTTATTACAATATTACTTTCATCGACTCGTATGCAGACTTTGCTTATCTGCTGCGATGCTCCAGTTCATGTTGTCTCCCGAAGAATTTTCATACATAAAAATGTGATTTGTCTTAATCTCACTTGTTGATATATTAGAAGACATTTGTTGACCTAACAAGCCAATTATTATTTTTTTTCATTCCACTGGGTTCCTAGTTTAATCATTTGAATTACACAAAAGTCATCTAATGACTTTCATTTAATTAGAAATAAATTAAAGGAACCCTGCAGCCAAAAATAGAAAGTCATAAGAACATTTTTTTTTTTTTTTTAGCTCTTTCGGAGGCACAGATATATTTATAGTATTTAAAGCATTTTAGCACAGGAGAACGGTTAAACGAATCTCCCACCTTTCTATGTTTTTAAAGATGTTGCACTTGTCGTCTCTCGTGGTGATTTGGAAGGCCAGCGCGGCGTGGTGACTCTCCAGCACGGCCGTGTCGTTGTAGAGGATGGCTAACTCGCTCCCCGCGTTGCACAGGAAGCTGTTGGTGCGGCCCGGGTGGTCCACGTCGTGCACGGTAGCAGCAATCAGGGCAGCAACCTCGTCAATGGGATCCAAACTTTGCTGTAGCGACACAACCAAAAAAAAATAAATAACGGTATAAATATCCAACTGAACAAACTGTTTGTCATTAAAGTAAAAGCATGGTGTATTACAACCCTAGTCTTGATATTGTCTGGTGAAGAGCGTCCAAATTTGTCTGTAGGCTGAATCAAGAAGTACCACTACACCGTGGAGAACAGTGGTGATTTATAAATATGATAATAACATTTAATATTCATCAATTTAACTTTCCTGTGGAACCAAAAACATGTAACTGACTAATGTCACCCAGGTGTACTGACACTCCTTAATGTTGTTGAATTTATTCTAATTTAGATTTTGTTTTAAAACTCGTTCTCGCAACAGACCCCACACACCTGGGCCATGGACTGTTTGTACCTCTTCCTTCACGGAAAAGGTAAAGAAACATCAAAACCACAACCAACAGACTGAGAGACAGCTTCTTCCCCAGAGCTGTGAAGTCAATCGACCCCCCCTCCTTCCTGCACACACACACACACACTCAACCCTCCCCCCTGACCCCACCCACCCCCCGGCATGGACACTTTACTTTACAATCACATGCACTGTGTGTTTACAAGGATTGCTGCTAACTATTCATTCCTATGTATATATTTGTACAGCCATATTTTTACTTTTTATCTTATTTTATTCTTATTGTTAAAAATGTTTTGCCTATTCCATTGTCTTTTTATATTGCACTATTTAAGCCAGGAGCTACCGCACAAAATTTCGTTATGTTCTCACATAATGACAAGAAAGGATTCTTGATTCTTATTAACATATGCAACTGAGCACATAGGGAAAAAAAAGCTCCACTCAAACACTAGAGGCCATTGCTTGCAGGGTCGCTTGTGTCACAGGATTTTTAAATATCAAAAAAAAATCCCTCATTTTCTAATTGATTTGCAACATAACAGACGTGCTAACCTGTGTGCAAAGTTCCAGGGATTCCTTAATCTTTCGGTGATGTAACCTCCCAGTTCACCAGCTAAGCCAATGAAAGATCACTCCACCGAGATCAGAAATAGATGGTTTGGTAATCAGCTTAACCAGCGCAGTGTCCTCACCGGTTACTGAGCCACTGACACACTTGGGCAAAACACTGTCTTTCTAAGATAGAGTCGGCACAGACGGAGCACTTGACAACCAAGAGAGCCGTGCAAGAGAGCTGAAAACATGCAGCGTCTAGATATTGCAGGGGCTCGGATGGCAGCCCCTAACACATGTTAAGCTTGAAGTAAGAATGCTGAACTTCAAGAACATTTAAATATCCACCTGAAATTTCACATGAAGTTTCTGTAGTCATTTTTTTTTAATTCTTCCATAAATCAAACATGTGCAGAAAGTTCATGCATTTCAGACACACTCGTTTCAGTCGCTGATTTACCTTAACCCTCTCCTTGCAGAGGAAATACGCCGTCGCGTGCAACACATCCGCCGCATGGCTAGAGTTGTGGTAGGAGTTACTGGAGTGGTAGTTAGCTTCAATCACTTGTAGCCAGGAGCGCAGAGTGGCTTCAGGGCAGTTTAGGAACTCGCAGACCCCAAAGCGGGAGAAGATCTTCAGACCCAAGTAGGTCAAAGGCCTGCAGGAGGATTCAGCATGACAGTTTAATACAAGCTCTCCCCTAAATGTCCCCTAAATGTGTTGTTGTCTTACCGTTTCAGGGTTGCAGCCTCCAAGTTGAAGATGTCAAAGTCCCAAGAGTCCTCGTTCTCCATGGTCTGGGCGATACGAGGGGGGATGTCATTTAACGACAGAGGAGTTGTCAGGTGACTGGGGAGATGGTGGGGCTCTGTGAGCAAAAAAAAAAAAGAAAAAGAAAGAGAGAAGGAATTCAGACCTCTGGCTGAACCACGGGAAGAAAGAAATGATGCTTGTGTTTAATAAGGACGAATCTGGAAACCGTAAAACTAAAAAGGTGCAACGTGACCCTTCATGTCAAAGCCTGCTGTGTGCTTTATATAAACTCACGTTTTGTGGAGAAGATGTATTCATTTCCTGACAATCTGCGTAAACCATCCTGTGAACAATAAAAAAAAAAAAAAGAAAAAGAAAGAAAGTTTCAGGGACTGAGGAAATGTAGAGGAAGTACAAGAAACTGACTGTATAAACACAATTAATAAATCCAGCATTCATCATTTTCAGTCCCACACGGAGTTCAAGTCGGTGTCTGGAGCACGGCGATCGCCTCAAAATAAATTGGACGGAGAAATTGTTTGGAAACTTTGGATTTAGGAGGCATTTACTCGAAAATCAGATCTAATGTGAAGCGGAGGCCACGAGGAGACAGATCTGAACATCTGCATTGACCATCACAGATGTTTCAATGACTCATAAAAATAAGAGAAATGCCAGATCTGATTAGATCCGCTAACTCGTGTTTTTTTATTTTATTTTTTATTTTTTTGTCATTTGAAAAAGAGGTTGATGTTGGCTATATCTCAGTTTTACTCAAAAAAACGCGCAGAAGCAAATGCACTTCAAAAAACACAACAGGAATAAGAAGATAACATACAAAGATCATCCTGATTTACCGTATTAACGCCTTTGCGAGTGTCCTTCCATCACATACGACTGAACTGACGTAGTAATGAAACCAACACGCAGTTCAAAACATAATTACCACGTCCACCAGCTGTGACGATCGCGACGGATACGTCACCGTTAGAATTAATGCCCGTATGTCAGAAAAATCTACAGCGAATTATTTCATTAACACATTTGTCTTCCTCTGGGCCTTGCAGCACGCTGTGAGAGCAAACGGGGCTCATCAGAGGGGGAACACTTCATCACCCAAATAATCAAACATGAGGTGAGAAGTGTAATGATCCAGCTCTTCTGGGGCCGTGTTAAGTATTTAAACGGGCAAATGTTTTAACAGTGGCTGAAATCACATTTTTGCACCGGAATTTTGTTTTTCATTTTTATTTCTCTTTTCAATTAAAATTATTTTTAGTTCATTTCCAGAGCGGAATTTCTCTTTTCAGTGCAGTTTTTATTGTTCAGAATTTTTATTTTTATTTTATTTATTATTATTATTATTATTTGTTTTTTATATAATATGAGGAGATTTTTAAGACGTTTAGGATAACAATAGAAACCCAGCACCTTATGGAGGCAGCTGTCTCATGTAGACATGCCAGACTTAATTGAAATACCATAAAAGCAAAAATAAAGATTAAAATAATAGAAATAAAGACATTTCCTCTATATATTTTTATTATAGAGGAGTTCACAATATTCACAATATTGCCAGATAGATTTTATTCTAAACTCAGTCAACTAAAATAGTATGTCACCTCGTTTTAGTTCTAAGTTTTGTTTATAATAATAATAATGTTTTTGTGCCCGCTTTCATATTCCCCAGACGATTTAAGACAGTTATCCGTCGACTTTTCCCAAGAAGAAGTGCATCACTATTGAAACTGTGGCGATAGTGTTGTACATGAGCATGCTAGCACTATCACTGCGAATGTTAGCATGCTGATGCTAGCATTCGGCTAAAAGCTCACAGGGCCACCAGCATCTTAATCTAGTTTTATGTCAATGCATTTCCCAGAGGCCAGTTAAAATCTTATAATATAATACTAACTAACTGTATTAAGAATAAACAGGAAATGAAAAGACTATGAGAATTAACATCGTGAGCGTTAGCGCTATACAAACGACCGTCATGTGTTACCCAGTCATTCTGGTGCTAAGTCATATACTGTATATATTTATATTGGGCTGTAAGTGAGTAATGGGCGTGTGTCACAGAGTGAAATGTTTACTTCACACGTGAAAAAGGAAGAGGAGACTGGCTCATCTTTGACCCGAGCATTGTCTCATGGTGGCGCTGCCCCTGTACACACTGGCTATTTTAAGACCTTCTCCCCAGGAAGATGACAGCTCGTCTCTTCATTCTCACCGGGTCTTCTGAGTTCAGACCCAGCTCACCTTCACCGTGACCGGCCACTTCTTAAACCAATGCACCAAATATAAATAAATAAATAAATAAATAAATAATTATATCCCCTAAATCCAGACAAACAGCCATTCCCCCAGTCTCTATCATTTACGCAGAACAAATGTTTCTGGTGAAGGACTAACACCTCAAATGTTTCCACGGCGTACATGTATAAGTAAAGCAATGCTTATTCATCTGATTCAAAGAACAGGATGTTTCCAGGCCTGTGGAGTCAAGAGGAAAAGGTTCATGTGAGTGTGACTGTGTGCAGAGAGAGAGAGAGAGAGAGAGAGAGAGAGAAAGGGAGGGAGAGGGGGGAGAAAGAAAGGGTGGGGTGGGCTTTCCTCTCCAGCCTACAGGAGCACAAAGGACAATCTAACACTTCCTCTGGGGTTGTTGCCAAGACTGCCAACTTGGCACTCTTTCTACTTCTGTTCTTCACCACTGCTGTCTGTTAATCTCTCTCCCTCCCTCCCTCCACCAAAAAAATGAACAGAAATCAAAAAACAAAAAGGTCCACACGCAAGAACGCTCCCCGGTCCTTTAAATTCAACACGTCACAGGCCGTCACAGACGTTCCGCTCTGTGGATATTCCAGCGCTATCATAAAGGAGTTGTCTCACACGTAATGGAAGGAAGCTGTTTGGGTGTTTCAGGCTCCTTCAAGGCCGTTTACGCTCTAAAGGATGTGGCGCTTACCGTCATCAGCCCTCCCACGAGGTCATTTGTGTGGGGATCTTCATCCTTGGTGCCCAGCTGCGGGGAGTAGAGCTCAGTGGTCCTCAGGATCTCTAGTACCCGATCCAAGGCCTCTGCCACGGGCATGGGACTGCTTTCCTGCGCTGCATTGATGATGTTGATTACCTGGTTGATAAAAAGGAGAGAAGCTATTGTCGTCACAATCATCATCATTGGATTTGTTGCGGCTTTTGTAGAAAATGCATGCATGTAGAAGAGCAAACGCTGAATATAGTTAATGATATTCACTGGACAAGAATTTAAAAGACCAATAAAAGAGAGAAAACGTTTCACATATGTACACATTTAGCCAGTCCCCACTTTATTTGGGTCATCTCAAAGCCTCTGGGTCCAGACGACAAAGGCTCTGCTGTCCCCTGCAGTTTTAGCCATACACACTTTACAAAAGGGACAAAAAGGTCATGAATACAGTTGGACACTGCTGGGAAAATTACATATTTTGTTTTTTCTGTGTTGCAAAGAAAAAAAAAAAAAACAGCCATTGCAATCAACACGTTAAACGAAAGATATTATAAATACGAATGCATTTTTCATTTCATAAACCTCCAATAGTTGGCATGTGAACACACAAGGGGCACCTTGCGGTAACAATAGGCTCTTCTAAGCAGTAGACCAATAAAGCAAATGAAGTACTTCCAGCTCACTATTTCTATTCTGTCTGCAAAGTCATAAAAAAAAATAGGCAATTGTTCTTAATTGTAACTGTGAAAGTCAAGGCTAGATCTGGGGGGGCAAAGAAAACGTCCAGATAAAACTGGACATCTTCTGGAAAAATCATGTCAGTGCCAAAAGAGCAGCAGGAAAGTTGTGCTGTGCAGTAATGAATACAGACTCATCATGACTCCATCATAAAAGTTAACATCCTGATAAACATTTTAGGAAGACATGATGTCAAAATCTTTACCAGAGGCATGTTTGCAGAAAAAAAGGGAGCAGCATTTCACACTTTAACACCAGCCGTTAAGCAGAAATACTCTCCTTTCGGGTTGCGTGGCAGCCAGTGGTACAGAAAACAGTTTAAGATTGATTTAGAAGAGGGAGTGGAATAAAGCAATCAGCAAAATCCTGGACAAGAAAGCGAAGAGTCTGGCTTCCATGACGTGAAACGAGCCAAATCAAGATTCCAAAGCTGCCTCAGGATCCTTGTGTTACTTTAAGACACACAAGCTGATGTTTTTGAAATGGCCTTCGGTCCCCTGACTAGAACATCACTGAAAATCTGAAGGTTGATCCCAAACAAGCTGTGCGTGCAAGACAGCCTAAAAATACCTCAAAACCTGAAGTGATCTGCAAAGGAGAGTGGCTGCAAAGTGTCATTTTTTTATCGTTGCTTGCAGCGGAGGCGGAATTGACTTCTTTTTCATTTCATATGTAATATGTAAGTTTGTGGTTTTGTTCCCATAAAACTGTGAAGCAACAAAGCAAAAATCAATCCCAAAACATACTGGAAGCCAGAGGAAAGAGGCTAAAGCATTTGCAGTGTGGTCTTAATTCTGCACTTTCTCGCCGAGGGCTACGAGATCAATATCACACATATCTGCCCATTTATTATTAAGTTGCTGTGGGGAGATGGTTTGGTCAGTCCATTTACCAGAACCAACAGAAACCTAAAAGTAAAAGTGACGATTTGTGGTTAGATCCTCTTTTATCTCAGGGTAATTAGCTACTGCTAGAAGGATTTTTTTTACACATATTTTGCAGCTAACCCGCTGCTGACTCCATCGTCATAATGAAAGGATGTATACAATATATTCCTAATTAAACTCTCAGCAAGATATAATAGTATATTATCAAATTATCTCTTAAAGAGGCCTTACAGCAATCTTTACATGAGATACAGGGATGCAAAATGGACTGTGCATCTCTAAAATGAATAAAAGCGGAACGCTAAAGGCACAACTAACAATGAACACCTTTAGCAGGGACAGAGAGCATGTGCAAGAACACAAGTTCTAGCTAATTCACTTACACACATATACACACAGTACCAGCAGTTCTATCGGCGCTTTATTCTGGAGAGGATGACGCCTACAGGGACTGACTGCACAGTCAAATGATACAGCAGAGGAACTGCAGTGTGTCATATGACCCCTCCCTGGGGACTTTCTCTGTTTCCGACTATCCAGGCTGCAGACTGCATAAACCACCGAAACAGCAGGTCATTCTGGTCCAACATACTTTCCTGTCTTGTGCATGAAATGTGGCATTTTATCAGCCTATCTCCTCTTGACATGATGTGCGTGACCTCTAAACTCGGCGCTCGTAGCTTGTACAAAAAGCGCTCATGGCAGTTGCGGCAGTTGTACAATCCAAGAGTTCAGTCATGAGATACGAAACATCAGTACAGATTGCTAATCATATGATGGAGGCAAGGAGGGGACCACGGGGGAGGAAATTAACCCACCTTGGTGATGGGTGCCTCTATGGTCATGGAGTGGATTCGGGCCATTGATGAGTGTCTTCGCTGTGAGCTCCCTGGCAGGATTACAAAACAAAACAAAAACATAGTAATTTGAGTTAACACAGGTCCGAAGGGGCAACGGGTTTTAAAAACAAGTTAAGCCGCAGTTTTCCAACCACTTTCTAATTAGTGTGTTTGTTTCCAATCAACACTTGATGCAAACAGACAACTGGGAAGGTTTCATAAGCTGACAACAAAACGCCCAGAGTTTCCATCATCTATCTCCCTTCACTCTCACCATCGCTCCCCCGAGACGTTGTGGATCTTACGTCCAGAGAGCCTTTCCTCCGGTCTTTGTGCTTACTGGATTGTATGTCTGGGGAGAAAAGAAAAATCACCTTAAATTAACACACGCACACAAACAAAGTTCAGGTTCAGTGGCGAGGTCGACTTTGGCCCCATATCACAATGCTCCTTTTTTCCTAATCTCCCATAACTCTCTAATTCTGTGGTTTTTGTTTTAAGTTTGCACAAAGTTGGGAGCAAAAGATGCAAAAGTGAGCCTGAACACAGAGCAGGAAGGGAAATCTAATCTATGCGGGGGAACATCAGTCAATTCAACGAAAGAAACTGAAGATAATATGATCTGTGCTGAACAAAAAATATTACCTAAAAAAAAAAAAATACAGCAAGTCCATGTCACAATGCTTTTGGAAATCTTTAAAAACTGGTTTAAAAACAAAACATCTGGATGCTGTGGTGTTTTATAAAGGTTTCTCACGCACCGCTACAGAGCTGATTTACGAGTGACTTTTTCCAGTATTATTTCACAGCAGCACAAATGTGCATATGCTTAAAAAAAAAACAAAAAAACAAAATAAAACATACAGCATGTGTGAAAACATGTCACTCGCTATTTTCGTGAAGATTATTGATTTTGAGTAATTTGGGGTCAACATTCGTCCATTAGAGATAGATCAGATTTTGGCTGAACAGAAAATACCTTTGGACGTCGTCCACCTATTCTTGATTTTGGCCGTTCAGTGGAGCTTTCATGGAATTTGATGACAATAAGAACATTTCTTTTAAAAAATCTTGCCAGATCGCTATTGTAAAGGTCATTTCGTTTTTTGTTTTTTTTTGGTATTTTTTACTTAATCGACTCATTTGTAAATTAAGTTTCTTTATTTTTGACTTTAATACCGTTTATGCAATTTGGTTTTGTGCAAACAAAAGTAGTCACAGAAGGGAGGAGGAAATATTTCATTGTTTCTACGTCTGAGTAGGCAGACGCAGTCACTGCTCAGGATTATGAGCAAAAATGTCAAAAAACATGGAGCATTTTCTTTTAATTTCTACATGCAATCAGACAAGATAGCACACAATTAAGACACTAACAAGTGTAACAACTCGGACTAAATAAAGACATAAAATGAAACAGGGGAAAGCGGTTTGGTAGGGGTTTTTTTCCCCATAACTCTAGAGGCACAATCAGCCTTTAGAGTCTTTAATCAGACGACCTAGAAAACGTAGGGGTGTTGCACAAGATTTAGTGTGAAATATACCGTGCTGGAACACGGCGTAACGCTTCATAAACAAAAAGCGAAATTTCAAAACTGCTTCTTTTCAGAGAGCTGGTGAAAGTACGCCAGCACAGGAGAGATATGATCCCTGTTTTGTTTGCCTGTCAGAAGTCGAGTCGCTGCATTTTGAAATCAGTCGCAGCTGTGAATTGGCTTTCCAGTATTCCACAATACAACAAGGAACAATGGTCCGGTTCAGCAGATAAAAGGTCTATATAACTTTTTTTATTTTTTTCAAGGTCAACAAAAGATATAATTCATGTCTTTTGTGACATTTCCTCAGCTAGATAAAGCAGGATTGGACTCTGTGTTAGTCTACCGTTTAAAAGTTGGGACACGATTAAAGAGAACAATGATTTTCTGGCATGGCGCGATACATTTCCAAAATCTCAGGTTTCAGGTTTCCAAATGTCCCAAATGTCTAAAGTGTAATCCAGCATGTATTTGGTGTCTGCAAACAATCAGCTAATATTAGTGAAGTGTATCACCTACACAAATCACAAGTGACACTCTCTTGGAAGGAACCTCCATCACTAATGCTGGTAAACCCATGGCCGAGAAGTCTAGTGAGCATTTTTAATGGAGCAGAAAGAATTTTAGGCTGGATCTCACCTGTCTGAGACTCTGCCTGCACACGTTCACTGGATTTATCACTCTGCACGGACAAAGTAGAGAAAAGCAAATTGGTACATGGAAGCAGGGAGATCATTTCATTCATTGTTAATCACCAAAATTAGAAAAACCTCTCACCTTATTATTATCATTTAAAGGCCTGTTGATAGACACATAGTGTCTGATTTTTCTGTGAACGACAAAAGTGCATTAGTACATCAGAACGTGTACATTATTCATTCATATATTATCCAGTCACTGGAAAGGAAGGTAATTCACTTGCAGCGGGACAGAATGAGCTCCTTGAACATACTATCACTCACCCTCCCTGTCCAATTACAGGTGTGATCTTCACATTTTGCTGAATGCTGTCTCCATTCTTCTTTTTGGCATAATAAATCCCCTGCCACTCCTGGAACATAACAAGACCGAGATACATATAAGGTACGGACGTGGGAACGTGTTTAGTAGCGTATTTATCACAGAAAACAGCAAAATAAGACTTGAAAAGGGCCAAACTGTAAGTGCGCGTGATGTTGGTGCTACAGGTTTGGCGGGTCAGAGTGTTTCAGAGAGAAACCGCAACTGGCTTTAATGGTTTGGGGGAACGCTCCTGGATTCCAGCGCGCTTTGTTTCATGTCCCCACGCCTACGGACTGCTTTAGCAGCTTTAAAGGACCTGTCCCGCTGTTAGCCCGTCTGGGTCTGACCTTCGCTCCCTGTGTAGTAAGATTACAGCACAGCCATCAACCGCTGTCCTTATGAACATGAAACGGAACAGCTGGACGGCCGGTGGTGCAGACTCACTGCACACGTCGATGCATGTGCACGCATGCACAAGGGAATATCAACAATAGTAGTCCAGTAACAAACGGAATAAAAATGCCTCATTTAACCACCTCAGTCAAAACAGACTGGATTGGGAATGTTAAATTGGATTGAGGGGTGCTTTTTAAACCTTTGATAATCTGATCAAGAGGAAAACATTAGCCGTGTAAAGGCCTATTCTGGTTGTTTCTCTCTTGTTCTGGGTGCATTTGCCCCATGTGGGCATAAGGTGACGGGACAATGATCCATGAGGGAAAGAAAAAAAAAAAGAGCAAAGTTGAAAACTCATATGTCAGATCTGAAGCTCCACTTTGTGCATGTCAATTTTTTTTTATTGTTGTTTATTGATGTTTTGGGCCATGTAAACTATAGATCTTATCAGATCATTTTATTTAGCGTCCATGCAGACAACTGGAATTTCTCATCAGAATAATTTCATTTCAGGCTGCAGAAACATAACCGCTGACAACTGCAAGTCAAAACAACAGTAAAAGTAAAACCAAGAATGAGATCACTTATTTCCCGATGAGGTGAATTGTGTTTGCGACGTACAGTGCAAGACGACAGATAAGGATTTAACAAAAGCAAATTACCTTTCCTTTCCGTATGCAGGAGTTTATTGTTTCAAGGAGATCAGGCTTATTCTTCTCACTTTTAGGCACTTCTATTATTTCCTTCCCTATTAGCTCGCCTTGTTGGTAGCCCATGATGGACTCGTAGGCAGGATTCACATACTGCGAAGGAGAAGCAACAACAATGTTCAGGTCTCATTCAGACACAGTCACGTGGAGCGTCCCTAATGAAACGTGGATATCGCCAGCCAGAGCAACATGTTTTCGGAGAAGTTGATGCATTGCATGTCAGAAATTATGGGGCGTTCAGATAACAGAGACTGCAGCTGGGAACTGAAAGGAGACAGACGAGGGACATGGCAGAGAGAGAGAGAGAGAGAGAGAGAGAGAGAGAGAGAGAGAGAGAGAGAGAGAGAGAGAGAGAGAGAGAGAGAGAGAGAGAGAGAGAGAGAGAAAAACGGAGACATGAAACATAAATCACAATAATGAAGTTTCTTAAAAACTCACCTGAATTACTTGATCTTCAGAAGTGATTTCTATGGCCTCTTGGCTTTGTTCTAGAGCTGTGAAAATAGCATTGCCAGCCCTTTTTGCAGAGAGACAACAGTATGGGAATCATTATTAACTCATGTAACATATTTTTAGAGAGTTTTAAATAAGAGAACGGTGGAACTAATGTAGAATTGAGCTACTAACGAAACTGAAAGCCTCACCTCAGTTTGAACTGTGCCCGCACCTCTCCATGCTCCAACTGTAGCAGCTCATTGTAGCAGGCCATCATATTGGCATTTTCCACATATCTCTGAGGGTCAGAGCAGCACGGGTCAGTCAACAACAAACTAAAATAAATCCTGTTTATTAAACTGATTAATGCGTGTGCAACCCAATGCACCTCCAGAGCAGATTAAAAAAAAGAAGAAAAAAAAAAGTTTTAAAGTTTTATTTCTTCCAGAAAGTATAAAAGACGCCACACACACACACATACACATGCACACACATAGTTTCTCACCCTATTAAAGCCAGCATTGATCAATGGCATCACAGAGGCTTCCTCTCTGTCCGGCCTTAAAAAGAGAGCACATGTTAGCACAGAAACATCGACATGACGAATGCTTGTTTACAGAACATCAGAGGACTGGTACATATGACAGGCTGCAGGCCTACAGGCCTCCACTCAAGTCATGCATTTTAATTCTGACACTACCCCTACTCATTAGACTCTAAGGAAAAGACAGCGAGGGAAAAGAAGAAGAAAAGGGAGAAACAGAGAGAGAAGGGAGGGAGAGAGAGAGAGAGAGAGGGGTCAACAAGTTGTACGTACCTTTTCACAACGGCGACTATCACAGTGTTTTCTGAAGAGTTGACCGCTCTAATTGACCTGAATGTAAACAGAGGGAGCCTTTTAGCCAGTGAGCAGGCTGGTGGAAAAGCCCGTGGCAACAAATCAATGTATTTTTCAGTTTTTCACGCTCCGATTCTCCCAGGCAGGCAGAGCCCAGTGGTGGAGCTCTGTGAGCAGGCCTAGGCCTCTGAAAGAATGCAGTGTACAGGGCCACTCATCCGCCTGTGGTTTTCCCTAGCCAGTGGTCATAAAGGCCCTTTAGTTCTCCATCGGAGCCTGTGCGTGTACACTGAACATATGGATTGGCCAAAATGAATAGGGTTAACATACACGCTGGGCAGGGCAAATGAATGTTTGTAAATGTGTTTTTGGTTTGGGCAGAGGCTAAAGATAGAGAGTGGTATGGGCAGGCAGCGCTCATTTCTCACTGACATGACTCCACGAGGTAGCATGAACGGAAAGCTGGGGAGCCCGAAGTGAGCCGGGCCATTCACCCCGACACAGACGCATAGTCACAAGTGTTACTGAATGTACTGTAACACATGAAAAGTAGTGCCACAATTGGTCCTATTAGTGTCATCTGTTCTGAATTATATCATTAGCCTTGGATTACTTATTCAATAACAGAGTTCAAATTCAGTTAAGCTGTATCCACAACTTCAATGATCCCAAACCAGGAGGGCTATTACCCCACATGGTACCTCTGTGGTTGCCACGGGGTACAAAGGAAGAAATGTGAATATGTATCCACGTTTTCAGTCCGTTGTAAGGCCTGAACACACAAGATCTTGTGACCTAGAGTGTGTGAAAACTCATTACCAACTAAAAGATTTGCAAAAAAAAAAAGTACTGGAGAAGGTTGGAAAAAGACTAATAAAAGTAATGGATAAGTGGATAAATGAGTTAGCTCAAAGTAGTGGATATAAATAGTTGAAATAGCAACAAGTAATGCATCAATGGCTCAAAATTAATGAATGAATGGTCGCAGTGTTCAGTGTCAGCTTCTCCGAGTGGCGGTTGTATGTAACTGCAAACCGGGCCGTGCCAGATAAACACTGACAACTATATGAAAATATGTTGTTGTGTTTGGCGTTAAATGACATCCAGCTCAAAAATCCACGAGGGGATACTTCACCATCTGACACACACAGAGCTCCGCATCGTTCCAGGAACATAACATGAAGTGTAAGTGCATTGATGATGATGATGATGGTGGTGGTGATGGGGCGAGCGTGCTTACCGGCATAGTGCTTCAGCGTCAAAGTGTCTGGAATGTCTGTGGTCAATGATGACGAGGTCGTGATGCTTCTCCGAGAAGCATTCAAGGGCCGACTCGGGCGTTCGCGCTATGCTGCACCTGAAGTTGGCCTTCTCACATGCCCAGCAGAAGCCATTACTCTGACTGTCCTCTTTGGCAAAAACTAAAAGTACCTGCAACAAGAGAGAGGAGCGCACGTGTCCAGGTGAGCGGATGAAAACACTGAAGAAAAAGGATGGATTAACAGGCGTATGGTATCAGGTTTACTTGTAAGGAGACAATGAGTTTGCAAGCATGAACTTCCACAAACAAAGTGATCCACAAACTAGCTGTCCTAACGGCATCTCTAAGTCATCTACTGTGCATAAACCAACAAAAAACTGGTACGTTTAATCATTGCTTTATAAAATAAAAATAGGAAAAAACCCTTTTTAAGGAAACGACGATTGAAAATATGGAACCTCAGTAAATGACTTTAATAATAAAACAAATACTGAATGTAAGGAAATGTGTTGTCACTGTTTGATCTGTCCTGATTTTAAAGTAGCTACCTTATGTAAAAAGAACCTGGAGATAAAAAACAAAAAAACAAAACACAAGCGAGCTAATGAATTAACCGACTGACTGATAAGGTGATATTTATGTAGATAAGCGACTAACTCATACGTAGCTGTGATGTGATTACGGAAACTGGCATAACTCGTCGTACGTCATTACGCTTCCCCGCCCCGTGCTATCGAATTAGGACAGTGTAAAACAAAAGAGAGCCGCAGTAAAAGTGGAGCAATGGCTCCAGAGATGCCAAGTCATCACTGTTGCGTTGGTGCTCATTTGCGTTTGTCATAATCAGTCTGCAGTGCGACCTCAGGCCTCCAGCGAACATGCCCTGATTGATCAGACTCAGCTCATACCCGGGTGCGTCAGAGATTTTATTGTCCGCCGCCATGATCTATGACACAATTAGTCGAGGTGGCCTTGACTGGCTGCGGTCCCTCCCACCAGGCTGCCAAGGCTGTGGACGAAAGTGCTGCAGCTACCGTCAAACCAGCCATTGAGAGCGCACTCTCTCTCTCTCTCTCTCTCTCTCTCACTGTGTGTGTGTCGCCGTACTTTCACATAACTCCCCTTACTTGCGTAAATACTGGACCAGAGGTTTAGGCCCGCCTCCAAGAGCAGTGCTGCACTAAGAGTGGATTCATGAGTCACTCTCTCAAACAGACGTCATCCCCAACTGTTGGCAGGGAGCGGAACGAACGTAAAGAAAAGAAAGCTTGTTCTGCAGTTTTAAGTTTGCATCACACCTGTAAGGTTGAGTTAGGACACGGCGACCTGGCTACGCTAAGAAAACCACAACTAGCGTCCTCCAAACAATGTCGGGACAGAGGGTTGGTTGTTTTGACAGTTGTCTTTCTAGATTCATGCCGACAATTGGCGTGGCTTTATTTAAGCAGCAAAACGAAGGCTTGGGTGTGAAGCAGTGAGCACTCGTGGCTGAGAAGAGGTGTTGCTAATGCAAACCATATTCCACGTATGAACACTTTCCCCACGAGCGGCAATAAGTGTCCGGGTCATAAATACATCACCCCGGAGTCCTGCAGCTATGTTCGGTACGCGCGGGGAATTAGATCAGAATTCCACATTGGGATGTTGGTAGAAAAGTCAACATTCCCGCTGAGGTGGAGAAGAGGGGTAATATAGGCAGAGATAAGGTCTTTTCAGATGCCTGTGCTGGGACGAGACAGATATGCCTCACTTGGTAATAACACACCCAGTCACAACAGAGAGAAAAAAAAAAACAACAAAAAACGCACATTCAAGCTAAAATGTTTCACGCTCCAAAGCAACAGATGGACAGAGAAAGGAGCAGATAGACAAAGACAGCAAGAGAGGGGGGAAAAAAATAGTTTCAAAAGGGGCAGCGAGCATTTTGGCAGAGTCCGATCACTCTGTCTAGAAAACATCATTGTTGAAAACAGAGAGGGCCCGGCCAGATCCTGTGAACTGCGAGAGGAGAGGAGGAGTGGAGAGGAGGAGGGCATGGCAGGATCAGCTGTGAGTGACAAAAACAGGAAGGGGATATCTCTCTACCTCGTTTTCCTACTGTGGTCACACTGGAGAGCATCAGACAATGAAGCAGAGTCTGTGCACTTCATAAATGGCATTAAATTACCGGCCTCCTAATGCACCGACTCTCACCGACTAACACATCATCGCTGTTAGACCAAGTTTAGCAGCTGTTGTGATTTTTTACACGACCCGTTACTGTTTTTGCATTATTTTCTTATTTTCGTGCAGGTTATTTTCAGTTCCGGGCAAAACCCTCGGACGACTTATTTCTGTCTCACCAACTATCCAAATCCCAAAAAGCACTACCTGCAAATGTTCACACTGAAAATCTGCAAATGTTTGCCACGTTCACTTACAAAATTCAACAACACATGCCAAAGAAACGAGCACTAACTGTATAATGAACTACCGAATGTCAGAGAATGTTCTATCTGCAGGGACGAAACGGTCCATGGATCCTCTGTCCTGCTCTTCCGTAACGCGCATTGTTCATTATGGTATGTTCTCGGCCATAAATGTTTGGCCTTGTTGCCTTGACAACCCAAGGCTGCATCGTGCACAATGCGTCCATTAACATTTTTTATTCCCCCCCTCCTCCCCTTTGAATGTTTGCAGTGGCGACTGTTGTTTCTCTTTAATCTGCCAGGGAGGTGCGATAACTCTGAGAAATTCAAGATTAGCCCCGACCGCAAACAAAACCGGGCGACGTTTTGAAATACCAGCCGTCGAAAAAATGCCGCCAAATATTGACAAGTCACACCGGGGTTTAGCTGCGCGGCTCCGCTAAAATCCCCTAAATGATACGGATGGAGTTTTTGCACTGGAGCTCTTGTGTCATTCCGTGGAAAAAAAAAAGCACATAAGCATCAATCATTCAGATGTTTGGGCAATGTTTTACGATACCTGAAGTGGGTCTTTAAATAACTTCATTGGTCCAAATTGCACCTCTGTTAATGTGGTCTGGAAGATAACAAGAAAAACACAAGGATTAGTCATTTCATTGCATTCTGACCCACAGACCTGCTGTAAGAAAGCAAAAGCAACCATGTGTTTGTTGCTTTTCTTCAGATCATATTACAATCCAATATATAGAAAAATAAAACTTGCACATTTAATCAGGATGAGAAAAATGGAAAAAAAATTACAACATAAGTTAATATAAGTATAAGTTAAACTACATATGTGACATTACTTATGTTTAGGGTAAGAAAAAAACTCTTATTAACCAACTGTTATGAATATTTGAGCTTTGACAAGGGTGCTGCTGCAAAAAAAACAAATGCCAACATCAATTTAAAGACAATATGCTGCATTTAACTGTGTTTTACATCTGGATTGACAGAAGATGCATCTGAAACGGTTCAAAATCAGGTTTATAGGCTGCTCCAAACTAATAAAAGCCGATTACAAGTTGAGGAAAAACTCCACTTACAGCTACAGGTGCAAGTTCACTGGAGGCCTAAATTATTATTCCACGTAAGCAGTTTATATAAGTTACGGTTATTATTGTTGGGAAATGTCCTATCAGTGCCTCAGCATTAATAATTAAACAATGTACTCTCTATACCATACCCTCATTCACACGACGGCAACTTTTGAAAACTTTTTTAAGATTGTAAATGATTGACTTTTGCTTGTAACAGATTTACATGATTTTATTGTCGCTAGCGGTGGACGCTAACTAATAATGTTTACTCTGGCACTGTCATTAAGTCCAATTTTGAGGCACTTACAATTTTCTGCTACATGCACACACAGCTTACCCACAGCAAGGTGGTGGTGGTGGTGGTGGTGGCAGGGAGTTGTACTTTTTAAATCCACCACATTTATTCAATAACTCTGATATTCAATACAAAATCTAATCAACAAATGAAGGTCAAGATAAGACTTTATGATACCCTAGGGGAAATTTACAAGCTTCTGGGCAGTATATTAGGCAATTTAAAAAATTAGCTCCACCTTCATTGGCTGCAACATTAAAGCCATGCACCCGTTCATTCATTCATTCATCTTCCGCAACCGCTTATTCCTGTTAAGGGTCGTGAGGTCTGCTGGAGCCTATCCCAGCTTTCATCAGGCGAGAGGCGGGGGTGCACCCTGGACAGGTCGCCAGTCTATCGCAGGGCTTGATATTTGTTTGTATTTTAAATACATGTACTGACGCAAATACATTTGCGCTCGTCCATCACTTACTGTATGAGCAACAGAAAATAAAAATATTAAAATAACAATAATAACAGTCCCAACTCATTACACTTTTCGTATGTGGGCATACTCTCTTTTCTGTCTGCAAATAATTTAGCTTCCTTCCTGCTAAATGGAACCCAGCTCAGGGGTTAGTAACCATAGCAACCAAGCCCCTTGCGGACCGCCATCCCTCTAGAATTCCTCTTCTCCGTAAACAATCTACACATGTGAGGAGGAATACAGAGAGGAATTTTAGAGCGTGCCGGGCTGCAGTAAATCACTTCTTGCTAAATTGTAAGCCTTTTGAAAACCTCCGTGAAACAACAAAGAGGGGAGGGGGAGAAAAAAAAAAAAAAAAAGAAAAAAAAAAAGCTGATTAGCCCTCGGTTGTAGCCAAATTGACGTCATCATGACACTGGGCCGTTTGTTGTGGCTGTCCCGAAACAAGGAGTATGGAATCGGGATGGCTACGAGCTGATGTTCTGCCATCATCTGATCTTCCGCGGACACGAGGACCTGGTCGCATGATAGCCCCA
This sequence comes from Chelon labrosus, assembly GCF_963514085.1. Classification (NCBI taxonomy): domain Eukaryota; kingdom Metazoa; phylum Chordata; class Actinopteri; order Mugiliformes; family Mugilidae; genus Chelon; species Chelon labrosus. The sequence continues at coordinate 8,234,080 of NC_140339.1, forward strand.
TGTGCGGACGCATGTCAGTGTGTATAATAGAGTCTAACATATGGAAATGCCACCGACTCATGCTCTTCTGAGCGGGGTTTGACTGAACAAGACCTAGTTTTCCCTGCTGTCAGATTTAATTCCAATTATTCTGGCCACGTGTGTCAGAACAAATAACTCCGTTCTCAGCTTTATTAATGTTGATTAGAGATTCAAAACACTCATTTATTTTCCCGCGGAGGGTAAAACAAAACCTTCTCTCTTCTGGGGACTACTGCTGGGTAAAGGTCCAACGCAGTCTCGCTGCAAGTATAATCTACTGATTCATGTACATGGACACAAATCTTTGTATGAATGTGTACCACTGGCAAGTACAAACCTGGATCATTAGGTTTAGGAAAATGTTTGCAAGCTTAAAAATTACTGCCTGCAGAAAAACTTTCAGAGTCGTGTTGTATGGTTACATTTTGCGACCATTTCACAAACTCACATGGGCTAAAATGTTGGTGAGATTGTGGTGGCACAAGAATACACCACACATGAGAACTTTCCGCTCTGATGCATTGGTGAACTAGTTGAGGTCAGGCCCTTGATGTATGGAGTTTGGCCGTGGAGCCTCCAGCTAGCTGTGGCCTAGCGAGAGCGGCACACACAGCCCTCCGTCTCTGTCCAGGGAGACTTCCCTCTCTAACTGATAATGACACAACCGATGCAACTGCAGCCGAGGTTGTGTAACTCGAAAAGCCAGCCTGCTACACACACAAATACAGAGCTGAACCAGTCTGCCAGGCCTCTCCGGCCAGCATACTCGTACTTGTACAGTACACACACACATGCACACGCAGCGATGAATCATTCAGTCAAGCATTTGCATCCCGCAAACATCATGCTGGCACTAAACCAGAGGCAAACAAAGCAGGAGGAGTGAGTGAGCGAGCAAGTAGGCCGGCCGTACGGACGTGGTGTGTACGCCTACGTCATCCACCATGATCCCACCCTCTTGCTATATGCTGCTATGTTGTACCACTCACACTGGGATCTCTCTCTCTCTCTCTCTCTCTCTCTCTCTCTCTCTCGCTCTGTGTGTGTTTGTGCACAGCGTTCCTTGTGATTAAGACTTGTCTGTGTAGCAGCAGGGCATACTGCAGATACACTTCAGTGAATGCATGAACTAAATTCAGTTCCTTGTTTGACTTGATGGATAGTTTTCAGTACATTCGTGATGATGTTATCATAGTTCGTACTGAATCTAAGATTCCCAGTTTCCAGGGCCATGTTACCGCTCACAGTGCTGTGGGAAAAAACACGGGTTGAGGGCCAATTCAATTATTCATTAGCATATAAGTATACTTACGGTAATTTGACAAAGTATATCGTGCAAAATGAGACCTCAGACTAGATCCTAAGTAAATAAAGTCGAACACACAAGCAGTTATTTTGGTTTAGAGCCTAATTTACACATCAATCTGTAATCATTTGCATCCAGGCATGCTCGCTGCTTAAAGCAGAGTTAGCTGCGTACAGTCACGAGATCAGTTGCAAAAATCAAAACACACTTGAGTGCATTTCAATGATTGGTAGGTTGTGACAATCAGACTACAGCAGAGCTGCTAGGTGTCTACAGTCATTCAGAGTCTGCAGAGTCTCATTCAATACACCTAATGTATTTACATAGTGGAGTTGCCTTTGACCCTACATCCTGCTCCTAGTGTATCCGGTCCTATAGATCTCCTCCTCCTCCTCCTCCTCCTCCTCCTCCTCCTTCTCCTCCTTCTCCTCTCCTTCAACCCACCAGCTCTTCTGTCTCATACTCATAGAAACACACACACACGCAGCACACCATACACACTGGGAGAGTGGCTTTCCACTAAAGTGAAAAACAGGAAATTGGATGACATTGTTCGGTGCGCCGACGTCAGCAGTGAGAGATAGAAAGAGTAAACAGCTTCCTCCACCCCAGAGCTGGGACCAGGATGCAGGGAATCTTGGGATGCCTGCCTCGCTTGTGCTTCTTGGGAAAATGCGCACGGCTGCCCTGGTCTCTAACAATCTCCAGATCCCTCGCTTTGACAGAACTCTCTCCGGCTGACATTCTCCCTCTCCCTCCCACTCCCACTCCCCGACACGGAGTTTGTCTCTCCTTAAAACCTCTCCACATGTGGTTAAGAAGAATATTATATGCATAGCTGATAGAGCAACAGCAGACGAGATCAGCATTTCTTCCTTATAAGAAGACAAAGGGTTAGTCTCACAACTAGTGGCGGGGCGTCTTGTGTGCGCTTGTGTGTGTTCCAGTCTAAAAATGTGAATCAAATGGAGATGAATCAATGTTCTTGATTAGGTCTGATTAGGGCCAGCAGTCGCAACCACAGGTGTGGATGCACACTATGTACCAGACAGACAGTCAGACGCACTAACTCTCTCACACACTGAGCTAAGTGATGGGCTAAATGGCACTGAGTGACACATCAACCTTGCCACACGCTGAGCCACTTAGATAGTAGTGTTAGCTGCCCATGCTGCGTGTGTTACCTCAAAGAGAATAATTCACTTTCATGTGTGGCCACTTCCATTTGCCGCCCAATAGATCTGCACTGACGCCAGCAGTGGGGTTTCAAACCTGCAGCCGGTTCCAGCTCAGTGACCACCCTGGAAAATGCCATGTTCTTCTAACTTTACAATATGTCATAGTGTACTCTTTGAGTACTCACTATATATCACTGCCTCCAAGTGTTAGTGTGAGTGAGTTAGTGAGTGAGTTAGTGAGTGTTAATGTATTGGTACCTTCTTCAGATAAACACACCATTCAAAATTGTATCTTAGGTGTTAAGAAGTTGTGTTATTTTTCTAACTGCCAGCAACAGCGTTATACCCCAATCAGGCATAACATTATGACTACCTTCCTAATATTGTGTAGGTCTCCCTTGCGCCTCCAAAACAGTTGTGACCTATGGGTTGAGGGGAGGGGCCTCCGTGGATCATCCCACAGATACTTGATCAGTTTGGGATCTAGTGGATTTGGAGGCCAGGTCAACACCTTGTGCTGTTCTTCATGTTTTTTTTAGTTGTTCCTAAACCGTTTATGTGTGTGTGTCTGTGTCAGGCTGCATCCTGCTGCGGATGGTTGCTGCCATCAAGGAGAGTCATTGCTATGGGGTGGGGGTGCCTGGTCTGGTCTAGGTGGGTGCCACATGTCTAAGTAACATCCACGTGAATGAATGCCAGGTCCAACAATTTCCCAGCAGAACATTGGATTGTCAGAAGATGGTCAATGTTATTTAGTTCTCTGATCAGTGGTCATAATGTTATGCCTGATCAGCTACAAAGAGCCGACTCCACCTTGAAATAAAACAGATCAAAAAAGAAACATACACCAACATCTTGCCTTTTAGTCCAATAAACCTCTTTCAAACAGTTGATCTACGGTGTTGTAAAACAAATATGACTGGTTGTCTTAGAGATAACTTACAGGAATGCGTGCACATCAAACAAACATTTTGTGGACCACATTCGCATTATGCAAAAGTTCTAGACACTTAGTCACCGTTTGACTCTGCAGGACGACAACAGACCAAAATACACAGCCAGAGCCATACAAATCTGTCTTAAGGGACAACAAGTATGTGGCTCCAGTATTTGACAGTCAATCGGCAAAAACAAAACGGACCCAAACAAACGATGTACGCTATAATGCTTTCTTTTCCACATAGAAGTATTTTAGGGCCAGAAATGTTTAGTTCAACATATAAAGTGATGTAGAAGTCACACACACACATCTTGATTAATCCAAAACTTCCCACCTCACTAGCACTTCCTTTCCTTCCATGTCTTCCTCTTCTTTTCCTGCATGCTGCATTTCCATTGCTCCCAACTGCGTGCCAGAGCTCACACATTATAACCCTCTGTCTCCGATACCTGCAGTGGATCCATGCCTTTCTGTCACGCACTCTGGGATGAAACTGAATCAATCTTGCCTGATCTGGCATAACTTCACAGCAGTGGAAACAGCAGTGCAAATGCACACAAAATCTAAATTAAAAAAAATACTTAAATAAACACGATAGTTCCATCGTCCATTACCTTAATACTACAGAAAAGAGTAGTAAAATTATAAAAAAAAAAAACACACACACAGTAACCCCACCGGAATAAAAACGACACATTCATCCAACGTGTTAATGTAATTGCAGTTCATCTGTTCAGGAAAATAACTGCAACCATGTGTATTCTGGCTCTGTCCGCATGTCTTATCCATGGTGACCAAGCTCACAGTCAGCCAGGCAGAAGACTTTAGTTGAGTCACGGGCATGGCTGAGGGAAACTAGGCCACTGTGGATCGGTTTGTCCCAGAACATCCTTGCTTTCTCTGTATTTCTGCCTCCGTCTCTCTCTCTCTCTCTCTCTCTCTCTCTCTCCCTCTCTCTCTCTCTCTGTCCGGCAGAACGTACTACAGAGGAAATACCTCCAACCTCCTGGAATAAAAAAAAACTACAACAGCCAGTAAATACCAGGCCCTAAAAGAAATGTGATAATTATTGGGTAGATCTAACTAGATGTTTTTATTATTATTATTATTATTATTATTATTCATCAAATCATCTCCCGGTGTTTTTTTCCTTGTTATTGACTGAGTGTCAGATGCAGTGTCATGAGATGAACAATGTGCCTCCTTTCATTTACTTGGACAATTGTTCAACTCTGTGTGGACATGACAAGCCAGAAAAAAAAACATTAGATGACTATACATTTGAAATGAACTCATCTTCACTCCTTTAATGTTTGTTGTCTTTCTTTCCAATTGACGCACTTGATAAGTTTTGCTTCGCCGCAAAACAAAAGATGCTTCTCATCTTCCTTATTTTTAGATTGAATGTAATTTGCTCCAGGGCCTTTCTTTTATGTTATATACTTTCTCCGATAGCGACAGAAAATTGCAGTTCCTCAAATGGCCACTGGCTACAAAAGCAGGTCGATCCTTCTTTTATATATATATATATATATATATATATATATATATATATATATATATATATATATATATAAACAGTCTATGGTCAATCCATGTAGAGCTGTGTGTTAAATCTTTAAAGCAAATGTACAGGTACAACAAATGACAACAGCGTCTATAGCTAATTTCCGTTGTCATGACAACTGTACTAGGGGTAAGATCTTTCTAAACTCTATCAAGGCACTGTTGGTGGCCTCATCCATTTAAAAGTTAACTAGCAAAATAAATGACTTGAAGCATCACGACGCAGCACGTCACACCCGTCACACCCGTTGCTAGATGTCTGCATAGGCGTCACTGTGCCCCACCTCTTTACTTTATTTTTCAATTGGCTAGGAGTTAGGATGGACTGGGCACGGACACCCACATTGTGACCACCTTCCTAATATTGTGTAGGTCTCCCTTGTGCCTCCAAAACAGTTCTGTCTCATCAGAGAATGGACATGGACCTTCTGAGGGTGTCCTGTGGTGTCTGGGAACACAATGTTGTTAGTGGGGGGCCTTTGGGTCCTATGGGTTGAGGGGAGGGGCCTCTGTGGATCATCCCACAGATACTTGATCAAGTTTGGGAAATTTGGAGGCCAGGTCAACACCTTGTACTGTTCTCCATGTTTTTTTGAGTTGTTCCTAAAGTGTTTTTGTGTGTGTGTCTGTATCAGGCTGCATCCTGCTGGGGATGGCTGCTGCCATCAAGGAGTGTCATTGCTATGGGGTGGGGGTCCCCGGTCTGGTCTAGGTGTGTGGTACATGTCTAAGTAACATCCACAAGACTGCTAGGTCCAACTGGTTCCCAGCAGAACATTGTACTGTCACAAGATGGTTAATGTTAGTCACTTCTGCTGTAAGTGGTTTTAATGTTGTGGCTTTAATGATCGGTGTACATAGTCAGTGACTGAGATAAAAACAGGAAGCTGAAGTCAAGCTAAAGACAGAACGGCACCTCTTTGATGTGTAAAATTAACAATATACAGTATGTCCAGTAAGCCTAGCCTGAGAGCAGACTAACAATCCGCACATTACTGTTCTCACTTTCATGTCGCCGTCTTGATACGCATCATCTCACTTTATAAACCACTATAGCTATGATAACATCGTATTTGTTACGTAACTACTGGCAAGTGTCAATATGGCCTGCAACATGAAAGGCCTAATATGTGTCACATTCCTCCACGCGCTCCAAATTTTTGTTCTTTGTTTCACTTAATTATGGCTGTGCTGTCAATTCCCAGATTATTTTCACAATGACTGTCATCTTTGAAACTCAATAATGCACGGGGGGGGGGGAAATGATAATAGATTTTGTTCCTGGTGTATAGTGTTACCTAATGAAGTCAGCAGTGGGCTCGCTCTTTGGCGATATGCACGCTGCAGTTCTCGCTGCACCAAATTCGTCATGCGGTGCATATCATTTTAAAAATAAAATAAATACTCATTAAGTAGTTTTTAAAGTGCTGTTTCCTCTGTCCGTACTGCAGTATTGTGAGCCAGTCCTCAAACATGCTGCCCCAAATACAGCGATTTCTAATCACGCACACATGCGCACTTACACATTCATTGTTTTTCGAGCAGTGCTTCCAGAGTACGCCCTGACCTTTATTCTGTCTGCAGTGACATCTCTCCTACCTCACCAGATAGTGCGGAAACTCAAGCATACGGGAATGCACATACACACACAGAGGGAAGACACTGAGCAACTCGCAGGAGACCGAACTTGTCCTGGAATTCAGTCCCAAACGCCCTTGAATGACGTCCATGGTTTAAAAATACAGAGTTTGCAGAAAATGGATAGGTTACTTCATCCTTGGTGACCTGTCCCTGTTTCTCGCTGGTGTTCCACACACACTTTGAGCATCGCCTCACATATCACAGAACCCATCAGATTATGTGAACTGCTGTTCCAGTGAAATCTTTCACAGTTTGACACAGAAAAATGAGACGTGGATATTTAATACCTGCAGGTCCGTGCGCCGCGCACACGCACTTGTACACAAGAACAAACAGATACTGAAAGGTACAGCATGTTATGAATACTTGTTCTGCCCCCACAGAGAGAGTCTCCATAGCGTTTCTGCATCTTTGACTAAATTAAGATTTAGATCATCTGCGTACGTGTGTGACATCAGAGTACATGCTGCATTCCCCAAGCTCATGACGTGCCTACAGTAGCTCTGCCTGCATACACCGCGTCAATCGTGGCACAAGTGTGTATGTGATCTATGTGTCGCTGTGCCAAGGAGAGTAACTGAGGCCTGGCAGAAGCGCAATTCCTGCCGTCAAGCCAAGTGACAAGGGTTGGAGACAACTAGCAGACAAGCAGGAGACGTGTCCGTAGAGCACGGAGGCGGATGCGTACGGCTGTTTGCTACGTCACTGCATGATGAACAGTAGGCTAACTGCTAAACAGAGAATGGCATTTCTGAGATTCAAAAGGCAGATGAGGCTTTAATGAGATGGTTCTCAACTTTCATGCATCCCCTGTGGCTGTATTTATCTCATTGTGTCCTAGTTTTTCCAGTTTTTGAGATCGTTCGGTTAAACAAAGATCTATAAACCCCAGCAGCGAGCACGTAAGGTTAAAGTTCAAATATTGCCATTTATTGCACCCTACAGATTGACTTGTTTTGATTACCTCCCTTGTATACCTCCAATGTATAATGGGGGCTTTATGTTAGAAATGTGACAGCATCAAGATTCAAACTTTACAAAGCTCCCTCAAATTGTGAGGCAGCTGGATTCTCATGAGGTCCGTGAGATCACAAGATCACACGGTAATCCATCTTGTCAGGCTTCAAGCTATGGGTTTGTGGCTGATCCACAGATGTGTTTTTCAATCAGGGTCCTGACTGCAAGTAGCTATGGCAGCGTTCTAGCTGTAACACACAGAACTCCTCCTAATGTGGCCTGCTGTGTTGAACCTGTGATAGAACGTGACACACAAACGGCTCGCCCAATCACGTGCGAGCCTTTTTTTTTTTATGAAAGTACCTTCCCTTTTCCAAACAGTCTCCAGTTCTGCGAGACGAACCATGTGCTCTGTCAATTTAAGGGCCGTGACACACCAAGCCGACAGCTGTTTGCTGGAGTTGGGACGTCTGCGAGTGTTTGCTGAATCGACGTGGCAGAGCTTCGATGTGTGAGATCACTCTGATTGGCCTATCAGCTTAGCAAAACAGTGCATCAGCAGACAAATGGATGTGACAAAGGGCCTGTTCGGGCCTTTCATTAAGATCCAACCTGAAAAATTCGATCGCAAGTGACCAGCTTTGGGTGCGTGTGTTCAGACCTGGAATTAACACGTGCCTCCAAATGAGTCTCCAGATCCGATCTCAGTTTCGCGCTCTGTATGTTAATAAACCCCGACATCATCTGGGGCGCAGTAGAATATTTTAACAGCTACCGTCTCTAATGGATCTCTACAGCTGCTCAAGATTCGAGAACAGCAAAACTACACTCGTGTACTCGTATTAAATGCTTTAATTTGCAAAGTCTTACTTAGATTTATTTATTTTTTGTTAGCCAACATGTACAAGGACATAATATTTCAAAAGGCTCTCTTTTCTAATGAGCAAACATCACTTACGGTGCCATTTCCTTTTGCATCTGTAATCGCGGTTGTGTTTTTTTCTGAATGAATAAGGCGAAACTCATGCAGGAGCACTCCTGTTGAGTATAAGAGGTCTTTAATGCGACTCACAGTGCCAAAGGAACGCGGACCAGACCACCTCCAAATGTGGCCAGAGATCAGCTCTCTCGAATGCGATCACACCCGTCTTTTGCACGATTGGTTCACCCAGATCAGATCTTAATACAAGATCTGAAGAGGCCCAAAAGGATGCACACAAGACTCGTCTTTTTCATCTTCATGAATACACAAATATTTTTACAACAGCATGACCGACTCATCAGCATGAATCAGGAGAGGTCAGCTCTGTACGACGGTGCTTCCTAGCCTCCTAGCTAATATTAGCTCTTCCGGTTTCCTCTTTTAAATGACGAATCCAGACTATTGTCACCTGCCAGTATGAAGAGCTATTTCCTCTGACACAGGTGCAGAACAAATGTGCCAGCCAATAGTCTCTGTGGTGCGTTCAAGTGCAAGTTTTTAATCCAGAGACAGGAGACGTGGGGTGACAGTCAGGCTTTGGTGCAGATCTTTGACGTCAGTTTGGTGTGTTCGCACCCTGAGTGTTGCCTCCAGAACTAGAGAACAAATATATAGTATTGTGTGCTCATCTCATCAGCTGTAAACTGAACTTTATGTATAAAATTAAGAGTGACTCTTTAAAGGAAAAATCGACATGATGTTCCCTGTATCTTCCACCGATTTGTGTAAATTAATTAGAGATGGGAGACAGATCCACAAGAAGCCGAGCACTTTCTCCAGTGTTCACCTTCAGGGTATTTCTGTCCTTATCCAGATTACCCTGAAATCCCCATAAGACCTGGACAATCCTAATCTATCCAGGACTCTGGGGCAGCCCCTTACTAACAACCTCCCCGTCTTCCTCTGCCCCCATGCACCTCCTTCAACGCCACTGTAACTGTACAGCAAACATTCAAACGGGGCTACTTCACTCTCCGTTTTGTTCGAACCTACCCCTCCTAAATTACACCTCCATAGCTCTCAAAAGAATTGTGTTTGTATTTCACTATCGCCCTGCATTTAATATTCTGTTACGTCTTTATTATCTCTGTGAACCATACATATCAGGACTGTGTATGCTTTGATTCCTTTTCCGGCTAAGGTCAAAGGTCAATAAAGCAACAGGACGTGGTGAAGGAGCTTGGGAAGTCTAAGTTGGACACTGACTGGTACAGAGACACTACAGCGTACTGGGATCTTCCAGAGAACCTTTGCCTCCTCCTCCTCCTCCTCCTCCCGAGTCCAAATACATGACAACAAACAACAAACTACACGATTAAACATAACAGATCCTTACACTAATTCTGCTGCCAGGCCCATACTATGTACCATCTTAATTACCTCACCAGCATGTGGTCTAAAGAGAGGATTAGAACTGGCCTACACCGGCGCTGCACCACCCCTACGCTATCTGTTCCACCTCTCCACAACAGCTTCTATGTTTTTGAGAATATCAGAAGTGGTTTCTCCGCCGCTCTTGAGATGGCTGGGAGAGCATTAGATAATCACCGGACCCCTACCGCCCCCACCCCGCCCTCGCCCTCCTCCTCCTCCTCCTCCTCTTCTTCTTCTTCACCTGCTAAAACAGGAGCACTGATGTCACTGTTGCATGAGGGATTAGTGAGTGACACGAGCTGGGGCTTGGCACACAAACTATCTACTTGATTTAAAAACACACACAGGCACGCACAAACACTGAATGAGGACAAGCGCGTGCCAACACACACACACATATACAGGGCGAGAGTGATTGCGAAAATATTCTGCTACGTTGTCAAGATAACTGGTAGGAAAAAGGAAAGTTGTAAACAAAAAATGTGAAGGGGCTGAATTCCTGTGTAAATAAGACCAATATTACTTTTTGAGGGGTGTCTCGGTCAGAAGAAAAACGTAGCGTGTAGTTGGAGGATTTATCCGACACAATTCAGACAGAAATCGGGATTTTATTAACGGCATGTTGTACTAAACATAAAGCTAGCTTAGCTAACGTTAGGAAAATTGTGAATCCAATCCAACACAGAGGCACAACTTCCAATAGACCACATTATAATTTTAATCCAGAAAAATATATGTTGAGTAGACCATGACGAGGGACAAGCAGCTTTTTGGTTCTCATTTGAATTAAGCCAAGAATTACACATAAGATATTTGTTGTTTTGAAAATTAATGCTGCAACTCAAGGAAGTTACAGTTCCTGTGGTTAATCTGAAAGCAAGTATGACATATGACATTAGAAAGACTACAAAAATAGAGGTCACTTTAATTTTGTCTCTAAACAAGTCAAGTCGCTGAGGATTGAAACGCACAGACAAATGTCAAAGTGTGCTACGGCGACACCCATGTTTGTGTCGGCGGCGGTTATTTAGCGCTTTCACTCGAGCTAAATGATACCGCGCCGCCTTAACAACCAATTCCAGCTTTCTTAGCTTTGCAATGTATTATTTAAATGTGACTTCGAACGTGTAAGCAATGGCGCAATTCAAACGGGATCAGGAATAATTCGTCCCTTGCTATGACTACCGTAAATGTTTTTTTTCCGAAATAAGGCCCCGTGGCGTCTGCCAGGAGGGGAGCGGGGTAGTCCAGCGCTGTTATCCTTGGTCAAAACAGTCGTACTAAAAATAGCTTTGAGTGTGTTGAACATTGTTGTAATGTTATAACGGTGAAGTGTGCATCAGTTCTCCTGCTGCTACAGGGGGTAAAGGCGAACTGATGCCATTGACACAGTCCACTAAAATGAAACTGAAATAAAAATTAAATAGTGGATAAGTTTTGGGTTCTCTTAAGTAGCTAAATTTAACATTGGTGTAATCATCTTGAGATATTTTAAGGTGAAAATGTTAAATAGAACATTATTAAATCATGTTTTTTGTTGCATCCAATCTTCTTCTACACTGATCAGCCACAACATTATGACCACTGACAGAAGAAGTAAATAGCATTGGCCATCTTGTGACAATAAAATGTTCTGCTGAGATTTGTGTGGATGATACTTAGACGTACCACACACCTAGACCAGACCAGACCAGACCAGGCACCCCCATCCCATAGCAACGACACTCCTTGATGGCAGCAGCCATCCCCAGCAGGATGCAGCCTGACACAGGAACACACACTAAAACGGTTTAGGAACAACTCAAAGAACAAAGTGTTGACCTGGCCTCCAAATTCACTTGATCCCAAACTGATCAAGTATCCTTGGGATGATCCACAGAGGCCCCTCCCCTCAACCCATAGGACCCAAAGGCCCCCCACTAATAACATTCTGTTGCCAGACACCACAGGACACCCTCAGAAGGCACATGTCCATTCTCTAATAAGTCCCAACTGTTCTTGAGGCACAAGAGAGACCTACACAATATTAGGAAGGTGTTCATAATGTTATGCCTGATCGGTGTATGAAAATGTTAGTGCTGCAATCTCCTTATAGTCTACAATTGCAGAACTTACTCTCTGAAATGCATTCTTATGAGCCTCTTTATGAGCTCAGTTGTATATAAAAGAAGGATCCAAAGGCTTTGAATGACTTGAACACGTAACCCAATCCACACTGAACACAAGTACACAAGTTCTGCCAACCCCAAGAGTTTTCTCCAAGAGATTATTATAACCAAGCAGGACAGAATTTAAATTATTTAAATTAGTCTGAAAAATAATCACATAAACTCAGCGCTGTTGTAAACTTAGTACTGAGCTATTCCATCGCTAACCGGATGATCTCTAACCAAACTTTTAATTAAGTACAGAGTAAAACGACACAACGGTAAAAAGACAGTTTGTGGGTTTGCATACTCTTCTGGCAAAAGGATTCTAGTTGTCATTTGGGCCACAGGTGACTGACAACAAATAAAGAGTGACGTGCAACTGATAAGCGACACTGAATGATTGGCCAAAAATGGAGGAAAAGGAGCTCGCAAACTATGCTGGACGTGTGCCGATATTGGCGGGAAGAACTGAAATAAATAAATATGCTGTTTATGTGTTATGTACAAGAGAGAAAAATATTTCAATTAGCTACAAACTGCTCGTCTGGTTATAGTGTACACAGTTAAAACAGGCGACCAGTGAGGAATGTAATCCGGCTGGTGTGACAGGTACAATAAATGACACAGGTGCTTTTGACAGACATGCAGGAATGTTCCAGTTATTGATTCACTCCTATTAGAAACATATAAGTCTGTTCCACCGTCTTGCATTGTCTCGAACATGCATGTCAAAGTTGTTGTTTTTTTTCATGAGGCATGTGGTCTCATAGTTTCCATTGAAACATTTCCTGCTCTCCCGTGGCATGCAATCTAGATCTAGTAATTTCTTTGAAACTTTAATGTTTTTCAAGCCAAAACCAATAAGCTCAACTGGACACTGACCAGATATCATCTAACTTGAATAAGTCAGAGTTAGATAATATGCTGATCCTCAACTGTCACAGTAAAGCCGGGCCAAAGAGGTGTTCCTTGACATACAAGATTAGACCGACTTGGCTCACTTCCCTTTTTCTGCGACTTAGCTGCAAATTTAATTTGAATGTCTTGGTCAAATGGTTTGAATCACAATATCTCACTTACAGTCAAGCGTTACGATTTTGTATGTTAGATGGTGAAGTCAGATCTTTGCAGAAGTCAAAGCTTTGCACTTAGTTACAAAGACACACATCACACTAACAAAAAAAATAAAAAAATAAATAAAACAATGAGTACCATCTGTGCTCTAGCCAGTAAAAGTTAAATCAACTGATGGTACAGTACATCTTCAGAGCAAAATGAAGGATCCACGCTCCAGACAGTTCTGCGTCATAGCCATTTCCATTAAAACAAAGAAGAGACCGCTGGCTTAATGGGGTTTTCAGAAGGTGAATGAGCGTCTCGCGTGTTTACTACAGCCAATAAGCTGCGGGCCTGCTCACTTAAATCCAGCGAGGCTCTCGTCTGCTCAGCACTTCTTTAGAGAAGAAAGGCAGTAAAATGAAGTCAAATCCTCTGGAGCATTTTGATTCCAACATAGTTTCAGATCAACTGCCAAATGTTGCATTGAAATACCCATCCAGTTCATAATTTAATACTGAATCCACCAATTTCTGGTGCTTTGCAAATCTCACTGCAGGACAAGCCTGTCAACATCCCGTATTGTATACAAGCTTTCTTCGGTTCATTCTGGCCGCCAGCGCAGCGGTGTGATGCAGCATGAAAATGTCCAAAGTACTCCAGGAACCAGACGCCGTTAACGTGGCTGTTAGCGTTGTCGACGCAGCATGTTGTGAAGGGTTACCCCAATCGCCGCATAAGGCTCTGTTCCAGGGGAGATTAAGAACACACCTGTGGAGACTGTGACAGCATGTGGGATAGATGACTCCCAGGAACAGTGACACTATGTTCTGTATGTGGTGTAGTCATAATTATGAGACTATGACCTCAAGAGATCTTAGATGGCGGGTAAAATATGATAAAAAATTTAAATAGGGCTAAAACAATAGTAAATGCTTGTGATGCTACCAAATGGAAATGTGGAAAGACTGTGGCGCTCCATTTTTAAAGAACAGTTTGCAATATTAGTAAGCTCTTATTTGTTATCTCACCAATAGAGAGAAGCTACAGCAAACAGGTCCAAAGCCAACAAAACGACCACCTTTTAATCCCGCTAATTAACACGTTGCATCTTGTTTTATCTAATGCACACTCATTAAAAAAAAAGTAAACAGCGTAAACTGCAGCTTTATCGAGACAACTTCGGAAATGCGGCAAGAAACAGTCCAGCACACGGCTCCATGAACCACACCTTGATGGCTTTAACCTTTGGTTTTTGTACAGATTAAGCAAATGAAATATAATGAGCTAACTTATGAATGTTCTGGGTTTTGGGAGGTGTTTCCAAAATATCAAACTAGTCCTTTAATTGCCTTTTGAAGGACTATTTTTTTCGCATGAACGACACAGAAAGACTCTTTCATATGCTCTGCCAGTTTTAAAGTTAATTCTGCGGGGAGAAATGGAATTTCAAAATACTTTTTTCATGATTATATTTCTAATTTAACTTATTCTTAACTAATTTATATCATGTGCCTTGTGTTTGCTACCTGTATTTTTTCTTTATAAATTATATGATTGATAGTCCGTGCTTTCAGTCACTCTCCCTGTCCACTTCAACGCTTCATCTGACGCTGACCCTTTCCAGTTCAGTCAGCCCCAAAAAATTCTGGATGCACGATGCAGGAAGCAACATTCGAAACACACACCAACATACATCACAACCCCTGCAGATGCTCACGGCTCAGAGAAGCCAGAAACTGGGAGCGGCGCGTTTGAGGAGGAGCTAAAGAGAAAAAAAAAGGGCCACCAGTGGACCTGGGCCCACTCTCATCTACATTCCCGTGAGCTTCTGAAACAGAACAGAGAGCGCTGCCACAAAGTAAACACTTGTAGAGCCTTGTTTTGGAAGAATACCATTTCAGTAATCTCATGAAACTATCACATGCTGACCTTATGATACTAAATTCTAACCTGGAGGGGGAGCAGAACTAGCTTTGAATGTGGCCTTATTTGTTAAGACTATTTCAAAACAATGGGAGGTTCTGTTTCACAGAGTGCACGCGCCCGATTGACACCCCACAAGTGAGCGAGCTCTCCGAGATGAAGAGACTCGCTGTATCTGCGCTCAGTGACAAAGGGATCTATCATATTATCCTAATTCAGTTTCTACAGAGGAACAAAGTTCAAGGTGTGACCAGTGGCAGGAGCACCGGAGCTGCTTCATTTTCAAGAAAAAAAAGACAGACTGTAGGAACTAAAAGCGTGCGAGTAGCGCAGCGAAACATTTGACCCCGAACTCTTGGACGTGTCTTGCTGTACACAGAGCTGCCTTCGCATCAATCAGTTGAGTGTGGTGGCGGCTCCCGGGGCCCCCCCATCTTGCTTCCTCTCAACTCCTTCTGCACGTGTGCCAGCCGAGATAAATGACGAGGCAAAAAAAAATTACCCCCTCACTGCCCCTGCAGACGTCCCAGACAGGAAGAGAAACGCACGGAGACGCTGCAGCTGACAGTTTATTCAAATAAAAACATAATCAACGCATTTATTTGCTGCATTCAAGAGGATTGCAAGGTTTCTTTTCGCGTCAGCAACTTAAAAAAGTCGGACTAATCCAAGAATCGCAGGGAAAGAACATTCAGTTAGATTAGAAGACACAAGTGTCATGCCTCTCTTTTGAATGTGAAGCTACAGTTAGCAGATAGTTAGCATGTTTTAGCATCTAGAAGTCTAGAAATGGTGAGGGGGGGGGGGCTGCTAATCTGTCTCTATCCAGTGGGGACAAAACCCACCTAAAGCTAACTAATTAACACGTTTGTTTAAACCTTACAGTACCAGAACTTTGACCCAGTGGGATTCAAATTGCTAACTATGGCAGGGCGCCAGCTGTTACTGCCATGCTCCGAGCTATAAAAGACCACTGTACGTATACACATGACATCTTTGATACACGCAGATAAGCACAGTCCCATCATCTGATCCATCCAGCAGCTGTAAAGACAAACACGACAGCGCGGCTACTGAATGTTAGCACTGCTATAGGCAGGAGGCTGCTCCCATTCTGCACTGGTCTACGTGATTGCGACAATAACAACAGCTGTCAGTTAGACGGAGATAAGCGTGTTTTTTAACTTCAGGTGTTTCGGAGAGTATTATCTAAAAATCAAAAAGGTACATGGAGTATCAAAAAAGGGGGAAGAGCGCGGAAAGTTTGATGGCCGAACGAAAGAGGTGGAGAAAAAGAGCCAATATCAGTCTGCGTCCTCTCAGCCCGCAGAAAAAAGCACAGTGGATTAATTCATCACCATGCTAAGCCTTTGCCCTCCTCTGGAATAAATTACCCAATGACTCTCAACTTAGACTAAACACACACACACACACACTGGCCAGAGAGAGCACACACCGGGAGAGAGAGGACTGACAAATGCAGAGAGACTGCCCAGGCCAGCAGTGTGTATCATATCTCACTTCACACTCTTTAACAGCAAGACGCATCACATGAGGTGCTCAGTTCAGAGGCGTTTAGTTAACGACGGGAAAAAAAAAGAAAAAGAAAAAGGAAACCTTGTGTGACTCGTCACTTCTGGGGATGGGAGGGTTAAATGGGGTTGGTGGTGGGAGGGGGGTCTGAGGTATGGCTGAGCGATTCCACCACTTATGTTAATGCATGCAGAGGCTGGAATCAGGCAGCAAGCAAGACGGCATTACTCTCCAGATACTTGTAAGCTTAGCACCTTTATTGCCCTTTTCCATTTATACTAAGAGGTAACAGTAAAGCTGATTCTACATTTGTTGCTCAGGGGTTGTGGTGGTGGTGGTGGTGGCGGGGGGGGGCTACTTGATTTCCTTGAGTGGGGGCAATCAGACTGGAAAAGTCAAGGCCAGATAAATGGTGTTGTGTTTGGCTGGCATTTCTCTGTCTGTTTGGCCCCACACACACACACACACACACACACAAAAAAGCCCACTATCACAGGACCTTGTACTTGAGCCTTATCGTCGACAGAGAAGCCCAGATGGTAACGTACCCTTGACAAAGACTCACATCACACTCCCAAACTTCTATAGAATCTTTCTCACACTGCGGACGCCTGCACATGTTCTCCCCCTGACGCTCTGTCTCCGAGCGTAATAATAACAATAAAAGAAAAGTACGCGGAGACACGCCGCAGTTTGTAAAAATTTTGCTTAATTCAGTTTTGTAATGCGCTAAACTTGCCAGCTGTGTGTAGATTATTATCATCCTTTAAAGGATGAATGTTCCCTTCAGACATCACAATAATTCAAGCCAGGGCACAGACATGCACGCTAGGGCTGAAAACAAAACACAGTGACAAAATATTTGAGGTGATATCGATCTAGGATTCTTTCTGCTAAGGCTGCAGTTAACGTGCATTGTTAATTAATCTGCCAATTAATAATTTCTCCATTGTTTGGGCTAAAAACGCTGAATGTGACCTTTTAAACTTTGTCGCTTGGTCTGAAAACCTAAAAAGATGCGAACCTGTAAGTCACATCAGGCAAAGAGAAACAGCAAATCCTTGCATTTAATTTATTTATTTTTTTGCAACAGTGCCAGAATTCAACTAATCATTTCAGGTTTAATTTCATCTGTCACATAGAAAGATCTGGTGCAGCTCTGTAGTTTAAATTGAAACAGCGACATCCCTGCACACTTCTTTATGTTCCCAAATTTATTCTGATTAATATGCAGGAAGTGTTCAATGACCATGTGTTGCAAAGGGGCTTATTAAATCTAGGCGGTGCAGGCACACAATTCCACAACAATCAATGGCCGCTATTGATCACTTTTAAGAGGAGAAATCAAAAGAGCTCCAACAAGCAGCGGCACACACTGCTGAGCCTTGAGCGCATCAGCTGACGCAGAGATGACTTTTCGATGGCATGCTTTCTTACGTTACGGTTTCGGTTAAATAAAATCCGGCTTCTCACAGGGTAGGTTAAAGATGACACCTCTCAGAACGGGGATTAACCATTTCCAGCTGAAGAAGATTTGTATACCATTAGTCTAACTCAATCAGGGAGCTAATTCAATCAGAGGCACAGTGGGCGTCTTGACGTTGGGGCATCTGTCACACTGACTTCTCACTGCATCCTGCGGTGACATTTGGCCACAAAATTCAGCTTGACAGAGGCCCTCGGATAGCCCGAGGCCCGTCAGGCGAACACACACACATGCTCATAAACACACAGACACACACTCGTGCAACTACTAAAATTCACAAGATCACACTTTTTTTCCTTTTCTTTTTTCTTCTTTTTTTTCCCTTTTTCAGAACGGGCGCTTTGTGTTTGCCTGCAGTTCCACATCCAAATATTACACTACAAGCTTCCTCAGACTACATAATCAGTGCGACTCTCCGGGAGATTTATGCCGCGTTATTCTTAATTTCGAGAGAAAACAGCCGACCTCTACCACGTGACGAGGCCTCTCACCTGCACACGTGAAAAAAACCAGGATGTTCACTCCTTAGTTTGCTGCACAAAATGCACCCTTCATACCTCGAAACACACGTCTGCCTCTTAATCCCAACAACAGTAGCCGTTATGTGAACGAATAACCACTTATTCACACATTATCTTGATTAAAAACACCTATTTAGTCCCTGCATACAAGCAGGCGCAGCCCATTTTGTTAAATTTAGTGCAATTATTTGTGGTCTACTACACAAATGGGACTTCTTTTTTTTTAACAGTGATGTAACAGACTGATGAGAAACTTCTTGCTATTATGTCACATAATCCTTTTAGCAACTCCAAATTCAAAATGAGACATCCCTGTCTTAATGCTTGCACTTCAGCTTTTTATAAATAGTGTAATTTTTTTACGCATGAAACACAAAGTTTCGGTCCTAAATGAGAACCTGCAAGAGAGGACTTCCTATTAATAAGCATGAATGGTAGAAAGGTGAAGCAAAGGCCAAAAGCTGTGTCAACTGAGAAAGGATCATGTTGCTACATGCTTAAAGATTTTTCGTTGTTTGCAGCCCTGCAGTAAGACTATACTCATCATTGTGTGCGTATGTAAAGAGACTGGAAACCACAACAAATGTTTGCTTCATCCTGAAACTACAAAGCGAACAATACCTCAGGTTAGTGTGAAGGGCCTGCGACCCCGTGACCTTTCCCTGAGTGTCTATCACAGTCTACTTCCTCTGACTTGACAAACTAATATCATACGTTAAAATCAAAAGGTATACCAATGAGTTTTTTTATATATATAATATTCAGATTAAATAACTCTTAACGGTTGTGTTCTTTGGCGACTGCTAGCGTTTGGAGAACAGAGGATCTTTGCAACTTTCGACTGCATTTAAAAACACACACACTTCTCACACACACATGTAATGAATGCAGAGTCCCTCACCTTGCAGCTAGGGGGTTTTAGGGGTAGTCCAGAGGCAGGATTTCCTTGATGCTGAGTGGTATTAGTCTGCTGGGGTGAGTGGGAATCCTCGGACTCTTTTCCACTGTGGTAGACCACCCTATCAGAGATATGAATACTTGAAGCACAGCCCATGCTTCAACCCACTTCAGCCTTTTTCTTTTTGCGCAAGTGCTTTACTTTGAGGCTACAGGAGTGTCATTCGCCCTCTCTTTGTGTATTTCTTAAGGTCCACTCTTCCTCCTAAGGTTTCATAATTTTTAATATATATAAATATATATTTGTTATCATCTAGGCCACAGCAATGCCGGTTCTCCAATTTCTCTCACACAAGGCATGAATAATATATCTTTTCTAACCCCCACCCCCCGACCAGGAAGCTTATTTCCTCCCTGTGTTTTTCACATGAAGTTAATTGGAGGTCTTTAATCAAAGCAGCTGTCTTGTCCTCGAAAACTTGGATTCCGTTATTCTTCAGCTGCTCAGATCCCCATGGACGTTTTTTTTTTCTTTATCCCTCACTCCGGCTCCTCTTCTCGGCTTCTGCGTACCACATCACCATTTTCTCATTTTCCCCTCAACTTCACTGTTATCAAGTAGGCCTAAAACACACCGTGCATTCCCCCCCTGCCAGCTTCATGCAATAGTTTTATCCATTTTTCTGTGTCCAAGGTTTCATGTGCAGTCGTCCTCCCCCACCGCGCAGCCATCCAAAAAATGAAAAAAATAAAAAAATAAACGAGAAAATAAAAAAATAAAAAAAAAAAATAATAAAGGTGCCTCCTGTTTCCTTTCTCTGTAACAATCTGGTTGCCCACTTCAGCTCAAGACGCGGGCCATGAACCGGTTCTCACGACACTTTGCTCCAGTCCTGAGCGGCTCATCATCAACAGGCTGAAATATTCACACCGCAGAGTGTTATTCTGGCCAGTCGCTCCGATGTCAAACACCCTCCGTCAAACATAATGCCATGCAGCCCGGCGCAACGCTCCATTTATCAGCCCCAAATTCACCAATTTAGGAAGCGGAGAAATCTTGGTGGATGGGCTTGCTGTCTCCATTCAGGCATCCGCTGCCCTGTTGAGGATGATCCGCCTCATAGAGGAGCTCCAACCCCGGCTGGCTACAGTGTTACCAGGCTCCGTGGGTTTTCTGTCATTCTGGAGGCAACACACACACAAAAAAAAGGATGTAGAGGCTGTCAGATCGTAGCGTGTGGAGGTACCACCTCTGGAGAATGCAATCGCTTGAGAGAGAGACACACAGAGGAGAAAAAAAATCTAAAAAAAAAAAAAAAAGAGAGAGAGAGAGAGAGAGAGCGAGAGAGAGAGAGAGAGAGAGACCGCTCCGTGTTCACAAGTTTCGGATCTGAAATCGGGGACGGCAGGATTATTTAACGAGAGCGGAGGTAAGGCAGAACCGAGCTACATAATGCCGATTTGAATGTTTGTCTTTTCTCTGCCTTTTCTGGCGTTTGCCCTTCCAATTCTTCAGCACTGCTTGACAGCGGCACATCCAATAAAAGCACCCGCAAGGATTGACCTACAGCCTTTACTGACGTTAATGCAAATGAGCTGCGCGCAGCTAATCGGAGACGCGCTCGGCGCCGCTGGGTGGTCCTCCGCTTTCCGTGGGAACTTTGAAAGCAGGAAAAAGAGCTCGCTCTCTCTCCGTCTCTCTCTCTCTCAGACAAAACGCCGAGCTGGCTGCAGGTATACGGTCTGAGCTGTTTCCGTGCACACATGTTGCTCGGAGTGCCGTATTGGTGAGTTCTTCGCCGCTGCGTTCGACGCAAAACAGCTGATAGTTGTAGGTTTTGCGTAAAACGTTTAGCGAAGCGCTAAAACGCACATGGTTGTGACATCACGGACGTGTTCCCAGAGACACAAATGCGAGTATAAACGAACTAACAGACTGTGGTATGGAAAACTGAAACAAGTTATGAGATTTTTGTGAAAATAATTTTTATTATTTATCATCCATTTTGTCTGTATAGCATTAAAAACAAATAGTAAGAGATGGCTGTCACAAATTCCCAGAATCCAATGCGAGTCCAATGTTGGCTTAAAACAACTTATTTCATCAAATCAACTGTTAAAAGTCTAAAAATAAATAAATAAATGTAGTTTAACTGTATGTATTTGACTTTTCTGAACATTATATATAGCACTGTTTATATTCAGCAGTTTCTTAGCATGTGTCACTTCCTTATTTCTTAAACTACCCACAAAAAATACAAGAATATAGACAACATAACGCAACACAATATAAATCCCTGCAAATAATGTCATTAATTCTTGATGAACTTGTGTGAGTAATACTGACGCAGTTGTCAATTTCAAGTGCATTTGTCCCCAGGAATTAAAATATCCCCGCTTGTGATCATAATAACATAACCCTGCACAGTCTTTGAGCTCCGTACGTTGTCTTGTGTCATGTGTTTTCGACTGCAGCATGTGCTGGAGCTCCTAGCATCTCAGCTGACACCGTGATAAATGCTTTTGCACCCAACCTGAATGGCTCCATGCGCGTTAGGAGCTCCTGACCAGAGGGATCGGTGGCTCTGATGACGCAGTTTTGCTTTCAGATTAAAGCGCAGCCAAACGTTTTCCGCAAGTGTGTCGTTGATGAACATTGGTGCAAAGAAAAAAAGGCTATAAACACAAGAGTTGACAACTTTATTTAGCATATATATATATTGCACGACAGATATTTAAAGTGGATTGCAATGAGCACAAAGAAAAAGCAAGTAGCTGATGAGACACATTTCACTGTCATATGTCACTGAATGCCCCTTCGTTCATGTTTTCTAGCACATGTTTAAACATAAGTTATCCTTCCACATTTTCCATATGCAGTCACTTGACAAAACATTAGGTACACTAGTGAAAATGAATGCGTTCTAATGTAACGCTCTAAATCCCCCATTCGTGACTGTTTGTGTTGAAAAAGAATGGTGGTAATTCATCCGTGTGATCATTTTGGAGGATGTAGTTCGTGGTGCTGTTAGGCTGCATTGCAAAAGTGTTTCTATTATTTAAGCTAGCCCACTGACTAAAATGGGGTTGTCAGTATAATAGAAACACGTGTCGGTACAACAATAGTTCTACAAACGGCGGCCTACAAAATAAAAAACATAGTTAACTCAACAGCTCTCTTTGTTATATTAAATAGATTTAGTGCATTACATCACATAGTTCCATTAGAATGTATTCGTTTTCACCTGTGTACGTAATGAACAGGCAAGTGAGCATATTTCTTTTCTTTGTGTTTACTTGTGTACTTTGTTTTTCTAGCTTTCTGTGTCGTTAGTGACATTTGTTGCTTTTGGGCGTTTACATTCAATCAGGCAGGTGATGAGATTTCCTGTACTGTGATGAGAAAAGTGGACCTAAAAACATAAAGGAACACGCCAAAGGCCCTCACAGAGACTGGAAATCAAAGTTGCTGGATGGACGTAAAATCTGACACAATTGAAATCAATATTTGAGCCTCTAGTGTTGACGACGTCGGACAATTGAGCTCATAAAGAGGCTCCTAAATGCATTTTCAGTGAGTAAGTTCCGCAGCCAAACACTATGAGGCAATTGCAGCACTGACATTTACGTACACCGATCAGGCATAACTTCCTAATATTGTGTAGGTCTCCCTTGTGTCTCCAAAACAGTTGTGACTCATCAGAGAATGGACATGGGCCTTCTGAGGGTGTCCTGTGGTGTCTGGCAACAGAATGTGGAGGCCATTGTTTCCTATGGGTTGAGGGGAGGGGCCTCTGTGAATCATCCCACAGATACTTGATCAGTTTGGGATCTAGTGAATTTGGAGGCCAGGTCAACACCTTGTGCTGTTCTTAATGTTTTTTTTTGTTTTTGTTTTTGAGTTATTCCTAAACAGTTTTTGTGTGTGTGCCTGTGTCAGGCTGCATCCTGCTGGGGATGGCTGCTACCATCAAGGAGTGTCGTTGCTATGGGGAGGGGGTGCCTGGTGTGGTCTAAGTAACATCCTCATGAATGAATGTCAGGTCCAAAAGTTTCCCAGCAGAAAATTGTATTGTCACAAGATGGTCAAAGTTATTCACTTCTCCTGTCAGTGGTCATAATGTTATGGCTGATCGTGAGCTTTAAGTACATATTGTAAAGGCACAATATTGACTATTTTAAGATTATGGTCTCGTAAAGAGTTTCTGATAATTCCCATGTTTACTCCTGTGTGTACAGTATTTCCATTTGCTGCCCATAGCAGATCATAAAGTTGTCATACAGAAAGAGTGTACAGTACGGCCGCCTTACTCTAGACGGGATGTGCAGATTCCAAGTAGCGAAATGTTTTCGTGGAGCTTTGTCAAGACATAGAAGTAGGCCAGCGGCGTATTCCTGTACACTGAAATGCATCAGCTGGCAGTGACGCGGGTCAAGATGCTGCTGATGTGTGGGCTTACATCGAAAACAAAAGGAATGGGTGCTTTAAAGGACAACAATTTAGGGTTAAATTTCCATAAAGCTTGTAGATATGAAGTACACACATATAACGAGGTGGATGATCAAAATCCAAGGCAGAGGTTGAAATATTGAACTCTAATGCAACAAATAGCATCTTCTCATTAGACACACTCCCCCACGCTAAGCAGTTTAAGCTCTTAACTTTCTGTTGCCTGTTAACATAATCTAAACATGTTTTGTACTGGGAAAGTAATAGTCCCAATGACGAGTAAACAAAAGTGTAAAATGCTCGAAGTTCCCCTTTAACATGTGTCCAACGTCACCAGCGTGTGCCGTCCTTAAATCCACGGCTGTAAATCCCCAGTCTGATGTGTAATGCTAGAAAACTTTCACATTCCAGGCCAGTACTGATTCATTAATAACTGCTTTTGGAGCTTAAAGTGTCACTGCTTGATTTCCTTTCAGGGCAGGGCCTGAAAACCAAACCCAAACTTTAAAACAACTCCTTTTAAAATCATCATAAATCACCGCCTCACTCGGTTATATTGCTCCTATAAAACAAAAAAAAAACCACGGCGATTTTAAACAAACAGTGCCAGCGTTAAATAAACCTACGTCAGAGATTTGACAGATGACATCACATAAATGAATCCAGCGACGGCTCACGCTCTGTTCTTCGTGAGCTCGCTGTAACACTGGCTGCATTATTCATGAGGGGATGACATGTTTACAGTGGCCTTGTTTGCACTTCTGTCATTTATGTGTGTTTGGCTATTGGTTACCAGAATTGTACTTTGGGCTGCCGGATTCTTCAGTAGGACTTTTGGAAAATAATTAGTTTGCATTTGGTTTACTTTTAAGCTCCTTACATTGCACTCAAGAATTATTAACTTGAAAGTTAATATAGGAAGTTTTCTGTTGTTCTGTGGTCTATGCACAACTAATGATCACAGCACTGAACTGTCAATAATAATAATAATAATAATAATACGCCAGCCTCCGATAACACACAAGGGATGCTTTTATTTCTAGCCAACTAATTAATGTTCAAATTAACCCGCCCACAACCTGAAAATGATTCCCTTAACTTTAATCAGGGTGGGTGAAAGTATTCCCCAACACTCCTGCTGTCGTCTGCAGTCAAATGAATTTAATGTTTCATCGCCCCCTTTTGCAGGCAATAAGGGGACATGTAGGTGCATTAGGAGACACGAAGACGCCATCAAAAAATAAATCAATCGTATGCAAATAGTTTCTTTGCTATACATAGATTCAATAGCAGATAAAAGGGCATCATTGACTGCATTATATACTGTGAATTCATTGTGTAAAAATATAGAAATCGACCAATAATTTATATAATTATTAAAAAAAAATATATTATTTACATTAACTTTTATGTTAAGATGGCATTTTCCTACAGGATGCTTATACACCAATCAGCCACAACATTACGACCACCTTCCTAATATTGTCTCCCTTGTGCCTCCAAAACAGTTGTGACTCATCAGAGAATGGACATGGGCCTTCTGAGGGTGTCCTGTGGTGTCTGGCAACAGAGTGGTTGCCTTTGAGGAGAGGGCCCTCTGTAGATCATCCAACAGATACTTGATCAGTTTGGGATCTAGTGAATTTGGAGGCCAGGTCAACACCTTGTGCTGTTTTTCATGTTTTTTTGAGTTGTTCCTAAACCGTTTTTGTGTGTGTGCCAGGCTGCATCCTGCCATCAAGGAGTGTCATTGCTATGGGGTGGGGGTGCCTGGTCTGGTCTGGTCTAGGTGGTTGCTACATGTCTAAGTAACATCCACATGAATGCCAGGTCCAAAAGTTTCCCAGCAGAACATTGAATTGTCCCAAGATGGTCAATGTTATTCACTTCTCCTGTCTGTGGTTTTAATGTTGTGGCTGATCGGTGCATTCTTTAGTGCCAGTTTTTTATGACACCCGGTTAGCTTGGCCTTAGCATCAACAGCACTAGGGCTACTGAGAGTCCATCTGCAAGATAGTATGGACAGCTTTGTTAAACTATAACTGAAAGCCTAGAGAACCTTACTGAGGCTGAGCACTGTGTGTTTTTTATTTATTTTACAGCAGTAGCCTTTATTATTATGACATGTAAACTACAGTCCTTCTTTAATTAATTAGGTCACTATGGTATGAGATTTACCTTTGAATGGACAAAATGTGGCCTTGATTACGTACAAATCCGATGCTTTTGCATCCACGTGAGCCGGTAAAACATCTGATTGAACAATCCACAACAGTAAAAAAAAAATATATATATATATATATATTTCAGTTAAAGTTCTTTATCACTTCCTGTACTTGGCAGACAGCTGTTGAACCAGTGTGCATTGAAATCTGAAACTGTGTTTTATCTGTTATTTCCACCAGGGGACGCCAAAAGAATGACTTTGTTTTGTTTTTTTTTCAATTTCACATACAGTTAAGTGCATGTACTGTGTGTTTGGACACTGACACTGACTTTTTTGTGTTATTTTAGCTGTTTTGCTAAACCATTTCAAGGGGTTTAAATTTGAACAAAGGAACCTAATTATAACTCATTGGATTCTCAACCACAATGTGTTTCTTTATTTGTGATGCTTTACCAGACCTACGTATATTACAGCAGTTAGTTGGTTTCCATTGGCAATAATGATAAACGGCTTGCAAAAAACCCAAACAAAATATATTAATGTTATAGTTTGACTAAGGCTGCAGTAATTCAGCAACTTGAATGTGTTTTGCTAATCTGCTAAAATAAGAAAAAATTACACTAATGTTTCCTCAACAGAATATTTTTTGATTCAGATTTTAGGCCCTACAAACAAATCCTTCCACAGCAGACATTATATAAATTTGAGGATTCAATACATATGCGGAAGTAGATAATTCTGTATGCCTACTTCTAATCAAAACCAAAGAAAGTGTTTTAGGGATGTTCTGGTTGCATCTGGTTGTTGATTTCTGCTGTAAAATTGTTTTATTTTTCCTTAAATTTGTAAATAATTCAATTGTTGCAAATAATGCACACAATAAGATTTTCTTTGTCAGTGTTTTTTGACCATATTGTGCATATTTACACATGTTGCGTATGTGCAGTAGCTCTGTTTTGGCATCCGGACACGACACGTTTTCTTCCTCAGATGTGGACGTGCTGCTGCGTCGCATATCGTCCGCACACTTTGTACTTGCACTATGAACATGCGCTTCGTGATCCAGCGCAATAACTATAATTCAGGTTACCATAGGCGAGTTAAAGGACGTCACATTCAAAGCATCAAGCGCGGCTGAAACTTTTCTAGGTCAGCAGCGGCTCGCTGTATGAATGCCCTGTTTTATAGTCCTCAGTCATAAATAGTTTAAATGAGCACAGCATATCAAACATTAATCAAACTTCTCGTAATCAAGAGAAAAATAATCGGGCATCACTACCCGTTAAATCGAGTCGTAAGACGTAATTTATTGCATTAGGTGGAGGCCAAAAGGAAGCTGTGTCTCTGCAATCTGACTTTGCAAACACATATATGTCCCCACACCATGGGTCATACATCTGTTATCTGGATGCTAAACTTAATAATAAAAACAAATAATCATAGTCTCAGATTACAGTAAGTATATACTGGTGATAGACATGGTTTTGACACCTTTTAGGAGGTACTACGAGCCTAGATGTGGAGAGTAAAATCAAGTATTTTAGTTGTAAATATGAATCACCCCTGTGTTTTAGTTTCTCATGTCAAACACACGTGCAGTTGGATAAATATCTTCCACCTTTCTGAACCGTCAGTGCGACTGCAGCCACGTTATTGAGAGAGGTACTGTATGCAGCAGCATTTTATTACATTATGGCATTAACTGACATTGGAAAAGTAAATACAAGTGAAATGGCGGAACAGGGGCGTGTCCAGCCTCCTGCTAGGCTGCTAATGGTGACGTTTTAAGTAGGTTTACTCTGCAAATCAAAATAATGGTTTGTGTATTAGTCAAAGAAAGGCCATGGAGATCATAATTTCTCACCTCGTCTTCTCCCGCTAATATGTTTATAATGATTGCCCTGGTGAAATGCTTTGATGCCGCAGTAAAGTTGTTCTACTGTATACACTCCAGTTGTTGCCTGGCCGCCTGTGTGGACGTACACGTCTTTGTATAGGACCATTGTTTTGGACTGTTCCCTGCAGACCAAATGAACTGCGCTCTAAGTCGGTCACATAACTCAGCCTCACCTCTGAGCTGCTTCTTGCATTAAAAGGCCTTATGTGATTGATTTATTTTTCTTTCTGCTACAAGTGCAATAACTTTTAACTTCTAAACCATCTGCAGACTCTTGAACCAAGCCAGTTGCATTTTATGTGTGTTTTACATCAAACTTTTTCCGTCTCCATTTTGTCTCTTGTCTGAATGCACTTACGTGGGTGTAACTGTATCTGGTACTTTTTATTCAGACCTTATTTCACACAGCAGTGAATTCCAGTTTTGTTGCTTATGAGACGTCTTTATTAATATACTGTCAGACTAACCGTCATCTGTACTCTTGAGGAGATGACTATACTGCTGTTTTCCTGCAGACATTGAAGCCTGATCATTACCAGGTCCTAATCAATTCTCCTGTTTGAAGACAGTTGTTGAAGCAGCTGCACTGTTGCGCAATTAGAGCAGCTGTACAAACAAGAAATCCATCTGCAAACGGCGACATCGAGTCAGGAAAAAAAAAAATGCACAACCGAACAGCTGTAAAGAGAACAGACTTGGCCTTCAGTGAACGTATCCTGATGCACGGCCACCTTCAGTCCAGACCGTGCTCCTGAATGGGATTTAGCTGCGCCGTAGGCAGCCGCAGGCCGCAGCTGTGGCCTGATGGTAGTCACCCTGCAGGGCTTGATCCAAGCAACACTGTGACAAAGGTGACGCAGTTAAGTAGGCAGCGGGCTCGTCAAATGACAAATGTCAAAGAGCCGCACATAGTCGGGATGTGTCGACTGGGAGGCAACTGTTTCGGCACCATTGAAGTCGTGTGCTGTCGCAGTGGACTGTGGAAAAAGGTTAATTAGAATGAGGAAATTGTGAATTCATATCGTGTTGCTTAAAATGTGCACCAAATGGCAGTTTGTCATGGATTAAAATTGCTTACTTAAAGGTTTTTGAAGGTCTGAAGTGCTCTGCACAGTGCTGAGAAATCCAGTCAAATTACAAGCTTAAATGTTCCGATTGAAGCATTTTAAAAAAATTAGGTGTAACAAGTATTTATATTGAATATGAGGGAGTTGTAGTCAGTTTGAAGAGGCACAACTCTGGTCTTTTGAACAGATTCTGGCTAAAACTGGCAACACTGGCACAGCAATTCAAGTGGCTAACATCCGTCCATGGAGACATTGTGACAGGTTGCTTTCTGTGTGTTGTCTTTGAAATAACACATTCAACACTCATAGCTTCTTCTCTATTATACAACTAGAGAGATACTTTATTTATGGTGGGGAATTCAGTGTCCAGTAGCTTCATTCATCTTTTGTAAGTGCTTGTCCTTTGAAGGGCCGTGGGGGGTCTGGAGCCTATCTCAGCTGTCTGTCACTGGGTGAGAGGCGGGGTACACCCTGGACAGGTCTCCAGTCTCCAGTCGCAGGGCTAACACAGAGAGACAGACAACCATTCACACTCACATTCACACCTACTGCCAATTTAGAATCACCAGTGAACCTAACCAGCATGTCATTGGACGGTGGGAGGAAGCTGGAGTACCCGGAGAGAACCCATGCAGACACAGGGAGAACATGCAAACTCAACACAAAAAGGAACCAGTCCGCCTGGATTCAAATCCAGAATCTTCTCGCAAACCACCACACCACTGTGCCGCCCGTCCAGTACCTTGATTGCATAGAAACATGGCCTGAGGGACAAACAACCTCCTTAGCCTGTCCGTGGAGCAGGACAGAGACAAGCAGCCCGTCATTAAACCCTCTTCTTTACCTGACTATGGTGTCATGTGTTGCATACGGCTAGAATCATAAATTTTATCCTTATTACAGGGCAACATTCTTGTTTTTGATGCGTGTGTGTGGTTCAGAAACCTTTTCAGCAGCTCAAGGTTGCTGTCGTGTGTTTTCGACCGCTAGATGGCGCCATAACTTAGGCACAATCTGAATCCTTTCAGGATGTTGAAATCCAGTTGATCACTATATTGATTATTTATATAAAAACATACATTAACTTAACTTCATTCTCCCAAAATAGGAAATACATTAGTTCAGCAGAGCTGGCAATGACATAATGTAATGGCACCACTGGCATTAAAATATATTTATATGTAAATCTTGGTAACTGCTTCTTATTGGGGAGAAAAAAAAGACTTTATACCTTCTTGTTTGTTTCACATTTCGCCACAATGGCCTTTTACACCAAATATAAGTAGGCTCATCCTCTATTTTGCTGAAAATAATGTCACAAACCACAAGCTAACCATTTATTTATCTGTGTTACTCATTTTTCAAGATTCCTTCAAACAACAATAATAATAATAATAATAATAATACAAGAATAAAGCCATTATTATTAGTTTTATTCATGTAGTAGCATCACCATTTCTGTTTGCAGAAGTTTGTTTTACATAATAATATATGATGCAATGTTTCTCCCAGTGACACATCAACCTGGTTAATGTTTACAGACATAAAGATGTTAGCTGGAGGGAATGCGGTGCCACATTCAGTGCAATCTGCGGTGTCATTTATCAAACAGGTGAACAGATCCCAGGTTCACAGGCTCGTGTGATCCACAGTGGCCTAGGTTATTCAACCCAGGTTGATATCGGAGGGCATTTTCTGCAGAGCTGCACGTAATGACTGGAAAGTTAATAAGGTTAATTATCTTTTTTTTACTCAACCACACGTGGGAGGGAATTCATTTACACATTAATTTGACAACTAAAATTTTGGTTTATTTTTGTCGTTTTATTTTTTTTTGTCAGATTAAAAGTGTCAGCCAAAATAAGCGTGTTCATCAGCCGCATAAATGTATGAGTAAAGGGTTCACTGAGTTCACTTTCGATACTGAAAGTAGATTTTGCTAAGATTGCTCCTATATGTTCACTCAGGTAAAACACTTGATGATTTGCAGATCTTTTCACTGATCTTTTCAAGTGTTTTTAACTTGTTGTTTGTCTTGTGTGAGCGTTAATGAGTCCACATAAATAAAAGGAGTTCTCTCATCCCTGCTGATATGGATCAAATATCATGATGTGAAATGCTGCAACAACAAATAGACTGTCACTAATATGATAAATATATATATATATATATAACCATCACAGTCCAATGTAGAATCATAACAATGACACACAACCATTTTTAATTACATTTAATAACATTGCATAATACAAAACGTCCCTTGCAT
Organism: Chelon labrosus; assembly: GCF_963514085.1. Taxonomy (NCBI): domain Eukaryota; kingdom Metazoa; phylum Chordata; class Actinopteri; order Mugiliformes; family Mugilidae; genus Chelon; species Chelon labrosus. Next base: position 8,265,461 of record NC_140339.1, read on the forward strand.
TCAAAACGTCCCTGGCAGTTAAAGGCATCGAGGCAGCAAAGGAATCATAAAACATAAACTTTCACAGCAAAACATCTTTAAGGTGTTTTTGCATCACACAAGAAAGCAGCCAAGCGGTTTAGTGAGAATGACTAGTAGCATATAACTGACCCAGATTTGCAAAAGGAGAAAACAACAGAGGCAAAAGGTATACAATATCTGATATGGACCGCATACTTTTTAAGTAAATACATAACAACACTAATTGCTGGGAAATCCAATAAAGAGTATGAAAAATATAAACACAACTTTTTCCTGTTCAGTTAATTGGAATTTTTACAAAAGAGTAAACTAAGTGGTAAGAACTTAAACTTGTTTTAATGACCTACATAAAAGTTGAGTTTTCATGAGGAGTTAGCGTCTCTCCTCCTGTGCCCTAGTTTGATGAGATTCACATACCAAATTGTACCTTGTCCTCAAAGTTTTGGCTTTTCGATGGATTAGCCATAAACTCTTCAACCTCACAATAGCCAGGCCAGAAATGCAGTTAATATTGAGATTATTGATTAAAGTTTAAGAGATGTTCATTTATTGCTATTGAGCTTATATGTGTAAATATGTTCTATTTAAAACAAAGCTGTTTTTTTTTTGTTTTGTTTTTTTGCAAAGGCACTGTGACGTACAGCATTGTCATATCTAAACACTTCATAAATGTTCATTTAGGACGTAAAGCCAGAAAAAAAAAGTGCCAAGATGAGACTGTAGCAGTACTATTATTTGTTTCATGCAGATCTGCAGCTGGTGACACCGAAAAATGTCTAAGGAAAGGGTTTGACATTTGCAAACTGATTTCCGTCACTAACCAGTGTGTGCATTCTTGATTGACTGACAATAAAGATGGATTAGTGGGATTAGGATTCCGGACTGAGGCTTTAATTTTAAAAAGCTCAATAGAAACTGCCTATTTCTGGCAAGGCTAGTGGAAGTAGGACTGCAGGGTACCACGGCGGCGGACATCGGTTGTCCAGCAGTGGAAGCCACCACCCAGAGAGTTGGCATGGCGAATGTTCACCTTTATGGTCTTGATGCCTGCAAAAAACAAAAAGATATTTGCGATTAGATGACATGTAGTATGCTGAAATAAAATAAAAATAAATCCCAGGCTGGAGAAACTTACCGAGGTTCTCAAACATTTTTTGAATGGTGGCTTCATTGGCGTCAACCATGACACGTTTCTCATCCAACATCAGGACGTTCATGGACAGCCATTTGGAGGACATCCACAGTGGGTGGTCTGCGTGTAAAGAAAGCCTTTATTTTCAGTAAAGACTTAAGAGATGAATGTCAAAAATGTGAAGAGAAGAGAAGTTTAAGTACCCACCATCAGGAATCAAAGGTGTCGGAGGTTTCACAATAGTCCAGCCAGCCTTCTTGAACATGTCAATCTGACATAAAGGACAAAGAGCAGTGGTGAAGGCGGGGCACTGTGCAGTGGTGGTGGTAATAAACCAAAGAATCTAAGCTTTCCATGAGAGGTGGAGAAAGGTTTTAGAATACCTGGCGACATGGGCGATCGGGGTTTGACAGCACCAGTCCTGGCCCGATGATGTTGAAAGTGGCATCGATGTGCATGGGGTTAGGATCCTTGAATGAGATGATGTGGATCTTGTACTCTGGGGCCAGATGACGGCGCATCCACTCAATTCCCATGTAATTTGTAACCTGCAGAAAAAAAAACAGATGCAAATTCTTTGATATATCGTGTAGAATGGTTTTCAGTGAGATCTCTATATGTCTGCATGTTGCATGGGACATTTAACCCGTAGGAGACTCCCTCCGCATTAGACAGAAGATGGGCTTCATACCTGACTCCTCTGGACAAAAAGGTCCTTCCCAGCTCGGATGAAATCGGCAGCATCAAAGCACGGCTCATGCTCTGTGGTCACAAACTTCCCCTGGGCAGCCAACTTGTGTCTGTCCTCCACTGTGCGGATGGGGTAGTCCTGCAGGGCACGTAATAATGATTACACTCCAGCAATTAAACAGTGAGGTTTAGCGTCTTGTCACGTATAATGCAATAAACAGCACGGGGCAAAGAGTTCAGTGGTGATATGAAGAACCCTAATAAGGTGCCCTAATGCACGTTCAACTCTGTGTTTGATTATGCAAATAATCTGGACGCTTTAGTAACATTAGTCCACCCTTGAGAATTTCCCTGCAGACTGTACGGCATCTCAAGTTAATCTCGTAAGATAAGGGCCTTGCCTGATCGTACAGCTCGTCGGCCATGGTGGGTTTAGGAGCAGTGGTCCATTTTGCACCTTTCTTGAAGTACTCCTTGATCAAAGGTCTGTAGGCTCGGTACTCGAAGAAGCGAGCCCTCCAAGCCATAGGAGCCTCAATAATCTCGTTCCCCACAACCATAAGGATGTCTCTGGGCATGGCGGCATACATTCCTACGGCAGATTGAACAATGCAGGATTAGCAGATGAAGAATATTTTATAAAATGCAACGTGGTGCACTGACACCGATGTCATGCAGAGAGATACTTTTACCTGAGGATGTGAAGTCTGGAGTTTTGTATTCCAGGGACCAGTCGATGGGCTCCGGCCTCTGCACCGTGACGCCTTCATGACGCAGAATATTGCACATTTCCTCAATCTCAGCAACAGCTTTTTTCAAGTGGTCCGCAGGGAAACGCTGGCCCCCATGCTTCTGATAGAAAGGCCAGTACTTCTCATATGTGTTAGCCTGCAAAGAGGTTTATGGTGGAGTTAATTCTGATTGCCTCATTAACATTCCTACAATATTTCCAGTTTGCTTCTTACTCACTTTCACTTCCACGGTGAAGGGAGGCACGTGGGCATTTTCGGCTCGTCCCACGATCACCTCCTCGAGGGGGTCCCATTCGTTGTAGCTGCAGACAGGACATTCCTGCGGAACAGGGTCAGTAACGTGTTCCTCCTCAATGGCACGGTGAGGCTGTGCAGCTGCTGCACTTGAGGAGCTCTGGAAAGCCCTCTGCACCCATCCCGTGACTGACCGGCCAAGCTGGGGAGGGGGAAGGGGGACAATTTAAATACATTTTGTAGTATTCAGCTTTATCCTGTGGGAGTAAACTTAGAGAACATATAAAATAAATGAAATCTTGAGATGTATTAGACATTTCAACGTCAAAAATACAAGCGTGCATTAACATGTATGCACCCTTGTATTAGATTAGCTATAAACAAAACTATCAGTGCATAATCACAACTGCAGTTTACGTTTTATTTTATTTTGCTGCAGGAATAATGAGGAAGCACCGGTGGCACAGACAGATGAATGACTTCACTGGTAGCTCACATTCAAAAAAGCCGATTCGACGGTGTAAACTGATAAGACATACAGTCCTCAGATCAGTGAGAAATGCTTTCAGCGAGGTAGACATGGTTTGGTGCCAAAGTACACGTGTTAAGAAGCCTTATCTTCCCAGATAGGCGCTGCAGTGTGGCCCCTGCTGGCTCAGGACCAGCTCCAGTGTCACCGAGTTTGAGAGCGCATCTGTGCCACACAGCTGTTCTCTGTCACTCAGGGACCCAAGGAAAAAAAACACAAGAAAAAAAACTCTTTCTGCAAAATCAAATCAATCTTTGGACTAAGATTTTATTTGATCAGTGTTTGTGATTTTTCCTTTTAGCTTTAACTGTTAATAATGTTTTTTGTTTGTTTTTGCATTTTCAGAAACCAAATGCTTAATCAGACAATCAATAAATTCAATTAAGCAGATGTAGAAAATGTCCAACCATATTTGCTTTATTCACGTTGGTTGACATGTGCTTTTAAACTAAATTATATTCTAATCATTTGAAAGAGGAAAAAAAAAAAAAAAGAGAGAGAAAAGCACAAGACACATGAAACCACCATAATACCAACCATGGCTCCGATCAGATGGGCAGCCTCGGCCCCTCTGCTACCTCCTCTCAGACATCTTACTCGCAGCATTGTCCGATATAATAGTGGGTGTGGGGGTGAAACGAAACGGCAGGATCCACCTCTCGGTTTGTTCATGAATGAAGGCGACTCAGCTCACGGCCAACTTTATAGCAGTGGGAGTACGTGCCTCTTAGACCATTGGTCGCCTTCGTGTCGTGGGGCAACGTGACCTGAAAAAAAAAAGCATTTCTGAAACGCAATCCCTTACGCCAGCAAATTCTTATCAACTGGCCCAGTCGCGTTTAAAGACTCCCAAGGACAAAATCTTAAAAATTATAAAGAATTATTTCCATTATGCAGATTATTAAGCATTAAAACCTGGGAAGTGTCGCTTGTTTTTCTAAAAATGATCAAATAATCGATTTTGGAATCGATTACTTTGGCGTTGCAAAAGTATTTGCAGCACATCCTTGCTTCTGCACAAAAAGGCTTTAAACACATTAAAATATGTAAATAAACAAATAAATATGCTTTATGACTTACTTATTCAACTATTTTAAAATCTGTATTAAGTCTAAATCGTATTTTCAAACATCTCTTATCAATATTTATTTGGTTCATGACCAAAAAAGACCACTGGTAAAAAAATGGAGCAATTAAATACTAATCATATTTAAGCTGCAAAAGTTTGTGAGAGGATGCCATGCTTGCTTTTGAACGCAGCACAATAATAACATGAACAGTCTAATGTTGATCATTTTGCTAAGGAACGTTACCAAACACAAAAAGGTCGAAAAATGAGATGACTTTATCTAAGAGATAGAGAGCCTTGTGCAGGCGGTTTGAGCCACATGCTTCGCTGAACTGTGCTCACAAGCGTTTCACAACCCTCGGACCTCAGTGACCTCTGATATTACCTTGCCCTCTAAAAAAATCTCTGGCTGATGCCCAAGGTTCAAAGGATATGTGCTGAGGATGCCTTCAGTGGCCCAGCAGCATCATCTAGCTGGGCCAACTGTCATTTAAGAAGTGTTTGTTTTTCTTTATTTTAAGCTGTATTCGTTAATTTATGGACATCAACAGACAGATAAGCAGCCTTGCAATGACTTCCTGGACGTCCCTGCGGGCTTCCTGGCAACCTGACAGTGATGACTTCAGGAAGAAATACCCTGGCACATGAAGAAGGAAGCACTTTTCATTTCATATTCCATTAGCACGAGTATCAAAATAATGATTAAATAGTGTTTAACTCAATGGAAATCAGACAGTTTACAAGTTTTAAGTTCGAGCATCAAAAAATATGCTCATTCGTTTGATTTATCTGTAACTTTAGAAGGTCGCAGGGGAGTGAGGAGAGAAAGAAAAAGAGAAGAGGTTGTAGAGAAGAAACAAAAAAAAGGTGCAGGGAGAACTTGCAAACTCTGCACAGAAAGGCGGTGAGTAGTTTTGAACCCAGAATGTTCTTGCTATGAGGCGTCAGCACCAACCGCTACACCACTGCTCTCTATATATATAGGTCACCTATTAAATCTGTTTCTCATCTTTTTTTTTAGTTCGTTTGACTTTCAGTTTCACATTTAACCAGCCCATACACACTATTAACACTATTAATTAGTGCTGCTGGTCATCTATGAATCCACTACTGTAATATAGTCTTATTAAGTTATGTCTGGAGACGGTCGTCTATACCACAAGTGTTTGACCTCCTAATCTTATCATTGGTCTTTGGAATCTGACTCTATAGCACCTATAGTATAGAAGCAGCAGTGAGTGAACCACTGTGCAATATCACTCAAATGTCAAATTAGCATGCAGCCATAATCAAGAGCTAGAGAAAGCCACAGCGCCACTGATCAGAGGCCGCAGAGTTAACTGGCGGTTCAGTTTAGGTCGGAAAAATGGACATGCATCAATGGAAATCGCAAAATCTAAGAAAAGCACAGAGGTTGTGTCATAATGTGTGACTGCATGAGTGCAAAAAGGTATCTGGGTAGGGGACGTTTATAGACGACACCAAATAGCAGATTACAAGATGACTCTCGGGTCAAAAGAGGAATATTCCAGCTTGAACCAAAACACGCTTCGAAATTAACACACAAAAAAAGAGAAAGCTCATAAAAACTCATAAAAAAAACATTGTCATTCCTTGTGTGACTGCGACATGTAAAACACTCTAAGCCCTTTAACCCCAGCAAAACAGAAATGTGTTCACCCCAAGGACAAAACATCCAGATGAAACAAAGCAATGTAGTTTATGAAGTGGAAACAGGAGCGCTCTTCTTCTTCTTCTTCAGGTCAGTCAGAAGTAAAGAGGCCTACCGACACATGTTTACTCTTAGGCCTGAAGGACAATATAGACTCTTTTAAACGACAACTAGAGGCCAGCTATGTAAATGTGAATATTTTACACCCTTGTGCAATATATGTACATTTGTATTATATTCTTCTTAAAAGCACTACTGTGCATCTGTGAGTCTTTGAGTGTTTCAGGACATTAATGGGTTGCAAGAGAACAACCAATTGGGAAAAATAGCATTCAGGAATTATTTTGAGGAAAAGGATCCTTAAATTCAGTTGAGTGTTGGGTTAACAGACCGTATTCATGTGATTTTCAGGTGCAAAACCATCTCTGCGTGAAAAAAACTAATGCTAGCAGCTCATATAAGTGCTCAAATGTCTTCAGCTAAACTCAATTCCAGCGTCTTTAGTTTTAGCTTTGTTTTAGACATACCATGACCTGAATTAATTATATATGTTTACAGAGAAGAAAGAAGTGACTACATACTGTCACGTGTCTGGCTTTTGATCATCTGAACAGAGTAACAATGCTGCTGTGTCTGCAAGATCACTATATGCTGAAACACCATTAAACACCCCACTACAGGAAACGTCAGAAAAACACGCTGAGTGATTTCTTCAACCACATCATGTGTTGTATTTGGATTTAACTCCTTGTATCTTCTGTGGAAAAATGTTGCACACTTGAGTTTTACCGTGTGTCTTTTTTATAGGTGCTTTAACCACCATTCTCTCTTAACTCTGGATGGGTTTTTTAAAAATTTACATTTCGGCTGCGCAGGTTGTGAGGCAACTGAAGGACTGATACGTCAAAGTCTGCCAAATTGAGATCATTTGGAAAAGAAAGCTGACTTTACACCGTAGCCACACGGAGCAAACATTGATTTGATGACTTAGGGCTCTTCAGTGTCTTAGTCCAGCTTAATATGGCAGCTCTGTAGGAACTGCACTAATGTACTGATGTGCAAACGGACACATAGCAATGCTGAAAACAGTATAAACTGTTTTGTCATTTTCTTTCACTGGAACACACAAAAACTTAACTTCTTGTCTGTCCACGCACACAAACCCTTACAATGCAGCTATCGATGAATGAAGTAAGGATGTCAGCACCACAAATCATGAACATGTGCTTTAATAGAGACTCAATGATTTTTGGAAAAAAATTGTAAATAATAAAATAGGATGTTAGTTTCAAATAGCTAGCAACAATTGCTTGGTGTCAGTGAACGAAAGTGGAGCCCAAACAAAGAAAAGAGTGCCACCTGCAGGAATTTAAAAGCTATTCTTCCAGGTCTGCTGTAAAAAGAAACAAACGGTTTTTCTTTTTTTGTTTAACTTTATATTTCTCTGCTAGATTCATTTGACAGGTAAAGTCACAAGCAACTAATCAGATAGAGAATTTACATAAAAAAATATATATTTACAAAAAAACAGCCTTTACAGACAAACAGAGACAAACAAACTCTCATGTTTCATGTATCTGAACCAAAGGGACGCTGCAGCTGTAAACTTACTAGAATAAGTCTCTTACTCTTACTAGAATAAGAAATAAGAAAGAGCACAAAGATTAGAAGAAAAATAAATTCATAAATACATAAAGATTGTTTTTCTCATCTGGAATTTCACAGTTTTTTTATGTGACCCCTCCGAGTAAGGATCCAAACTGTACATAAAATGTAAGTAAAAGAATATAAGATCTTCTACTATTATTACTCGAGTAATAATAATAAAGTCCTGTTTTACTCTGATTTGAATATTTGTTAGAGGAATTCCAGCCAATATTTCTTGTCAGGTGAAACTTTGTCATTTGAATACTGTCTCCGCCTGCTGAACCAGCTGACCTGACCCCATGTGTTGCTTACAACTTTAAACCTCAAGCAGCTTAACCTCGTTTCTCCTCCATCTGAGCTAGACTGTGCACTGGAGAATGAAAGATATGTGGGCCATGTTTTTTTTGTTGTTGTTTTTTTTTTTTACATGCTTTAAATTTTCTAACAGTCTTGATTACTCCTGTAAAATTTGAAGACCGCTTTCTGCTCCTTCTTTTAATGTGTAAATGCATCCCCTTATAAATAATTACCCAGATGCCTCACACTGGAACTTCGCATACTTTTGAGAAAATGCCCCGCCCCTATTTGCAAAATCCCTATTTGTCACATTCCCCGTTTTACAGCTTGAGCTGCACATTTTTCTTTAAAGACTGGTGCTGGAGGGATCACGATGTATTTTATCTCAATCGTTTTAGCAAGTATCCTCATTATACCGCTGGCAATTAAAACTTTCTCCCCTTATGTCTGGATGGATATTCTGTATTTCGGGGATCTAATGCGGATCTTAGTGAGATTCGTGTCGAGGCGCAGGAGGAGACCTCCCTTCTTTGTTTTGGACCGTTTCTTGGAGCAGACCGCCGCGCACCCGGACAAGCTGTTCGTTGTGTTTGGAGATGAGAGCCACACGTACGCCTGCACGGATAGAAGGAGCAACAAGGTCGCCAACGCGCTTCTGTCTCAGCCGGGGTACGAGTCGGGGGACACCGTGGCCCTCTTCTTGGGCAATGAGCCCGCCTTCATGTTTACCTGGCTGGCCTTGGCGAAGCTGGGCTCCCCTGTGGCTCTACTCAATAACAACATCCGCACCAAATCTCTGCTGCACTGCTTCAACTGCTGCAAGGCAAAAGTGCTGATAGCGGCCTCGGGTATGCATCTGTGTGCCTGTTTCAAAGTTTTTTAAACTTGTAGATGAGCTTGCAAAGTGAAGCTTCTAGTTTAAACTGTGCAAAAGGTCTATGGGGTGCACAGTTTTTTTTTTTTAAAATCATCTTTTTCTTAGATGGGGTTGCAACACTTTTCTTGCCTCCAACTTGATTTTACAGTGTCTATAGTCTTCTAAAACTTGTATGAAATGGTCTTTGTTTGCTGTGTGTCCCTTTCCAGAGCTAAAGGAAGCAGTAGAGGATGTGCTGCCCTCACTGATGGAGCACGGGGTCACCGTCCTCCTCATGACCAAGCGCTGTGACACACCTGGAATCGAGAGCTTCTCCGATAAAGTGGACGAGGCGTCGGACGCCCCGCTGCCTCGATCCCTCAGATCGCACATCACATTCAAAACTCCTGCAGTTTATATCTACACCTCTGGAACTACAGGTATCTGAGTTTCAGCATCACATCCGAGGCCTCCTTCGGTTTTCAAACTGTTTTGCATCTTGCTGTTTTTCCCAGGTCTCCCTAAAGCAGCTGTGGTCAACCAGAACCGCCTCCTGGCAGCTCTGGCAACTTTATCTTCAAACGGTGTGGGGTCCAGTGACGTCATCTACCTCAACCTGCCCATGTACCACACGGCTGGATTCATCATTGGCTTTATTGGGTCCATTGAGACGGGTAAGACGATGGATGGATTTGTTTTACCTGAGGGGTAAAAAGACTTTGTGAGGGGTTGTGTGACATTCCTCACGGATGGATGAATCCTTCGCTGAGCTAACAAGGAGTTGTCATTTTGTTTCGCACATCTCAGACTTTTTTTAACTGAAGTTTTTTCCTGTGGACGGCGGCCCTTGTCTCTGTTGACCTCAGTAGACATGTGACAGCCGTAGTAAGAGAGTAGAGTCATTGCATTTTGAGCTAAACAGTTGTACAGTCAGATTCAAACTGTCCAGATCTGCAACAAAGACAGGCATCCCAATGCAAACCAGTCTATTTTCACTCCAGATGTGGTAAAGCAGCTGTAAAACACAGTCTTAAAGAAGCTAAAAGGTGTTGTAAGGGGAAGCAGAGCAGGTCCCGTTTGTTGTCATGCAATATTAGAGGCAGTGCCCTAAGAAACCAGCGGTTTCTACAGTTTGTGGCCTAACAACAACCGACTTAACATCATGCCAATTTTTAAAGGCACCCTCCCGCTTCAAGACCTGTCACACAACTTAAATACGGAGCCACTGCTGTTTTTATTGCACAATACACAAAAGCGATCCCCTTGTGCGTCCTCTTCTTCTGGTTATCCTGTGAAAGAGTCCTTTGTCACGGTGATCCAGTAATCTAACTGTGTGGGTTTTCTTTTCTAAATAGGCTAAAGTTCAGAGCGCTATTATATGTCTCGGTAAGCTGTCCGAGTTATGCACTTAGTGAGACATGCCGCGCTGCCCAGAACAGTCGAAGATCTGTTGTGCTGCACATGCGGTTTTATTCTATTGGGATTTTTTTAAGTGACGTCAACTGATTTGTCTTTCATTTAATTCAAAGTGTAGAGTGAATGTATTCGTGGATACATTTTTAAAAAGCCAAGGAGATAAAAAGAATGTCATCCAAGGATAATCATTGTTTCCTTTTCTGTGTCTTATTTTTTTAAAGGGTCAACTATAATTCTGAAGAAGAAGTTTTCTGCGTCTCAGTTTTGGGACGACTGCAGGAAATACAACGTGACTGTTGTCCAGTACATTGGAGAGGTCATGCGTTACCTCTGTAGCACACCAAAGGTGACATGATATTGTTATATTTTTGAGTAGCTAAAGTGTAAATCAGTTTTGGATACTGATAGATCTGTAATCACCTTAAGTTGCTTACTCCATCCGACCGTTAGTTTTGGTCAGTAAGAATCAGGTATTCCAGGTTTTTGCTCATTTTCTTTGTCCTTGTATTGAAGAAGAGCTTCCGCAGCAGTGACTTGATCATGTGACAGTTAAAACTCTCCAGTGAAACCTAACCACAGGCAGTCTTTTAGGGTTGGCAGGAGGTTAAGGTCACCCTCCCTCTCATACAGGGGCAGGGAAACTTGAAAATAGGACTTAAACTGAAATCAAAGTACATGCAACTGCAGGTACTCCATCTGTGGTTATGAAGGTGCTGTCACAATCATGATTTAAGTAAGCGGTTGCCTCATTCAGAAATGCTGGTGTAGGTTGTTGACAAATGTATGCACTCATAGAAACCTACCTGATAACCTGTTTTAAATAACTCGAGGAATTGAAATTTAAACAAGCTCACACAGGATCTTTGGCAGGACGCTGCGTTCACCACGCCTCATCTCTGCCCTCCTAACTACAGTAAAGCTTCTTCTTCAAGGCAGCTGCAGACCTAGAGTGCTGTGAACCGGCTGCAGCAGGCTGGCATCGAGACAGATCTAGTCAGAGATAACTTTCCAAATCTGTACATTCCCACTGCGAACCACAGCTGGCTTACCAAAATAGAAATCGTTAAATCTCAACTATCAGCTTCCAGCGCCCTGCGTCAGTATCTGGGGGGTTTTGAGCAGCGTGACAGGAATCCGACATTTTCCAAGTTTCAGAATGAGCGTGTGCTTTTGAGACGCTTTAAAGATTGATCCGTTTCTCACTATATAGTAGACAGTACTGTAAACATTTCCCTAGGTGCATGCTATTCAGAGTATCCGGTTGCATCACATGAAGGGCAGTCTCAATTTACTATGTGACCCTGCGCTGCTCAGAGGAGGTGGTTTGTCTTTATCTGGTCACCTCTAGGAATAGATGCTGGCCTTTGCTTCGGAAGACCATATCAAGTAACTTGGCAACCAAATCTTCTTGTACTAGTATACAACATGGGTCATATTTATTAGAGTGTTACTTCGTATACAGTATTTGTACTATATTTGAGGGAAAGTCAGACGGAAGTAAATTTGTGAGGGTGAACTTGTTTCTATTGTCAAATTCTTACATGTAGACGGGGATTAGGAAAACATGACGAGGAAGGCGTCTGATTATGATTGACATGATGGCTCATGTACACCGATCAGGCATAACATTAAAACCGCTGACAGGAGAAGTAAATAACATTGACCATCTTGTGACAATACAATGTTCTGGAAACTTTTGTACCTGGCATTCATGTGGATGTTACTTAGACATGTAGCACCCACCTAGACCAGACCAGGCACCCCCATCCCATAGCAATGACACTCCTTGATGGCAGCAGCCATCCCCAGCAGGATGCAGCCTGACACAAAAACGGTTTAGGAACAACTCAAAAACATGAAGAACAGCACAAGGTGTTGACCTGGTCTCCAAATTCACTAGATCCCAAACTGATCAAGTATCTGTGGAATGATCCACAGAGGCCCCTCCCCTCAACCCATAGGACCCAAAGGCCCCCCACGAACAACATTCTGTTGCCAGACACCACAGGACACCCTCAGAAGGCCCATGTCCATCTTCTGATGAGTCAGAACTGACCTTCACAATAGTAGGAAGGTGGTCATAATGTTATGCCTGATTGGTGTATGTTTATTATAAAGAATATAAAACCATTTCAAAGTGCTAACAGGTGCAGTCAGCCCCACTTTTTCTGTGTTTGATGCAGCTTTTAGAATTTGATTCTACTACTGCTCCATGATTTACCCAGCCTCTCATATAGAAAGTTATAGGTAATGGATGTGCAGTTTTTTAAGTATTCTTGTTTATTTTATTTAGGTATGAAAGTATTATTTATGTAGAACTTACAAAGCAGATGTTTATGTATTTATTTATTTTTTTAACTGCAGAGAGACAACGACAAGGACCACAAGGTAAGACTAGCCATCGGGAATGGCGTGAGAGCAGAGATTTGGAGAGAGTTCCTCAGTCGCTTCGGGAACATTCAGATTCGAGAGTTTTATGCCTCCACTGAGGGAAACGTGGGATTTGTCAACTACGTGGGGAAAATTGGAGCTATCGGACGCGTCAACCTTTTGCATCGGGTAAGAATGAGGACAGCCAAAATAGAAAAATGTTCAGATTTGCGAAATATTTTTCAGGCTGTGAGTCTAAATCGTCTCAGCTCAACTAAGTAGCTTCTGCTGAGCTTTCAGTGGCATCTTATGGTGGACTGAGGAACAGCTGCTGAGCATTTTAGCATAGGCACATGAAATGCAATTGAAAGCTATTATAATAAACTTGTAACTTCAGTTAAGATTATTTTTAAAGCAAATGCTTATCCTTATATGAGATGATATGAATTTACAAAAGATGAACAAACGTAATGTTCACATTAAAAAAGCGTTGAACCTTGTTACAGTACTCTTATCTTCCTCTTGTAGAAGCTGTTTCCCTATACTCTTGTCAAGTATGACACGGAGCAAGACGAACCCGTTCGGGATGCCAACGGCCTCTGCATGGAGGTACCCAGAGGTGAATAATGATTGAAGCTGTTCATGTAAATGGCACACAGTGAATTTAAATCTCATCTGAGCATTTGAGGCTCATGGCTTGGCTTTTTTTTTTAAAAAAAAAGGTGAGACAGGGCTGCTGGTGTCAAAGATCACAGACATTGCTCCTTTTGTCGGCTACGCCCAAAGCGAGGAACAGACGGAGAGGAAAAGACTTCGCAATGTTCTCAAGAAAGGAGATCTGTATTTCAACACTGGAGACCTCATGAGGATCGATAAAGACAACTTCATTTACTTCCAGGATCGTGTGGGCGACACATTCAGGTACATGACCGGAATCGTAGTTTTATGCTATAATGTTTGGCATACACCGATTAGCCACAATATTCAAAACCACTGACAGGAGAAGTAAAAAACATCGACCATCTTAGGACAATTTAATGTTCTGCTGGGAAACTTTTGGACCTGGCATTCATTCATGTGGCTGTTACTTAGACATGAAGCACCCACCTAGACCAGACCAGGCACCGCCACCCCAAAGCAATGACACTCCTTGTTGGCAGCAGCCATCCCCAGCAGGATGCAGTCTGACACACACACACACACACACACCCACAGACAAAAAAAAAACGGCTGAGGAACAAGTAAAAAAAAAAAAACAACATGAACAACAGCACAAGGTGTTGACCTGGCCTCCAAATTCACTAGATCCCAAACTGATCTAGTATCTCTGGGATGGTCCACAGAGGCCCCTGCCCTCAACCCATAGGACCCAAAGGCCCCCACTAACAACATTGTGTTGCCAGACACCACAGGACACCCTCAGAAGGCCCATGTCCATTCTCTGATGAGTCACAACTGTTTTGGAGGCACAAGAGAGACCTACACAATATTAGGAAGGTGGTCATAATGTTATGCCTGACTGGTGTATCATTTATTGAGAATGAAACTTTTTCGTGTTAAGGTCAAATAAACAAAACGTAAAAACCTTGATCTAAATGTAGATAAATCCATATGTAATGTGACAATGAAAAAATGTCAAACGTCATAACTGTCTGAAACCACAGGTGGAAAGGCGAGAATGTGGCGACTACCGAGGTGTCTGACATCTTGACGATCAGTGATTGTCTCAAAGAAGCCAACGTATATGGAGTCCAAGTGCCAGGTTATAGTCGTTTTTTCTCTAAATTTGTCCTAACAGCGTGTTTAACATGAATACCACAACTTCTTAAAGGAACCGTATGTAAGAAATGTATTTCAATTAATCATAAAATGGCCCTGATATGTCACTAGACATGAAGAAATCATGTTCATTTCAAATACTTATACCACTGACAACAGTGGTCCGGCCAGGATATTGTCATTTAAAAGTGAAAGTTGCAGCCCTCAACTGATGTTGATGTTGTCATGTTGTGTTTTGGCCTGAGGCGCCACCCTCAAGCTATCTACTAATCACGAAGTCAGTAGAGTTTCGTCTTACGGGTTGCCAGCTCTGCTCTAGTTACCACAGCTGCAGCTACGAACATGTCGGACAAAACATGTTTAACGTTACTAAACCTAAAAGACCTCGTTATGAATTCGAAATATGTCGTGACAAAGTCCGGAATGGCATGAAATTGACCCTCGACTTTTTGGATGCTATATTCTACCATGTTTGTTGGTATAGGCTAACAGCCCCGTGCTTCCGTACATATAGACAGTGGATTTTCCATGGTCGCCCGTGCTAAATGTGTTCATAAAAAGCTTTATATCGCACCACTAGCAGGGTATGAAAACAATCTATGTTCCGACTGAAATGTGGTATTACAGTACATCTTTACGAAATATTTGGCTAATCGCCATTAGTACATTTTTGCGATACATAATTACTTCGCAAAACATCTCTCATGAAGCATAAACTTTATTAACAGAAAAAAAAACTTACTGTGTAGGACTCGTCACTTGCCATTGGAAGCTCCTTGTAGCAGCCTACGTTCCTGCTGGATCCTGCAGCTTAGCTGTCAACCTCGAGTCAGGGGGGAGGGGGAGGGGATACACCGTTCTACAGTATTTTGAAAGTGATTGCAGTACCAGTTTTGGCCAGTTTTGGCCACAATCCTACATACGGTTCCTTTAACCCTTTCATGCACACATTATGAAAAAAATGGTCCAGATTTTTTTAATATTGATTTTATTACTCTAATGCAACATTACAAAGAGTTAACATTTTAAAAAGAGTTATTTTTAACAGTATTTGATCATTTTTTTGAACATATTTTGTAACAGATAACATAAAAAGATTTTAAAAAGTTAAAAAAGTTGATTTTACAATCATGTCTGTAATGTTATTACTTTTTTAGCATGTAACATATTTTTAAAAACAGCTTTTTTAAATGTTAAAATGTTAAAAAGTCAGAAAATGATCTGATTACAATACTATTATACGGAAGTATACTATTATACGTGTGTGCGTGTGTGTGTGTGTGTGTGTGCGTGTGTGTCACTGTACACCACTTAGTAACCACCTAATGTCTTAATATATTACTCTTTGCAAAACATGCACCATTCATTGGTCTCCATATATTTCTGTAATGTTGTCATAAATAGGCAGTTCACATAATTTATAACATGTAGTTAGGTCATTATTTATGTTAATATGTTTACCAAATGTTTGTTTCTTTTTAATTTAAAGTAGTTAAATTCATATTTGAACAATACAAATAAAAAAAACTCCTAGTTACAAAATCAGATTTTTGGTCATTTAACTCCTCTGTTACGCAACGTCCACATACGTGGACAGTTGCTTTTTAGGGTGTACAAGCTATATTTTACATCAAATTTCGTTTCTAAACACATAAAGGGTTAACGCATCGAAGAGACGCATTTATTTATTAATGAACTGCTTAATGTGTTTGTCTCTTAGGACACGAGGGGCGGATAGGAATGGCGGCTGTCACGGTGAAGAACGACGCCTGGTTTGACGGAAGCAAAATATATAACCATGTGGTTAGCTACCTGCCCTCGTATGCACGACCTCGCTTTATAAGGATACAGGTAAGTGAATTCACACACACTTTACCGCAATTTCACATCTCAAAAAACGAGTATAAGACATGTTTATGATACATTTTGACATGAAAGTGTCACATTTGAGGTTTAACTAAAGGTCGGTAGGACCCAGATGCATGAAATCCAATAACACAACAAAAGTCCAACAAAAAGATCTAATCCGCAAAAGATAATCCTACAGAACAAGCAAAGTCATCCGAGAATCAGTAAGAGTCAAAAACACACGAGGCTAAGACAAATACAGCCATGTTTACGTCCTCTAAGGACGGTTTGGAAAGTTTCAAACTCAGTTTCATCGTATTGTGTATTATTCTATTTCTTGTTCTTTGAAAGTGTTCTTGTTTTACACGCCATGCTGCTCACGTATTCCTGAATTGGGAACAAATAAAGTTTTTTGAAATCTGAAATCTGAAATGGGGAAGAACAGGAACATCCATCGCTAGATAGATAGATAGCTAGATAGATAGAGAGATAGAGAGATAGATAGATAACTGCCCCTACCACAGAGCCTGTCTTCTGTATCAGTTTGTCCTCCCGCGAGATGCCCTTCTTCTTCGTGCTGCTTCCCCAACACTGTCATTGAGAATCTGGTAGAACATGTACAGCAGTTTCCAGGCAGATATCAAACAGTAAAACAAGCAAACAGGAGCAAGCAAACCGCAGACAAGGAAGGAGAGCTGACAAGACAGAGGTGAGGTTCATGAGGAAGGGAAGTAAAGCCACCGGAATCACACAGATGCCAAGGAATAACAAAAAGAACCAAACTCCACAGATGGACGAGAAGCGGTTCAAAACTCTGTAACTCATTTTTTTTTCTCCCGCCCAGAATGCCGTGGAATTGACGGCGACTTTCAAGCAGATGAAGGTGAAGCTGGTGGAGGAGAGCTTCGATCCAGGACGTATCCAGGACCCTCTTTACATCCTTGACGATAATGCGAAGAGCTATGTGCCGCTTACTGCTCAGGTCTACAACTCCATCATATCAGGAAACATCAAACTATGAGCAGTTTTAACTTTTTCTTTTTTTAGTCTGCCTGCATTGATACTTTCAGTTATGAACTTCCACTTCCTCAGGGACATAACCCGTTCTTTTTAATAATACTCATATCATTTGATATATTGTTTTTTTTTGTTTTGTTTTTTTTAAAAAAAAGCAGTACATGGAAATCACTGAAGGAGGTTATGTAAGGATTCATGTCAAAGCCTGGAGTCGCCCTGCAGGAGGTTTCAATCATGTGCTTTATGTACTTACTGGCATTTGATGATGTGTAGACTCTTTACCAGCATGAAGGCTGCTTTTCAGTATGAAAAGTGTCGCACATCACAGCAAACATGCAAAGTGGATAAATAATGTGGTATTTGATGTGTTAGAAGGAATCATTTGCTTTTAGAAAATAATGTACGTAGAAAACGGCACTACATGAATTTTATATATGTAAATATATACGACTTTCTTAAAGATTAAAGTGATTCTTGCCGTTAAACCACCACATTTCATGAGTATGTCTGCTGATTTTGCTCATTGCGGGCTAAAAACTACAAAACAAATTCCACGTGTACTAACCTGACAAAGTCAAAAGGGGGCGACAAACACTCAGTTTACCTAGAGTCTATTCCACAAGCGTATTTGGGTACATGGCACAGTGGAGTGGTGGTTAGCACTGATGCCTCACAGCAAGAAGGTTACGGGTTCGAATCTGTGCATGTTCTCCCTGTGCCTGCCGGCTTCCTCCCACTGTCCCACTCTTAAGCCGTGAGTGTGAATGTCTCTGTCTTTCTGTGTTAGCCCTGCGATAGACTGGTGACCTGTCCTGGGTGTACCCCGCCCCCTCTCTGATGACAGCTGGGACAGGCTCCAGCCCTCCCACCCCCTTGACCCTTCACAGAAAAAGAAGAAACCCAAATACATAACACGGTATGTGCGTTAATCTACAGTTTTAGTTTCCTCCCTAGGTACGATTTCTACAAGACGACAACGATTTGCTCACCTTCATACATATCGTGCGTTACACTGATGTTGAGCAATAAATCTTGGCTCCCAGTCAGTGTTCCAGTTCACTCGAAAGGTAAACTATTCTTGTATGCTGAAGCACCAAAGTGGCCCAGACCGTGAAAACCACATCAGAAATGTTACACAGTGTATCTTCACATCCTTCATATAAAGAGGGCATCACCGTCCCTCAGCTTTAATGATTATAAAGTCACGAAATTATGCAGTTGGACTGGGTTAAACGCTAATTTAAAGTTAAACGTTAAGTCATCCAAGCACCGAAAAAAACAAGAGACAAAACGTAACAGATCTAATAGAATAATGACATAACAATGACTCCTCTTCCCTGTCTCCTGTCCCCTGTTTCCATTTGAAACCTTTGAAACCTCTCAAGTGTATTGTGAGTGTATTGTGCAATGTATACTGTACCTGAGATGCTTTTATTCCTTTATTATCAGTTTGCTGCTCCATATGAAACAATACGAAGAGCCTCACGAGGAAGTTAATGTTTGATCTGATTAATCTAAACCTAACGATCATGTTTTCAGTTATGCTGCCTTGGCTAAACTCATGCCCCAAAGGTCATTCCGAGGTTTTAAATGTAAGAGTCATCTTTTCCTAAAGTCACAAATAAGGGTAACTAACAGTCAAGTTACTCAAGACATATGTGTTGCAAAAAGGGAACGACACATCTATAATTTGTAAAGTCAAATTTTATGATTAATGAAGAAATTAAATTTTCACATTTAACTGAATTTCTTCCTTATGTGTTATTTGGCCAGGACAATGCTGCTATTAAGTCTTGTGAGACACAATTTATTTGAATGACTATGTGAAATCAGCATTCACAGAAGTGAACATAAAGATAAAAGATAACTGGGAGAAAGGAAAAAATAAAAAATAAAAAGGGTGACGCTCAAACTACAGGTCCAACACTAAATAAATCTGTTTTATAGACAAATGCAGATTTACATGTGACATTTACATGTTTATTAAAAGTGTGGCACATATGGCAGATGGTCTAAGGGCCCTGTTTGTGCAGAAAAAAACAAAAAAAAAACAAACAGGGCTAGGTAAAAAGGTAAAAAGCAAACAAATGTTACAAACCAAAAGGACAGCAGGAAATGGCATCAGGGCATCTGGCAATCACAAGACAATAATAATCAACTCACACAAAGTCCAAGCCATGGGCGGCGGCTCATGGTCCTAAAGGGAGACTCCATGCTTGCTGTGCATCCACTGTTGACCACTTCAGAAGTAAAATTGATGATATCAGATCCAGGCTTTTATCTCAACAGATTTTAACTGTCGCCACACCTGGATCTTCGACTTTACCTGAGGAAACACTGGAGAGTTTTGTCCTGGTTGATGCAAGGACACTTGGTCGAGTTTTCTCCCAGGTAAACCCCACAACCTGCCTTTTAGATCCAATTCCCACACCGTTTTTTAAAACATTTTATGGGCTCCTTGAGGAACAGCTTTTAAACATTGTGAATTGCTCTCTTCAGACGGGTGTCTTCCCCACCTCCTTCAAAACGGCGGTGGTGAAGCCCCTTCTGAAGAAGAGCAATCTAGACCATAACATTCTTAATAATTACCGGCCTATATCCAACTTACCATTTTTAAGTAAAATTTTAGAAAAACTGGTTTTTAACCAATTAAATTATTTTTTAAAGTCAAACAATATTTTAGAGAGGCATCAGTCTGGTTTTAGGATGAACCACAGTACCGAGACAGCCCTATTAAAAATTTTAAATGATATCAGGTTCAATTTGGATAAGCATAAACTTACAGTCTTGGTACTACTGGATCTAACCGCCGCCTTTGATACAGTAGACCATCACATTTTATTAAACAGATTGAAGAACCTGGTCGGCCTCTCTGGTACTGTTTTCAACTGGTTCGTCTCTTACCTCACAGATCGCCACTTTTTTGTGAGTATGGATACATGTTCCTCAAGAACCCATGAGATCAAGTGTGGGGTTCCCCAGGGGTCAATTTTAGGTCCAATTCTTTTTAATCTATACATGATTCCCCTTGGGGATGTCATCAGGAGGCACGGCATCAGCTTTCATAGTTATGCTGACGATACACAACTGTACATGGCCGTGTCTCCTGATGACACAGGGCCTATTGATGCCCTTTTTAATTGCATTTTAGATATCAAGTCATGGATGGCAGCGAATTTCCTGCAGCTCAACCAGGACAAAACAGAGGTTTTAGTCATTGGTCCTGAAGGCCAGAGAGAGAAACTTTTAACAAAATTACAAGATTTTAAACCATCTCAAATTGTAAAAAACCTGGGCGTGATTTTTGACTCTGAGCTCAGTTTTATCCCACATATCAAAAACATAACAAAGATTGGTTTTTACCATCTTAAGAATATAGCCAGAGTCCGCCCATTTCTCTCTCAGGCCAGCACGGAGGTACTGATGCATGCTTTTATCTCTTGTCGTTTAGATTATTGTAATGCCCTGCTCTCTGGTCTTCCCAAAAAAGGTATCTCTAATCTCCAGCTATTACAGAACTCAGCTGCACGAGTGCTGACAAGGACCAGAGGGCGGGAGCACATTACACCTGTTTTAAAATCGCTGCATTGGCTTCCCGTGCGCTTCAGGATTGATTTTAAGGTTCTCTTGCTTGTTTTTAAGTGTCTTAACAGTCTTGGGCCTTCTTATTTATCTGACTTACTTTTACCATATCAACCCTCGCGGACCCTGAGGTCCTCCGGCACTGGCCTTTTAACCATACCTAAAGTTAGATCCAAAACACACGGGGAGGCGGCTTTTAGTTATTATGGTCCCCGATTGTGGAACAGCCTGCCGGAGAACCTCAGGGCCTCAGAGACTGTTGATGTTTTTAAAAAGAGGCTCAAGACCCACCTTTTCAATCAGGCTTTTAATTGACTTTCTAAATTATTATCTTCCTCCTTTTAATCAGACTTTTACATTTTAACTATATGCTTTAGCTACATGTTTTTATCTATATCGTACGTTTTTATCCCATTTTACAGTTTTAGTTTTAGTCCCTCAGTTTTTAGCAATTTTTAGCTTTTAGTAGTTTTTATCAGACTTTTTTGTCATTTTCTTTTCCATTTTAATTTTTAATTATATGTTACAAATACATGTTTTAATTTTATGAGCTGAAAAGCATTTTTATCTACATTGGTCATTTTGTCCTATTTTACAGTTTTAGTCCTTGGCTTTTAGCCCCAGTGTTTCCTCATGGGGGCCGACCACACTGGGAGTTGCTGCTGGTCTACTCACGGGGGTGCTGTCCTATGGGCGGCTCTGGCCCTGGTGGCTGGAGGGCTTTGCACCTTGGTGTGGGGCCTCCTGTCGACCCGGGTCGGGGCTGTCTCTCTATGGCAGTGCTCCCTGTAGTCGTGGGCTGGAGGCCCTCTTGGTGTGGTTGGGCCCCAAAGGTGGCTCTTTCCTTGCTCCAGGTCTCGCTGTCTAGCCATGTCTCTCTTGTGCGGGGTGTGTGTGGGGTGTGTGTGTGGGTGTGTGTGTGTATGTGTGTTGGGGGTGGGGTGTGTGTGTGGGGGGGGGGGGGTATGTGTGTGTCTCATGTCTCTGTGTTCTTATGGGGTGGGAGGGTTGGATTTTTTGTTCTGTTTTTGCTGTTTTTAGCCTCTGTGAGGCACTTTGTATTGCTTTTAATAGGTATGAAAAGTGCCATATAAATAAACTTGATTTGATTTGATGTTGTGCGGACCAGGAGTGGGAGATACTCTTCTCCCTCTGTGTCCTTGCAGCTATCACTCCTGTAACATACCACCTAATAAAATACCATTCCCGATAGACCTCGCAAAGAGATTGAATCCTGCTTGCAAGGTCACAGGTCAAGGTCTGTTGCTGGACATCAAATTCTAAAGTGGGAGCTGCAGACGCTGCTGAATGGTCAGCGTCTGAACTGCTGAAACTGCTGGAACTGCGGTGTATTTGGATGTGATCTCTTACATTATGACCACCTTCCTAATATTGTGAAGGTCTCCCTTGTGCCTCCAAAACAGTTGGGACTCACCAGAGAATGGACATGGGCCTTCTGAGGGTGTCCTGTGGTGTCTGGCAACAGAATGACGTTAGTGGCGGCCTTTGGGTCCTATCAGTTGAGAGGGAGTTGTTCCTAAACTGTTTTTTTTTGTGTGTGTGTGTCAGACTGCATCCTGCTGGGGATGGCTGCTGCCATCAAGGAGTGTCATTGCTATGGGGTGGGGGTGCCTGGTCTGGTCTAGGTGGTGCATGACTAAGTAACATCCACACGACTGAATGCCGGGTCCAAACGTTTCCCAGCTGAACACAAGATGGTCAAAGTTATTTACTTCTCCTGTCAGTGGTTTTAATGTTGTGGCTGATCGGTGTAGCTCGGTGGGCCAGATGCAGATGAAATTAATAACAGTATTGTTCTGTTCTGTAGAAGACACTGTAGTCAAAACACATTGTTCTGCAGAAGTACTTGTTCTTTATCTGCTAGACGGAGGGATGAATGTAACAGGAGTTGCAAATGGCCAACAAGACTCTCAGGTTACAAAGTAGTTGCAGACTTTATCTTTTGGCCCCAGGGAAACCGGGACACAAATACCTACACTGTGGGCCAGGTCTCTGTGTTTACTGTATATACTGTATATACTGTATGGACTCAGCCAACAGGTTCAGAGTCACATTTCCAGTTCTGAAACCCCTCCAGATATCTCTCCAACAGTCTGCTTGTGTAAATTTGGACAGCAGACAACTCGTGCAGGTTTTCTGCTCATTGTTGCTGGGTGTCACACGGTGACGAGCAGCGACTGTGACTGGCTTTACGGGTAGGCTTAAGTTTCTGGGACTTTCTCCTCTTCGGCTATGAGTGCAAAGGGTGTTGAGGTGGAGCCTGGGAGCGATTAAATGAGGCCCGTCAGAGCACTGCGCACAAACTCGCAGAGCATTTTGCACGATCACAGGGGGAAAAATATAGTTCGAAGTTCAATAGGCGGAATCGGAATAGATCCACTTTGGAAGCTGTTGTAGGTTCAAAGCATCAGGATTTACACACGTCTCCCGATAATAATGATTGCAATAATTATTTGCACCGTTCTGGCAGTTGTGCATTTATTTATTTACTGGCGGAACCCGTATTTACCGAAAGATTTGAAATACTCTTTCACTGCGATTAGAGTCGCAATACACATGTCCAGAATAAAGAAGAAGTTTCACAGCATGTTGGACTGCTTTCTGGACAAGGTGAAGGAACACCCGAACAAGGAGTTCATCGTTTTCGAGGACAGCTCCTACACTTACAGCGACGCCGACAAGGAGAGCAACAGAGTGGCCGCGGCCCTGTCGGCGCATGCCCACCTGCAGGAAGGGGACACGGTGGCCCTGTACATGAACAACGAGCCGCTGTTTGTATGGACGTTGCTGGGAGTGGCCAAGCTGGGATGCACGGTGTCTCTCCTCAACTCTAACATCAGATCCAAATCCCTGCTGCACTGCATCTCCTGCTGCGAGCCCAAGGTCCTGATCGTTGGTGCTGGTAAGTTAGGATTAATAAAAAATTGCTGTTATGTTTTATGCAATTCCAGACCTCATTCCCCGAGTCAGTAATTGCCTATATTGCAAAATAAGCCTGCAGTTAGTTGCATGTACTGTTTGCTGAATACTTGCAGGAGTCTTGAAATAAATCATTCTGTACTTAAACAACTTCTCAGTGATGTCAAACTCGTTGCTATTAGTGAATTTGCTCTCTGAATGGTGTGACCGGGGCCAGTGCATGTTATATTCAGTTCAGTTTAAAACTTTGAATCAGAACAAAGAAACCAAATTGTGTTGTTAAGATTTTAACCTATTACTTTGGCTGGTGTATTTTTCTGGTTTCCGTTTGTCAAAAAATTGTTTTAACGGGTCTCCACATCTGTTTGGGTTGTTTTCCCCATTCATTTTGTTGTGATTGCACGGACCCCTGTGGAGTTTAGCTCTTTTGTTTTGCTTCTCTTACAGACTGTTTTTCTCCACACGATGTTATACTGCATTATTTATTTAACTAAGACTTTAAGTTAAGACTTTTAACCGAGTCGCAGACCTCAGGGAGAAACTGTTTCATTCTGTCTGTATGTCAAATGACAATAAAGCTTGACTTGATTCGATTCCTCAGACATCCTAGATGCTATAGAGGAGGTGCTGCCATCCCTGAAGGAGCAGGGCATGCTTGTGTTTGTCCTCAACGAGCACTGTGATGTGGATGGCATCGAAAGCCTCTGCGACAAACTTCAGCTGGCCTCAGAACTGCCTCTGTCGCCTCAGCTGAGGGCCAACTGTAACGTGAAGAGTCCCGCGCTGTACATCTTCACTTCAGGAACCACAGGTAATGTGACAGGCGTATCTGACCTTGACTTCTGATCTGTTTTTTTTTTTTTTAGTGCGCAGGGCCTTGAGCGGCAGATGTAGGACAATAAAAACGCTCAGTTTCCAACTTCTTTGTTATCTTTCAGGGCTTCCCAAGGCCGCTGTTGTTACCCACGAGAAGCTATGGCTGGCATCTTTTGTTCAGAATTTTGCCTCTGTCCGCTCCAGCGATGTCATCTACATAAACATGCCTCTCTACCACAGCGCTGCTTGTATGATGGGGCTTTTTGGGGCCATAAACAATGGTAAAGCATGAGAAAATAAAAAATGAAACTTACAAAAATACAAAATACGCATCCTGATGGTAACACTGGGTTTATATCAAAGGTTAAACCAACAGACATATGACCTCAAACAACAGGCTCTGCTCTTCGTTATTTGTATTTCAAAGGCCCAAAGTTCAGATTGCACGACAGTCCTTTCAGCGTGAGATTGTGTATTTGTTGAAGTTTGTTTCTCTTTGCGTCTAGGCATCACGGTTGTTTTAAGGCGCAAATTCTCAGCATCCAACTTCTGGAATGACTGTAGAAGGTACAATGTGACTGTCATTCAGTACATAGGAGAGATTATGCGCTACCTCTGCAACAACCCGAAGGTAAACATCAGCATGACACCTTTCATTTGTCAGCAGCTTAATTAGTTTCAATTAAAGTTGCAATGTTTAAATTTTTTTCCCCTTGTCTCACCTCTCCTTCGCCCTCCGTCAGCGAGACAACGACAAGGATCATAAAGTCAGAGTGGCTGTAGGGAACGGTTTGAGGGCAGACACCTGGGCTGAATTCCTGAAGCGATTTGGAAACATTCATATCTGCGAATGCTACGGGGCGACTGAAGGAAACATCGGTTTTATCAACTACACTGGCAAAGTTGGAGCCATGGGCAGAGAACATTTTCTCCACAAAGTAAGATAAATCCTGTTTATTTGCTCTCGTTTACAGGCGCGCTTGCATCACAATGTACAGATTAAATATAATTTTGTGCAAATAAAGACCATTTTATTCTGAAATTTCAGCTGGGACATTCGTATGCCCTCATAAGATATGACACAGAGAAAGAGGAGCCAGTCAGAGACTCCAGAGGATTCTGTATTAAAGTCCCAAAAGGTAACCTTGTCTTCTCCAGACCTAAGGCCAGAGCTCTTGGACTTTAAGTTCTTACGAATCCTCTTGTTTGCTTTCGCCCGCAGGGGAAACTGGCTTGTTCGTGGGTAAGATTGAAAAAAAAACACCCTTCAACGGCTATGTCAAGAGCCAGCAGCAGACTGAGAAGAAGAAGCTGAAGGATGTGTTTGTGAAGGGAGACCTCTACTTTAACAGTGGCGACCTCCTGAAGATAGACAAAGAGGGATTTGTGTACTTTCAGGACCGCATTGGAGACACTTTCAGGTATGTGGAGGAACAAAGTGGACAGTCTCGGCAAACAGTGACCATATAGTGACCACAGAAAGCATGAAGATGTAGTATGTGTGACAAAACATCACATTACACCAGAATGCAAAATCTCGTTGTTTTCTATAATTTGTTTTCATGCTGAAGAAAATTCTTCCTGAATGTTTGAATAAGAACAAAACTGTCCACCTGTGCTAAGAGAATTTCCTTCAGCTGAAAACTAACACTCTGTACATATTGTCATCAAATGCAGGTGGAAAGGAGAAAATGTGGCAACCACAGAGGTGGCTGATAGTTTGCTCACGGTGGACTTTGTTGAAGAGGCTAATGTCTACGGTGTGAAGGTGCCAGGTAAATAATAATTAATAATAATAATAATTTATCAGCAGTTATTTAAGATTTATTAGGTCACAAGATCCCATTTACTACATTTAGTGTGTTATTATAGCAAAAGAAAAGCATAAATGTAAAAGAAAAAGAAACAAATCATGTACGTGAACCAGTTCCTTACCTGTCACGAGTCAATCCCTGCATCGCTACAGTAAGGAAAAGGTAAAGAGCTGTTTAAATTCACGTCCCGTATTTAATTTGACCTCGACTGACCAGGACACGAGGGGAGAATCGGAATGGCGGCGCTGAAGCTGAAAGAAAACATGAACTTTGACGGCAAAGCTGTGTTTCAGCATGTCAAAAACTACCTGCCCAGCTACGCACGGCCGCGCTTCATACGCATACAGGTGAATAAAGTCCCGCTGAATTTAATGAATTATATATTTTTAAAAAAAATAAAAAATCAACTGTTGAATCACAATTTATTTTCCTCTGGCAGGATGCATTGGCAGTGACTGGGACGTTTAAGCAGTTGAAGATGAAGCTGGCAGAGGAGGGTTTCGACCCGTCCGTCATCCAGGATGCTTTGTACTACCTGGATGACAATAAGGGCTACATACCCATGACTCGGGAGATGTTCGACGCCATTTTAGGGGGAACAGTCAGACTCTGAACGGGTTCATTGTTTATCATTACATATAGATAAACCAAACTGTACACTGAGCATAAACTGTTTCATGAGCTACTCTACCTTCTGTTTTGAACCACGCGTACACAAATCTAATTAAGCTGGATTACCTTTTGATATCTTTTTGATATTTGATTTTTATTTTTTTAAATTGTAAATATGTGATCCCATGTTGTCATTCTGCAAACTTCAATTTGTCAGATGCTCCCTGTGCCGGCTCTGCACCTCTTTGCAGAGATCCTGCAAAAGTAAACTGCTCAATTATCAATAACCAATTAACTGTGTGGTGTGGTGAAGTATGTACGTTGGTTTATCGGGATTGTTACAGGAGCTTTGGTGCTGTGGCGGTTTCCAGCGGGGTGGGAGAGGGAGGAGTGTTGGCAGCGGGAGAGGAAGACATACAGTTCATTCTAATGCAGGTGGAGGACAAGTGTTTTTGAGCTGCTTGCGTAACCTTCAGAGGACAGCACAGCTGGTGCCGACTGCACTGCACCCACGGGTTGCAGAAACTGGGCACGCTGTAGAACTTTGTCAGCTTTTTCAGGACCTGTTTGCCCAGAAGGTTTGATGGCACCTCCGTAATCTTAAACATAGGACCAGATCCTGTTGTTGATGGCATGGGGAGGCTGTCTGCAGCATCTTCAGAGTCATAGCCTGACAACGGACCAATGTATGTGTAAGGCAAAGGCTCGCTGTTGCAGCTGAGAGAGCGCATTGGTCTCCGAGAGCGATTCCAAGCCTTGTCAATCCACAGCTCCACTTGAGCTTTGTCCAGCGTGGAGGCGGCATCCTCTTTCTCGTCGGAATTGGCGTCTGGGTTGGCGATTTGGTTTTCTTCGCCTCCTATCACTTCGTCATCCCCTGGTTTAAGCTGGTCGGCGTTATTCAAAGCCTGCATCTCAGCCAGAAGAGTGGAAGCTGTTTTAGAGATAAGGCCCCAGTCCTTAAGGATGTCGTCTGCAGTAGTGAACTGTGAGGTCACGGTAAACCGGATGATGCGTTTGGTGTGAATGTCTGCAGGGATGAGATACATGGTCCCCGACCGGGTCAGTCTCCTCAGCAGCTCCTGGGTCAAAGCATTTCCTGCCTGGAAAAGAAAGTATACAACAGTGTGTTGCAGAGCCAAAAATCAAAACCTTCCGAACAACATAAAAGCTTTCTCTGTAATAAATATAATTTATGCCAAACAATAAAAGCCATAGTCTCACCATGTTAATGAATCCAAATATTGTTTTAACCTTCACCTGGACATGATAACACTGTATGACCTTCGAGTAACTCACCTTTGAACAAGGTGCGACTCTCAACGATGATAAGCCAGAAGTCTTTCTCGACAAATATAAAACATGACCTAACACATGCATTTTTATATCTTTCCGCTCGGTTACAAGTACCTTCAGACAGAAGACCACCAGGCCAAGGTGCCTCTTGGCTGGAACCTCAAAATTTGGGTCACTTTTTATGTGACACTCCAAGAGCTTTGCCATCTCAATCCCCTGAATATAACGAGAAAAAAAAAGATCTGAATCTGAACAAAAGGTCTCAGATTAAACACACTTTTTTTAAACACACTTACTATGAACAGATGTTTTATCGTGAAATAATTAGCAGAGAAGAGAACAGAGTGTCACTCACATGTCTGATGTGAGCCTGGAGGTTTTTCAGTCCAAAGGAGCGCATGACGAACCAGAGTTTAAGAGAACGGAAACGGCGACTGAGCGGAATTTGCCAGTGCTGAAAAACGGATCAAAAGACGTGCATCATTGAGATGGAGATGGTTGAATCTTGGACTTCAGTGAAGACATGATGAAACGTTACCATAAAGTCAGTGGCTGCCTGTGAGTTTTCATGTCTGAGGTAAACAGGGTCAACGCTGAAGGTTTGCTGGAGCTTATATTTATCCTTAACCCTGAAATAACAACCAAATTCAAAGATTTCAAAGATAACATATAGAGATTAGTGAGATAAGGTTTTGATGTAGTGGACATACCAGAAAGCCGTGCAGTCAAAATGGACCATCATCCACTTGGAAGGGTTGAAGACGAAAGAGTCTGCAAATTCAATTCCCTCCAGGGACCAGCGCAGCTCTGGACAGAAGTATGCAGATCCAGCGTACGCGGCATCAACGTGCAGCCAGACTCCCTCTTCTTCACCTGTAAAAAGGTTTAGTACTTAGCATTTCTCATAATGCACGCACACGGAAAACAACACTACGTCTACAAGCAGAGTCAGAAAGAGACGTATTCGGAAGTAAAATGTGAAGACGCACAAACTGGTCCCAGTTCGGATAGCTTGTCGAAGGCACACACTCCCGTGGTTCCCAGAGTTGAACAGAGCTGAACAAGAGAGATGAGACGGAAAATTTATTGTCTTTTTTCACGTGTTTGCTCTAATGAATTATCCACAATTAGTTTTTGATAGGTCTGTAGGTTTATTTTCTGTAAAAAGATTTTAATTATATAATTGTAGGGAGGTAAACATGGATGTCGAGAAAAGGCTATGTTAATTTCATACCCCCTTACACTGACGAAACTGCCATTTGACCGCTGGATTTCAAATCTCACATACTAATTTCATTTGAATACACTCACCGAGAGAGATTGCAAAACAGTTTCTGCTTACATCTGTGTTTCCACAAGGCAGTAGCATAAATAAAGGTCAACAACTGTGAGCTAAAACAAAGAAACAACTCACTGCAGTGGTGTCAGAAGTGTCAAATACGTACCATGAAGGGGACCAGTCCCATCCTCCTGTCTTCTTGTATGGCTTGTTTCAAGGTGTCTCCTCTCAGAGACAACTGCTCGTCCGTGGGCAGAAACCTGATCTTCACCAGAGAGATCAGTCCTGCCTTCTCAACCGAGGAATGAGCCTACAAAAGCAGTGGCACATCGGGTCAGTTTCACGGTTTATTTCATCCGATCGATAGGACAAGATGCAGGAACACAGACCTGATCTGAAGCGTAGGCCACCAGTCGTGAGTTCAGGACCGAGTCATCCACGTCTTGGTCAAGCTCCGCCCGCAGCTGCAGGATTTTGTCTTTCCTGGCTGCGAGCAGAGCAACCAGTGTACTCTCACTGACTGTGCTCTGACAGGGAAGGCAGGCAGAAGAGAAAGATGATGAGCTCTCGGTCACTGCAGTGGACTCTCCTTAAAGGGTTGGAGTTTAAAATAGTTTAAAATGAATGTGTTGCAGACCTGCAGTATACCTCCACCTCTGCTGTCTAGATGGTGATGCAGGAAGAAAGACGGGAGCCCCAGCGCCTTACACAGCCAGTCCATCACATTCATTTCCAGCTCCGTACATGCTGGGCTGGATGCCTGTTTAAAACCAAAAAGGACAGTACAAGTTATCAGTGCTTTGTGGATGTGACCTCTTTGCTATTCTGAGGTGCTGTCCCCTTACCCAGGTGAATCCCACACAGTTGATGGCATCGGCGAGCATGTCTCCGAGCATAGAAGGCCAGGAGGTCAGACTCGGGTAGTAGGCGTGCATGTGAGGGCTCTGCCAGTGAACCACCTGGACACAAAAAGTTAGGATTAGGGTTAGAATACAATTCTGTGTCATAATTGTATTCCTTAAAGATTCAGTCAACTGCAGCAAGAAAGCTGAATTTAAACTTGAATTTGATGATAGTAGGAACTTACCCCCGGCATGATGACTTTCTCAATGTCATTAAAGATATTCTCCCAGTCCTCTGGTTCTGTAGGTGCAGCATCAGGAATAAGCTCCTTCATGTAACCCGGTTTCACATCTGGAATGACTCTTCTCTCCCTGATGGAGCCCAGGTACTTCGTGATGTAGTCCACCAGCTCCTTACCTGATCAGAAACACCACTCGGTAACAGCGGTCATGATATTCCCATCGACATGCATCACGCTTATTGTCTACTTGTAGTTATTTGCAGTGAAATATAGACAAATTGAGTCAGTACAGTCAAAAGGATCCTATGATTACCTCTGCGATTGTATTCCTCAGGCTGCATTTCTGGGGATGAGACCTCTTCGGGTTAATTTGTTGTGGTGTGTGACAGGTGGTTGCGGTGATGCTTTGTGTATTCAGTGGCAGAGATCACAGGACTATATAGACCCTGCTTTGAAGAACACGCCCTAGATGGGTGACGCATTTGAACCACCGAACAAATGCCCTCCATGGGTTCTTTTCATCTCCCACTGACTCCACATCTGTAATAAATATTTACCCTCCTCTCATAGTAATGAACTATTTATTCATATCTGAAGAGAGCGATATTATTAACAGTGTAACTAATAGTTAATGTAATATTTGTCTCTGCAATGAGAATGAAAATATTCTTAATATAGAGAGAAATTGTGTAAGATTATGTTCTTGTGGATTATTATGTCCCCAACATTGAAGTCAGGCCTTCTTCTAATTATCATGACAGTAATTTGAGGGGTTGTGAGATGATTGAAAAGATCAGGAAACAAAGATAAACAAAGTTCTGCTGCATGTTTTTCTGGGCTTTTCTCATTGTTGGTGAAATATTCAACACCGATCAGGCATAACATTATGACAAGTGAAGTAAATGTTCCTCTGGGAAAGTTTTGGACCTGGCATTCATGTGGATGTTACTTAGACATTTACCACCCACTTAGACCAGACCAGGCACCCCCACCCCATAGCAATGACACCAGCAGGATGCAGCCTGACACAGGAACACACACACAAAAAAAAAAAACGGTTTAGGAACAACTCAAAAAAACATGAAGAACAGCACAAGGTGTTGACCTGGCCTCCAAATTCACTAGATCCCAAACTGATCAAGTATGCGTGGGATGATCCACAGAGGCCCCTCCCTTCAACCCATTGGACTCAAAGGCCCCCACTAACAACATCCTGTTGCCGGAATGTTAAGATAAGATGAGATAAGATAATCCTTTAATTTATCCCACAGTGGTCATAATGTTATGCCTCCTTTCCCTGCTTGCCCTGCTTTCCTGGAACTGGAGTTATTTACTTGGTAGACATTTACCAGGAATCAGGAGCTATAAACCCTTTTTCGCAGCAGGCATTTTATCTTGTCACAGCAGGGAGAGTGAGTTGATCAACTAACTTAATTCCATTAAGCGTCTCATTAAACTATGACAGTGCACTAGCAAAGCGTTGTTAATACACCGGTGCTTTCACTACTGTACTGTGAAAACCCTATATGTCTCACTTTTAGCTGTTTTACATAGTGAACTGTTTGTTGAGCAGTAATTAGAGAATCCAGAAACTTACTGGGCTTGTTTGAAACATAATGTCCTCGCAGCAGAGAGCAAATAAATTAAATATGCAGCATATATTCTTTGCACATTCTGTATAACTTAAATTGTTCTTATTTCCTATGTAGACTTATGCTTATTACACAAGCCACTGAGAAAAACTGAGCAACCAGGCTAGCTGCTCCATTCCAGTTTTTATGCTACAATAAGCTAAGCTAAGCTAAGCTAAGCTAAGCTAGCTGAGTGATATAAATGTTATTACACCACTACCATCTAAGTGGGCGGAAAGAAAACAGTAATAATTCTCACATAATCAACACATTCACAATCATTTCCTCGCCTCCTCTTGCATGAATGCATCGCAGGAGATGACGACGGTCGGAGCGACAAAGCAATATTTGCACTGCATGATGACTCTTCTCAAACCAATCTAGAGGTAAAAATACACAGTGAGTCATGAAAAAAAGCGAACAATGAATAAACACACACTAAATGGTAATAGGATGGAGAGGGCAATCCCATCTGCGCCAGAGCTTATCGCTCCCTTTTAAACTGAGACAAAAGGGTTTGAGCAGCACCTGGACTCTTCACATTACACCTTATTTGCCGTGCATTGTGTTTTGACATGTGATAGCCAGCAAGGGGTCCTGCGGCAAAACCCATAATTGAAGGCAAATTTCACCACAATTCAGCTACATCAAACACACATAGGTGTTATACCGGAGGGACACAGACAAGAAACAACCGGTTCATTGCAACTAACACAGCACCCGATAATGTTTATCATTCAAATCGAGAACAAACTGACTTGGAATAGAACTGCAGTCCCAGAGCAGTTAATTCACTCAACCATGGCAGACGTTGAACAGAAATATCGTTCGACTGTGACCTCAAGTTTTTGTATACTGAAAGTCAGTGTTCTTAGATTCAGTATTGTATTATGCCACATGCTCCAGACTCAATAACACGCTGAGTATTCTGCATATTGCTATTCATAGTAGCATATTCCTGTAGCATTTTCCACCGCCGTCGCATCCCCAGTAGGACAAGGAAGTCTTTCAGCAATGCAGTAAAAACTGCTCAGGAGCAGTTAAAAAAAATAAATAAAAAAAGTAGCCCAGGGTGTTGACCTAGGCCTGTGAACTGATCCAGTATCTGCAGGATGTGTTGGGGCAAGCCTGATCCATAGTGACACCCTCAGAAGTTTCGTTTGCTGCAGGGCCACAAGGGACACAACATTAAACAGGTGATTTTAATGGTGCGGCTCATTGGTGTGTATGTGTATATATATATATATATAATAGCATATTTTAAAACTATTGTCAATGTAATAGCAAACTGGAATCCTGATTATAAAAGCAATAAGAACAACAGTGCCATCAACAAAAGTCATACATTACACGCTTATTCACATGCTGGGATAGTAGGAATTACTGTTTGTTGCATCCTCCTAAAAAAGAACAAAACTGACATTTCACCCAATTTTGTGGTAATTTTTGCACTGACAATTAAAAGAATTAATTCCGTAATTTATGATAATCTAACCCGTATGGAATCTGCATTTCTGTTACTGCAGACGTGACAAACTCAGGTGCTAATTTTGCACCCTGCACGCTATAACTGTATAGTTTCTGAACACTGACTAGGGTACAGGTTCAAATGAAGTTTTAATTTTTCTTCAATAATTTTGTGTGTGCATGCTTGTTTCAGTCCAAAAATCAGTGTCTATTTTCTATAGCCTTTAATGATACATACATTTTCATTAATTAATTTTAGCAACAGCAACATATTTCAAATTATTTCAAAAAGACAACTTCTTATTTAGGACGCATTGCACACATTCCGCAGCTGTGATCGTGTCTGTTGCGCAGGTCGAGCTCAAGTTTGCTTTTAAACTAGCCATGCAAGTTTTTTTTTTTATTTGAGCGATATCTGAGACTCACTGACGACAAGACATCCAGTAGCACGCAATGACTAATGGTAGGCGTGTGTGCATTCGATAGAATACACAGAAATAAGTGTTATGTGATATGGAGCCTAGCACACTGTGACTATTGTGCTCCTTGTGTGCCTTTACGTCTGAGCCTGATGAAAGCAGCTTCAGCCATAATTGTGCAATTGAAGAGTGATCGCTGCCTTGTGACATCAAAGTCAAAGTGCATCAGGTCGGGCCTAATTCTGTTGTTTCTATTCAAATGAGAAACAACCAACGTATCATCCGCCCCATCACGAACAAACCCGTGGGGCTTCATGTTTCAAACCAAAAGTCAAAAGCAGATGACTTTCAAAAGAAAAGAGATTGTGGCCACTTAGTTTGTCCTGTCGTCAGCTCATGAGACTGTGAATGAAGGTGGAACTGAGCGTGGGTTTAGAAATGTTCCTTCATGGTTTTTAGTAATTCTTGTGTGTAATGACAAAATAAAAAAATATAATTCATTCATTTTCCGACTGGATGGCTGATTTGTTAACTACCAGTGTAAATCTGAGAGTGTACTGGGCAGTGAGTGTTTTATGATCAAATTTTATTGAAAATAAGTTTAACTGTGCTATCAAACCTCAACTCACAACAGATTGTGAAACATTTATGATATAATGTCTTTATTTCAGTTTCATGTCAGTTACAGCCACCATGTTTTGCAAGAGTTCACAGTGCACATAATTACCATTCTACATACTGTATAACCTTTTTTATGGATATTCAAATGACAACACTGACAACACTAAAACCACCTGCCTAATATTGTGTAGGTCTCCCCTGTCCCTCTCAAACAGTTCTGACTCATTGGGCAATGGACACAGACCTTCTGAGGGTGCCTTGGCATTAGGGTATTAGTAGTAGAGGCCAGGCGCATTGTTCTGCTGGGGTTGTGTGCTGGAGTTGGAGAGTGTTGCTATGGGGTGGGTGTTCCTGGTTCACCAGGAGTGGATTGCATTGTAACCAGATGATCAATGTTATTCACTTCACATGTTAGTGGTTTTAAAGTTGTGGCTGATTGATGTATAGGCTATATGTAAATATCCTTACGTTGCTCTGACTTACTTTGTTGGACAGTTATACTTTATTGTCCCCTGGGGGATTTTTTATCCCAAGCTGTAAGATGACTTTGCATGTCGTCACTCAAAAATAACAGCTGAAACACAACACCACACAACAGTAACAGACAAATCAGACAGACAGGTATCACAAAAGCAGGCCATAGCACTGAACACCGCCATATTGGCAGGAAAGCACACTTTTTTTACCCGAAAAGGTTGAAAAGTTCCAAGGGTTGAAAGGAACAGCTGGAACAGATGTGGAAGGTCAAGTCTAGCGTGGTCCCTGTGGTCGTGGGAGCACTTGGGGCAGTGACCCCCAAACTGGGGGAGTGGCTCCAACAGATCCCAGGAACAACATGAGAAGCCTCAGTCCGGAAGAGCACAGTCCTAGGAACAGCTAAGATACTGCACAGAAACCTCAAACTCCCAGGCCTCTGGTAGAGGACCCAAGCTTGAGAATGACACAGATACCACCCCAAGTGGGTGAGAGGGAAGTTGTTGTTTTTTTTTGTTTTTTTTTAATGATATATATATATATATATATATATATATATATATATATATATATATATATATATATATATATATATATGCTTTTAAAAATAATCAAGTCTTTCTCTATTTTCTCTCCTCTCTCGTATCCTCCACTTTCTTTTCTCTGGCACAGAGCCCTTGCCCTCTAATTTCCTATCTACTACTAGTCATGCAATTCTGTGCTATTACTGTATAGCATGTTAACTGCTGTGTAAACCTACTTCAATAAATAAATTTACTTGGCATCTACTTTTGGCCGCCATAAACATTGTGCTGTATAGTATTGCACCTTATCATGCACAATATTATAACTATTATGACTGAATCACTCACACAATTTCTTTTCTTTTCAAGACATACAAAAAAAGATTCAAAGTCTGATATAGCATGATGTCCTCTAGCTCAGTGGTTTTCAAAGTGGGAGCCGCCAGGGGGCGCTAGGGGGGCCTCAAACAATTGGAGGGAAGATAAGAAAAATTGCAAAAATAAAAAATATAATGTAATTATTTTTATTCTTTATTATAAAATATGATCTAATTCTTCCTTCCTAGCTTGCGTGTAGCTAGCGCAAAATGGACATTCTTTTGACAAGAAAGAGACCGAAGGAACAGACCAACAGCACTGCTGTGGACGACACTGCTGCAAAAAAAACTAAGAACGCCAACTAAAATCAGAAAATATGAGGCAGCACTTATGCTAAACAAATGTAAAAGTTATTGAATAGTGAATAAAAGTAAGAAAAAAAACATTGTAAAAGTTGATGTTTCTTATAATAGCTACATATTTTGTAGCATTGTCTGTGGGTTTGCAAAGGGGGTCTAGCTGACGTCGGGGTATAGCAAAGAGAACCAAACGTTATGTTTTTCAGTGTCTTAACAATTGATGCAATTTCTCTTGAAACCTTCATGAGTTTTTCCTACATCTGAAAAAGAGTGCTCACATGGAGTTGTTTATCTATCATCCACTCAATATGTCCTTGATGCTGTCACCATTTGACACATGTTAGACAAAATGATGGAGCATCAGGAGTCTCATGTTCATTAATACTGTACACAGGATTAGATGTAACAATCCCTTGTGCCAAAATCCCAGGCAAAACACATTTAGAGGCCCTGTCCAGCTGAGAAATCCTAACAAACCTACAGTCATACAATATGACGCTTAACCTACAATCTAAATAAACTAAGTAAATGCTGCTGGCTTGTATGGACCGCTCAGCAGCAGACGCTAACTCAAACCTTGTGAAATATAAGCTAACCTAACGCTGCTGGCTTGTATGGCCCGCTCAGCAGCTAACCATAGCTACCAAACAATATGAAGACATCAGGAACCTGGCCTAAACAACAGCAGTATGCTTTACTTTAACAGAGAATAAGGGTAATCAGCAATTGCTTATTAAAAAATATTTAACTTGACCATTCGTGTGAATAATCCTTGATTATTAGTGTGAAGTCCTTAAAAAGGTTAGCTTCATGTTTAAAATACATTAATATCAAGGTTTCAAGATTTTTTGTTTGTCGTTTGCATAATGTACAGGTACAGCAACGGTGAAATGAGGTTGCTGCAAATCCAGACTGTGCAAATTCACAAGTAACAAAAGATAAATAACTAAAATGAACATAAATGGCAATGGATTTAGGATAATCCATGAGAAGTCTGACTACGAGATGCAATAAATTATGTACAGAAGAGATTTACAAGATTCTTGATCATTGATGGGTGTAGAAGGAAAAAAAAAACCTCTGTTTTAACCTCGAGAGTTGAGTACGGGTCAGGCAAACAAACAAAACAAGAGGATTAGGTAACACATGGACTGTGAATGAAGTCAATTCACAACAGCAGCTGTGCAGGTTGGTAGTAAAAATAATAATAATAATAATAATAATAATAATAATAATAAAAATAAAGTAGTGCAAGCGTGCAGGGAAATAAAAATAAACAAAACAAAATTGGCTATTATAACTACACACTACAGGAAACTATTCTTCAGTTTTTGTCAGCTACAAGAAAATGGTGGTGAACAGAAATACCATAAGGGGGCAGCACTGCTAAAGATCAAGGAAACCCACGAAGAAGAAAAATAAGCGGAACAGGAAGCGGAAGCTGAAGAAGAAATCAAGAATCAGCTGTCAAAAAAAAGTAGCTAAAGTGTAAGCAGCGGATCAGAAAGAGGTAATTTTAAAGTTAACTACATCTTATAAAACAATCTGTCGCTGTGCACATGTCAGCTTTATCACTTGATAGTATATCTGTGCTGCTAAATGTGAGTAAAGCCGAACTACCTGTACAGTAATTAAATAGCTAACCTAATGCGTAACTGCGTGAGCTCAGAGCGTAGCTGGCTAACATAGCTAGCAGGCTAACCAGGAATGTAGCAAAGCTGAGTTCATATTTACTGAGCTTAAACTTTGTTTCTAATAAACCGGTAACTGGTTTGTGCTCTGCGTTTAAATGCGTCAGGTTATTCGTCTCTACGCTGGCAAGCAGACAAACATTCACGGCAGAATATCGCTGCTAACGTTAGCCAGAAAACTAGTTAATATTGTCAGTGTTGACATGTCCTGCGCCAGCTAACTACAGATACAAGCTAGCTAATGTTGGCTAATCCGCTAGCGGTGATAAACAGAAGAGCCGCATCATTAATTTGTCATGTTTTCAGTTTAATGTGGCCATTTTTAAATGCTACACGACGGCTAACAGAAAGTGAAACCTGTCGAGTAACCGTTTATCGTTATCGTTATAGTTATTAACAGGACTAATACTGGTTACAATGCTAGCTAACATCACAAACGGGAACAGGAAGTGTTTGTTTTGGTGTCACAAAAGCAGCGTGTGTTTACGTCATTTTGCTGCCACAAACCTTTCCTTTCCAGAGATGTCCAGAGCTTGTGTACAGCACTGACTGGTCGCTAACCTGTGAGCTGTGACTGAACACATCCGCCAATATGCCTGCAGTATCCACCGGGGTCAAGGAGCTGTATTTGTCCACATCTCTGGGTGACCTCAATAAAAAAGCTGAAATTAAGCCAGACAAGACAAGCACCAGAAGGTAACTTTGGGTTTTTACTAATATCAGCATAGTGTGATACATAGTTTTATATGATCTGTAAATATTGTCCATATGCTGTAAAAACAACCTGTACCATACTGCTTGTACGCCACACTTTTTTTGTCATGTGCACTTCTGGTTAGATGCTAAACTGCATTTCGTTGCTCTGTACCTGCACACATGTAATGACGATAAAACTGAATCTAATCTAATCTGATCTACATTTAATTAGATGACCTGTAAAAGGCACCTAAAACTATGTCAAGGAGCTTGGTATCTGGGTCAGTCGAGGACTTTGGCATTATCGGTTTGATGGGCTTCAGCAAAACCCAGTCTTTTGTAGTTATTGGTTTCTGGTCTGCCATAATACAAAACTACAACTTCTTCTTCTGGTTTAAGTGGCGGTTGGCTAGTGTCAAAACTGCCAAAAATTTAAAAAGAAGAAGCAAGATTATGTGACTAAACATGTCTGCTGTGTGGAAGTACTTTACTCTGGAAAATGAAGTCAAGTCAGACAACGATTTATAAATTGTGCACTGTGGATGTGTTTGTGAGGCGCTAGTCGAAATCGTCATCCAATATTACCGACTTGATTCGGCACCTACACAAATAAACCGCAGGCAAGGTCGTATCAGGACTCAGGGCGTGGGGCAAAAACAAACTTGATTGGCACATCCCTACTCAAAATACGGAGGAGCTGTACGTTTTCAGTGCCTCTGCAGCATCACTGAGGACATTGCAAACACGTGGTGATGAACGTATGTTTTATTTGCTGTGTTGCAGCTATGTTCAGAGTGCCTGCAAAATCTTCAAGGCGGCAGAGGAATGTCGCCTGGACAGAGATGAGGAGAAAGCATACGTGCTGTACATGAAGTATTTAACAGTATATGACATCATCAAGAAAAGACCAGACTTCAAGCAGCAGCCGGTAAAGTTACTTGTTTTTAACCTAAATATGTAGTTTTTCTTACGTGATGGCATCTAGACCAGTGGAAATGTATTAATGTTTGAAGTTTGTTGTTTCTGACTTACTTTTCTCTTTTTCAATATCCATAGGATTATTACATGACACTGCTTGGGACAACCAGCTTTAAGAAAGCCATTGAAGAAGCTGAGAAGCTGTCTGAAAGCCTTAAACTCAGGTTAGAGGCTTTGGGTATTGTGCTTTCTCACCTATATTTTGTTCAGGTTCACAGAGTAATTGATACAATGTTGAATTTAATCTTGATTTTGGTTTTACAAGCTTTTGACACGCTTGCAAACAGTTCAGTGGTTGCTCATAAGTTGAATAGTAAATGGATCATGAGCAGCAAGTGTGGGCACTGGCAGTTAATGGTGTGATTGAATGCACTTTATTACCACATAAGCTGAAGAGTAGACACCAGAACTCATATGTAAGCACATTTCTTTGGGTTCAAACCTCAAACAGGTATGAAGAAGTCGAGGTTCGAAAGAAACTTGAGGAGAAGGAAAGACAAGAGGAGAAGAAGAGGAGGGAGGAAATAAAAGAGAAAGATGGCGGTCGGGGCTCTCCGAAAGCAGCAAACAAGAAGGACAGCAAAAAGGTTGGACCTTTACTTTCATTTCAGTCAGTGTGTGTACAGTACATAGTATTTACACATCATGTGGGTGCTTGAATTGAATCTAAGCCAAGTCCAGTGATTTCAGTGCGTGTTGAATTAAGGCTCAGTTTATACACCAAAATCCTTTCACAACTGTCAGAACTATGTAAATAAAATCATAAATTGACAGAGGTCTAAATAAATTGTATTATGATTTTATTAACTTCTTTATTAGGTTTAATTTATTATAAACTTAAGTAGGTCATTTTATATGAGGAGAATAATAATATGGTAATTGTAATTGTACTGAAATTACTGTTTTTGTGTATGTGCATCAGGTGAAAGGAGAACAGAATGAACTCAAGAATGTAGTCTCAAAAGGTAAGCTGAATAACACAAAAGAAGAAGAAGCAACGTTTTAAAAATCATTTTATAAATTCTGCAGTTTGCTGCCATTGTGTTTTGTAAGTGCGACGCTGTTTGTACAGTTGATTTAATAACTTTGTTCGATAGCTGCACAGCCAGCTGGTGGCATCACGGCTGAGAAACTTTTCCACATGATGAAGGACCAGACGATTACAATGATTGTCATGGATGCCCGCAGCCACAAAGACTTTGAGGAGTCCCACATTCAGGTCCCAGCCCAGAACTGTATAAGCGTGCCTGAGGAGGCCATTAGCCCAGGGTGAGAGAGGAGGCTTTATACCTGATCATTTTATTTGACGCTGCACGTGAAAGTAGTAATCTGAGTAAATGTTTAATATATTATGCTAAGTCCTAAAGTTTATCTACTGGATTGTTCTGACTTTTCAGAATCACTGTGAATCAGATTGAAGCAAAGCTGCCGGATGTGTCCAAAGAACTCTGGAGGCGAAGAGGATTTGTGGATTATATAATCCTACTTGACTGGTTCAGTTCTGTCACGGACCTGAAATTGGGAACCACCTTGCAGAGCCTCAAAGATGCACTGTATAAGGTATCTCTTGGGTTGTCATGATTTGTGCACTACCTCGTGCTTGAGTAACATCTTCCTGGTGAAGTAGACTGATGTGTTTGCACACTCCTCAGTGGGACAGCATCACCATCCTGCGCAGTGAGCCGCTGGTGCTGGAGGGGGGCTATGAGAACTGGCTGTTGTTTTACCCCATGTACACGACCAACGCTAAAGTTCGACCTCCCAGACAGACTGTTATCAGCACTGTTCCTCAGTGTGAGTATTGTGAGCTCAGCATGCACCTTACAACTTTGGCTTTTTGTATTTGGTTTGAATTAATTCATTTCTAAGAAATTGTAGAAGCAAATTAATAAATTGGTAATATAAAGTGTTCTTTATAAAGAGCCAGATTTGAGCAAAATGTCATAGACTCAGATTTTGTGTTCAACACATCCTAAATTCTCTGTAGTAATAATAATAATAAATGTTGAATGTCAAGTCCTGCCTTAATTACAGTGAGATAAGATGAAAATGAAACAAGTATATTGCTATTAAATATTACTCTTGCATTATTCATCAAGTGTAGCTGCACCCTCCTGTAGACGTATTCATTTCCTTGATCTGATGTTTTGCACAGTGAACTTTAGCTACCCGTCTCTAGAGGAACCAAAGCCTCCGACCCCACCTCCGCCAGAGCCTGAGGTGTCATCTGAGCCTCAACCACCATCAGCCCCTGCGCTGGTGAACGGTGTTGCACCAGCAGCACCCCCCACACCCAAAACTTCCACGGTTCCTGATACGTTGCCAGACATTGTCGATTCCCCCGCGGCGAGCTCCACAAATTCTGAGCTCGACCTTAATAAGAAGGGCAATGTGGCAGGCACGTCCAGCCACTCGCCTGCACCAGCCAAGGCCTTCCCACAGGTATGGTATCAATCCTAATTAGTATTAAACCTTTGGAGTCCCTCAAATGTAACTGATTAAACATTTGTTTTGTCTGCCTTTTCTCTTGTCTCAGTTTGACCGTGCCAAGAAACCCTTCGGCCGGGTGGATGAGCCTAAGCCCAACCAGAACGGATCCATCCAGAATGGACCACTGGTTCCTGACCGTTCAGGCAAACCAGCCTTCACTCCCAACACTGCTCTGTCTAAAGAAGAACAAAGTCAGATACACTCTGAAGCGGTGGCAGTGATGGAGAAGGCAAAGCAGGAGCAGGAGAAGCGCATCCAGGAGCGTCGTTTAGAGGAGGAGAGGCGAGAGAAGGAGTTGAAAGAGAAGCGAGAAAGGGAGGAAAGCGAAAAGAGGAGGAAGGAAGAGGAGGAGAAAGGGCAACAGGAGAAAAAGAAATTGGAAAGGCAGAAAGCGGAAGAAGAGGAAGACAAAGAGAACAGGGTGTGGGACGAGAGGAGGGGGAAGGAGCAGAACACTGACACCCCACCGAAGAGTATGTCTCTGGATTCGCCTGCTCCCAACCATATAGTTAGTGAAATAAAGGTGAGACTTTACTGTCACTGCCACAATTTACAAAATGATTGGAAACAAAACTTGTTGAACCTGTGACACTATCGTTTCAAGTAGAGAACATAACAGACCCAAATCATGCATGATTTTACAGAGAAATACAACCATTTCTACTATAAAAGGTTAAAGGAGGTCAGGTATGTCTATGACTTTAGGAGACCTATCCCTTCAGTTAACATGAAACTGTCGCTTTGTGTGTTTATTTCCATAGAGGGAGCCCCTGACCAGAGCAAGGAGTGAAGAGATGGGTAGGAGTGTGCCAGGCCTTCCAGATGGCTGGATGAAGGTATTCAGGATATTTAAAATGTTGTTGGATTAACTGAAAATTAAAAGTTAATGAATAAAAGGTTAAAGGTGGTTTAACTGAAGAACATTCTTTTCCTAATTCTTTGTTTCTTTCCCCTCCTCCTCTGTTTTTGCCTAGTTCCTCGACACAGTGACCGGGACCTACCGATACTACCACTCCCCCACCAACCGTGTCCACCTGTACCCTCCCGAGGTCACCGTTCCGCAGACCCCACCATCCACGCCGCCGACCGTCAAACAGAAAACGCCGCAGCCCGCCGAGCCAGACACCAGCCGCGAGCGAGAGCGGGAACAGTCGAAGCTGAAACGCTCTTACTCCTCCCCTGACATCAGCCAGGACCTGAGGGAGGAGGTCCAGAAGAAGGCCACTGCCCCAACAACCGCTCCCGTCATACCCACCATCAACAGAGAAACCAAGTAAGGCACATAGACTTGATGAAAGTTGCAAAATATTAAAATAAAATACAGCAAGCAAAGTTCTGGTTCCTGTTTCGACTGGCTCTTGGTTAAAGACTCCAGGATTGAGTATTATTTATTTAACAGTTAAAAGATTGGCTAGATGAAAAGGCCAAATGTGGTGTATTAGTCTGTATGATCAGCATTTTAGTGACAATAGTCAGAAGAAAGAGTTATGTGTATACTGCTTTTGAAACAACTGAAATTTGTAATCTACATGTCTAAATTTAGAATTTTTAGCCAAATATCTATTCGGCCTTACTTGGGCATACAGTCGTTGGATATATTTTGCTAATAAAACCATTGCATTTCCTTCAATCTTCTTTCTAGAGAAGCTAGTCCAGTATTCTCTCATTGTGCTCCTCCTCTCTCCTCCAGACCTGCCAACGCTAAAGTCTATTCTAAAGTGGAGATAGCGCGGCCTTCCGCAGCCAAAATTCGCAACCTGAATCCTGCATTCGGGGGTCTGGGCGCATCACTGACGGGCCTCCGTAACCTCGGCAACACGTGCTATATGAACTCCATCTTACAGTGTCTCTGCAACACTCCTGCCATGGCTGATTACTTCAACAACAATTACTACATGGAGGACATCAACAGGTCAGGTTCCAGATTAGTGGCTACTACTTAGCAGAAAATAATCACACATAAGGTAGATATATAACAGCTCTGTATCTGTTGTCTTCCTCTTCACAGGTACAACATTCTTGGCCATAAAGGGGAGGTGGCGGAGGAGTTTGGTGTGATCATGAAGGCCTTGTGGGCCGG
Source organism: Chelon labrosus (assembly GCF_963514085.1). Classification (NCBI taxonomy): domain Eukaryota; kingdom Metazoa; phylum Chordata; class Actinopteri; order Mugiliformes; family Mugilidae; genus Chelon; species Chelon labrosus. Next base: position 8,309,961 of record NC_140339.1, read on the forward strand.
CCTGTACAAGTGCATCAGCCCACGAGACTTCAAGATCACTATAGGCAAGATCAACGAGCAGTTTGCTGGCTACGACCAGCAAGATTCCCAGGAGCTGCTGCTGTTCCTCATGGACGGGCTGCACGAGGACCTCAACAAGGTAGTGCACGCGCTTTTAGTCCTGACTACTACATAAACACCTGTGTGGTATAAAATCTACAATGGTTTAAATGGAAATAAAGTAAATAAGTTATTAAATACTGAGTAATAATAATTATTACCCCTGCGCACTGTTGCACATTTGCGTGTTAACAACAAAAACTTAGTCTATTCATCATTTTCCTTCTTTCTGTTTTTTCACTGGGTTTCATTTTGATGGCAAATTAGAGAGTAAGTAAATAGCTGTGTGTCCTTGGTCCTCCTGCAGCAGTGTGAGTGTGGTGTGTCTGCATCTGTCTGGTCTGATGCTCTGTCAGAACCTCTGTGCATGTAGACCCAAGACATGCTCATTGCCTGTATCGACTGATTTCGACTGGCTTCATGTGCATTTGAACGGGGGGAAAGGTGAATTAGTAAAAAGATAATTTCCCAGATTTTTATTATTTTATTTTTTTCTTACTGAAGACTACTAGTTCATTTGCCGGATTACTCATTATGAGAACCGACAGCTTAGAAGTACTGTGTCGAATGTCTCCGTCTGGGGTTGAGTTATACATCCACCCCCCCATTTTTATTATAAAGCTATTGACCCTTTAAAACTGAGAGGGTAAGGTGGTGAGTAGCTGGTGATGTGCATTTCTCATAACACACTCCATCCCATCACGTCCCTTTTGTGTGATGTTCAGACCTGTCTGCCATCATACTGGCCCAGTCAACTTTGTCTCTCCAGGATAATTGAAAATTCAGTCACACTAATTAATGAGATATTAATTAACCTGCCACTCATATCTTCCTGCCTATCATACAGAAAGCAAACTGCCTGAACTGCATGCAAATGGAGCTGAAAGATATTAGATAGGTGTTAAATACAAAAAAATAAGAATCAGTTAGAAATTTGGTTTGTACTTCTCTTGTTTTTTGGTTAGTTTTTTTTACTGCTACCTGCAGTATTATAATTATGAGTGGTATAATTAGTAGGATTATTAAAGTTGCTAATCTGAAGTCGCAGTTGTCCTTGTTGTGCCATCATGTTGTTTTTCCGTCTCTGTTGTCAGGCGGACAACAGGAAGCGGTACAAGGAGGAGGAGAACGACCATCTGGATGATCAGATGGCAGCTGACCAGGCCTGGAGCAAACACAAGCTGCTGAACGAGTCCATTATTGTGGCGCTGTTCCAGGGACAGTTCAAGTCCACCGTTCAGTGTCAGACCTGCCATCGCAAGTCACGGACGTTTGAGACCTTTATGTACCTGTCGCTGCCCCTGGCCTCCACCAGCAAGTGCTCTCTGCAGGTCGGTCAGATATCCAACAGCAGGAGTTTTCCCTAGTAGTTATTGTAAAGTTTAAGATTGCTAGAATGAACAAATTTGTCCTCATTTGAAAAAATATATTCAGATTGATAGTTAAGTTTGATGTCAAAGTAAATCAAACGTTATGCTGTACTGTTCGTGACAACCGTCTAATAAGCATACATCAGTTTGTATGTAAATTAAAAACAAAGTGCATACACCGTATGACAAATATTTGCTTTTTTTTTTTTTTTTTGGCAGGATTGTCTGAGGCTATTCTCCAAAGAAGAGAGACTGACCGACAACAATAAGGTGTTCTGCAGACACTGCAGGGCCCACAGAGATTCCACCAAGAAACTGGAGATCTGGAAGGTCCCACCCATTCTCCTGGTGCACTTAAAACGGTTTGCAAAAGTGTTTTCCCTTTAAAATATGTTGTTTATTTGGTACATTACTCACTTTTAAATAAGATTTTTCACACTCTTTTGTTGAATGGGGGCAATTTCTGCAGGTTCTCCTATGAGGGCAGATGGAAGCAGAAGCTGCAGACAACTGTAGACTTCCCTCTGGACAGTCTGGACCTGGCCCAGTATGTCATTGGACCTAAACAGAGCCTGAAGAGATACAACCTTTATGGGGTTTCTGTAAGTAGAAAGGAACTGAATGCTCTTTTTGAAAATTATAACACCCATTCTTTATATCAGTATGTTTTTATTTGTGCTTAAATTAATTATATATATAAAAAAGAAATGAATAAATGTGTTACAGTAACAATGAAGAGACTGTGGCTTAAACAGTAAACAAATTAGTTTTATTGGCCAAGTTGCTTCTATACCATTAACTTAGTGGTGTTTTTACAGTAAAAAACAAAAAATCATGAAAATATTTTTAAAGAAAAGCTTAGGTGAGAACAAGTTTATCTATTTTTTAAACACATATTCAAAATGTAACCGTTAAATATGCCTGTATATGTCTGCTGAGTTGCTCTCAACCTTCTTCTTTGCCAGAACCACTATGGGGGTTTAGACGGCGGCCATTACACAGCCTACTGTAAGAACGCCCCGAAACAGCGCTGGTACAAGTTCGATGACCACGAGGTGTCTGAAATCTCGACCTCCTCAGTCAAGTCCTCTGCGGCCTACATCCTGTTTTACTCCACCCTGTGATGGCGTGTAGGACGTGAAGAGAGAACACTACTCCAGAGCAGCAAAGCTCAAGCCTAGAGGTTGTTTTTTTCCTTTTTTTAAACAAATCACTGCTCTGAGGACCTGGTGCACGTGGGCGCTGGTTGACTGGTCGCGTATGTGCACGGGAGGACGCACACTCGAGCGAGATCCACAGATGGGAGAATGGTGCAGGAATGGTGCAATGCTTCAGCTACTTGAGCTCCTGATAGCTGTTAAAACACGCTGTCTGTTCGCATTACTGATCATCTGCAGACTAAACAGATGCTCCTTTTAATCTGACGTGTAGGGCTGACGGTGAATTGCGCTCGGTGTGGATGGCGGTGTTGGCGGTATTGGCGGAACTAAGTTTCGGCTTTCTTGTACTGCGTGTGCACAGGATTAACAGTTAGACGGCATGTACATACTTACCGATGCTGATGTTGCACATGCAAAAATGTAAATACCCGAGGGCAAAGTGTTTATCTGTTAAGTGACCAAATGATTATTTTTTTTTTTTTCTTGAAGTAGCAGCCATCATAATATCAACATATTCATAAAGACAAGCAATGTGTTTTAGAGGTTTAACTGTATAACCTTCTGATGTTTATTACATTAAGGCCGATGGACGTGACTGTGAATGACTTTTTATTTTTTTGCATTCTTCCTTAGGAGTGGAGGGAACTTAGATTGTTGCTTGTTCATATTAGTCACCTTCTTGCACTTATACAATATGCAATCAATTTAAGTTGTTTGTGTGGATCACATTGTTTAACAGCAGACGTAAATACTCAACTCCGAGCGCTTTAAAACGATGCAGACGCTTGTCCGTTTTGCTGAGTTCAGCCAGTGACTAAAAACCCTTTCTGCTTCTATAAAGTTTATTATCAGTTAAACTTTACATTAGTATAATCAACCGCAAACACTATTTACAGGAAATCTTGCTGGCATACGTTGACGTTCTGCTTGGTTTATACCAGTGATGCTGGTTTTGTCGTTTTTGGTTTAGTTTCATTTTTGAGTTCGCTTCTGAGCCGGAGAACTCAAGGACATGAAGAACTGACCTTATTCACTTACTTGAGTGCGTTGGTGTCAACATTTGCTGCCTGCCTGCCTGCCTGAGCGACGGGCCGACCGACTGATGAGAGCAAGCACAAACTAAATGAATATTTCTTTTTTTTTTTTCTTTTTTTCTTCTGAATGGACCAGGGATCTGAAGCGGCGGGATATGACTCCTTCCTGAGTATTTCATCGCCAAGCATGAGATCAGAATCTGTTTTCTTTTGACTTTTACATGTTGATTTTATTTCCTAATGCTCTAAAATAATTGTTTCAGATATAACGATTATATTAACCTCAAACAACTCATATGACTATTTATTAAAATTGCTTAAAATTAGTGGTTGTGTGCGTGAATTAGTGTTTTAAAGGATGTGACAGCCTGATACCCTGCCGGTTCATCATCTTGTCCCTTTATTGGTGCAGCTGTAAGACAATACAATGGATGAACGCTTCATAAAGACATATAACAGTAAGAAACAAGACAGTGCTAGGTGTTTTTATCTATTTGAAGTACAGATTCTGAGAAGTGGGCAGCACCAGACATGTTGCTTGAAAGCAGGTCTACCAGACGCTTAATAAACCTCCTTCATGGATTTAGCGTTGAGCTCTTAGAGTCCGTGGATCTTTGGCTTTTGGAAAGGCCTGCAGGTGTAGAGCAGCATGTAGGCATTTGGAGATTGCACGAGGCTGTCCTGTACCTCTCTGACGATCGAGTCGTCAAAGCAGTGCCAGGTCCGGGCCGGAGCGTTGTGGCACAGAGCCGTGTAGTGACCCATGTTCAGATGGCCCATATGGTTCTGGAGAAGGACAGAGTTAATTAGAATAAACAAATCACAGGGCAGAAAGTTTAAAAGTTACAAAACTAAGCCACAAATCTGACTCTGTCCTAACAATTCACTGCCATCCTGTGACAAAAAGCCATCTTGCAATACTTGATCCTGCCATTGATGTGGATGTTGTATTTGACATGTACCACCAGGGGGCGGCCTTTGCATCCTGGTGCCATGTGTTCCCCAAATAAGCAACATACACACAGTTGTATGGCTATCCTTCATTCATTCATTCATTCATTCATTTTCTGTAACCGCTTGTTCTCTGGAGGGGCTGGAGCCTATCCCAGCTGTCATGAGGCAAGAGGTGGGGTACACCCTGGACAGGTCTCCAGTCTATCTCGGGACTAACACAGAGACAGACAACCATTCACACTCACACCTATGGCAATTTTAGAATCACCAATTAACCTAACTAGCATGTCTTTGGACGGTGGAAGGAAGCCGGAGTACCCGGAGAGAACCCACGCAGACACAGGCAAACTCCACACAGAAAGGCCCCAGTCGGCCGGTGAATTCGAACCCAGAACCTTCTTGCTGTGAGGCATGAGTGCTAACCACCACTCTTTGTGAGGACATTCATTGACATAACGCATTCCCTAGCCCCTTACTCTAACCTTAACCATCTCAACAGCCTTGTAAAGAAGCGAGGACCGGCCAAAATGTCCTCACTTTGCACAAATGTCCTCACTCCGATTGGCGTAAAACTCAAACTGGTCCTCGGAAAGATAGCTGTACATGAACACACACACACACACACCATCCACTTCATATAAAAGGAAACGTGATTCATGACACCTTTCTATCAGAAGCAGTCTGAACCTTTTCAGCAATTTGAGCTACAGCTGCTCGTCCAGCAGACCAGCCTTGGTCACACATGTCCCTTTTGTCAGTTTGCCGCTTTTTCTTCCTTGGACCACTTTTGATATTACCTAACAGGAACACCCCACGAGAGCTGCAGTTTTGGAGACTGCTCTGACCCAGTAGTCAGGCCATCACAATGTGGCCCTGGTCAGAGTCGCTCAAGTCCTTCCACTTGTCCTTTTTACCCTGCTTCTAAAATAATCTGTGTTATTCCCTTGGCCAGTAATTATGACATGTAAGTCCTAATGTTATGGCTGGTCAGTGTATATTTGCATATTGTGCGTGTTTACTCACCACAACGGCATACAGGTGGTATGAAGACCGTGTGGCGTTCTGTACTGAGCTGGACAGAAATGGGGTGAGATCGAGCTGCATGGAGAACGCGACGTTGGTCCTCAGTTTCACCTGGTTCTTCCCTTTACAGCCAAACCTGCAAAGGAGATACAAAGATATTATTTCCAGTTAACAATGACATCATCTCTCCTGATTTTTATATGCGTTAGTGCTTCATAAAGGAATATGTAACTCATGTTGGTCCATAAGGTACACCGATCAGCCACAACATTATGACGGGAGAAGTGAATAACGTCGAACATCTTGTGACAATACAATGTTCTGCTGGGAAACTTTTGGACCAGGCATTCATGTGGATGTTAATTAGACATGTACCACCCACCTAGACCAGACCAGGCCCCCCCACCCCATAGCAATGACACTCCTTCATGACTGTAGATATCCTTAGCAGGATGCAGCCTGACACAGGGAGACAACATGGACTAATAGTCTAGAAAGTGTTTTCAAAAAAACTGCATTTGAAAATGTATGAATCTTTGGTGTTTGGCAAAATTTATCAGCTGATGAATATTTAAAGCCCCAGACCAGCTACAGTCCTACTAAGTGGACCTTCAGGTGAGAATGCAATATCCTTTTAGGCCCTAACAAATAAAGATTCTTTACTTAAATGTGAACTTTTGCTTTAAGGAGTTAACACGTGATGACCTCTACCCACCGTTTCAGGTGCAACATGAGGATCTCTGGAGGTTTGTCCAGACAAGTGAGAAGTGTCGTTTCCCTCTTCAGGCCACACGCTGAACACTCCATCTGCTCTCCCCCGGTCAGGATAGTCTGCTCGAAGAACAGTGAAAGGCAGTCCTGAGCAGAACGGAGACAGAATGAAGGTGAGGAAGCACAGAGCAGAAACACCACGACTATCTGAAACGTGCACGGCGCTTGATGTTTTAAAAAAAGAAAGGTCACCTGGATGGAGCACTTGGCCATGTCTGTTGGAATCGGCAGTGACAGCACAGTGAAGGTTTGCGTGCTGTGCGCCTGGAGATCGCAGTGCATGCAGAGCGTGGTGTAGCTCAGCTGGCCCTCGAACAGATTTGAGACGATGGTGCACTCAGCAGCCAAGTTTCTGTTGTGTTGTTGCCTCGACTGCTGTAGTGAGGAGCGCGCCTGGCGTCTTGCAGCCTTGTGGGACAAACACCCAAACACAGTTATTCTTTTCTGTGTGTCGTTTCACAAAGACAACTGTAGAATGCACCGATCAGCCATAACATTATGACCACTGACAGGCATTCATTTCAATGTAACTTCGACATGTACCGTCCATCTAGACCAGACCAGGCACTAGTCACTAGATCCCAAACTGATCAAGTATCTGTAGGATGATCCACAGAGGCCCCTCCCCTCAACTCATACGACCCAAAGGCCCCCCACTAACAACATCCTGTTACCAGACACCACAGGACACCCTCAGAAGGCCCGTGTCTGACGAGTCACAACTGTTTTGGAGGCACAAGGGAGACCTACACAATATTAGGAAGGTGGTCATAATGTTATGCCTGATCGGCGTAAGTGCCAGTGAAGATGTAACACATGTTGCACCTTTTTAAGGTCGTCGTGGAGCGCATTGAGGAGGAAGAGCAGCAGTTCCTGGGCGTCTTGCTGGGAGTAGTTGTTGAACTGGGGGAGGATGGAGCACAGCACAGACCTGGCCTCCACAGGAGCACAGCTGGAGCTACCTCCCAGCCACATCTCCTCCAGCAGGCGGCCGAACACCACAGCGACCCGGCACTTGGACCTGCACAGACAGAGGCTTTACCGCTCGGAAAACATGACTCACATGTAAGTAAGTAAGTCAGAAAACGTGGTAGAGGGTGGTCTCACTTAGTCAGCTCTTTGCGCGTGTCCTTGTTGAGGAGGTGCTCCACGAGGGGGACAGTGGAGCACAGACACTGTAACACGGCGTTCAAGTAGCAGGAGTTGCCGGCGTTGTCCAAACCGCACACTCCGGGCTTGTTCCACCTGGTGTGCAGCATCTTTGCAGGGCTGCAGCTGTGCTTCTCGGTTTCTATCACCTGATCACAGCTAAAAAAAAAATATATATATATATATACAGAACAGAAATCATTTGCTGTGCAATAATGAACACTGTCACAACTTAAAAACCCTACATGTTTTTTATAATTTAAACAATTAGTTGGTAACAGTTGAACATATAGCATTAAACCTGTTTTAATGTAAATTAAATAAATCGGTGAAGGAAGGGGGTGGGCTTTTCAGCTCTGTTCTAAAATATTAATGTTTAAACAAATAGTTGAGCAAATTGCCGTTTTATCAATTATTGATGACAATGAGATTCAGATTCAGTTCTAATATTAATAATATATGTAAGTATATAGCAGTAAAACCTCATTACCCTACTTAATCGGCTGCTTACTTTACATGCAGTATGTACATAACATCTTATTCTTCACTTGCACTGTGTGTGTGTAATGTTAATTGTACCATTAGAGTCTGGAATAATAGAGATTGGTAGCTTATACGCTACGTTTTGGCCATATGTCTATTGTTTTCTGATAACATTTCATTATATGCTGTAATACGAACTTAAAAAGTAATGTTGTGTAACAAATGTGTGCACTTACGTTTGCTTAGAAAGATTTGTTAAATTTGTCTCCTGGTATGAAGAGCTGTTTAGTCGCGGCAGCGCGGGCACCGTGACGCTGCTGTCCGAGGCCAACTGAGAGGCCAGGGCCTTGGTGAACTCCGTCAGGTTGACCTGTCTGCTCGAGCCCCGGCTCTGCAGAGTGTGAAGCACGAATGTGTTGATGCAGATCACGTGAAGCGTCGCCCAGAGTCCTGGGAGAAACACGTCGACCGCCGATCCTTTCAGGTCCGACTGAGACAACAGAGCGGGCCCAGTCCAGCCCTGCAAGTGGGCCACAAGTCGGGACATGGAGTCCTCAGATGTTTGTTGTGGCGACGAAGACGATGTCGGCCTCACTGCCGGCCTTTTAGCAGCGGGGACAAAATGAATATTGAGCCCTATACCTGAGAAGATGTCTTTGAGTTTGCCCTCCATCCAGGCAGAGCTGTCCAGCTGAACCACGTGTCTGTGGCTGCAGAAAGGTCTGAGCAGGTGTTTGATCACCTGCTCAACAACCGGCTTCCTACTCTGCCTTTGCAGCTGCTCTGGACAGTACAGATACATGTTACAGATGAACCCCGAGCTCACGTCACAGAGGAGGGCGAGATGGAGAGAGCAAGGACCTTGCTGATAGGAAAGGCTGTATTTCTTCACGGCCAGGTTGGGACCAGGTGTGTGCAGGGCCTGGTAGCGCCTGGTTAAGTGGCTGCAGAAAACAGAGAGAGCTTCCAGCTTGTCTCCATCCTCCAGTCTGCTCAGAGACAGGAGGTTTGTCTGGATGCTGTTTCTCTTCAGGACGCCCTGCAATCCATCTAGTTTTCCCGTCAACTCTGAGCCAAAGCTGCTGCTCTCTCCTACAGACAAACCACTTTGTAGGACTATAGAAAACCATGTTAGTGCCTCAGCGTAGCCCTCCTCAGTGAGATCAGCGTTCTGCTCTTTGTTCTGGCTGTATGACGGACGGTTAGCTCCTGCCTTCACTCCAGCAGCCCTCCTGATCAGCTCCCGGACAGCTTCTCTGTCCAACACTTCCAGCAGAAGCTCTCTGGCTGTGTAGTAAACCTGGTAAGAGGGGCTGGTCTGAGTCTTGGCGAGAGGCTTCACCTTTTTGGACCTGAAGATGTTTGGCAGGCGAAGGTTGTCTCTCTGGACGTCTCCATGCAGCTCATCCACTAGGTGGCACTCCTTTGACATCCAGGTGCACTCCTTCACTGACAAAGCCTTGGCTTTCATCTTAGCCCCGGCGCACGCTCTAAGAAAAAGCCATCTCAAGATAGTGGTAATTTCTGTCACATTTCAAACCAACTGTGACAAGGAGCAGGTCCCAAAAACAAACAGGACTGCTGTGCACGAAAATTTCCTCCCTGCAGGTCGTCTTAGGTTGAGGACAAAAGGAGACGATAACCAGGCACAGAACACGGTGTACTGGAAGTGTGTCTGCTGTTCTACGGGGTGTTTGACAAACTGTGTGTACTGGGCATGTTTGTATGTACGCGAGTGTCCCTCTTCTCTCAGGTTAAACACATGAGACTCTGCTGCTAAGGTAAATCACCAGGGATCCACCGTAGCCAGACAACGACGCCTTGGCAACGCGTCAACACAACACTTTGACCTCAATGCGGCAGCTCTCATGACACACTTCTTCCTCTTGTGTGGAAGAGGTTTGTCTTCACTTTTAGCACACCATTTAAAAGCTATTGGGGTGGGGTGAGGTGGGTGGGGGGGTGGGTGTTGTCTTCTAGTCTCACTATCAGTCTTTATTTGAAGTCTAAGCAAGCATAGATGCAGATTTTCAAAGTTATCTAAAGAGTGCAACGCCTTATTTTACGTTTTTATTGTCGCAAAGTCCTCTGCTCAACTCCTGACACTGCTGTTGCGGCTATAAGTCATGTAGAACTAATTATGACCTCCAGGTCTCACCCACCCCACTCCATGAAGGAGTCGTGACCAACCAGTAGGAGGCACTAGAGCAGCAGCTGGGACAGAAGCCCCTCACTGGCTTTGCAATCACAAGCACGGGCATGTTTAGATCAAGTTACAATCTGCGTTACATTAAACTCTCCTGCTAGACACACATTAATGGTGTGAAAAATGTAAGAGATTCGAGCAGAAGCAACACAGCAGGGATCTCTCTTCAGAGACTGAAGTGCTGGAGATGCTGAACAGAGTAGAGCAATGTAGTACATTTACAGTATGTAAATGTACCATATCTCAAGATATAAGATATAGGAAGCAAAGTACCCGTGGGAGAGGGTGACTGATTTTGTCCCAGCATCACATCTGCACCTGTTTGTGTTTTGATTGCATTCAGTTTAAAGCTTTGTTTATCTCTGATTAAACTTCCTGGAGGTGGAGCTCTGTGCTGGTGTGGCATAACAAAGTTATCGTGTTTCCTGGAGATATAAATGTATAATTAATCAAATTTACCAGAATGCCCTGTCATGTAATACAGAATGCATATTTTAAAGCAATTAGTCAGTCGGTGTTTTCCTCATCCACGCAGCTTAAAACTTTGCCTCTCTGTCTGCTTCCGTCTTGGCATCTCATAGAAGCACACCTGGAGGATGGCCGCTGGATCCGTCGGCCCGGGGAGCTGCATTAACGGAGCTGTGCAAGGTTACGTGCCTTGCTCAAGGGTGGCAACCTGCATCACCTACAGGAAAGATGAGTAACGGTGCTATCACTTTAGAGCTGTAGAGGGGATGATGTCGCCTCAAATGCAGACAAATAAAGTCAAAGCTACAGTACAGAACCTTTGCCCCCACCCTCCTGGGTAAGCTGGAAGAAACCTTTATAAGTTTATATCAGCTAATATGGGGGACCCTTCTACTTGAGGCCAGCTGGGATGCGAGACAGAAAAAAAAAAGGGAGGTGAGACAGAGAAAGGGAGGGTATTTATTTATTCAAGAAAATTAATCACTTGTGCTTAGATGATACCCTGGGTTCCTTTGTGACATCTCAGACTATTACGTGTCTTGCTTTCGGAGTAATCTTTGTTGGCTGACTACTCCTCAGGAGACTAACGGTCGTCTTAAATCTCCTCCTTTTGTTCGCGGTCTGTCTGACTGTGGATTTGTGGATCCCAAACTCTTTACTTTACAGATGGCTTTGTAACCTTTTCCAGCCTGATGAGCATCAATAACTCTTTTTTCTGAGCTCCACAGAAAGCTCCTTTGTCCGTGCCATCACACACTTCCACAAACAAGATCTGAAGATCAGACTCTGACTAATCCTTGATTTATTTTCATTATTATTATTAACAAAACAGAGCCGTGAACACTACCAGAGTCTCATTACACTGATTGAAACCACTTCTGAAGAGATGGATTCTAATTTTGCCTTGAAATTAACTTGTAATCCCAGAGGTGCACTTACCTCACATAAATGTAATATTGGCTCTTTTTCGTGAATAAATAAATTCACAAGAATAATATTACTTTTTCATTTGTTTGATTGGGTTCTATTGGTCTAGTTGCATGACTTCTGTGGAAATGTTTTGTGTTATTTTTTTTGCAGAAATGCTGAAGGGTGCGTAAACTTTTAAACGGCACTGTATAGAGACAAGTAGGGGGTGCGTGATGCATACATAGTGGGTAACAGTTTGTAAGGAATGGGCAACTTTAAGATATAAGCCCTGGGCCTGCAACCACAGATCAGAAACACGCAGCTCTGGAGCGAGAGAGGGCCTCCAGCTATACACCTTGAGGATATTTAATTCATGCCCCACCTTCTCTCCAAACTGAAGGAGGAAAGTCATGTAGACTAACACGTCTGCATCCTGGTTGCTCTCAGTTGTTCCGGTCAAACGGCTGCGGGCTTAAAATTTAACATATAAATCCCCAAATGCTCACGTACGCAAATAGCAACTAAAAAAAGTCCTTGCATTGACACGTCTAGATTGGAAAGGTTTGTTCGCCTGTAGATAGCACACATCAACGTAGGTCCAAACTGCTGCTACTGCTACTTTTCTTACTTGCATGTGGTGCACGATGGGACACAGCATGTCCGTATTTAATGACTATTAAATAAGTTAATGGCAGTTCTGTCTCTGTTTCCCTTTCACCACAACTCCAAATCAGGGTGAGGGTGTCCTGTGGTGTCTGGCTACACAATGTTGTTAGTGGGGGCCTTTGGGTTCTGTGGGTCGAGGGGGAGGGGCCTCTGTGGATCATCCCACAGATACTTGATCAGTTAAGGATCTAGTGAATTTGGAGGCCAGGTCAACACCTTGTGCTGTTTTTCATGTTTTTTTTTTAGTTGTTCTGAAACTGTTTTCATGTGTGTGCCTGTTTCAGGCTGCATCCTTCTGGGGATGGGAGTGTCATGGTGCCTGGTCTGGTCTAGGTGGGTGCTACATGTCTAAGTAACATCCACACGAATGCCACGTTTCCCAGCAGAAAACTGAATTGTCACAAGATGGTCAATGTTATTCTACTGTCAGTGGTCATAATGTTGTGGCTGATCGCCATATCAGCTTGAATCCATCAACACGGGTATTATTCAAAACTGTTTGGCTGTAAAAATGCGGATAAATTTGCCAGTGTAGACATAAAACAAGAAGCATTTCCTCATGAGTGAACTTGGTACCGGTCTCCAGAGCACCACTCTTCATTTCACAACAATCACGCTATTGCATGATCAGGTTCAAAGTTTGCTTGGCAATTTACCTGCGCCCTCATCAGGTATTTGCATACACCGCAGACGGCAGACGGCAGGCGTCCGACAGATAACGTTGTTACTTGTTACTTGAAAATAGTTTTTGAAAAACGCGTTGCCTTGGTTGCATTCATTTTTGAGCAGTGTTTTTCCACAGCAAATCTCCTGTATGTGCTGCAGCAGCAGCAGCAGCAGCACAGTGTTGTCATAATACCCTGCCTGCTGTCACTGGGGGTGGAAGAATCACACAATTACCTCAAGGGCTCTGGAAGCTCTCCTGCATAAATCAAATCCACTTTCAAGCTCAAAATATGTTAAACCGTTAATATCAAAGGGCATCTTCTCTCCTCCAGTGCACCCTTTGAGCTTTTCTAATCTAAGAACCTATTCATTCACCTGAGGAAACATAATCGAGTTCCCGCTGGTACTGGATGTGCTACAGCCTCTGAGTGGCCAGTCCTTGTCACCCACACAATGAATAAGAAAGGGTGATGATTTTATTTCATGTAGGAGTCTGAAGTAATACAACTGCCGTGTAGGCGATGGTTTGCAGTACAATACGATAAAATGTAATCAAATTAGCATGTGAAAACATTATGCTGGCACCTGAGCTGTTTTGTCCTTTTTATCTTCTGTTTGTGAAACTACTAGAGACTGAAAAGAAAAACACACAGGGCCCAGAGAAACAGCACGCCATGGTTTCGGTTAAATGTTCCTGTCATCTGCAGAAGCCAATATGAGAGGAGGAAACGCATGCAAGGCTAATCCACGCTGATTCATTCACCCACAAAATGCAGATTCTGCAACAATCTGATCTGTCTCAGTTTAAGACCCCAAAATGTCTTAAGTTGGACAAATTAAGTTAATTTCTTCCGTAGAATTTTAAACATACTCACTGGCCAGTTCATTGTACAGTACATTGGTGAAAAGGAATGCATTCTAATGTAACAGCTCTGCACTGAATATTATCTCCATGAAGGTTATGGTGTTTATTCATTCATTCATTTATTGGAGCCTATCCCAACTGTCACTGGGCGAGAGGCGGGGTACACCCTGGACAGGTCTCCAGTCTGTCACAGGGCTAAAACAGAGAGACAGACAACCATTCACACTCATTCGGACAATTTAGAATCACCAGTGAACCCAATGAGCATGTCTTTAGACGGCGGGAGGAAGCCAGAGAACCCACGCAGACACATAGAGAACATGCAAACTCCACACAGAAAGGGCCAGAGTCAGCCGATGGGTTCATGGTGCTCAGTATTTGTTTAAAATAACCGAGAGAGCTGTTGATTCAACCGTGTTTTCATTGGGGAGGCTGGGGTTTGCAGTAGTGTTGTGTACCCATACACGTTTCTATTATTTTGACAACCCCATTTGAGTCAGTGGACTAGGCTAAATAACAGAAACACCCTTGTGTTTATAGATAGAAAGAGGGGCCCCTATTGGCGTATTGTTGATGCACTGTAGGGCCTTCATAGGTTCAAAGGGGTCTTTAGTTTTCTTTGCATAATATGCCAACGTGTAGCCATGTGGGGGCCTCCTTTTTAATTATTTTATTTTTATTTTTTCACAGGGCTCCAAACAAATGCCTTGGTTTGTCTGACTACATCCTCCGAAAGGCCCAGACAGGTGAATTACTACCATTCTTACACTTTCACGTCTGTTATAATGTTCAGTTTGTATTGAAAGGTTGAAAGGGGATTTAGTGCGGGGCTGTTCGTTTTCACTAAGTGTCTATACACTGATCAGGCGTAACATTATGACCACCGACAAAAGTAAGTAAATAACATCGACCATCTTGTGACAATTCAGTGTTCTGCTGGGAAACTTTTGGACCTGGCATTCTTTAGTGTGGATGTTACTTAGACATGTAGCACCCACCTAGACCAGACCAGGCACCCCCACCCCAGAGTAATGGCAATCCTTCCCAGCATGGCATTTTTTTTCCTGAAAATGCCATATAAAGTAGTATCATGTGGAAAACAAAGAGTAAATACTAAAAAGATGCCAGCGGAGGTGAACCGTAATTGCTGACATTCCCTCATCTCTTCTGCTAACAACCTGTGAAAGGTCACATGAGATAGTCTAACTGACGGCACACCACAGAGGCTCCCCATAATCGCATCTAGTCACGCTCAGTGTTATCCTCTACCTACTGACTGGCTGAGCTCCTCATACAAACACTGATTATGTGCACCGGGGCACACACAAGTAGTTATTTGCGTCTTTGGTAAATTTGTATTTTGTTTTGAAGACTCGGCGAGAACACCGAGTCGCCAGATTTCATCTTGCGTCCAAAATGCCGACGCCGCTCATTTCCCTCCAAATTCCTTCAGAACAAATTGTCTTCTCGTCTTCTTTGCCGCCGTCCCCTGGAACCAGATTATAGTTCATGAGAAATGAGAAGGAAAAGTACCAGCCTGAACGTGAGTGTGTGAAACTGCAAGTCTAATTATAGCTTTGGTGTCTCCTGGGAGCTCTGTGGAAAATACATTATGCTTCTGCCAGAAAATGCACCGTACATGCTATGCTCTTGAGATACACATCGATACCAAAAAAAAAAAAGTTGACGCACCTGTCTGTTAAAACAGCAGCCATTGATTTCTGAATTATCTTATCTTTTTTTGCATCTCTTGCCTCTTGCAAAACAGTTGTGACTCATCAGAGAATGGACATGGGCCTTCTGAGGGTGTCCTGTGGTTCCTGATCAACAGGATGTTGTTAGTGGGGGCCTTTGGGTCCTATGATTTGAAGGGAGGGGCCTCTGTGGATCATCCCACAGATACTTGACCACTTTGGGATCTGGTGAATTTGGAGGCTAGGTCAACATCTTGTCCTGTTCTTCATGTTTTTGAGTTGTTCCTAAAGTGTTTTTGTTCCTGTGTCAGGCTGCATCCTGCTGGGGATGGCTGCTGCTGCCATCAAGGAGTGTCATTGCTATGGGGTGTGCGTGTCTGGTCTGGTCTAGGTGGGTGCTACATGTCTAAGTAACATCCACATGAATGAATGCCAGGTCCAAAAGTTTCCCAGCAGAACACTGAATTGTCACTGTCAGTGGTTTTAATGTTGTGGCTGATCGGTGTATATTTAGCTTCAAACCAAAACGTCTGCGTATTTAGAGTGTTGCAATGGAAAACTCCACTTCCTGAAAAAGGTCATCTCTGTTTTGGAAAAACATAAGGAGCTGTTATTGCGTTTGGAATGTAAGCCGGTTTTTTTATGAGCGGTGCTTTAAAAGAAAAATGGCCACAAAGTGGAAAAAGAAGATCAATAAGTCGATCTTTCCTTTGTTTTTCAGGCCGGTGCTGCCAAACACCTGTGGATCTGAGCCCTCACGTGAGTACGAGTGAAGTGCTCTCAAGCCTGAAAGGAACAATAACAGTGAGTCACTGAGTCACGGCCAAACAACACGTGACACAAAAGTGTGCTATCAAACCGGTCAAACAGAGGAGAGTCACCATGAGTGAAATCATGCAGTAGATTTTAGTTTTAAATGATCCTAAATCCACAGAAATAACAAAACCGTGATTCAAACTGATCATATGACTCAAAGCGCACTGTTGCCTGAAAAAGCATTTTAATCAGACTCATGCATGAGGTCACTTGAAGTCTTGTAGTAGTGTTTCCAACAACTAAGCCAGCAGACATCAGCTGATTCCTGCTCAGGGGAGTGATTGTGTTTTTTTCTTTTAGCCGGAGCGGCAACAGGATTCTGTGTGAGCCAGCAGATAAATCTCTAGTTAACGATCTTGTGACTACAATGTAATAAAACACACACATTATATATATATATATATATATATATATATATATATCATTGTATTTTGATTGCACAAGACAGGAAATGTCATATTTCAGGGCTTCTGTTAGTCATAAATGCAAAATGAAAAAGTTCCGGAAACTCTTCAGCTGAATTGGACGTCTCTGCGTAATAAATAAATGTTTTTTCACGTGGGAACAGCTGTTGCTGCTCTGGAGGCACAAGGAACATTGTGTTATGAGGACAGGACGAATATTAATAAGCTTTTAGGGGGATTTAATTTGAATGAGCGCCGACACCAGCCATTAGACGCTGTTGTTTATTAGCTCCGAAGTCGTAAATCCTGACTGATGAATTCCTCTCAAACTGATTACTCTTGTTCCAAAGTCAAATACAATATATCAGCCTTTGACGCAGCCCTCCTTGGTAACGCAATCACGGTGAACTTTCTAATGCTCGAGGTTAAAGAACAGGTTGACATATAGTCATGCTGCCATCTTTTTTTTTGGTGTCCATGCTGCGTGTGAAGATCGAGGACTACTTCCCCTTCAAGAGCCACCACTTGTGAAGAAAGCAGAATAAAGTAAAATGTCAAAATGTGCTTCGCTTTATAAAGGTGTAAAAAGTGATACGCTGATCTGTGCCCGTCGGTCAGGACGCTCTGTATCTTTGGCAGGGAGCTTTCAAAGTCCCAAAGAGGCGTCTATTTATGAAGGCACTTTGTGTTCTAACTTTAGTACACTGCACATCTCTGGGTCTGAATATGGACACACATTCTGACACTGGGGAGCCATAACGAGCAGCCTCGAGCTGCAGCAGATACATTTTGGAGGCCTGTGCCCCGACGCGTTTGTCAGAACTGCGCGGCGCGACCTCTGCCGAGCGGGTCGCGACATTTATCCGAGCACTTTCCGGACTTTGCTGAAAACTAAAAGCGGCTTTTGACTTTTTAATTGGCCTCCCGGGACAGATCGTAGCATTCGTGACCTTGAATTAGGAAGGCGGTGCGTTAAGCTGCTGTCAGCTGACGGCCGGTGAGCTGAGCTGCTTATCTTGGTGTCACTGGGTTTTTTTATTTTTAACCTGAAAGGCCCAGGACAACGGGGAAGACCTCAGAGGATGATGTATGGGTGGAAGTTAAGAAAAGGGGGAGGAGGTAACGTGAGAAAGTGAGGTATGTGGGATGACAGACTGCTGAAGATTACACAATATTTGCAGTCAGACGAATGCGGGGATCAGGTCGCAGCAAAGAGAAAGGATGGAGGAGTCGGGTCAGATGACAGAGGTGATGAAGCAGCCTGTGTGGTGATGAAAACTAAAGCAGAGAAGCAGACAATTAAAGAATCACATACACCGATCAGGCGTTACATTAAAACCACCTTCCTAATACTGTATAAGACAGTTATGACTTATCCGAGAATGGACACGGGCCTTCTGAGGGTGTCCTGTGGTGTCTGGCAACACAGTGTTGTTAGTAGGGGCCTTTGAGTCCTATGAGTTGAGGGGAGGGGCCTCTGTGGCACTTGATCAGTTTGGGATCTAGTGAATTTGGAGGCCAGGTCAACACTAAACCGTTTTTGTGTGTGTGTGTCTGCATCTGGCTGCATCCTGCTGGGGATGAGCTGCTGTCATCAAGGAGTGTCATTGCTATGGGGTGGGGGTGCCTGGTCTGGTCTAGGTGGGTGGTAAATGTCTGCCCACACGAATGAACGCCAGGTCCAAACGTTTCCCAGCAGAACACTGGATTGTCACAAGATGATCAATGCCATTTACTTCTCCTGTCAGTGGTTTTAATGTTGTGGCTGATCCGTGTACCCCTGCAGAAGAACTGTAAGAAAAGAGAAGCTGCAGAAACGGATTTAAACCAAGCTGGATGGAGGATACGTGATGTGGTATTTGGCCTACATTTCGTTTTTTGGCCACTCTTCTTGTTCTGTCACAGAC
Organism: Chelon labrosus; assembly: GCF_963514085.1. Lineage (NCBI taxonomy): Eukaryota > Metazoa > Chordata > Actinopteri > Mugiliformes > Mugilidae > Chelon > Chelon labrosus. Next base: position 8,328,605 of record NC_140339.1, read on the forward strand.
CCAAATGGGGCGCCTCAGATTTCATCCAGCAGGGTTCAATCACCGCGGTCGAGGTTTGCTCCGTTACCAGAAAAGCAGAAAAACAACACATAGCTGGCCTAATTTCTCCCATCAGGAAGTAGCGGCGGTGAAAAAAAACAAAACAAACCCTAGCACAGCTGTAGTTGATTATTGTGAGACAACTGGTTCCAACCTTTGTACTGGGATTTCTAACCTCATTGTGAGGTTCGTTTAAATTGCAGCCTCTGGTCTGGCCAGAGAACCGTGCACTAAAGAGTTTCCAACAAGTTTGGCTCATGTGGAGAAACATTTATCATAAAGAAAGGGTATTTAGCGCAAACGTGCACAGTAAACTGGGTAAAAATGTTTGAAGAATAGTTTTTAAATTGGGTAAAAAGTCGCTGGAGGAAATTTACTTCAGCTTAAATAATGTTTTTTTAATCAAATTAAATCCAAATGAACGAACTCCACCCTCACATGGAGTTAGTGCTTTTAATGTGTGATCCAGAAGGTTGTATTTTGTTACCCATTCATCTTATCAAATGTGTCTCTGGACACACCTTGGTAAGAAGAAATCATACCGACTATCAGGGTGACTTTGACAATGTCACCACAACCTTAAGAGAACTCCTCATTTCCGATGCAAGTCGAGCTTAAAAGATTTGACTTTCAAGTTACGGGTCCTGAAACTGAGCTTTTGTTTCACAGAAATGTGCAGAACAGGCAAAAAGGCTGCAGCTGTAAAACAAAAAAACCTACACCTCGGTTATGTACTCGTGCTTGTTTATGTTCAGCGTTTTATACCACATGCAGGTGGAAATCTGCGCGGAGTTAACAGCTCAGGAATATGGACAGGTCTACATTTAGCTGGCGAGTCCAAGCTTGTGTCTCCAGCACTCAAAGTGTAATTTAGTCCGCCTCCTTGGACATTAAAAGCGGAATGTAGATGGCGTCAGCGCTTCTTCCCCAACCAACAAGGATCTTGTAGCCGCGCCGCCTGAACAAATGCATAAAAACGCCACTTATCCGAGAGGACGTCGGAAATAAGGAGGAGAAGAGGGCTCAGCAGGTCTTTGCCAGTAAATTTTTATTTTGAGATATTTTGTAGAACAGGGGAACCAATGATTACAAAAAAAGTCCATAAGTGTTCTACATGCTACACCTTAACCTAATTCATCATGCTTGCCTGGAAAAAGTACATAGAAATTTAACAAAAGAAAAATGTACAATTAAAACTGACGTACATTATACTCACCATTAACTTTACTTTTAATGTACCTTTCTCTTGCCTCCATGCACGCATTGTGTTTTATTTTTTTTTTACATTTAGATAGAAAAAAATTAAGACTTTTAGGCGCTTCTTTAAACCATAAAGGAGTTTTTCCACTAAAAGACAGAACGCACCTATAAATAAAAAACAAAAGAATGATATCCATTAGAACAATGTTGATGGAAAAAAAGGAAAGCCTCGACTTCTTTTTTTAGAACGTAACACATGAATTTGCATCCTACCGTAAAACAAAGGAACACTTGCACGCCCATATAGTGCCGAAATGAAAATGGAAGTCTGTCCAACTCCTCAATCTTCAATAATCACATTGAAATAACACATTTTGATAAAATAAATATCGCACATCCGCTAGAAATAAATAATGATTACTGAAACACCTCACTATGTTAAATGCTAAAGTGAGACAGATTTCATCTACGCGACCACTTCATTTCATGGCATGAGGATGGTCAATGTGTGTAAAGCACTAGTGCGGCTTCGAGTGTCTCTCGCGGCTGTTACCTTGAGGTAGATAACACATTTACATTAACGCCTACGATAATGGTTGCTGCTGGCATCATGTGTCAGATTTACAGTATGAAAGGGTTATTAAGGAAGCTTTCTTTGGGGAAAATGTTATAAAGTCAAAAACATAGAAATTAAAAAAAGGACATCCCATCCCCCCCCGTTCTTTTTTTTTTTTTTTTCCTTGTGTACCCCATCCCAGGAAAGGCTGTTTGAAAGCACTTTAAAAGCCCACAGCAATGTTAGCGTCTACTTCCTTCCTTATGTCACACCTTGCTTCTCGAATCCTCGCTTCCTGTTCGCCTATCTCCCGGCTACTTCTCTCCTCCAGATCTCCTTTCGTCTACAGTACTTATGTGTGCGAGTGACATGCCAGTTTAGCAATGAGGGCGTAGACATTAACCCATGAAGGCCTGGTGATCAAGGCTCAGAGTGATGACCGAAACTCTTCAAATATAATAAACCACCCATCTCAACGCTTAAAAAAAGAAATTATTAAAAGTAACCATAATAAAAAAGGTATGAAATGATTCAAGTACAGTAATATATCATGTTATATTTATATATATATATATATAAAAAAAAAAACAACATAAAAACAAAACTGCCTAGATTTTGCACTGTGAGGGAGGATATATATTCTTTAATTAAGATGCTTAAAGATGCTGCTGTATGTTTTGTGGGCAATTTGTGGGGAGCACTTGACAGCGCAGGGGGTGAGGGAGGCCTGGATGGATTTTAGAGGCAAGTCATCAGCGCTGTCAAAGACAGGCAGAGATTGTAGCTGCATATTAAGCACGATCTCTGTGCTACTGTCGAGGAAGCTCTCGTCTAGCTCTCTCACCACCGAGGGCTCCGTCTCCGGACCGGCCCCGGTCTCTGCGACGCCCTCGTCCTTCCGGCTGAACAGACGATCCAGGTAGCTGGTGTAAGTGCTCTCCTTCTGGAGGTGGTCCTCTTTGCGAATGTCCCAGCACGCTTCGTCAATCAAACAGCCGCTCTCACCGACTCTCTCCCCGGAGCCGAAGCTCTCCCAGGGGTGAGCGGGCCAGACGCAGTCCCCGCTGACGACTCCCAACCCTCCTCCCCCCAACTGGGCGAGGTTTACCAGGCACTTCTCCTCCTTCTCCTGACTCGTGGACTTGGACATGGAGCTTGAGCGAGGGGCCTCCAGCTGAGAGACGGACGAGTTGAGCTCGTTCAGGAGGCCCACCTCACTGAGCAGGGTCACCTCTTGGCAGGGCTCCGGCTGCAGGCTCAGTTTGATGGTGCTGGCGATGAAGGAGTCAAAGTCGAAGCCTTGGTTCTGTTGAATCGGAGGCTTCTCTGTCTGGTGTTTCTCTTGCACTTTGTCCTTCTCCACCGGACTCTGGGTCTTCTCGGCCTCCTTCAGTGCGATCTGGGCCTTCACCAGCCCATTCTTCTCACATTTGCTCTTGGCTTTGCGGTCTGCCCTCTCTTTGCTCTGCTGCTCCTTCCAGTTGGAGAGGTCGATGATGAGCTTGGGTTCGTAGTAGTGGTTGACTTCGCTGTCCCTCCAGATGAGGTTGTCCAGGTAGGAGGGTGACACGGCCTTGTAGTTACAGGTGTGGCTACACTGCAAGTCACAGTATTTGTTCTCGTGGTGGTCATCCTGCCAAGATCGGTCCGGTGGGAATAGAGTTGAGTAGTCGAAGGACGGCTCATCCAGGAACTTCTCCCGATCTCCATCAGCATATTTACGAGGATCCACCTGGAAAAATTTAAGTCAAGTCATTCAAGAGCAAGACGTGGTATGATAAAACTATTTTCTATTTCACATGCAAGAACAATATAATACTTAAGCATCCTTGTGTGTTCTTGAAGTAAAATATATAGAGGAGAAACTCTTTGTGAGGAGATGTTTTTCAAAACATCTAACATACCTGAACCTCTTCCTCGTCTGTCACATCAGAGAGTGCCCTTGGGTCGACCTGAACTTCTTCTGGGTCGTGTGTGCTGTGCAAGTGCCAATCAGCCTCTGAGAGCTGGCTTTCATGATACCTAGGAATATGAAAAGGAGAAACTTCAATATTCTGAACCAGAAAATGACAAATTTAAAATCTTCCTGTACAGGATGTAACTACGCAAACGAACCATTAAATTAGTATAAAAGAAAATGGATACACCTGATCCCTCTCTTGTCAGGTCACTTCTACATCATTGCAAAGCAAACACAAAAAATGTGTGCCATGTTATAAAGTTTGGGATCTCAAAGCCTGGTCACCGAGAGCAGGTGTTTGAGAGGGAATAAAAGAGAGAGCGCACCTGTCCCAGGTGTGGCTGTGGCTCTGGTCCATGAGCAGGATATCATCTACTTCGTCCTCAATGTGGAAGGGGTGAAGAGAGACGGGCTCGTCCAGGGGGAAGGAGTAGTCAGCCATATAGGGGTGGGCCAGGGCCTCCTCTGCAGTCAGACGATCCATGGGGTTAAAGGTCAGGATCTTCTCCAGGAAATCCAGGGCTGCAGAAAAACAAGACAGTGAAATTATCAAGCAGGTTACAGAAGATGCATGACAGACGTGACATTATGTATGTTCTTATTGGTCTGTGTTTTTGACAGTTCTTTGTGAACTCATAACATGTTACTGACCCTGTGGACTGACGTCAGGCAGCAATTTGGCCAGTGGTGTGTGAGGGCTGGACATGTCGTTACGGATGAAGACGGGGATGACACTGTGGAGCTCCTGCCGATCTTCCTCTCTCAGTACGGGGATGGACTCCAGGATCAGCTGCATTTGCTCCAGCTCGTGGGCTCCTGAAACACCAGGCAGACAAACGTTGGCTATTTTCTTATAGGAGTTACAAAACATTCCACATCAGCACGAGTGTGCGATCGAGGGCCGAGCGTGGCAGATCATGGGAACAGGAGATATTTGCCTTGTGCTCAGCTCAAGGCAGTTTTAACAAAGGAAAACAGTCAGGCTCTCCTGTGATTAACAGCTGACTCTGGTCAATATATCTGTTAAGAACATACAGGATTATTTCTAGAAGGATATGTCCAGCGAGACAAACACGTCTCATCAGACAATATGCTTCACATTTTCCTTCGAGTCGCTGTCTGCCATTATGTTTGTACGTCAGGTGAGTCACACACACACTAAGACAACTCTTACCCGCAAAGAGGGTTTTCCCTGTGAGCATTTCAGCAAAGATGCAGCCAGCAGCCCACATGTCGATGGCTTTGGTGTAGTTGTTGGGAGAGAGCAGCAGACGAGGAGATCTGTACCACTTTGTGACGAGACCTTCGGAAAGATGGCCCTGCGATAGTGGGAGACAAGACATGCGTTGGAGCTACTTACAAAGAATAGCTAAGTGTACAGTAAAGTACTTTTTGTAATTTTCTTTTAAATGCTTCCCCTTGGTTATGAATGATTATTAAACAGCTCTGTCCTCAAGTTAAGATGCTCATGAGTCTGATGTGGCCCTTACATTATGTACTACCTCCATATCTGCTATCTGTAGCACGTCTGTTGGTCTGAGCTAAACTTCCTAAACCTTGTGTTCTCTCCTTGTGCCGACGCCGTACACAACACAGCATGGAGACAATGACCCCGGAGAGAAAAGACAGATGAAAAGGGGGGGGGGATCAGACACGTGCAGGCCCTGTCAGCAGTCTGAGAGAGCAGGATAATCCCTCAGTGCCACACATTGCCACACCAACCTGCACTCTCAACCAGTGCCTGACCAGTCACAGGGCCAAGAGGACACGGACACAAAGGAAACTGACCTCTCTCTCCCTCACTCTGGGACGCTGGGGGAGGGTAAGCGGTAAAACAACACCCTCGCTGCCGCCGCCCTCACCTCCCCATGCAGTCACATGCAGCGGTAGTGTGTGGTGGGACCAAAATGGTCATCTCACCACTGAGAGAGGCTCCTGTTTCTGCCCTAATTTAGCATCTGGATGTCACACTATCCTGTAGTCTATCACCGCTCAGCAAGCCCTTGTTTTGGCAGACGCATAAATGATACGTAAACCGTAGATAGATCTCCTTCCTTCAGGTAATCTGCTAATCTGTTGAGGGGAATTTTTTTTAAAAAAAGTAGAAAGACATGACACTGACGCACCCATTCTGAGAAACGGCTAGTAAAGCTGATCTGTGTGATTGTAGTTATGGTTAAAAGGTAACCAGATTAGCAGAGCATTGCCAACAGAGATGTGAATAAAGTTAGCCTGAAGGGGCGGCAGGTCGTTGCATAAGCACAATTCTGTGTACGATGGACTCTGAACTTAAAAAGTAACAGACTAAAGTTTGCCAAATCAGCTCAGGGCATAATGTGGATCAGGTTAACACCGCAGCTCGCTTCTTTTACCGATTTTGGAAGTATACCACTGAAAACAGACAGACACACCATCTAAAAAAAAAACACCTCAGGCAACGGTGGGTGAATAACCTAACCACCTGCTGTCGATCAGATCAAGCCATCACTTAATGACTCATGCTAGGCTCTCAATGCGTCCGCCACGTGCGGTTAGTCACAGCAAACGGAGGCAGGTCTGACCAGAAACGGAGGCTATTATAGAGTCAGACTGATAGCTCTGTAAATGTTTCCATTGTAACGCTTGTGACTACTAATGCAACAGACTTCCTCCTCTACCAAATTAATGCAATGCTGAAACAAATTCATAGTTTAAAACGTATTTCAGCCTGGTCAGTGGCTGATCACAGTATTGTGGATACTTGAGACTGCAGGAGAGGATAAATAAACTACAACTGGGTGAAAAGAAGTGAGGGTTCATTTCAGAAAATAAGCGAAACCACTTCTGTAATTCATCAAGCCTTAAGTAGAGCTGCCCGGTGTTTTTTTTTGCTGAAGCCTGGTGCCAGGCAGGCCTGTTGCTGGCTTAACAACTAGGTCAAATATGTGTGAGTGTGTTATAGCAGTTGTGGTTTGGAGCTTGTGTGGCAGAATGAACCTCTGTGAACTCTTCTTTGTGTGCCAGTGCTGAAAACGTCAGCTATCCCTACAGCACCTCAAACACAGTGACCCTCAAATAGATCCTTTTCTGCAGCTGTAAATCATCTGTATGACAAGTGACAAGTTTGTTTTTCACTTCTGAAAAGAAAAAAAACATACCAGGCGGGGCATGTTAGCTTTCTAAGGAAATAATGTGTCACTGCTGAGGTTAGATTGATTTTTACCTACGAAGTGGAATTGATACCATTTAGCTAAGAGCCACTAAAAGAAGTATCTTATGGCCTCAGCTACTCTCATTTAAAACAAAACAGCATGTTTCAGTCAAACTACTGCCGTTTCAATCTCTGTTGTGTTTTTATTTTTGTGTTAAAGGGCGGGTCACAACTGGAAAACGAACACAAGCCTTAGATCAGCAGCTTCAAATAAGGCCTTGAGCAAAGGCTCCCACAGCAAGACAAAGAGATGCCTGGGAAAGGGAGGGGGAACATGGGGTTGGAGAAGTTGGATGAGTGCACGTGAATTCTTGGCATTCTTGAGCCCGGGCCACCACGGCGGCCCAACCTTGAGCGCTCACACCGGCAGAGTTGGCTTTCCTTTTCCAAACAGTGACAGCACAGGTACTCACACTTAAAACAAAGCCAGGCCGGATTAATTAAAGTCTAAAAGGTAAACATGAGAGGTTTTGTCTCATTAACACAAGCGTTACAAAAAAAAGTATGTATGTGGGCGGAACCGGTGAAACAAATCCCTTGAGCCAATGTCTCTGATGAATAAATCCACATAGCAAATAATTGAAACTATGCCAGAAACTCAGGTTCGCTGGAATAGAGCGCTTCTTTATTTAGAAACGACGTTATTCAAATAACATGCACTCAGCCACCCCAGCTGCTGTGTCACACCCTTGCCTGCTAGAAGTAGAGGGTGCTTGTGAAAGTAAATTTGCTCCCAGCCAATGCGGAAAGCAATAGTTTTGTTTTGTTTTTTTTAAAATGTCTCCGCACTCTATTCGGCACCATAACGTCTTGTGGGGCTGATGAGTTCACTATCAAACACGCCTCATTTAGTCTGAGGCACCAGACACACACACACACACACATCAGGGTGACGATAGGTGCCATTTAAAAGTGGTCCGCAGAGATATCAACTTCAGCCTCCCGCACCACACTATTCTTATCGCAGTGGGGGACAGACAAAACACAGGAACATTGTTCAGGACTGAGAACTTTGCTAAAATCTGCTAGAGCCTGTCTCACCACATGACTACAGTGTTTGTGTCCTAGACAACAACTCGGTAGCAGTAGTCTGCAGTGCTACTACAGCAGACAATAGTCAAACTCAAGAGAACTGACCCCAGGCAAGCAGCTTTTTCAATAACCACTTGCCTGCACGTTTCCCCATCAGGAAAAACGGCCACATGCCAAAAACAAGGGCGGCTGGCAACAGTCTGAGAAACTGTCGCGTCTTCCCAGCAACTATGAGCCCATACCTCCTTCTTCCTATTGCATTGTGACATTATGTCTTTCAACAAAGACGTGACTCATATGAGAATACAGAAGTCAAGTGCTGAAAAGTGCGACGTGCCTCGTGGAAAAAACAGCAGCGTTGGGTGTGCTGCAAGTCTGTGTCAGAGCGGCGTATAATGTGGCAGGATCCTGGCTGTGTAAGGGATATGAATGAGGCCGTGCCAGCCAGCCAGCGAGGTCACGTCACGTGAGTTCGCTTCAAAACCCTCCGATGACTAATCTGAGACACGTGTAAGCATCTGACTGTGCTCTACATGCAGAGACAGAGGGAGGTTTAGACTTCCCAGCCTAGATTTACCTCACATCATACCACCATATGGCCATCGGCTGGAATTTCCTCCTCCCTTTACAAGGTGACAGCAACACACACAAAGGAAACCCAAGCCCTCCACCTGGCCACAATTAAGACAGGGTGATACATACTCTTCTCATACTAAAGACCTACTTTATTGCTGCCATTACATCGTTTCACTAAACAAAATACAACAGTTTACAGAGAGCCTTTTAAATAGTACGTCGACATCTGGCTTTTAATGCCCAGGTTTACAACGCGCGTCTTTTTCTGATGAGAATCAAGGAAAAGTTGGTAACACAACGAAAGCAGTGTATTTTTTTTTTAAGACATAATCTATGCATGCAAATCTCAAATATTTCCATCAGGGAATGCGTCTTATCTTCAACTTTATTAAAGGCACATTATCAGAAACCCCCAGTTGACTGGGGATCAAAAAAAATAACTAATTTTCACTTCATATCGTTTACACTTATAGTGTAATGGAAGAAAAGAAAAAATAACGTTCCCATGGTTCTGTTTTCCAGCCTCACTTCTCCTGAGAAGGGAAACAGAGGCGTTACCTCTCAAGGAACCACATCCTGTCTTGTTTACTTCCTGCAGCGAACGACTGCGTCACCCTGGGGAGCACCACATTACTGGGCAACAAACAACTTGTGTCGGTGCAACAGAGCATTGATCCTTGAGCAGACAGTGTACAAACACTGACGTTTGAACTTAAAACCAACAGACTGTGTAATAATTGTAGCCACTATTGTGAAACCCCATAAAAATTCAATTCTAAAAATTCTCCGCAAATAAAAATTACTTGAAGCAGCTACTCAAGAGACTGGTCCTACCTTGTGAGAGTAGTGGGGGTCCATGATGCGCGCCAGCCCAAAGTCCCCGACCTTAAGTACCAGGTCCTCTGTGTTGACAAACAGGTTGGCGGGCTTGAGGTCACGGTGCAGCACATTGGCGGAGTGGATGTACTTGAGGCCCCTGAGGAGCTGGTACATGAAAAGCCTGGCGTGATCTTCAGACAGAAGGCCCCTCTCAAGTAGTTGACATAAGTCGGTTTCCATGTATTCTTGCACAATGTAGACGGAGTTAACCTCCGTCAGGGACACCACATCCTCAGTTAGCCTGCGCCCATTGGGGCCCAGTGTCTCAAACACCTGATGATGATAAAAAAAAAATCAAATTAATCCAATATGCCCTTGTTTTCTTTCACACACACTAACAACAGGTGCGGCCTTGCAGCTTACCTTAACAATGTTGTCGTGGTCAAGGCGCCTGATGATCTTGATCTCCCTCAGGGCGTGCTTCACACTCTGCGGGTCGGTCAAGATAATTTTCTTAACAGCTACACGCTTGTCACAGTCGGTGTCAACCGCTGAGAACACCAGCCCGTTCCCTCCGTAGCCCAAAGGCTTCAAGTCCATGTAGCGAGAACCCAGGTCAAAGCCATGGATGTTCATCAGCGACTCAAACTTCTCTGCCATGACGACTGTTTGTTTTTGTTTTTTTAAATAGGGTTTTCCACCAAGCTTCTGCTATTCTAACTCTTGTTCTCTGGCCTGTTTCAAGCTCAGCTTTAACACCTACAGAGGAATTTACCAAATTCCCCCCTCTGCTTCAGAGGATGCGCCAACTAACCCCTGCACAGAAGACTACAGAGTCCCCCTGGCTAGCCGTCACTGTCAGATGTGGGGCACTAATGTGTAGTCAAACTTCCTTTCCATTTTGCATAAGGAGAGAAAATTTTAAAAGACAAAATTACTCCTCCAATCATGTACAAGTGGATGTCTTAAACAAAGCAATTCTTAGTAAACTAGTGTTTATAGGCGGCAATGGAATGGACTTTGAGGCCAATTAAAAAGCACTAGGACTATGTTAAACTATAAAAGCACGCAGTTGCATCCTCACAGTGCAGATACATTCAGTGTATGACTGGTCCTGAGCAGCTTCATGTGAAATGTGCTGTAACGCACTATTTTTTCTTCTTCTTTCTCTTTTTTTTTTTTATTTTTTTATAATATATATATATATATATATATATTCCGGTCAAGTCACCCGATCTCTACAATTGAAATGAGTCTGGCCTTGAAGTCTTCAAAGTAAATGTTTGCCCTCAGTGATCAGGTGGCTCAAGCTCGCCACAGTCGCAATCAAAACTATCCTCCATTTTACTTGGGTATAACCTGAAAGACAAGAGCAAACAGAACAAAACAGTGAGAAAATGCCAATTTAGTGGGGTTTTAAGGCCAGTAATAGTCTTTATTGTCATTGCAGAACACAAGTTGTACGGTGCAATTTTGTCTCAGTCCTCTAAACACTAAAAACAACAGCAAGGGAAAGTATAGTCTGAATCTGAATTAGAGGGGAATGGAAAGATAAAACTCATTGTGGAAAAGGATGATGTGACTATGTAGCTAGGTTGGTTTGTATTTCTTAAGGAAGTGTTTTTAAAGGCTAAAGATGTGCGGTGGGGATTTCACCAAAGCAACAGAGCGTCTCAGAAGAAGCGCGGTGTCATTATGAGAAACTAACCCCTCCCCCGCCCGGTTAATGCGCTTGCTACTCCGGTTTCTGGGTATCGATATTTTTCCACCCCCTCGAGGTAAACGACACATGCTTTACTTTAAAATTAACATACGGAAAAGAATAAATAAACACATTAAAATGACAAAGAGTTGCTTTTAATTTCCGTTTACGCCGTCTTGTTGGCGCATTCACCCGGCGGTCTGTTGACTCGGCTGGTGGAAAAAGCCAGGGCTGAAAGCCTAACGGCAAGCTACTGACTTTGGTTTTAATTCAGCACATAACCACAGCCACTAGATAAACACACACACAGATAATAAAACCGAAAACATTAATCTAAACACGGTATGTGTTTCTTAAATATCAACCATATGGTTGATGAGAAATCCGCCGACAGCGCGAACAAAGGAGCCGTTGTTGGCGGAGGCTTCTTCTGGCTACGTGGTACGGCTCTACGTGTGAGCAGCACAAAGCCGACGACGGTTAAACCGCTCAAAACGGCAGCGAATCCGCGGTAAAATTACATACAGCGTACACCACACGGTGCGGGAGGTAAACCCGACGTATAACGCGTTACTTACAGTCCGTATCCTTCGCATTAGATCGGAGATATCTTAAATACAACCCAGGCGAAGGATGGAGTGCGGTCCGCTCCTCGAGCTCTGCGGCGCTGTTGCAATCGCCATTTAGGCTGGGCAGAGCTATGAACGGCGGCGGTGACGTCAGGAGGCCGCGTTCAGGGGTTGTCGGAAATATTACCACTAAGGTCGGAGCCCTTCACAGATGATCCGTGGAAGCGGTTATTAGCGGTATGTTGCTGAATTTAGGCCTGTTACACATGCTATATTACAAATTAGTCAACTTATTTTAAACTTACATTAACTTACTATTACTTACAGTTGAGTTTGAACATTGGTACATTGACTATAATCGTCTGTAGCTAAAAAACAAATAGGCTATTATGAAGCCTCCATTAGTGTTAGTGGGTAATGTTATTTAGAGGCTAACAATAAGGAAAAATAACTAGTTTAGACGTGAAAAAATTACTGCTTAATTATCAAGTCAGTCATTGTTTACATTACCCCACATATCTGCAAACTTTTTACAACCTCATCCTAGACATATTCTGTTATTTTGTCCAGTACGCAAACAAACAAAACAAAACAAAAGCTAATTTTAACAGTGCAGGCTTATTTTGCAGTTTTGCACACGGTGGCAAGACTCTAAAGGTCAGATATTGAATCCTGTCTCAGTATCGAGAACTTTGGCAGGATCTCCGAGCGGTACGTGAAGGCAGCAAGAGTCATTCAAAACATTTATTTCGAGCTGGAAATCACGCGACAGCGGTAGATTCAAAATCAGACCCAGTGATAACAACATTGTATAAATGCCAGTAATGAGTTATAGTAAACATGATTTTTATGTGCAGCCATAACATATTTAAGACAAAGTTCATTTACAGCCTGACTGGAAACACAGTTATCACAGATATGGTCATATACTATTAGACTAATGATTTATATGTGCCGTCCCAGTAGAGACAAACCTCATTTTCTCTGCCACTTTGTACTATTTTTCTGCGTATAAATGTAAATGAGCCATGACAAGGGGGAACATCCTGTATCTGTCTTATGCCATGGCCTAGAGTGCTGGGAACATGATTGGTTATGCTGCAAAAAACATGCTGCAGACAAGATGAAACTCCAATGTTTATATTTTATTTCTATATACTAATTAGCATTTTGCATGCTTCCAAACAAAAAATACGTATGTCAATATCTCGACGCAATAATGCATTTTTTGTAATTGTTTGTTTCTTCTGTGCAAAGCTGTTGTTTTGTGCATTGCCCCACCAGGCTATCTGCCCTGTCTGTTTATTGTTGTTGCCTTTGATGGGAATGTTGTCTTCAGATTATGACACGCAGAATTGCATTAGTCGTGTCAGTGAGAAAATCCCCCGGACGGGTCACTCACTGCGGCTTGCGGATTTAGGAAGTCCATCTGGCACCAAAACGAGCACGGTGTTTTCTCTTTCTGCCCTCACAGCACCTCTCCGCGAGGCTTCCGCATCCAAAACAAAGTCGAGAGATCAAGGAAGCCACTATTTCCCCATCTGCTCTAATCGCTCATTCAGACTGCGGCTTGGTGCCCGGCCCTGTCTCATAGCTGTGAATGGGATGTAGGGACGCGTATTGGTGGGTGGGTGTGCAGGCAGCAGCAGCATCACAGCCGCAGCAGTCTACATCAGCATCCGCAGGCAGACCATGTGAGAGCCCATGTGTCCGAGAATGCAGATGCCTCTCTCAGGCCGGGATGGGCTCTGCGATGGAGAACAGAAACTGCATGCGAGATGCGACAGAGTCCGAGAGGGACTCTCTGTCTAGGTGATCAGGCGGGGGAAGAAAGATTGAGAGAAGCGTGGCAGCTCTTAGGGATGTCCTAGTTTATTTTTATCCCATGCATAAATGTTCCCAAATATACCAAGTTATGTAATATTGAGTCTATTTAATAAGCTGATATGATTTTAAAGAGACACTTGAGATGTCAGTAATGCACCATTTTATATCTGTAATGCTCTACATTAGCAATGTTTTACTAATTTAACTAACTAATTTAAAATGAGTTTCAGTTTTTATGCATTCGTTCATGTGGTTGCAGTTTAGTAAATATTTTAGATCTGATCCCCCTTTCTCTACTCCAAGCTCAGTGTTGCAGCTTTCTTTGCTCAAAGGCATTCGAGTTGAGCAGATGTTTCATGAGGAGACATCCTGAACCCGTGTCCCCCCCTTGCTGAGTTGTCTAAACTGGCACTTTTCCCTGCAGCCACGGCACTCTCCATCCTCCACAAATCAGAAGCTAAGAGAGAGAGGAAGTGAAGTTCCCTTTACTACGGTGCTCAGAGTCGAGCTGTGGTAATAATTAAGGATCAGACTAGTAAGGTAAGGTGCATGCCTGCCCCACGAGCGCTCTTTGCCCTGTGATGCAGATCCCCGAATCGAGGTCATGAGTCACATCTCTGATGGTCCTGATCACCTCGCGTTTTGCCCCGGTTAGAAGTAGACATGAAAACGTCCTCTGCTGTTGTCACATCGTGAGACCAACATGTTGACGTCAAGTCTTAACTTGAGATTGCAGTGACACCTATTTCTGCCACTTCCCATCATAAAAAGTGCTGTAATCTCAAACCAAACCCTATACTGTTGCAATCCGAGAGCCTTTTTTTTGTGTGTGGGCACAGAGTATCTCTTTCATGTGTGCACACACTCTTTACCCATGTTCACCTGCTGGTGTCTTTATGATGTATGTTTCACCTGTTCCCATTCTTCATGTCTAAACTCTACACAAAAACTAAAATATTCATGCCTTCTAGTTCCTTTATAGAGAAATCCACACACTTACCGAGGCTGAAATTCTCCGAGCGGAGCAACATTGTGCAGAAGTTAATAGTCCATGCAGGAGAATGTGTGCCGCATATCCAACGCTGCTAATCCAAAGAGACAGACAGGTGAAGAGATTCAGCGCCGGTCCAGTATCTTGTATGTTTACGGGTATGTGGATGTAATCTCGGAGCCTTGGCGATGTGTTATCCTACTCCATGTGCCTCTGGTTGTGAGGTGGAGCTCCATGGAAAGTTAATATAGGCCAGGCCGGGGAGGGGAGGAGACTTCTCTGTGTATGGCTTGGCCTGTCAGTGTGTCAGACTAACTAGAGTCCACTGCCACCACCTCTCTCTCTCTCCCTCTCTCCCTTTTCTCTCTCCCACAAATCCTGTCTTACCCTTCTCTCTTTCTTTTGAAAAATAATTTCTGTTCTTCACTCAATCCATTGTTTTGTGAGAAAGGGGGAAAAAAAAGATAATCTTCTGCAACCTGTGCTGGGAGAGACCCTCTTGAATTCAGACTTAGTTTTTGTCAGCTTTGATAAAAGGATGAAAAAAAAGTATTAAAAATACACATTTATAGTTTTTTTTCTTATAGAGCATGCACTGTTAGTTTGATGATTTGGATAAAACGGAGCCTGCGGTGTGCCTGCACAAGAAAACACATTTATGTGTTTGCACCTCATTGTCTCGGTGCTTTATTGTCCTCTTTAATGATTAGCATCAGTAGGGGGTTCATGAAGTTGTGAAATGCCAGAGAGGAGTCCGTGCTGATGCATGTAGAAAAAGACAGTTGCCTGATTCCCCCTTCCCCCTCGATCAGTTTTCTCCTCCGCCTCCTCCCTGAAACCTGCTTTCTTCTATTCACAGTATCACACAGGGTCTGCCACTTTCTGCCTGTGGGACTGGTCCTTCTGGCAGCACTCGCTCCTTGACAGTCTGGTATGTTTGGACTGTAAGAAAGGGTGTGCGTGTGTCCATGTTTGATATTCAAACCAGGCTGCTGCAGGGTCTGGACCGGCTGTATGTTATCAAAATATTTGAATGGACATATGTATGAGGACATGAGGGCTAGCTGTGGGTTTGCTTTTCCTCTTGAGGCTCTTTTATTTATTCCTTACTACTTTCTAAGAGATTAATTGATGACATGTGGCACTTGCAGTGTAGACATGTGTGGTTGTTTGGTCTTACTGCTCAGATAATCTACTGTAACCAACGCTGCAGTGATAATTGCTTCGCCAGACTCGTTGTTAAACACAATAATTAATGCATTGTCCACTAATTTCCCTGAGTGAGTACAGTAAAAGACCGTTATATAACACAACTTACAGCAGGAATAGAGTCTGATCTTACTTAGAATGGCCACCGCTGATCTCTGATGCTGCTGTTGTTCAGAGGCTGCCATTATATAACAGTCTATCCCACTAGACCTAAAGCCAAGGTGCAGAACGGATCAAAATGAATTCTTGCACCCTCGTGAATGACCGTTTGACCCATACGGGAGCTATGTTAACCTCGCTCACGTCAGATACCACGCAACTCAGGTATTTCACAGTGTTGTGAAAGAGGCCTGCACAGAGCAAGTGTTAGTACACTTTCCCCACTCAGACTGCGTCCCAGGTGCAGGAGATAAACATGTTTGTGTGATGACATCCCACTTGCTGTTGCATGTGTGGAGATAACCCTCAAGACTATCTTGAAATTATCACATGGTGTTCTACTCATTTGTGATCAATTCCCTCATAGGGCGAAATTGTGGAAAAAAACACGCTCCTTATCACCTCAGAGTAAACTGATTGTTTCATGTCAGTGCTCTGCTGCTCAGTGGTAAGGGAAGATCAGCGGGTGAAGCAGCAAATGTGCACAAGGGCCTGCATGACAGTTACATTCATGTGCAGGACAGATGATCTCACTCAGACGTTTGAACGATTTACTCTGAAGGGGAGAGTGTCAACGGGACGTGACAGTATGTCAGCGGTATTATGCAACACAAAATAGTGTCACCGCCATCGCTGGCCTGAATTAGCCTGCTCTTTTGATTGGCGCTTTATTTCTCGTCTGAGAGAAATGAGACCGGCTTCTGGCAGAGAGTGAGCAGTCACGCAGATTAATGCAAACAGATGTAACGGCAGCGGCGCGTCTTCCTCCTTTTAAATCATTATCAGAGACGGCTGAATGGCTCTCCATGGTCATTATGAATTCTAAGTACAGGGAGGACACTGTACTGAAACCAAATGACCAAAGAGTCTGTGCAGAACAGCCACAACATTATGACCACTGACAGGAGAAGTACATGACACTGGCCATCTTGTGACAATTCAGTGTTCTGTTGGGAAACTTTTGAACCTGGCATTCATGTTGACGTTACTTAGACATGTAGCACCCACCTAGACCAGACCAGGCACCCCCACCCCATTGCAATGACACTCCTTGATGGCAGCAGCCATCCCCAGCAGGATGCAGCCTGACACAGACACACACACAAAAACTGTTTAGGAAGAACTCAAAAAACATGAAAAACAGCACAAGGTGTTGACCTGGTCTCCAAATTCACTAGATCCCAAACTGATCAAGTATCTGTGGGATGATCCACAGAGGCCCCTCCCCTCAAAGACCCCCCACTAACAACATTGTGTTGCTAGACACCACAGGACACCCTCAGAAGGCCCATGTCCATTCTCTGATGAGTCACTGTTTTGGAGGCACAAGGGAGACTCACACATAATGTTATGCATGATCAGTGTGTATCTGCTGTAACCTGTTTTATCAGCATCCTTGCATTACACAACTTTTTTGGGAGGGAGAGTAGAGGACCATCTGCCTTTGCTTTGCCATCCTCTCACCATCTGTGCGTGTTGGGGTAACGAGTCATTCTTTCTACGATGTGATCTGTTTATCCCGCCTCGTCAACCCCCAGAGAAATAATAAAATGGCAATTTCTTGGAATGTTCCGAAAAGAAATGATTACGAGATTACACTGTGTGTGCTGTGTTTGCTGTGATTGGTTGTGTTTATATGGGGTCAGAGATAAAAAAAAACTGGGTGATGATGCAAGAGGATCACAAGCTTTGGAATCCCGACGTTTCTTGGCAGGACTAGCACCTGAGGGAGCCGTTCACCGTTGGGTGCACATGTGCTTTAATCCGTTCAACAGGTTGACAAACATGCCATCGAAGTCGCTGTCCTGACCCGGTTTCCGAGATTAGTTGATGAGGTGTTTTTTGGAAGGCAGGAATTAATCGGCCGTAGGAAGAAAACGTCATCTTGAGCAAGAGACGCAGCATTCGGAGAAACGTCTTCCAGTTCTTGGTGACGCAGTTCCAAAGAGTTCGATGACCAAATTAGGTGGAAACTTTTTCTCCCACTTTTAACGGCAATAAAACCATAAAGATTAAAGAAACGAGGTCAAAGTTAGAAGCTGATTGCGATTACTTCCACAGTTGTGATGGTACAAATCCATGAAAAACTCACTGTTCAATGTCTGAAAGGGACCATAAAACTGGCGATTACACCAAGAACACACCGTCTAAAGCCTTACAATAAAAGGAGAGAGTCGCAGAGAGCAGCAGAGATAGTGTAGATAGGCCAAGCTTGATAAATGCAGTATAAAACACCTACAATTAAAAATGACGTGTGTAATATCTTCTTCCTATATGTATGGTAATATTACAACCGCGACACCGTCCTCTCAGTCTCTTTTCCACTGTCCGCACGGTCTTATTACTCATAATATTTGGGTTTGAAATAAGATCAAGGACATCCTGTATCATCATTATCATCGCTCTGCTGTCTGGACATATTTCATAACTCCTGTTTTTGTCTCCCTCGGTCTGTTTTCTGCATGTTGTTGGTCCTTTATCAGATGTTTACCTTATTATCTGCACATGTGTGTGGTGTCAGTGCATGACTAATTGTGTGTTTGCATGTAAACGCTGGCGCGAAAGAGGGTGTCTTTGTCTCTCGGGACTTTATCTGTGCAAGTAGTGTGTATGATGCTGCTCCTATCATGCGGTAGTGTGCGTATAGGATTGATTGGCCCTCTTCTGTCACAGTGTGTGTGTCAGTGGAGCATTATTTCCAGACTGATCACAACTGAACCTGAAACTCAGAGATGGCTCAGTGTCGTCCCACTTCGGTTTCCCATCGGGTTAACTCAGGAGGACTGCAGAGTGGTCGCTGAAGTGACGGGCAGCAATAATGGACAGCCGGCAGCCAGCGATGCTAGGATGACCAGCGTGGGATCAGGCCTGTCTTGTAAATGTGACAAAAGTCAGTGAATAGTGCTGCGGCTGCTTTCGTCAGCCTCCATGCTCTGGCTCTGTGTGTCTGTCGCTGCAGATCGATGCAGCACTAGAGCAAAGGGGGGAAAGCACACAATGTTCAGTTCTATCAGCAGAGTGGCAGGTCTAACGGAGAGCCTGTCTGGCCAATCTTGGCCTGACCTGACCAAGCTGTCACTGGCACCAGCCCACCCTCTCATACAAATTATTGGATAAAAGGGTTTCACAATGACTCCGCTCGGATTGGCTATCTCCATCTCTGGCGTGACATCACCGGGTCCCTATCTGAGAGGAGCCATCCAGAGACACGCCAGGGTTTAAAAGTCAATATGACTTCTTCTCTAGTGACCGTGGACACAGCTTTGAAACCGGGATTTTCCAGTCACAAGACCAGCAGGTCTGTGACAGCAGTCTATCGACCGAGCTGTGTAAAGCATCAATTATTAACTTGTACTACTATGGCAGAATGTGATTGGACGGTGGAAAAACACCTTTCTGCACTGCATCCTTCCTCTATGAGAGGACACTGAACTCTGGGTTTGTTTTGCAATAACATGTAACCCTGTACCCTGGAATGCTCCACCTCTTGGACCAACTGAGGTGCGTGTTCACTGACGTCTACGTGTGTTTATGTGCTTATATATTTTCCCAGCTGCACTACACGCTCCACAGTACACCCTAGTGTGGGTTAATAGGTTGGTGCAAAGTTTTTTTTACTGGATAGGTCATTGCAGTTCAGTTCATCTCCACTCCTCTGCAGGCAGTGCTGAAGAATATACTGCAAAGAAAAAAATGCAAATCTAATAGGATGAGGGGGGTTTTCTTCGCATTTGTTGAATACTTATTTGCAGCCTGCGCACTTTATATCAGGAAGGATTAGATTGTATAATAGCACAGTGCAGAGTTCACCCAGAAATCCCTTTAAGGGCGCATCAGAATTCGGGATAGAATATCCTACTCCCATGGTTACGTAACAGTAGAAGACAGAGGAGGCTCTGCCACTGCCTCCCCTCTGCCCCCCTGCACATCCCGCTGAACCATTTCTCTGTCTAAACGAACACACCTCCTGTGATGTCAGAGCCTAAGTGCCCCACTAATGACGGATCGATACACAGAGTTGGCTATGTGTACGGTACATGTGGAAAAGTGTGCATGGATGTTTCTATTTATATCTGCTGATGAACGGCCGACCGGGCTTTCAGATAAAACCCAGTGCAGAGGCAACAAGTGAGGACTGTTTCTGTCGCTGCTGTAAAAATCCTCCCAGGGTGGGAGGAGAGGCTCAGGGCGGCACGCACCTAAGCTAGAGACGTTAAAGATAATTTGTTCCTGCGTCTGCATATTTAAATCTAGATTCAAATCTATTTGAATTTTGACCACAGTTATGTAAAGCCTGCATTGCACAGCTGCAGCGGAGCCCAGAAAGACCACCCAGCCTCCGTACAGGCACAGCTCAGTATTTTTAAAAATACACCTTTTCTGAGTTTTAAATGAAGACGATGGTCATTGCTTAAATATCTGTTTGGTGTAAGGCTGCAGCTGGTTATATTAGCTTAGCATTAAGACTGGAAACACAGCCTCTAAAACTCACTAATTCACATGGTTTTATAACTGATAAAACCATGTGAATTAGTGAGTTTTAGTTTTTATAACTTTTTTTTTTGTTTGACGTGGTTATATAAATGTGGTTAACATCTCTGACTGGGTTGATGGTGCAGCATGGATTGCTATGACAGTTTAAAAAAAAAAAAGAACTTGGTTAAGTAATCCAAATCCACTGTATTCACTTTTGTGCATCCAGATAGATATGAGAGGATGCTCCTGTTTAATTGTATAACTCATCTTAATCACGCTTGAGCAGCTAAACTCTGAAGGCTGTGTTCCTTCTCATGCTTGCAGAGCAGAGGAAAGCAACAGAAGCGTCTGATGCGGAGTTTAATGCAGGAAGCACAAACAGACGGAGGAGAAATCCAAGTTGCGTGGGATCCTCAATTTTATTTTTTACTTTTTTAGATGCGCATGCAAATTGCTCTGGGTGACGCTTGTTTCCTCAAGAAGCCATTAAAAGTCTCTTCGATGCTTCTCTGTCTCTGCTCGGTTCCTCCCTTTGTTTCTCTGCTGACATGTCAAGATAATAGGAATCTACTTTGCTTTTTGTGAGGGCCTGAGGCTTGGTTAGAAACCTCTCTGATTCTGCATCGTAATATCTCAAGGAATATGATGCTCTGTTCCGTTTGAGAGAGAGGAACGAGGATGTCTGTCGGCTAGAGACGGACTCAAGGGATACGGTTTATGGAGAAAACAAATGTTCTTCTTGTGCTCATGTTCTGCAGCGACACACATGCAAATCTATTGCTCTCTATTTCCTACGTTACCTTTGAGGAAATAGCTGTAACAGATATATATATATTTTTTATTTCTGCAGTATTTCCATTAAATTTTGTGTCCACTGAATGTGCAGAAATGTGATGTTGGTAAGATGTAATTAGCCAAGCAAGGAGAGTGTATCTGATATCAAAGTGACAAACCTACAGATAATCATCTGGTAGCAGTTTATAGCATCTTCACATAACCGAAACATTAAAAAAGTGATGCATACATGGGTCACTGAGGAAGGTTTGAGCTGCAGGTGGTAACTGGGTAGATAGTTATTCGTGTCAACTCTATATTTTCTATCTACAAGCTGTATTTAACAATTGTCACCTTTATCTAACTCAAATACGTTGTGTATGCCTGTCCTCAAATGTGGAAACACATTTTAAAAATCAGAAGACACCATCTTATAACCCTTTTTTACTTCACAGCACACCCTTAACGCTTGATATATTCATGTGTCTTGACATTCTGTGTTCGACTATAATACAGATCATGATATAAATCAAAGTTATTCCATGGGTCGGCTTTCCAGGCTGTGTGTGCGTTATGTGACCTCCGGAGCGCTAATGAAGACCTGAGGGCCACACAGAGCAACCAGCAGGAGACAACAGAGACAGAGGTGAGTACACTGGGCCCGGGAGCTACTCCTGTTTTGTTGCAGATGAACATACCCCTCCTCCTCCTCCCCCCCAGAGCGCCCTGAGCTCTTGTTGCCGTGAGACTTTACAGAACCGGCGAGCGAGCTGGTGAATGTGGCGCGGTCAGTGATGAGGGAAAAAAAATAAAAAACGTGTGCAGCGGTTGTCTCATAGCATCTAAGCCCTCACCGTCCTCTCACGCCGGTGCATGCAACCGAGCAGAACTGCCAGATCTCCCACATGTTACTTTAATGTGCTGCACACGACAGACTGAACAGTGTGTACCATCTGCACATGCTAGGACACTGACATTTACAGACTAGAAAAAAAAACATGCAAAATAAGAATGATTGGATGACTCTGGAACGTGGTTTACTCTCTCATCTTTACTTGATGCCTTATGCCTGAGTTCTTTATTACAGTCTTTCATGACTATCCCATCCCCCAGGTTGGTTTGTTTGGGTTTATGTGAAATAGGGGTTACATCGACTAGTCGACGCCTTAAGCATCAAGTCGATTAATCCCTGATCACATCACAGTAACAACATGGACGCCTCCATGAAGACAGGTGAGGAGCCCAGTGGGTCATTGCAGCAAACTAGCAGCGGTTCATCAAGTGTGTGGAAATACTTCACCAAAGATGAAGCCCATACTACCGTGACATGCCATTTCTGAAATACAACAAAAGTGCTACTGCAATCAATGTATATTCATCTGAAAAGGCATCCGCTAACGCTAGCAGAGGAGGCTGCACATTAACAATTCGCTGGTGAATTTCGTTGTCTAAAGTTATTTTAGACCTTTAGCTGCTGTACACGGAGAAGGCTTCAGAGAAATAATAATAATTTATTTTAACCCGGCTACACTATCTCATCTTACAACATGCTGTGCAGTACTATTAAATGCTACTGATGGTGCTGAGTTGCAGCCTGTTGTTATACAGGCTATACATACCTGCAGCGCACAGTAGGTAGCGCATAAGCTGTCTGTTCTCTGCATATGTATTCAGGTCAAAAAAGCTTTACTTTCCACTGTGTTTTTATTAATTACATCATCGCCTGCTAGTCGTGCAACAACAGCAGTCCATCCAGGAATGGAGCTGAAACAGGTTAAAAAGGGTGGTTCCAGAGGTGGAGGTGGTGGAACACCTACTATTGATAAGCTTAGAATTATATGACCAAGCAGTTTATCTGATTGTGCCTTTAAGGTGATAAGTCGGTGCATGCCTCCAGAGCGTGTCTTCTCCTTCTGAGGTGAAGAGATTAACACTGCAGAATATCGGCACATGAATAACAGAACAGCAGTAAATGCCAGTACCCACAGGATTCTGTTATTTGAGGTGTGATGTTGAGGATGCACCAGAACTTTGTCTCGATTGCTTTATCTCGATTGCACTGTGAAGACGAACCAAGTCAGTGTTAAATGTAATATTGTAACAATATATTGTGTCAGTTACCTTCTGAATCAGAACAAAATATATAGGTATAAGCTGGTCACAAATCTGGGCGGCACACTGGCGTGGTGGTCGGCATGGATGCCTCACAGCAAGAAGTTTCCGGGTTCGAATCAGGCCAACTGGACAGAAAGGCTTCTGTGTGGAGTTTGCATGTTCTCCCTGTGTCTGCGGGTACTCCGGCTTCCTCCCACTGTCCAAAGACATGCTCGTTAGTTGGCCGTAAGTGTGCGTGTGAGTGTGAATGGTTGTCTGTCTCTCTGTGTTAGCCCTGTGATAGACTGGTGACCTGTCCAGGGTGTACCCCACCTCTCACCCGATGACAGCTGGGAAAGGCCAGCCACCCCCGTGACCCTTCACAGAACAGGCGGTTACAGAAGATGAATGAATGAATGGTCAAAAATCTGACAAATACAGTGTTCACTCATGCAAACCTCTATCTTAGTGTAAATCCTTTAAGAAACTATCTATATATCTATCTCTGCGGTAGTGTCTTGTGCTCTTTTACAGTCTCTTACACCGTAATAAAATTAATTTCTCAGCATGGTCAACTTGAGGTACTTCCACAAGTGAGTTTTTGCCTGTTTTTTTTTTCTGCCTCTGCTCATGAGGTTAACCACTTTCAATGAAACCATTATTGTTCCCCTGGTGCAGCACTGTGTCTGATGTCTTATGTAACCTTGTCCAATCGAGCAAAAACAGGAACTACTACTGTAGTGCCTTTGAGCGAGGTGCGTGATTCCCCCAAGTGTAAGGCTGGTGCTCTGCACCGAGGAGCAAACACTTTTGCCTTCTTCAGATAAAAAAAGAAAGGACATTCTGTTCTCGTTGCCTGGTTTTGTTGTCATCCCTCCGTTTTGATTCCTCGTACACAAAAGTCTTTAATATAACTTTTTTTGTACCATGATAGTCACACACAGAAACTAAGCTTGCAGAGGTTTCAACACTTTTGTTTGGGTCTTGTTCAAGATTTTGGTGGCAATGCATTGCTTCATGCTACACTGACATTATATTATTTATTTTATTCCGTGCTTAAAACATGTAATGAACTTCCATAACTTCAAAACACCTAACACATCACAGCTATGTGGCGAGCTGCACGTCTAATGTGATGAACAATATATTTTCCTCTAACACACAGTGACTGTGACAGCGGCAGTGAAATTGCGAGATAAATCTGTGAGACTCCTTCCTCTCTCTCTCTCTCTCTCTCTCTCTTCGGGGTGCACATGTTCCTACGAGTGCTGATTCTGCAGACACCGTCCTCCTCCCTCTCCCTCGAATATGTAGTCCCCCAGCTCCTTCGCCATTGTCTACTATCTGGGCAGAATCAGTACTTGAGAACCTTTAACCTACATACCAGGAGGACAAGCGAGTCATCCTGAGGAATAAAGTGAAGCATAATTACTTACCGGCTGTCAGACAGACTGGCACAAAAGAAGCCCAGAAAAGTTAAGCAGTGAAACAGAAAGGAAAGAAAGGCACGGACAAACTAATGAGGGGCTTTAGCCAAGTAGACATGTCATGGCCAGTATGAATGTGGTCTGTCTGATTAATCTGGTAACCAGCCAAAGACAGGAGGTGTTGGGATAGAAATTTGCTGGGTGACATGGTAATGTCAGGGGGCAACAGCCAATGGAAGGAAAATGTGCATGAAAAAAAATGAAAAAATGAAGACAAGAAAAACCCTTTTTGTTCGGCAGGGCTGACTATTTCATAACATCTTTTCTGAGAACTAAAACCACCTATATGGCCCTGTCTATTTTTAACAACTTTCCATTTGCAACACACTGTCGGTGCAGATAAGAGGGGGGAGGTGACACAGGGGCGGCGACCTGCAGCACAACATGTTATCCACCGCGCCGTGAATGGATCGATAATCACAGAGGAGATCAGTAAAAGGGAGATTTGCTGCCCTGGACGTGACGCGTCCTGTGCAGTTCAGTACCACTGCCGACTGAAATGTTCTGGTTCCAGCGTGTCCTTCGTCCATGTTGACGATGCTTCTAGCAGACATTAATGGAAGTGAAATACTTGAACAGCAAGTGAGGCTTGGGCTTGGTCGGGTAAACTTGAGGAAGTCTCTGGGGAGGAATCTGAGTCCTCGACAGAATGTGCTGCTCTTCAGGCTTGCCGCGGGGATTCCTCACAGAGACAAGACCTCGCAGCATGAAACAGAGCCTGCTGGCATTTGTTAAAATCAGCCAGTCACTCTGCCTTCGCTCTTACATGCGGTGGGATGTGGTCCAGGGATAGTGTCTCTCTAAAAAATACTGCGTAGTACAATTTCTTTATTTTGTTTATATGGCTTTTATTTAACCAGGTTTGTCCCACTGAGACCAAGATCTCTTTTAGAAGGGGGGCCTGGCCAAGAAGGGCAGCAACACAGTTTAACATAAGATCACAGAGTTGCATAATTTAGAAATGCTCAGGTTAAACATTTGCATGCAGACAAACAGAACTTACCAGATTTCACTCGGTCAGGAACACTTTTAAGTTTGAGATTAGGCTGCAGGTCGTTACATGCAGCCAGATAAGAAAACCTAAAAGCCGTCTCTCCCAATTCCGTTCGTACCTGAGGAACCACAAATTGCAGTATGTCCTCAGAATGGAGACTGTATTTTCCACATTTCAAGCTTAAAAGAGAAGATAAATATGTAGGAATCATGGCAAGAATGGATTTGTAAATAAAAACCAATGACTGCGTGTGTGTGTAATGCAGGCCAGTTCACACGCAACGGCGAGTGAGAGATCCACAGTTTGTGATGAATCTCAGAGCCCGGTGTTATCCACCACATGAAGACAGCGAGCAGGGGCGTCCATGTACAACACATCACCATGATCAGTTACAGGTAAAAAGGTAGACGTTTGTGCACATAGTTGTAAAGTTGGGGAGTTCAATCTGCAATCTTTTGTGTGATTGCAAAAGTTTAACTAGATAAACAAAAAAATCTATTTTAAAAATGCAGATAAGAATGAAAAGAGTCTAAAACTAGCATGAGTTAAGAAAAGTAGTAAGTTACCAAGTACATGGTATGCAAGGTTTGGTCACAACATTTTGATCTGACAGCGTCTGATCCATGGGATTGAAATGTCAGCTTACAAAATTTGTGGTTTGAAGTCACAGTGGGGGAGTTACTCCCTCCACTAATGTCTCAATCATATTTTGTAAAGTCTGCAAACATCCCCGTCAATTTCCTGTCACAGCTGTCGAATTTACCTTACGAAACCCTAATAATGACTTTAACTTTCGTAGCGGTATCTCTACATGTGATTAGATTGTTTCAAAGTTGGAGCCTTTTCATGTTCACATCATGTTGCTTCACGTTGACACTCTGAAAGTGAATTTCTTGCCTCCCTCCCCCTTTTTTTCCCCCTTTCACGCATGTTTTCGCTCCCTGTGAAATATCTGTGTTCGAGCCATGAGTGTTAATATGATGTTGAAAGAGAAAATCCCCCCACAAAGGTATGTAACCTCCCAGATCAATCCTCTTAACTGATTAAAGCTTTACCAGAGGTGGCCTGCTTGCTTGCCATTATGGAACAAACTGATTAGGACAGTTACAGCTGCAGCCGTCTTTACGTGAAATGAATATCAGCGATCAAAACAACAACAATGTCCTACTAAGCACGGCGTGAACATTATATTTTGAGTGTAATGCTCAGAGAAATGAAACAGATTCTTTGTACGGAGCCATGTCTGAATGAAGAAACGCCAATCACGATGCCAGCGGTGCATTTGTTTTTGGGGTTCGTTCACTTTAGTTTGCTGGAAATGTGAACTTTGATCAATTTCAACTGTTTTTCCAAATTCCACTTCAGTCTTGACCCAGTTTGGACACTTCAGTCACTTAATTATTTCCCCGTGTCTGCACTTATCTGCTATGTCACCGTTAAAGAGACTGAAAGTGGGTCAGACCAAACATGTGAGGGGCGCTGAAAAGAGGCTACGCAGCAGCAGGCCATTGTCCCCTCACTCCAGGTATGAAGTGTGTGTGTGTGTGTTTGGCTAATGCACAGGGTGTTCTCATTCAGCTGATGCTCTATTTGTGGATGTATCCATGGTGATAATGATTTGTAGCCATGGAAAAAGGGCGGATGGACAAGTGGATACGTCCATTTGGCACAGATCTCTGCACTCCCAGCCAGTTTATTTACCTATTCAAACAGCTGTGGCAAGCGTGGAGTAGGGTTTAGCTTGATAAGGGTTTATGGAGGTATGGGTGACTCGTAGGTTCCAGAAAATCGTGGAGAATGATACGAGGAAAGCGAGAAAAGGGAAGTACAAACAAGGGAGATATGACTACGACAAATGGCTGACACAGAGCTCCAGTAAGGCCCCAAGAGTAATTTGGATTTGCAAGGAGACATGTGCCTGTACATTCCCAACATGACTACAGCTGCCGGGTTCCTGCTTTCCCTGCTTTTCTACTGTATGAGCGGTTGCATAACCAGCACCCCGAGGCGGCGACGCCGCTGTTTACGAAATATTTACAGTAAAGAGAGCGGTATCTTCACATCACAAAAACACAGAGAGGACTGTTTTATGTAGAACGAGACGACTGCTGCCGCTGCACTGCTGCAAGAGAAAGCAAACGTTACCCAGACTACAAATGGGAATGGTTGGAAGGTGTATACACACAAAAAACTCTCAGAATAATAACGAGACTTTAGAGTTCCCTCTCTGTTGGGGTGCCTGTTCTGAGCAGGGGAAAAAAAGGTGTTAACCTCAGCAGAAACCAGCTCCTCTCTTATTACAGCTGCGCTCCTAGCAGTCCACAGCGGGCTGATTTCATAACTGCAGTCCACGAAAGACTAAGACAACAGAGACCACACCATGAACTATCAACCAATCAATGACAGACGTCCAAATTAAGGTGTCCCAAAGGAAATGCAAACGTCACCTGATGAAGAAACCATTTGTCACTGTTTGCTTTGACCCTTTGTAGTTGCACATTTGTTCCACGAGTTCCACGTTCTACCATCATGACATCAAGATAATAAATGCCTTCTTGCCTTGTTTGCATAACAGAGTGTCTGACAGAGCAGCTATTTCTTCAGATTTGTGTCAGCATTGCCCTGACATCACAGACTCTAAATATCCTTGTTACTATGAGTTCAGCTGCAGAAAACTTTCAACTTTCAACTTTCTGTTTAACAAACGAGGAAGCAAAGGAAGCTGGTTTACAAGCAGTCCAGAATTTACTTAACCAAACTGATCGCTCAGTCAAAATGTGCAAATGCAGAGAGGGAACATTAGTCATCTATTATCCTACTCATATGCTTTGGCTTATCTAACCAGAGTGTTGAGACAGAAGGTGGACAACAGAAAGGAAGGCAGAGAGTTTGCTTGGCTTGGTGCTGGTTAGATAACTGAAGGTCAGAAGCAGAGTGTACCGTGCAGTGAGTCGCAGCAGGATCTGAAATACCGCAGGCCGGGGAGACTGGGCAATCTCTCGGCCCACACCTGACCTCAGCACCTTCCTCCCATGCTCCACAACAAGCTTCTCCTCTCTCTCAGTGCCATTTCCTCCTCCTTCTCCCTTCTCCTTGTGTCCAAGGCTAATGTCCTCTGGGTAGTGTGTATTCTGCACTTTTCCTACTTTAACCTCTCACACGTCACTGATCAGATAATGGGTCATAGAGCACACTGAACAACAACATACTCTTCTCTTTTTATTTTTTTCTTTAACCATGATTAAGGGACTGTCTTTAGACTTTGAACCGCTGTAGATCTATCAAATATAATCCAGATGGGGACACAATAATCCTGAGGGCTGTCCAGTAAAATAGCACTTTGGGCAGGCACCAAATACTGTTCAAGCTTAGAGGATTTTCCAAAAACACCAAGCACCTACAATCTGCACGTGAGCATGGAAGAAGGTGGCCTGGTCTGATGAATTCCGTTTTTTGTTTTACATCACGTGGATGGCCAGGTGTGTGTGTCACTTAACTGCACTATAGGAAGAAAGCAAGACGGCGGAGTCAGTGTGATGCCTTGTTACAAACCATATACGCAATTCATGGAAACGATATTGGCAGTGGGATCTTTCAGCATAATGCACCCTACCAGTAAAAATGTTTCAGGAAGGGTTTGAAGAGCACAACAACGAGTTCAAGATATTGACTTGGCCTCCAAATTCCCCAGATTTCAATCCACTCGAGCATCTGTGGGACTGTCTGGACAAACAAGTCTGATTCATGGAGGCCCAACTTCACAACTTGCAGGACTTAAAGGATCTGAAAGTTGTCTTAACATCTTGGTGACGGACAACATGGCTTTGCTTTCATCCACTGATGACCCACCACCTATACAGAGTCAAGAGGGCAGCCCAGAACAGTCTGTTTAGTGTCTTTTTGTCTGCCGCTGAGATGCTGCCACTCCAGCAGACCACTCCATAGAAGAACGCTGATGCCGCCACAGAGTCAGAAAAGTTCCTCAGGAGTGCTCCCTGCACTCCGAAGGACCTGACTTATGTATAAGTCAGTGTTCGACCATCCGCGTCTATTTGGAGGAAGTCTCAAGGTCTTCTGGGCGATAAAACAAAATCCTGTTACAGACCATAAAACCCATTTGGGTGCATCTTACGCCAACCTCCATGTCAAGCTGCAGGCAGGAGACCTGGGTGAGGAACCAAATCACATCACTGTCTTCTCTCGGTGTAACATGTCCCCTATAGTATTCAGGTCTTTTATGGTATAACGATGTCGAAACGCCAATTTCCATTTGGCCAAAATGGAAATGAAAGTATCTAAAGTATAGGCTGTGCATTTGCTATATTCAATATTTTACAGTCTTAGGTGATCATTGTGGAGGAGTTTTAACTAAGTTATGTAAAGTCTAGTTAGGTTCAGCTATTTCTGGCCTTTCTAGGCTGTGAGGTGATTAACGGGGGCTGAAAAAAATCTGGACTTTGACCTGATATACCTCTGATATTTTCTGTTATTGGGAAAGGTTAGGGGTGGAAAAAAACAACTCAATCTGCCGTTTAAATGAAACTACCGGGTAACGAAGTGCAAACAACTCATCTGAAGCATGTGTCACGCCTCATGAGTTCCCAAGGAGTCAGCAAGCCAGGTCGGGAACGTAATGTGTAATCTTCAAGAGTACCCTTCAACCCTACCCTGAATACACAGTAGTTAGCTATTGCTGTCAAATAATAAGCGGTGCGTATTGGAGGTAGAACGTGACATAAAAGGGAAACAGCCGCCGTGAGCGATTCATGGTCTGTGTGTGGGAATACCTAAATATGTTGATGTATATGAAGAGCTTAACACAAGTCAGCTCCTTTAAGAGGACACTTAACGTCCACACATCCCCACAGCCTGACAAACCAGAAAGATTAGATAGAGATAGATGCCATAGGTAGATAGATCCTGTAGATAACGGTGCAGCTACTAATGGTGCATATGTGTTAAAAGAGTGGCTCTGGAGAATCTGCAACACAAAGGGTCACCTTGCTTTATTTTTTCGGCCTGTTTTTTTGGAAAAGCTCAAGTATAATCTGTGTGCAGAGCAGCTCACAGTTGAAGGTAACCCGTTGTTCAAGATTAAGCCCTGTTCCTTCAGCAGAACAGGCTGACCCAAATCGTTGAGGTCAGAAGAAAAAAAACAAAAAAACAGATGATACTGAATTGTTTCAGTCGTGCTTGTGTATTAGTGTGTGTGTGTGGGTGTGTGTTTGTGTGTGTGAATAATGCACACCTGCTTGTGCGTAAGGGAAAATGTTCCCGCTAAGACCCTTGCAGCAATCCCTGGGCCAGTGTCATGTGTGAGTGTTTGAGGATCCTGTTGTGAAAGTCGAGTATTGTGTTTCTATTTTATTTATTAGCCTCTTATATAAGCACCAGCGGGGGAACGGGACATACTGAGACCATAGACTGTGAGACGGGGTAAAGGGCACCCGGCTATGAGATACAGTCAGGGTAGATAGAGGTAGTTCAGCTCATATCAAGAGCTGTGCAAAGAAAAACAAAATAGCAGGCGCAGACACGTTTAGAATAACGATTCCCCCTAAATTTCTATTTTGAAAATGCTTAGTTTAGAAATAATTTTGGCTATGCATGTCGAATTAAATGGGAAGAATTAATTTCATGGAGCTGTTCTTAATAGTTCTTTGTATAAAAAAAATACTTGCCTCCAGACTAGGAGGAAAACCATTAAATTCGTTCTTAGACTATAAAGAAATATTACTGATCTGATGAATTCTGAAGGGAAATCAAGAGATGTCAAGGATGCAGGAAAAAAACCCCTGAACATTACATGAGTAGCCAATAAAAACAGGTGTAGATGCGTTTGGATGCGTCTGGATACACAGCCGAACAAAGAGCAGAATAATGAAAACACATTGTCGTTTAATTCAGGTGGCACCTGGCCTAACACCGACCCTGCCTCCGTCTCCTCTCGGCCCTAATTGAGAGAACAGCTGCCAGCTTAACACTGAATTACAACCTCAGGGTGACTCAGCCATGTTTCTGTGTGTGTGTGCTCGGGTCTGCACTGTCTGTGCTTTTTCTAAACAGAAAAGATGACGTTACAGGTCGCAGGGAAGATCGGGGCAGCTGAAAGAAAACAAGTGAAGTGACAAAGAGAGAAAGAAGAGACGAGGGAGGAGAAAATAAAAAAAAGAGGGGGGGTGAAATGCTGCAGCCCTCCCCTCTGTCTCATCTACCTTCAGTCAGTGCTGATTGTACAGCGCTGCTTCCCCCTCCCTTACCCTGTCCTCTCCTCCTCCTCCTTCCCCTGCCTTCCCCACTCCTTACTGTGTAGAACTGGGTTTACATAACCTGCTGCAGTCTGAGATAATGCAGCATGCCACAGCTTACGACACCTTCTCCTTAAATGCAACAAAGATACACAGCATTTGCATTCGCAGCATTAAATATTCATAGTACACACTATACATAGATTAACATCAGCATCTGCTTGTAGGCTGCATGCACAGACACACATCTGCACACACACACAGGCCCTCTCTGAGTAAATGATGTAAAAGCTAATGCTGTCGGGTACAACTCGCCCACGGCAGCAAATGGCTTATTTGCTCAAAACCCTCATTCCATTCAGGGAACTGGGCTCTGATTCCAAACACTCAGAAAATACCAGCAGCAGCTTTTAAACACTGCTGTCCTGAGAGAACCTCTCTCATACACAATCCTGTACTGTGTGAGCAGTACACAAGGTCCTTCGTACTTTTTCTGTAGTCTGTGGCCACATCAAAAACAGTGTGTGCGGCACAGATAGGCCGCTGTCAAGAAGAGGAATGCCGCCGCTGTACATAACTTACCTAACCACTTAGTTAGTGTTTTACTGTTTTTTTTATTCTCCGTGGCTACAGCTAATTCTGTCTGGACAGAGCCGGGGGAGAGGTCGTGTCCGAGGGGCTGTTATCTATCTCTGGGAACCCAGTTTAATGTTTCTGTGTGCGACACTGTGCGTCATTCTGGCTGATGTACTTGAATCAGTAACTGGGACTGTTGTTCTCCACATTCTCCTCTTACTGTGTGGCTCAACAGGGATCAAGTCACAATACCTCACCCAGAACAACTCGCTTTCAAACAGCTGGAGCACTGACATATGACCGGACAGGAGAATTTTAGAAGGTCTTACTACGGTTTCAGCATTTGAATTACCCAAAGGCCATACTGGGTGTTTATTTTTAAAATGTAAATGCAAACCTGTAAATAAAATCCTCTTTCTCAAACAGTATTGCAGCTTTTTTATAAGCTGAAGCGCGTAGAAGTCGCATACATCCATTTTCTCTGAGACAGGCTTATCTACTCCAGGGATCCAGGAAGCGCTAGTTAGCTTATGTTAGCATGCTTAAATGCTAGTTTAGCCAGTGTAGTTGTCTGCTTAACTAAGATAATTAGCATGCTAATGTAGACCTGCTAGCTTGCCCGTACTGTGGTGAACATTTGGATTTTGTAAAAAGATTACAAATTTAAATGCATTATGCATGAGATTTTAACAGCTTTAAAACCTTTTTGGTTTCCTGAAAGTTTTGAAGCCAATAGACCTTTTTTCAAGGGCAGACATTTTGACTGTTACATAAGGTAAACACGGGCGGAATAAACGAGGCTCAGTTCCACTACTAATGCTAACATATCCAGAAAGGTGCATGGTAAGGTAATATATTGTTATTTAGTCGTACATATCGTAGTTTTCTTTATGAATTTATATTATGTCTGAGTATCCAGGGACGTCATCTTATCATTATGCCTTTGCATTTCCCACATTAAGTTACCCAGGCATTAGCATGCTAAACTGTTAGCCTCCATGGTGTTTTCACAACTTACAGCTGATGTTACGACTTGAACACCGAGTATTTTGGGTGCACTGCTTCTCATGTAGTAACTACAAGCTCCATTTGAAGGCAGCACATGTTTAGTGTTCACAAGACGTTGATATGTTTGAACCCTTGAGCTGCCTTTAGATGGGGTCATGTTTACAATGTGCACAAGACAACAATAGTCCGTGTTGTTGACCCTCATCTTGTGGTATTTACAGCCTTGTATGAGGAAATTTTCGTCACGGTCTTGGGTTTACTTATTGTGATGTTCCTTGTAAATTAATATACTGTATTGTAGTTATATAGAGCTTACTTATAGAGATTGTAATTTTATAATATGTCTGACACACGTTGGGTTAGCCGGCTGTTAGCTAGCTAAACTCTTAGCATTAGTGGCCTGGACATCAACAGATGCCTAGCAGGGGGTTCTCATGACTTACAGCTTGTGACCATATGAACCCCAAACATTTCTTCCCACAATTTCACCACAGACTCACAAGTTGAATCTAAAGTCAGTTTCTATGCTGCGGAGGAGGTGAATGTGTTCAAGACAAAAATCCATGCAAACCTGAAATCTTTGGTTACATCCGAGTTGATAAGTTACAACATTTTCAGAAATGGCGGACGTGAGTGGTAAGTTAATACACTGGTCAGCCATAGCATTATGACCTAATATTGTGTAGTTCTCCCTTGTGCCTCCAAAACAGTTGTTACTCATCAGAGAATAGACATGGGCCTTCTGAGGGTGTCCTGAGGTGTCTGGCAACAAAATGTTGTTAGTGAGGGCCTTTGGGTCCTATGGGTTGAGGGGAGGGGCCTCTGTGGATCATCCTACAGATACTTGATCAGTTTGGGATCTAGTGAATTTGGAGCCCAGGTCAACACTTTGTGCTGTTTTTCATGGTTTTTAAGTTGTTCCTAAACCGTTTTTGTGTGTGTGTCTGTGTCAGGCTGCATCCTGCTGGGGATGGCTGCTGCCATCAAGGAGTGTCATTGCTATGGGGTGGGGGTGCCTGGTTTGGTCTAGGTGGGTGCTACATGTCTAAGTAACATCCACACAAATGTTAGGTCCAACAGTTTCCCAGCAGAACATCGAATTGTCACAAGATGGTCAATGTTATTTACTTCTCCTGTCACTGGTCATAATGTTGTGGCTGATTGGAGTATATTGTGATTTATTTGTAAGCCTATAGATGTTTTTTTTCTTTTGTAATCTTTTGTCTAACGAAAAATGTCAACATTCCCAATTACCTACCTTATAGACGTTTATATTTGCCTGGCAGGTGCGTTCTCACGACTTACCGTTAAGGTTACCACTTTGATCGCCAAGCATTTAATGTACATGACTTCCCATGACGCAATCAAAAGCTCACACATTCAGTTTTAAAGCAGAATAAATGCACAGATTGAGGATAAAGACACAACATGCCACCGAGCAGAAGTGTTTTCAAGTCCTACAGAAAAGGCGGTTCAAGGTTGAGCTCAGAAGGGTAAAGCAATGTCAACTTGACTTTACAAAGTTGTGCCA
This sequence comes from Chelon labrosus, assembly GCF_963514085.1. Taxonomy (NCBI): domain Eukaryota; kingdom Metazoa; phylum Chordata; class Actinopteri; order Mugiliformes; family Mugilidae; genus Chelon; species Chelon labrosus. The sequence continues at coordinate 8,363,622 of NC_140339.1, forward strand.
ACATCAAAGTTTCTGTTTTAATTCTCATTTATACTCTTTCGTCTCCCTCAGGGCTGGCACAGACAGGTTGAGGAGGATCTTCTGTCCCAGTACCACAACTCCTTTGTTCACAAATCCTCTAATCTCCTGCTTCTCTTGTCAGGTGGGTTTTGTTGGTTCTTTCAGCACCAGATTTTAAGATTTGCACCCAAACTAAATTCTCCAGTTATCTCCTTGAGGGCATTTTTTTTTAACTTCCAAAAGAATTGCAAAAAACTTCAAAGCACACTATTAAAACTTTAGTCAAGGATGTGTTTTGTTACGTGAGTGAAAGAGAAATAACAGGCGCCACTTCTCTGCTGCTAACCTAATTTAATCTTTCAACCTGCAGCACTTCTCCCATTAACAGTATTCTTGTGTTTGCAAATTGAAATAAACATTATGTTTCATAATCTCACAACAGTGTGATTCATACGTGTGACTCATCACGGTAAAAAAAGACAAAAGGGGAAGGCCTTTGGAAGCTTTGGTTACATAAGACAACCATTTCTTTATTTCTCACCTCTGCTGTACACAACATAAACAACCGCACACACACACAAACACACAAACACACTCACCCACACACTGGTCCTAAGAAAATATACAAAACAAAAAAAATAATATGGCTGTTTATACGCCATGTGGGCCGAGCACTGATGATACAGTGGAATGATAAAAATAAAAAGTGAATTATTCGTCGTCCTCCTCCTCTTCTTCTTCGTCGCTGATAACGTATTTCTTCGCCTTTTTTGTGGCTACTTCCTCGTCGTCTTCAGCCTTTCTCTTCCCTGATCCCTCGCCCTCCTGCGACAAAACAAGACAGATGACAAGGTGAAATGAGGCGTCAGTCATGCTGACAGTGGCGGACACCGTGTGCAGCTTTTCGGCACTTTCAGTTTGCCGAGTACAGTTGCATTTTCTCCGGTGGCAGCGTTTTCCTTAGGACAGTTAGTGCAGAGGTACGTTCATGCTCACTGGAAGGACTAGTATTTCCTGTGCTGTTTGCTTCCCGTGGGGATAATGTGAAAAAGTTGGCTTTTTAACCTCCATGGTGCCCTGCCTCACACCGCCCCCTGTCTGTTCACCACAGCACTGCACCTACCTCGTCACTGTCCAACTTCTTGGCCTTCATCAGCCTCTGGGCTTTATCATCGTCGGAGCCTTCGTCACTATCTGAGGAGTAGATCCTCGCTCGCTCCTCTGGAATAGACACAAGAAAAAGGAGCGTATTTATTAGACCTCAGTTATTTTAGAAAAACATTGCAACTTGTTCCTCATTCTCACCTCTTAGGCCTCCTCCTCCTTTGTATTTGCTCTTGATGGCCGCCAGGCTGATGGCCTCCTCGCCCTCCTCCTCGTCGTCATAGCGGTCAGGCTCCAGGTAGCTGCTGCTCAGGCCTCTCTGGTGCTGCTTCTCCCTCATCCTCCTCTGTTGGGACTCTCTGCGGATAGACGCTCGCAGCCGCTCCTCTTCTTTCTGTCACGAGAGACACCATAAGGAATTGTTATAAAAGGACCGACTTCCAGTGACTTCTCGTAACAGAAGCTATGACGTGGTCTCTTGACATTTTAGATAAATTCACGGAGAAAAGACCAATGCTTTATTTGATTTAAGTTTTTAAACAAAGAGGGGCCTCTGTTAATCCTTGATCAGTTTGGGATCTAGTGAATTTGGAGGCCAGGTCAACACCTTGTTCTGTTTTTCTGAGTTGTGTTTTCTAAGCCTTTTTTTGTGTGTATGTGCCAAGAACTTGCACACTGACACGCAAACTTTGCATCAGACTAGACAAGTCCTACATCAAGAACACGCTGCCTCAGAGGGGGAATCGAGAACATGAGCGATGCTATCAGCGGTGCTTGTTTGGGCTGACAGTAAATCCACAACAGCATCCCAGACTCGCTAACATTGTTTCCATTTCACTGACCGCTGCACGACCTCGTTGTGTAAGCCCGTCGAGTTATGTCTTTATGTAAGGGGGCATGATGCTGGTCAACAAATGGCCTCATGCAAACTTTATTTGGGCTGTGAGGTAACAAAAAGTATTCTCGGACAGGGCTGCGGACACATAAACGGGACAGGCACTGTTAAGTCACCTTGATCATTTCGTTGCGATGCGACTCGGGATCTCTTCCAGCCATGGGAAGGATTCTGATCTTCTGCGTCTTGGAGCAGCGGTCAGCAAGAGACAGGGTCATCTTCCTGTGGGTGGCGCTGTCTGTGGAGTGGGGCCTGAAAATAACAAACCCACCAATGTCAGATTTTAAAGCAGTACTTTCCCCCAGTACTTTTTTCTTTAAATATAAATATGCATTGCAAAAAAGAAGCTATCGATGTATCTTTCCACACCTATTTTAGCACACACTCATTAAAAATGCCGTGTGAAGTTTTTACTATCAACATGGAACAATGTTTTTATGAGCGTATGACTGCGTTTCTCTCTTGCACACGGGCCACGTGAAGCATCTTCCTGCCAACTGTTTCGTGCTCGTCTGCTGATTGACAGTAAACAAACAAAATAGCTAAGCTGCTTTCATAGTTGATGGAAGTCCAGCAGTACGGAAGCATGGCTTTGATTTATACCTGAGCGTGAGCTTTCAGCTGACAATACAACCTCACGTTGTTTTTGAATGCTTGTGCAACGGCAGACACAGTAAACATGAGCAGCATTGCAGTTTCATCTTCGGCAGTTTGCTAATGAGTAGCAAGAGTCTATGTACGTAGGTAGCATAAATTGGCCAAAGAAATGTTAATATTCAAAGCTCATTTATGCCTCTGTGGGACATAGCCTACGCCGGTGCACTCGTCAGTCTGTCCTGCTCTGTAAAAACGGCACCCTAACGCAAGTCGGTGCTTTTGTTTCTACTTCCTGCTTGACTTTAAACTATGGCGACTGAAAATTTCGCTGGAATTACGCTGAAATTTCCCCAAACACAAGTCCTACAAACGTTTGTATCTCCGAACCTCCTCAGTTAACCTTTCCTCGATGTGTTCCGTCTTTATTGATCCGAAACAATCGATTAGAAAATTGCGGAGATGGAGAAGCAGCCGGAAATACTTAAAGCGGAAACACGCCGCTACCAAGCGGACCAATCACATCTCTTGCGGTCTGCGTCGCTGCTGCATGTAGTTACATTTCTGGGGAGGTGCATGTCAGGCTACGGCGCTTGGGTCTGTGCTGTCGACGTAACTACGGCGTGATATTGACACAGAAGCCTAAACCGCCTATTAAAAAAAAAATCATCTTTGCTTTAAGAGGAAGGAAACTAAGGTTTGTTGGCTAAAGTAAGGACCCAGCGTGTTGCTGAGAAATACTAAATGCCAACATAAATGCGTTGGTTTGAACTCACAGAAGCAACCGTTTTCCACATTCCACACAGACCATAAGATCCTTGACTTCTCCGTAGTTAAACAGTCTGTTTATTGTTTTTGGTGCTTCGTTTCGGTTTCAGTGGAATCAGCGTGTTATTCCGTTTATGTCTGCATATTGTAGATGCCAACGTTTATTGCTGCCTAAGCTCAGTCATTTTCTAATAAAAATTTCAGCCGTTCAAAACAACTCGTCAGCCTTTATGCAGCATTAGAGACGTGGATGCCTGAGGAAACTATTTTTTAAAGTTGCTTAAAGCTTTGACCCTAATCCTAATCAAAACTCAGATGATAATACTCGATCAGGACAAATAGTAATGTTCTCTCTGTGGGGCATGGAGGGCTGTCGTACGCTGAGGCAGGTTTGGCCGGGGTCCTACTAGACGCATGTGGTCTGAAAAAGACAGAACGTTCAGGTGGACTTGGGGGCACTAAGAGGCTTACGCTGTTCTTACTGGGAGAAAAACTGGGCAGCTTGCACAAGGTGATTCGGAGACTTACGGCATAAAGAACATTTCTGAACGCAGCTTAAATGAAGGGGGCTATTGTTGTTGTTTGGAAGCAGACGGTGCTTGTTTAGCGCATGTTCTGCTGTCAGGGAGCCACTCAGCGGGCGACTCTGCCTAGCAACTCACAGTTTACGCCTCAAGAGAAAACGCCTCCGAGCGTGTCCTGATTGTAGCCTGTCACCAGCACGACAGTGGCATGTTAGTGCGTTACCTGAACGTGAGCTTGGTTTTGAACACAGCCTGTCCCTGCAGTCCAGTACCCTGTCGGATGAACAGGTGGTTGTGGTCTCCCTGGAGGGGAGCTTTGTAAACATCAAACACTTCGTTCCCCAGATGGAGGGACATGCTGCGGACAGAACGGGGAAACTTAAAAAGCATGTAGAGCACATCGTGTTCACGTAGTCTCCAACCAACAACACAACGTCCAGATTGATACGATACACACCTCCCATCGGACCACTTGACGATGCGCGCATTGCTCTCTCGCGTTTCGTTTCCCTCCTCGTCTCTCTTGACTCTCCACCGGATTGTGTTCTCCACCTGCAGGAGAAAAGATGAAACTGTCACTCTCAAATGATCATTTCAGTGCATTTCATTCTCAGCCCACAAAGACAGCTGCGTACCTTCAGTTTGAGCCTGGTCCGACCCTCTTCGTCCAGCATTTCTTCATCCTCGAATTCATCCTCATAGTACTGAGGATCAAAGGGCCTACAAAAGACAGATTGAATGGAAGTTACACAGATGCTTTTACCTCCATTAATCGTCCTTCTTCCATCCCTCTTTTTTTCTTTCCCCTACATTTCAAGAGGACATAAGTGTTGTTATTGCATTTCTTTACAGTGTCGAGTTTCTGACCTGGGCTCCACAGACAGGAAGTTAGGCAGCTTGACGAAATAAAGGTCAGACCCCAGGTCTGTGCTGACTTTTGGGATCTCGACTTCAATGCGGGTTTCGGGCGCCGGCTCCTCTTCAGCGTGCTCCCCCTCCATCCCATCCTCAGTATCCTGCACACACACACACAGAGGGAGAAAGAGAACGTTAAACACTGTATGATTTAATGACCCATGATAATAGGGATCAGCTCTGAGAGGATTAGCGAAAAAGGCTCTGAGAAAAAGTGAGTTGGGGACCCTTATAAAAGCGACTCTGCATGATTAAAGAAGCTGAGTGCAGGAAGGAGCAGCAGAGTGAGAGGTTACCAAGGGCTGTCCCGGCGTCGGAGGCTTCTCTGCATCGCTGTCTGAGGAGATGTCGTCAGCTTCTCCAAACAGGTCGTCTGCTGCGGCCTTCTTAGCTGCGGAACAGCACAGACTCATTTAAAGTGCAATAAAGCGTCACATTGAGCTGCAGCAAACAGAACTTTTTTATTAGTAGCGAGTTTTTTGCTCAAGCAGTGTCTTACGTTTGCTTGATCCGACATCGCTGTCTGAATCTGAATCGGAGGCAGCTTTCGCTTTGGTTTTCTGTCTCAGAAAATCATCTTCACTGTCACTGCCCTTTGGAGACTCTGAAAAAATGAAATCAAAACATACAAGAATATAATTTCCACAGTTCAAAACCAAAGATGAAGGACACATGAATACAGGAAAAGGTTCATAACAGCGTGCAAAAAGTCTAAGAGGAAAATTAATCTCATATTAATCTCAGAGCTCAGGATAAAATGTTCACATATGGCCTTAATCCAAAAACCCTTAATGTGTAAAGATTAACACGGGCTAATGCTCCAGTTCTGTTTTTAACACAGACAATAGCCATACCCGACTTCCTATTCCTCGGCCCCTCGTCGTCAGAGTTCTCTCGTTCTTCGTCAGAGTAGCGGCGCTTCTCCTCCTCGTCCTCCGACTGGTCGCTCTTGATGCCTCCCTCCCACTTTTCGTCGTCCGATTGGTTCTCCCTGCCCGAAGCTTCCCCTTCGGAGTGAGGGGTGCCTGGCCCCGACTGAGGAGTCCTAGGATCACTGTGCATACTGGTTGAAGAGGAACACACCGAAAGAAATACATATCAAGAAAATGTGACAATAAATAAACGTCATTCACCAATTATCAGAAAATATGTTTTAACTGATTAGTATTGCTCACTGTAGACCGATTTATTTCATGTTTATACAGTCTACTCTGCACACTTGGTTTAAGAGTGACCCCTACCGACCCCAAATAGTCAATACATGGATGGACAGATGTGACATCGTTTGGTGGGTTTGGGGATTTAATTCGGACTTATTTCTAAAATGATATCATTAATAAACTCACAGCAGGGTTTCCCACACAACCTTAAAACCACGACGGCCATGGTCTCGTAACGATTCGGAAACATTTAATATATCACAATATACAAGTCTCTGTGTATCTCTTATAAGCACCAATCTCTCTTCCCCTTTTATCCTGGGTGCGTTGTCGTACCTCCTGTCTGAACGAACGCTGCCCCTCTCAGAATGAGGGCTTCCGCCACCGGACATCCCGCTGCCGCCCGGGCTTCCTCCGTCCGACCGGCGGCCCCCCTCGTCCTCATCTTCATCCTCGTCTCGATGGTCGCGCTCCGAGCCGCTGTGCTGCTCCGCATCCGAGTGATCGTTGTCCCCCTGGTCGGAGTGGACGCTGGCGTCCGACTGGTTTCCCGACCGTTCCGACTGGTTGTCGCTGCCGCTGTGTTGACTGTGCTGCTCATCCTCGCTGTCGTCTCCGAACAGCTCCTGTTGAATAGAAGGAAAGGTGAGTATGTTTAGATTGTGGACAGATCATCACACACACAACCCTGCTACTAGAGGCATACTGTATCATCAGATTCTACATGTACGCTTTAGTCAGATGTATGTATCTATGACAGATGTATGTTTATCTTGTTTCTCCTGCTGTTCTCTGCTCTCTTTTCTGTCCCTTCCCAGTCGGCCTTATGCACATGGGTCCCTCCATATGAGCTAGGCTTTGAATACTTGAGAGGCTGCAGAACATGCCCAAGCTAACAATTACACAATTAATGATTTCCAGGGAGTGCACGTACCAACCATACACTTTTTAAAAGAGACTACAGTCACAACAGCCTCAGGAAGAAATCAAAATACTTGCTTGTCTATTCGGCAACTCGTGCTACATGTGGTTAACATTCGCAACTCACATTCCTCTTTTTGCATACACATCATGTAGGCAATGGTATTCAGCAATTGTTTAAAATGACAGAGTTGTCGATTTAACTGACACGTGTTTCTATTATTTTGACAAGCACATTTTAGTCAGTGGACTAAGCTACATACCAAAACAGTTTAGTGTTTCATTCAATACACTTTATCAGCATTACAGACGACATCCTCCAAAATAATCGTCCAGTTGAATTACCACCTTTCTGACACTGTTTCTACATAAACCAACCATTATAATGGTCATGAAGGGGGATTTAAAATATGTTTGTTTTCACCAGTGTAAATAATGTGTCTAATTTAAGCTCTTAATTACCTTGATAAAATGGCAAGATTGTTTCTTAGGGATTTTTTTCTTTTCTTGGTGCATTAGTAAGACAGAACTAATCACTACTTTCTTGTCTGTACACCGTTATTTCTCCTCAGAGATCATTACTGCAGCTATAACACCTCTACCTCACTTACATGTTGATTGTGACTGAATTTACATGACTAAATTATATCACTTATTAACTGATTCTTGGTTGTGTGCCACACTAGGGGACAATGAATGCTCTAGTGTTGTCTGCAAAGACATAAGAAGAAATGCATATACCTTATTCATACTGGGCTTCCCTGCCTCCTGGCCTTCGTCGTCGTCATCATCATCCCGGTCCCGCTCGCTGTCACTGCCGCTGCCTGAGGCGTTGCTGGCAGATCGGGGTCTCTCCTGCTCCGAGTCTGAACCGGAGCCAGAGCCCGACTCTGCAAAGTGGTAAAGAAGACCGTTTTACTTCTGGTGAACAGTACAAGTCATCACATCACAACTGGTGAATGTTGCTGTGGCTAGGTGACAAAACTTGATTGATTTCTCATGTGCATTTAAAACTTCCTTAAAAGCACTAATGTGTCTATGCTTTCACACAAAACTCAAATGTATGGTCGTCTTTAATTGTGATGTTTAGTGATCAAAGCTAATGTATTCCTGTTTTTATTATATTACTGGCTAATTAACAGACTTGCATAGATTATTACACAGCTTTTGCAGTGATATCCCCTTAAAATCTACGTGCATATCACGCCATTTTATCTGTTTTATGGCAATATTGGCTTTTTAGTTCATTCTATGTTTCTGATTGTTTTATTTATTAATTAACTGTCCAAGAAATCTATTTAATTTCAAATATAATATAACCACTTTTTTTTGTTAAGTTAAAACACACATTTAATTTAAAGCTGAGCTGCACAATAACAGATTAGATCATGAATTAGGTAAATAATCTAAGTTAATGTTGATGCAGTCGTAAGTTTTCATGAAGCTATAACACAGGAAGACTCTTGTCCGTTTCATAAATATACAGATTAATCTAGCTCGTTAGAAACAAAGTAAACTAACGAGTAAAATGAATTAATAACAGAAGATAAGTAAATCTGTTTTAATCAAAGCTAGTGTTAAGAAAACATTTAGAAATTAACGTGTTTTTATGCACCGAGCTCATGTTCACCACCAGTGTAGCGTTCACGGTCCACCGGGAAAAAATTAGTTTTTCAGTCTGGACAAGCTTGATACTCTGAATAAGACAACTTCACAACCAAACACGACAAACAAATGGATGAGAGACAACGATACCTCGCTGGTCATTGTCGCTGTCCCCATCACTCCCGAACAATTCATCCATGTCCGCCATTTCTTCCGAACCGTAGTAAAAATGTGACCTACCGGAAGTGATCGCTCGGCTTTGAGGAGAAGTTTCACTTCCGGGTCAAAATGAGAACCGACTTGATGGTGTAATGAGCGTTATTAAACACGAGAGGGCGATACACTCACTTAATAAATATAATAGTAATAATAATAAATATATCCTTTATTATAAAAAGTAGTTTATCCCCAGAAAAATACAAATACCAAAGAAAGAAACGAATTTAAAACGCACAGACGCAGGTAGACAATGAAATATACAACCCCATGCCCAGAGATTAGAAATATATTAGAAATATAAAAAAAGCAGAATCACTAAGCAGCAAAAAATGTATGTTGTTATTATTTTATCACAGTCAAGACAATAGAAAAGCAGTTATTTCATGGAATTAGTAACGTATTATAAAGTGCATTATATTGTGCATTACTATCTGTGATATCACAGTTAGAATGGAAAGATGTTTGCCTTCTGCTATGTTATTGTTTGTTAACAGCATGACTTTCTGTTGCTTGTAACTGTATGTAATTGATTATGAATGCAGCCTGTATGATGTGTCTTTGAGTGTAACAGCAGCAGCAGTGTCTATGGTTCACAATAGTAACATCAAAAGTAGCATCAACTTATCGTGGACAACAGATAAAAACATGATTTATAAATGGTAAACCTGAGACAGACATGCAAGAGGTCGAAAAGAACATTATATAGTTGTTATGTCTTCTTAATTTAACTTGTCGTCTTGTCTGTTCTTGCTATGTTCTCAAGTGATCAGACCGCAGCTGTGAGTTTTTATTGATGTTTTATACGCCAGATGGTGAAACAGTGAGTCTCGTTTTCCTCTCAGACAAAGTCTGTGCTACAGAATACATATAAAACCTCTCTCAGCGTAATGTTTCTTAGAGGCAGGAGGTACTGTATTATAAGTTAGGAAAGATAATAGATAAACCATGTTGACGTGTAAGTGTACTGTGTCGCCCTGCTGTACCTTCATCTGATATGTACTGATTCATGAACAGAGATCTGCTGTATAGAAGATGCAGATCTGGTGCAAAGGTGGTTTAAAATTACAGCAACATATGCTTCCTCTCATTACTTAAACTCTTTTAGGTGATTACTATCATTCATCTTCGGTATGTTTTAGCTCTACGCAAAAGTTTCTGTGCTAGAAGCAAGGCATCTTGTTACAGTGCACATATTGTGTGAACCAAGAGGGTACATGAAATTCTATATCCACTATTGTGTAACACAGTGTAGTACAAAAAAAAAAAAAAAACAACATCAAAAAAATGGATGAGCTCTCCATGAGCTATACAAGTAATTGGTTAGTTAAGGTTTTAGTTTACTCAATGCATATACTGTAGATATTGTTGTTTTGTCTTGTAGTATGACTAATCAAATTAAAAGAATATGAAGATATTGAATAAACAGCCATGAAAGAATAAATGGCACAAGTAATTTATTTATTAAGATATTTATTTTATTAGTCCTTTATTAAGATTTAATTTAATTTTATTTAATTTTATTTTATTTTATTTTATTTTATTTTATTTTATTTTATTTTATTTTATTTTATTTAGTTTAATTTAATTTAATTTTATTTTATTCATTTTATTTTATTATAACGTCTCCCTATCTCTCATTCGATTGGTTTCTGTTGATAAAGAGGCGGGATCATTCATTCCATTGGTTCAGCCCCGGCATACTCTCTTCCTATTGGCTAACTCGGGCGCCACTCAGGCAACGCTTCGTTTCCCTCTTCCTGTGTTACCGCCCTTGGGTTGAGTGAGAAATCAAGCTCAGAAGATATCGCAATTCATTGGGAGGACTTAGGTTTTTTTGGACACTCCGTAGCTTGGTCCTATTAGTCTCAGGTAAGGCAACAGATAGCACCGTGGGCTTTGAAATTAGTACATTAATCCAGTCGCACGTGACAGCCGTACACTTTTAAACGCTGTCACTTGCATATGTTCTCAGTGGCCGCCTGGTTTAGCTTAACGGCTACCGAGTTGAGTCAACTGCATATGTTAGCATGTTAGCTTCTACATCTGAACGGGCTGATTTGTATGGTGTGTGTGTGTGCTGCATCCGACAAATGTTGCTAAGTTACCTGAGAAAGTGTCCCATGGACCGGTTTTGTCTGGGTTTAACTGTGTATTAGCTAAGAAATATATGTGGTTGCTTTTGCTCGGCGGCGATGATTAACGATCAACATGTTTACTGTCAATGTGGGAAGCAAACATGTCAAGAACGGGTTAGCTTACGTTATTCCGTAGCCCCCTGTGTCTAGATGGGCGAGGGCTCCTAAATTACCACCAGAGTAACACACACTTAATGTATGTAGTTGTCCTATATCATGTTTTATGCCCTCAGTAGCTCAGTATCAGTGTTGGATTTATTTAATCTGAGCTGCCCATCTATCTTATCCAGACAATACATTGTGCAGACAGGGCATGAATGCAATCTTTGTTTGTCTTAGACAAGAGGTTGTGTATTTTAAAGGACATACTTTTAGTGGGATGACTCACACCAGTGTGGCGGTCATGGGAAAGGCTGTGGCTTTATCAGCTGTTTTACCTGTTGGTGAAGTGTAAGGTGGTTGTACTCGTGTCAGCTACTGTTAACACTCCCTGTTCAAGAGTTAATACAAAAGGTTTATGAGATAATTAACAATGGCATTTTGACCAGCAGGCCTCTGTGGTGACTAAAGGGTGTGGTACTAGTCTTGAGGAGGACGTCTGCTCAGGGAAGTGTGGTTTTCCCCTTTAAGCCTGCAGGCGGGTGGCCACTTGAAGCTGAAAAGCAGGTATCAAGTGGAATTTGGTGTTGACTGCTGACATGGCATTTTTTGGCGCCTGCTGTACCACTAGGCTCCTCAGATTGATGTGTGTTTAATCTGTATACTTTTCACCGTAGACTGAGCATGAGGGCAAGGCACTCCTTGAAATCTGTTCTCATTACATAATAACGTGGTGTCTATCTTGAGTGTGCGCGTTGAAGGGAAATATACAAATGATTTGTGTTTGTTGGAGAAACACCCTACTTCCTGTGTGGCCCTTTGTCTCACTTGTGCAAGAGCTGGAGGGAAAGAAATGTTGAATGAGCAACATTTATTCTCTAGACACATATGTCGTCTTCCTTATATACTGCAGTGACGATCCCTCTCTGACATTCATCGTTTCATGTGGGCACCTTAGGAGACCAAGACAGAAGCCATTAAGGAGAAGTGAGTAACATCAGGGCGGAGAAACGAGTAACACTGGAGGAGAGTAGGTGGGAGGAGGAAGTACAGAGTCTTGTCCCATGGGTAGCATAGCTGGGTCATTCTAACTATAGTCTTTTTGTGTGTTGTCGGGGCGGTGTGCTATAATAATGCATTACCAGTCGGTGTTTCCTGTTCATATTTGAGCTTCGTGTTGCTCTTCCCCCAGCTTCTGCCTGAGATCTAAATAACTCTTGACATTCTTGAAAACTTAAATAAACCCTGAGATAATGTGTGTTGTTGCTGCTAAGTGTTATATAAGGGCTTTGCACCTGATATCTGATATGAGACACCATCACTTATTGAAATAAGATAGTGTCTCACTATTTGACATGAAACCTGTTCATGTATTTCACAGTGGAGATACTAATAACAAAGGTAGAATAATGTATTGTACAGGTTGTACTCCCCTCTTTTATAACCTAATTTGCAATTTTCAAAAAACTACCCACTTTTTTTTTGTTGCAATGCGAGACTTTATCCACCATTGGAATAATTTTTGTGTAAAACATGGTTTAACTTTGTAAATGTACTTACACACCTTATACAGGGTTCCCACGTGTCCTGGAAAACCTGGATAACCTGGAAAATGATTGACCAATTTTCCAGTCATGGAAAACATATGGAAAATGAGAAAAAAGGTCAAACGTCCTGGAAATTATTAAATTATCCTGGAAAATTATTTATCCTCCCCCTGCCTTATGAGCGAATGCAAACGGGTTAAAAGTTATGCGCATGCATGTCTTCTGGGCAACATAAGGCACAGAGCTTCTCTGCCTCTAGCCAGCGCAGCGCCCCACGTGACACTACCAGCAAATCAAATTTGATTTTGTCGCTAGCTTTAGCACAGAATTTCTGGCTTTAGCGACTTTTCAGACCCCGCTCCTAGAGACAAAACTCGGGACTACGGTAAGTTGAAAAGTGCCAGTGTTGCTAGTATCATTGAGCGGGACAGGGGAATGTATTAGTGTATGACATGATAACTTGTCTCTGTAGCAGCTGAAAATGTCCTGGAAAAGTCCTGGAAAATAATTTCAGGTTAGGAGTGGGAACCCTGTTATAATAATGCTTATCATTTCATACTGTTTATTGCAGTTTTGGTGGGAAAAATAAGCCCAAAATATCCAACGTGTTAAATTGTTTTTCTTCTGTCCAGTAGCCTGAGTGTACAGGTCAGTGGAGGAAAGCTCAAGGTGAGCGCAGAGTGTGCAGACAGGTTTGCAGCATTATTGGCTTCGAGCCATCTGTTGTCTTGAAAGATTAGCAAGCAGGAGAAAGGAATCAATCGGAATTGACTAATGGAGCCTCTCGGTGTCTCCACCTCGGCCTGAGCCCACCCACTGTCGTCATTATCCCTGTCTGCTTGCTTCCTTTCTCCTCTGTCTTCTGTCTCTTGCTGGAGACAGTGGCTGTTATTGTAAATCTGGTGATTAGTGTGTCAGTAAAGTGGAAAGTGAGAGAAAGTTGGCTGATGTGGTAAAGAGTATTTTGAGCTCATCTCATAAGAGCATTATGTTTGTGTGTCTGTGAGCGCACACGTGTGTGACTTGCGATCATCTCAGGCTGTAGTCTCTGGTTTTTCATGATCCTGTCCAGAAACATAATATGCATTTCCTTCTGCTCACCATAAGAGTTTGTCTGGGGAAATTAACTTAAATTAGGACCAGTTAGTGATAAATCATGCGTATGATGCCAGAACAGTCACCTGGAAAAGTAAATAAAGTATTAGTCTGGTCATGAGGCTTTTTTTTTCCTTATATTCCAAGCATATTTCTAAGATTGTGGAAAATTGGCTTTCCGTAAAGGCTGAATGAATTCATAATTACTGTCTGACTACAACAGATGAACAAAACTCCTTTTTCCAGAAGCATGCGTCAATGGCTTGTGACAATATCACGAGAAACAAATCCTACTGCTGCTCCGCGAGCACAGCACAGACGACCAGTGTTTTGTTTGCAGCACGAAGGATGATTTTCATATGATTTGGTTGCATAACATATTTAGTCCTCCTAACATTACAGTTTTATAGTGTATTCACATAATATTCCAAGCTGAGGTCTTCACTGGGGCATCCATTTACCATTAGCTCAGCTTGAATTCTGCTGATTTCCTTCCTCGCTGTTGGCGGCAATGATACGAGAGATTTCCGGCGTGAAGGCATCTTTAAAATGATCTGATCGGATTGAGCGTGGCTTAGCCGGATCTTTCGGATTTGTTTCCGTCTGCCGCAAACCAAGACCAAATGTTGGAGAACGTGACTAAAATGTTTATTTTCGTGGAGGTGCTTTACAGAACTGAGAAGAGATGTTTGTTGTATAATGCTTTTTTTTTTTTTTTATAACGCTGGTCTAAGGAGAATTATGATTTAGTGTTTGCTGTGACACTGTAAATATTCAAGTTAAACTATACACCACCGAGCTGTTTATAAATAGGTTTCAGTCTGGATATTTATTTTGTTAAAACCATCCAGCTGTAAGTGTTCTTCGTGATGAAAGCCGGTGTACTTATTTACTTTTGCTCAATCAAGAAGGCCCGACTGTTATGTATAAAAGTAAAATCTTTAAGGAATAGCTTAGAGGCAGGTATTTATTTCTTAATGCATTGCAGAGCTGTTAAACTCTCACGCATATAGTTCTTTGTAGTTAATGCAGTTGCACAGAACAGCCCTGATCTAGCAGAATACAAATAAGAAAAAACAAGAAATTCTTGTTTATTTACAAAACATGCAACAACAACAACAAAAAAAAGAAGTTGGATTAGGTCTCACCAGTAGCACACATGATAGTTCTGTACTTACATTGTTTTCCAAGGCCTGATTAAACTTGTGTACAGTAAAACAGTAAACTCAGATTATTATTGTAGATCATAACATTCACACGCTGTGATTAAAGCAATCAGTGCTGACATTTGAGCCCGGCTTCATATGCTGACGCTCGCCCTTGCAATTCGGTTATGACTCCCGTAACCGTTTGAGAGATGAATGTGAGTAGCTGCAGGGGAGTAATGGACGAGGTGAGGAGAAGAATTAGCCCGGGACAGAGCCTGGATTGTGGATCCAGAGCGAGAGAGACACAGGCGGGGTCGCTCTCTTCAGGGAATTCTCTGGACTGGAGAAATTAGTCAGGCAGCTCCGGGGAAATGGTGCTACATGTTGAAAAAAATCCTTGGCTGAACCGCGGAGTTAAGTTTGTTTTCCCACTTGTCACTGAGTTTTAGAGATGGTGCCGTATTTCACAGTTACAGATTTTGGGCATCTAAAGGCAGAAACTGCGGCAAGATTCCTTATTTCAATTACTGGTAAAGTAACTAGTTAAATAAGCATTAATAATAGTTTATACACAAACTCTCACACTTGTAAAATAACTTGTGTTTGCAACACATGATTATTTAGGCCAGTGTGAGTGGACGGTGTACAGTAAGTGATTTAGAGAAAAACCATCTGTGGAGTCCTACTGGGAAATGATGAGGTCGTGTAGTGTTCAGACTGTGGCGTGGGAGCGGGAACTGAAGGCTGGAGCCTCTTCATGTTGTTTGACAGGACACACACTTCAAACTCAATCACTTATCTGAGCTTTATTTAATCAGAGCTTCATTTTATCTTAACTATGAAGTTATGTTCACGCCCTTCAGTCTCAAAAGAAAAATATACACTTGCACAGCCGTATCCATTCGAATTAATGTCTTTTGTGTCTTGCACAACTTTGGGGCACATATATGTAGTTTGCAGTGATCCTTATGGGAGCGATCACGTGACTCCTCCGAGCCTGAGAAAGTTCTTCCTTTGTTCCAGCTGTGTGTGTGTGTGTGTGCATTGCATCATTGCAAGGCCTTATTATCAAGCCCATCTGTGATCAACTATTGTTTCACAGGGATGAGATAAACAATTCCCTTTCATTGTTTGGATCAGCTAACTTAAAGGGAACTTTCCATCTCTCATCATGCGCTTTCCCTCGTGTTTTTTTTTTCAGGTCGCCTCTCCCTGGTCTGGAGCAGTAAGCCCGAGAAGAATCAGCGTGGCTGTGTTTCAGTGTTGCTAAGCAAGCTATAGCCAGCACCATGGCGTTGTCGTTTAAGAAGGATCTGGAGAAGTACAAGGATCTGGACGAAGATGAAATCCTCAACAAGCTGTCGGCGGAGGAGCTCAAACAGCTGGAGACGGCCCTCGAGGAGATGGACCCTGAGGTCAGGGCTCGGTGAGGGTTGGAGGAGCTCCAGGGCTCTTTAGTGGGAGGAAGTTCCTGTAGCCAAGGGATTTAATGGAAAATGGCCAATTTAAAACAAAAGAGTTCATGTTTTCATAAAGCTAGTAAATCTATTGCAGCCATTATTCATTTTCCCCAGTAAGAGACAAGTTGTAAACCTGAAGCTTTCACAACTACCCCACCTAACTGTACTCTTCTTGTTGAGGTTGTAATAAGTCAGTTGGATTTTCTACTTATACCCCCTCCAGCCACACGTACCACTCATAGCCTCTGTGGTTGGGAAAATAATAGCAGCATCAGCTCTGTCAGTACATTGTGTTTGTTTATTTTGTGTGAGGAAGAGGCCGCAGAGTATAAAGAAAGCCCTCCCAATCCCTTTGATGTTTTATTCAAATTCCATCTAAACAGAATGAGACAAATCACCCTAGAGGAAACAGTCCACAGCAGTGGGAAAATAATTAACCTCTGCAACTCATGTCGTTAGTACTGCATTTGGTTTTAGTTGCTGCAGTGTTCACAGGCTGCCTCAACTAATTTTTTTTAGATTTCAACATTTCTTTATCTACTTAAGCCTGGGTTATACCTTCGCAAGGGATCAATGCAGAGCCTATGTTGGTGTAAGCACTTATACATCTGTGCTTGTGTGTCGGCTGTTAAGCAGCTTTGTTTAAGGATGAAATAAATAAATGCTAAACAACAGTTTTTACAGCTTTTGCCGTTTGCGTCACTGCAACGCTTAGTTACATTACATAAATAGCGCTTTACTGGCCCTACAAAAAAACAATCCACAACCAGTTTCATTTTTGTGTTAGTCTTTATGGCAGTGCATCAAGTTAAACTAGTTCACAAAAATCTTATTTCCTGTTTGAGGAACTTGTAATTCATTGTTATTTTCCATGAAATAGTCGGCCAACTACCACACTCACACTGAAGGTGCAAGGGATGTATTGGCATTCAGTTGCAGCTCTTCATCTGACAGAAGTTTGTCAATGTGCCAACCATATTATTTAGCTTTTAGTCCACATCGATTGTTTATTCCTGCATTCTCCTTAATGCATGATATTTTTCACAATTTGCACGACTGCATGTTTTTTCACTCTTAGACGATATTATCCAGCATTTACCAGAACGTAGATACAGGAGTTTGTAGGGAGCATTTTGACGTGTCCATCAGTTGACAGGTCTAACGTGGCTCCTCGTCTCCTCTCCTCAGAATGCTCTCCTCCCAGCGGGTTTACGTCAGAAGGACCAGACGTCTAAGGAGGCTACAGGATCTTTCAACAGGGACCGTCTGCTCAAATACCTGGAGAAGGAAGCCATGGAGTACAAGGACAGAGAGGATGTAGTGCCCTTCACTGGGGAGAAGAAAGGTGCGTCTTCTTTTAAAGTTGCCCTAATAGAACTACAGACCTTTGGTCAAAGAGGAACCAGTTGTGACTTTTGATTTAAAGAAACTCAAGATATATTTTGAGTGTCATTCCTAAATCAGTAATCCCACCTGTTACGAGGTGCTATCACGTGTTAGTACTGTAATTCTCAGGGGATGAAGATTCAAGGTCCAGCTGTGTATGTATCAGCAGCAGTAATTACTGTTCTGCTGTCTTTGCAGGTATTATTAATGCATGTCTGCTCTTATGCAACATAGAGCAGTGTGTGGGGGAGGTGTGCTTGTACCAGGGAATAGGAGGTAGTGAGTGGCAAGGGAGAAGGAAAGTTTGGTCAAATTGCTTCAAACTACGTTAGATTGTACTGAGTGAATTTACTTTATTTAGTCACTGGTTCAGCTTTGAGATATTATGACTTGTTTGGTTTGCTTTAGTCTGAGGCTCAGGCTGCTGTGTCCATTTGCTTTATCAGAAGAAGCATCTATGCGTTTCTCAACAGGTTTTGTTGGATTCTTAAATCAGTCTCTAAATAACCTCTTGGTTCAGAGGTTGAATGTGCTCAGCATTTCAGTAACATCTTGATGTCATAAAAGTAATGATTCATTCTGCAGCCATTTAAATTGGTTATGCAATACTCACAGTTCTTTAATCTGTCTTTTTAGCTGGCAACTGTTCTTATAGTAGTACTTCTGAAAGTGCGAAAAGACTCAAGACATGTGGAATTAATCATCGCCGCAATCTGTGATATCATATAGTTGTCTGGCCGAGGGGCAATATACAAGACAGGGGATGTTTGTGGCAGGAATGTTCCTTCCTCGCAGAACGGTGAAATTAACACCCACTGCTGAACCAGATGGGATTAACGTGGCTATATAAACTGAAATAAACTCAGTTTCTCAAGAGAAACTTGCTGCGTTCAAACAGGTTACACAAGACATTCTTGCACGTATCTTTAGGAATCTTTCAGAAGAGACAAGTGATGCGTTTATTTCCGGGATGGCGTGGCAGAAACCCAAGAGAAAAGTGAGCAGAAACAATACTCTGTCGGAAGTCTTTTCCCGAGGACGGAATTCCTTTTCTTGGTCTCTCCAGAGACTTAAAAGCTACTCCCGCGCTGTAGAGGAAATATGGAACTGACATCTTCCCCTGACCTAACAGTGGCCTGTTGGAAATTATACTCCATCTGTGTGTGTGTGTGTGTGTGTGTGTGCTTTCTATGACAACATGGAAAACTCCCATCACTGTGGTGGTTCTGTGGAATGCAGATGATTTTCTCCCCCTTGTTATACTCACCCCCTGCTGATAGATAATGTGGTCACGAGTGTTTATGTCTCTAGCTTCAATAACACACGCAAGTTCAGAGGAAAACAGGCCGATTAAGTACCATGGTAACCATTACAAGCCTTTAGCATCGGGCCAGTCCTAATTATTTTACTATAATACATATTGTTTGTATTTATCCCTGCGGTTGATCCTTGGATTTCCTGCAGGGTTTGTCAGTTTTATTAAGTTCTGTTGATGGTGACTGAAGTTAATTATCTTTAGAACAGGAAGAAATGTTGTACGGCACAGTCGGTTGAGTATCAGAACAAAAGGAGAGTACTCGTAGCACTTAAGGCATGCTTTGAAACACAGTGTGCTTGTTGAGGTCACAGTGGAGGCGGGGCTGTTGCACAAGTGAAAACACACGAGCACATAGCAGCACTGCACTGCATTGCTTCCAGCATTAAGTGTTTCTTAGGAATTACATTGCAAATCTTCGCGGTCTTAGGTTAATTAGGAATCATTGCTTTGCTTTTATTTATTTCTTTACATTCCCAGTAGGTCAGATGTTTACATGAGCCTAGTTAGAATTTGGTAGCACTGCCTTTAAATTGTTTAACCTAGATTAAATATATTGGGTAGCCTTACACAAGCTGCTTACAATACGTCATAGGCTGCCTTGATCGCACACACTTTTCAGTTCTGCCCACAAATCTTCTTTGGACTCAAGTAAAGACCTTATGATGGACGCTCGGATACCTCAACCTCATTGTCCTTAAACCATTTTGCCATATCTTGGGATCATTTCCATTTGGAAGACCCATTTGTGACCAAGCTGTAACTTCCTGACTGATTTTGCTACCATATCCACATATTTTTCCTTCCTCATGATACCATGTGTTTTCTGAAGTGCCTCCCACAGCTAATCACCTCCACAGCATGATGCTGCTACCCCCATGCTTCACAGCCGGGATGGTGTTTGTCCACCTCCTCCATTTTCCTCCAGACGGTCATTATGGCCATTTCACTTTAATGATAGTTTTGAAGCAGTGGTATCTTCCCTGCTGAGCAGCCTTTCAGGTTATGTCGATGTGGGACTTGTTTTACTGTGAATGTAGATATTTTTCTGCCTGTTTCCTTCAGTGTCTTCACAGGGTCCTTTCCTGTTGTTGATTTGTAGTTTTTGTACCCAGGCAGTTCATCTTTAGGAGACTGTTTTGGTCGAGTGGTATGGTGGCTGCATGGTTCTTTGGTTTTTTAAGTTGAGTCAGTTGGTAAGATGTGTAACTGAGGTTAACCCATATTGTTTGTACAAAAAAAAAAAGGCAGAACAATTTGAAATGATCTTTTCAGTTGACCCCTATGTGGAATCCAATGCAGTGAGGGATTGTTGGTGTGTTTAGTGTGGTTTTCCCTAGTTGATGTTGTGGTTGAAGGGATTCTTGTAAACTTCCTTATTTGTGGATGCTCTGATTTTTCACAATGATGCAAACATTCAAGATCAGTGACCACAGCAAAATGACAAAATCCTGAAAAGTAAGGCAAGTTGGAAAGTCACGTTCCTTTATTATGTAGTACGGCCAGTGACTACCTGCTCAGATTTTCCTCTCGCAGGCACTGCTGTCAGATTTTCCCTAACATTTTTACAACGTAGACCCCCATTTAGTTAATGATACACGCTCCTCTGGGATCACACAGATGACTTCAGACTTGCCAGTCTCTTGGCTCTGTCTTTCCTCGCCTCTCAAATGTCGCTCAGAGCGACTGGCACAGGATGCTGCCTGATGACTGTATTTACTGTTTTCTCGCTTTCAGGAAGTGCCAGAGCCCCCACTGGGGACCAGTTCTAACCATTTGAGGGGCTTGACTGACTTTGAAGGAGGGCAAAGAGGGAGGGCCTCCTTCACGGGGTGTTTTGTTTAAGGAGACATGCATATACTAGAGAGGCAGCGAATGGCACCCACTGCACAGTCTCTCTGCCCAGTGCAAGTGTTTGCTGCCCCAGCAGTGCAGTTCAGATTAGACTCAAGTCATTGTTGCATGACTTCCTTTGCGCTGTCTGTTTTTTTCCCTTCGATAGGTTACTATGGCAATACCATAGTCGTCAGACAGCCATGGCTGGACTGAGCTCTGCTTGTCTGAATCTTGGGGAATGTTGTATAAAACAGCAGGAGGCTTAGATTTATTTAAACAGCACATTGTTGTTCACACTTCACCTCCTTGTCAGAAACATTACCATAATTATAAACTGGCCTGAACTATTCCTTTTATAATTTGTCAGTGTTCAGTCACAGTGGATGTAGTTGTTTTTAATGCTGACCAAATACAGTAAAACTTCGAAGTGCCAATTTCCTGTTAACGCAAGAAAAGAAATAAAACTTTCAGTAGGCTTTCATGAGTAAAACTCAAGATAAAGGGCTTCAAAGATAAAAGTAAAAGATGTAGTGACTCCAAATAAAAGGTCTGATTAGCATTGGTGTGAATTTGAAAACGTCTGTGTGCGTCTCCGTTATAGATTTGCTTTAACTTAAGCTTGTATTCACACGCACTCCTGCAACAATTGGCATTCATGCTGTCTCATGCCACGACAGGCGAATCTGAGTGGTTTCAAGAAAATAAACGAGTCACAACCAACAGTTGAACGTTTTTTGTAGAAATGGGAGCTGCCTAACATCTCATAAAATGTTCACCTGCCTGCTCGTACCTGTTTGTTTTATCTTTATGGATGTGAAAGTGATTTATTGGCTTTCCATATGTATGAAGACTGAAACTCTTCTGTTCTTCTTTCCCCTTAGGTAAAGTATTTGTTCCGAAGCAGAAACCAATAGACACACGCCAGGAGGAAGTCACAACCCTTGATCCCGAGTTAGAGGAAGCTCTGTCCAGTGCTACAGATACAGAACTGTGTGATCTAGCAGGTAAGAATGAATGAATAAATATAAGATGTCTTTGTTAAAAGGTTTTAAAACTCTGTAAGAGGGTGCCTCTCTAAGCTTTTAGTAGTTGTGAGGACTTTTCAGTCTGCCTGACGCCAGTCTTTGCTGGACAGTAAAACACAGGCTCCTTTCACTGTGTCTCTGTCCCATGGCCCTGTACTTTACTGTGGGTGTTGATAGGGGGAATGAAAAGGCTCCCTGAGCTAAACAGCACCCCTTGTCTTGTGTGCCGTCACTGTGTAGATTTAGTTACCGTCATTTATACTGAACCCATGCTCTGATTCATCAAAACAGTTAGTGAGTCTAGAATTTGCTTTTGTTTGCAGCTATCCTGGGTGTGCACACGCTGGTCACCAGCACTCAGACATATGACGGGACTGGATCTAAAGACTCCTACAACAGTGAGTTCAATAAGGAGTGTAACAGTAATTCAGAAGGACAGAAAGGATCAATATCTTCACATCAGCCTGTGTGTCTTTCCTAGATGTGATCAAAGGGGAGAAGATGAACCCGGTGTTCGATGAGCCTCCCAATCCCACCAACGTAGAGGAAACTCTGCAGAGAATAAAAGACAATGACAGCTCCTTAACAGAGGTCAACCTCAACAACATTAAGGTACACAGAAACACAACCTTTCAGAGTGTGTGTGTGTGTGTGAATGCTTGTCAATCCCCGGACCAATGGCAGTGTGTCTCTGTTGGTTTTCCTCAGAACATTCCCATTCCCACTCTGAAGGACTTCGCCAAAGCCATGGAGAAGAACACGCACGTCAAGAAGTTCAGCCTGGCAGCGACACGGAGCAATGACCCGATCGCTGTGGTGAGAGGGAGTGGTTTACGGTCTTCTATCGGCAGCTATGACTCGTGATTTGTTTCGTCCTCCTTATTCTTCATTCTCCTCCTCCCAGGTGTTCGGTGAAATGCTGCGGGAGAACAAGACGTTGCGGAGTTTGAATCTGGAGTCCAACTTCATCACCGGGGCAGGCGTCAAGGCTTTGGTGGATGCGCTGAGAGATAATGACACACTCATAGAGATCAAGATAGACAACCAGGTACAACCAAGATGAGGAGGGTTTTGTATTGTCATCATTACAGTAACTTTACAAAGGAATATATGGTTTTTCACACTGCGTGGTATAGTAGAAAGTAGTATAGTTTGTATTATATGGCATGCTGTTAAAGAAACTGCCAGCTAACACAAACCACTGCCTGAATAAGACATTTAAGTCTAGCTGAGAGTTTCTAGTAGTATCTAGTATGTCCGTGTGTCCATGAAGTTCTGACTCAGTTGTACAGAAATGTGACCTCTGTGTTTTTGTGTGTACTTCAGAGGCAGCAGCTGGGTACTACCGTAGAGATGGAGATCGCTAAAATGTTGGAAGAGAACAACAGCATAGTGAAGTTCGGCTACCACTTCACCCAGCAGGGGCCTCGGTCCAGAGCTGCCGCAGCCATCACCAAGAACAACGACTTGGGTACGATAACGCGCACACAGCAATGAGAGATTTGTTTAAACTTGCAAGAGCAGGGTGAGCTGTCCTCTCTCACCTCAGCCTCCACCTGATAACTGTTTATATGATAAGTCATTACCGCACTGAAACATCTGTTCAGTTTCTTATTCCCCAAGGCATCGGCCCACAGTGACGACCTCTACTCTTTCTTTTAGCTCCTCCTCCTCCTCCTCCTGTCAGAACAGCGGTAGCACAGGTCTGATGCATGGGTGTGGCTCCCAAGTGTGTCATTGCATCAATCATAACAGCGATTTCTTTCACAGTGTTTGAATGGAGCGTTCACTGCATTAACAATAAGAATACTGACGTAATCTGAGAGTGACGACATGACACTTCTTCTTTTTTTTTCTTTTTTCTTCTTTCCTGTTCACGCTGACACACGCACATGTTGAAATAAGTGTTAGCTTTGACCGCACAGCTCATGATGACTCACTTAGTGTCTTGCCGGTGAACTAACAGGCCTGTGCGATGCAGCCGTGACTTCTGCTCACTCCGCTTTCCCTCTCTAGTCCGCAGGAGGCGAGTGGAAGGGGACCAGTAGGGACGGAGCCCGACCCGCCTCCCAGCCAACCCTGTGCTTCATCTCATCATGTGGAATAATTTCAGCCAGTGCCCTGGTCTCATCTCACTGTGTGGAAACTTTAGTCTTGTGCCAAACTGCGGGGCAAGGCGCGCTCAACCAGAACATAACACCTGAGAAGAAGGGAAATAACTGGAATTGCCCTCTCCCATACACATGTTCATACCTATGTTTATTACTATGTTGTTATCGAAGGTGTAAATCTCATCAGTTTTTAGTCATTCCATTTCAGCTGCTCCTTCAGCCTTTTTTTTTTTTTTTCCCCTGTCTAGACTTTTTACTCGCTTTTCTCCTTTTATACAGCGCTATAATCACGTGAACAAAACCAAGTAACGGCAACAACAATAACCGCTTTGTATAAACAGTAACTTAACATTTAGATGCTCCGTTGTGAGAGTTAGCTGTTGGCGTGGAAGTCCTGCATTGAAGCAGCAGAGTTCGAGGGAATATCTCTGAAGCTGATGATTGCACCTGCCTAGACTTTAGCTTCAGAAAAGTCAGGGTCCCACCAGTCTGTAGGGGAATGAATGGTTTCAGCTTAGCCACGACGAGTAGCCGGCAAACCATGTCTTGACTGCACAGCTGTCTGTTACCATGTAAAAAGTAATAAGGAGTAATAACTCTAACGTCACAGAGAAGTTCACTCTTGTACGTTGCATGAGCAGGGTGGTTTGCAGATGTTGTTTATTGGAGTTGCCTTGTAAGGCCAGCATGACTGTTGGACTGGTGTTTGTAACACAAGAAGTTTCTATGTTATTGCCGATCTTATAACGCAGTCAGCTATAGACAAGACGGTCGACACACTCATACCGCCTCATGTGAAATATATACTGTAATCGTCGGTGCATACTATATCGCTTTACTGTTATATTCTAACTGAAGATCTTCTTTTGATACGGTTCAAATTCTGATATTGGTTATCCTGATCACTTTTATGCCTCGACATGAAATTATGAGCAGATTTTGATATTTTCAATCAAGCCGAAGCGGGGATTGGATTGTTAAAGGAACGCAATATTAATCCTGGTCTAGACTGAGAACTGTTTCTTCAAAATATGTAAATGACAGCTAAAAAAAACACTGGGTTTCTCTGATGCTTAACCATGCCAAAGACTAACATGCAGTGCTTAAAGCGTCACTACTGGACTTGATGGTGGTTGTTTCAGGTTTTAGGACAGATGTGGGAAAAGATTTTCAGTTGACGGCAATAATATTGGTTCATCAGGTCGCTCTGTGAGACATGAAGATGTGACAAACAGTTTGCGTGAAACTTCTCAGTTTTACTTCTCAGGTTGTGGCTGCTTATGAGTTAAACTACAACTCCCTGATATAAGTCAGACCCTCCCATTTGGCTCTCAGCAGTAAAATGTCATTCATTAGGAACCGATGACAACCCGTGCATCCAGTTTGACTCCGTTATAGGTACATTAACCTGCTTGCAGTGGATATAACAGGACTAATTCAGGAGTTACTTGAAACTTGTATATACTGTTCATGTGTAATAGGAACAATATGCTGGCATGAAGTCATCACTAGTGAACATCGTGTTTCTGTTGACCAAAAAAAAATATTCTTTCCTCAGCTTCACATTCCTTGGACAAGAGCTGTACTTTGGGTTTTTATATCTGTGCACTTTTTCCATGTTCATATCAGCTAGTATTCTTGAAACGTTTTGTTTTTACATTACTGTGTTTTTTTTTTTGTTTTTCTGGTGGACGGTCAGTTAAAGCAGAACACTGCTTCTTTGTTTTGGGCTTGTTAATAATATTCTGTGATTCCTAAATTGTATTTTAATTGTAAAATGCCATCTCAAATTTGAAGTCTGCACACACGTACGTAGACTGATCGTTAATGCGTGTGTGTAATATATATATATATAAATCTACACAAGTCACTGCTGAGATTTTTTTTTTCTTTCTTTTTGTACCTTTAATCAAATCCCAGGTGTTAACACAAGGAATATGTATTATTATAAAATACTGGTTAAACCTCACTGCTGAATATAAGACATCCTCAACAATAAATGTTTTTACATACTCTTTTGCATTTGCTCTTTTCAAGTTCAGATATACACTGATCAGCCACAACATAATGACCACTGACAGGAGAAGTAAATAACATTGACCGACAATTCAGTGTTCAGCTGGGAAACTTTTGCACCTGGCATTCATTCATGTGCATGTTACTTAGACATGTACCACCCAACTAGACCAGACCAGGCACCCCCACCCCATAGCACTGACACTCCTTGATGGCAGCAGCCATCCCCAGCAGGATGCATTTAGGGACAACTCAAAAAAACATGAAGAACAGCACAAGGTGTTGACCTGGCCTCCAAATTCACTAGATCCCAAACTGTTTAAGTATCTGGGATGATCCACAGAGGCCCCTCCTCTCAACCCATAGGACCCACTATCAACATCCTGTTACCAGACACCACAGGACACCCTCAAAAGGCCCATGTCCCTTCTCTGATGAGGCACAAGGGAGACCTACACAAAATTAGGAAGGTGGTCATAATGTTATGCCTGATGAGTTTATATATGCATCAGGCATGTTATACACAGTTATACCTGACATTTAGGAGCAGGTTTACCATTTTTTCATATTGAGTGCTTGACTGAAAGAGCAGCCGGTTGCAGAGTGGGTTTCTGGTGATGCCCTTCACACACTCTAAACGTGGGATTTCACAAAAAGTTTCACAAATCACAGAAAGTAAATGATAATATTTTTCAACAACGTGAAGATTCATCCTCTGGGCATCCTGACATTACCATACAAAGACAATGCCACTAGCACATTTGAAAAACGCTCTAAACTCTTATCTGTAATTTGATTTTAGATGTAAGGCTTGAGAGGCCTGCTCTCAAGTTCAAATGCTATCCTAATAACTGACAGACGGCGGATCGTTTGGTTTGGGAGGAACTCTCTGTGCTGTACATATATGCACCCTTTAATCAGATCCAGTTTTTGAGATTGTTTGCACATGCCTGAGAGATGATGTAATGCATATGACTCCATCCCTCCCTGAGTTTCCTGTGCCAGAGTGTTGCGGTGAGCTGCTGTCAGAGAAAACTCTGCACTGCTGGCAGTGAACTGTGGCCGGGGAGGGGCGGGGGGTGGGGGGTGCTTGGTGTTGGTGAATGACTCAAGTATTTCCACTCTGCAAGAGAGTAGCGAGAACGAGAACAGCAGGTTTATGTCATGTCTGTTAATCACAGCGGAAGGCATCGTTTCAAAAGGGAAAACATCCAACCCCGAATCAGAATCAGAGTAAAATATACAGTTGTGCTCTTATGTAAGTACAGTATTACTGCACCTTCTTTAGACCATGGCTATTAATAAGTACTGCCTCCACATGTGTAAAAAAAAAAAAGAGTCTAACCAGCAGCTTCTCATCCGTGTCTTTATTTTAGGTGGACGTTCAGAGTGCACTCTCATGAATAGGAAGCTATGTTTAGTTTTAATAATAGTGGAGGGCGTCTGTTAATCCTTAAAGATGAAGCCTTCAAGGAAATATTCGCAGGGGCTTAGCTTGCAGGCTGACTGCAGTGCACATCAACACTTGTCATTACAGGACTTTTTTGTTTTCTGGCTTAGCATCAAACAACGACGCCTGGAAAAGCAAAGGCTATAAGTCACAATGTGGAAAAGAAAAAACACAATCAAAGCCACCGCCATCTTATAAATGGATCATATTACCCATAGCATTTTGGCAAGGGCAATCTGTTTAACCGTTGTACTAATATATGAGAAGATTAACATTCATCCAGGTCATGGTGTGTCCAAATCAAAGCTAAAACAAAGTCAACCGGATTTGTTTTGAGTTTTCTTTGTGACCTTTTACCTCTCAACCAAGTGAATCTTTTATTGCTGAATGACTGATTTGGAACATGTGTCCATGGCACCCTCATGCACACTCATCTGTAATTTGAGGATTTTGTTCAGATTAAACTTGGTGCCATTCTTTTTCCACAATTTGTCATCGTCTAACAACTCATTAATATCCATAAACTCTCTAGATTCACAGTGAGGATGGAGGTGGAACTGTTTGGGGACAGATGTCAGGACTGCGTCGTGAGTGGCTGATCAATATCTCGTGTCTCGGTCCGGAAGTTGGTGAGTTGTTTAAAGCACTGAGCATCATTTAACCGGAGATAGTGAACTTTAGACCTGCTTCCAAAACATCAGGAGGGACGCAAAAGAGCTGCGGACCGTGCACATTTACATACGCCGTATACGTAAATGAATGTTTGCGCTCCCATCTGAGCACACTTTGTCTTCACAACACCCACGTTGCACGCAGGGGCTTTCAGTCTGTAAACTGATGTGCTCACCTGCAGTTGAATCCCCATCTGAATGAGTGCAGCAGTCACGCCCACCAGCCCAGAACAAAGCCCTCAGCAGTCCCTGTCTGTTGTGACCTCATGCTCTGGGTAAACAAAGGCTCACAGATTGCAAGGGAGACGAGAGAATGGGAAGGGCATTCACGCTTCACTGTGTTCACACGCAGCCAAGATAAGGGAGTAGCACTCACTGAATAAAGTGATACACCATTGGTAATATGTTGATTTAAGAGGTAGGCGGGTGACAAATTGAATTTTAAGTAAGGAGGGAATACAAATCTTTGACAATGTTCTGCTGAACTCACAGCTGCGGTACTATCGTGTTTCAAAGCCTGTTTATTTTCAATCACCTCAAGGCTAGAGCTGACATGTTATCAGGACAATGAGGCCATTGATGGTGTCCTCCGAGCGGGGGCCTCATACCTTACAGGGTTATGCAATAACTGAGAAACAGTAGACTGGCTGAGGAGAAATGGGCAACATCTGTGAGTGTGTGCTTGATCCAATACTTCTCAACCTGAACCAGAACAGCAGTTTGATTAATTAATTGTCTAATTAGAAATAGCATGCAGAAAGCACTGCTTGTGTGAGAAGTGATAGCAAAGTTTTCCTCTGCTAAAATCTCCCCTGTATGAATAGCATATTGACTTAAAAAAAAGTGCTTCCTGTCCTAAATGTCAGCTTTAACACAGATACCAGGCATCTTTCTGCAGCAAAAGAAGCCACGTCGCGTTCATTTCCCTCTCCTTTGTGTTAAGAATAGCAACTAATCTCATGTCTTGCACACTCTGCCCGGAGAAACTGCCAATTCAAATGCTGCATGGAGTGGAAAAATGATTATTACCACTGCTATAAAGGCTTTGAAAGCCAAATGGCTCGGTGTTGCAATGAAAAGCTCACAAAAATCAAAGAAACATTTGACATCTAAAACACTACTTTGACACTCCTTCGGGCAATTTCTTCATCAGCATGCATATTAAGTGGTTACTTGAACTGCAGTTGTTCCTTGCAGCCTAATATAATGTAATGGCCCTTGTTATTAGATATGTGGGGATAAATAGAGTCTGTTTACAGCCAAAACGACCTGCTCTCTCCAGGAAAAAGCTCAAATTCATGTAAAGGGTGGGGTCAGAAACATTCTAATTTAAATACACCTAAATATATCTAAGGCATTCAACTAAAACAGGCCCGTATCTCTTCATTTGTTTGTTTCATAAAGTTGAAGGATCGACTGGTTATTATTCAATTGCACCATCTGGTGGTTGAACTTGGTACAGCTGCAATACAGTAAATGTCCAGTAGGGGTCAGAAAAAACTAACGTATAAATTTCTCTGGGCAGTATCGGCATTGTAGTCTTATTTAGAAACATATTTTATAGCGATTCATGGACAGAGGTGTAGCATTTAACAGTGGTAAACATTATTTAAGATGTACAAAAGTTGTTTGACAGAAACACTCCCATCTGGTTGTCTCAGTGAGCCTTTGTTATGTTCCTCCAACTCTTAAGGGATTGAAATGAACTTCAGTCCCATAAAACATGACGTTATCCGAGCAAAATCAAACTTGCAGCCTACTCCAAACAACAAACTGATAGTGGGAGTGATATTGCACTGATAGTAATATCCTCTCTCCTAAGACATGTAGGTGCAATTGGATCAGGAGGGCTAGAAAGATTGTTGTCATGGTTACACAGTGAAAGACGACTGGTTGCTGCTGCTGCTGCTGCTGTTACTTCTCCTCCTTGGGTTTTTATCTTCATTTTGCTTTTTTTGTATTTGGCTACAAGAGAGGGTAAGGCGATACAGGGGAAGTAATGTGATTCCTGCTGTGGGTCTTGTCTACCAGTACAATCTGATCACAGAGTAAATCCTTGCAGGTTGCTGTAAATCTTTTGTTGATTTTGGAAGGATAAAAAAGGATCATCTTAGATTTCTGATGTTTGCGTCCACTCCTTTTCACGTAAACAGCGAATTTGACATGAATAATGGACTGATTTGCAGTTCAATCCAAAAAGTGTCATCTCAAATTGAGAACATCTTGTATAATTAATGCATCCATCTCCCTCCTCCCACTCTCTCTTTGTACTCTTACATAAGTTTAATGACCTGATTTCCATTAGAAAATGTCAGTGAGATTACCACGGCGTCATCTATAACCAAGAGAAACGAATTGAATGAATTAATCATTAAGAGATCATGAATCTGTTTGTTGCGTCCCGGTTTTTGTTCTTCAATCAGTCAGATCTTGTGGAGGTCCACCGTGTGTGTGTCTCAAAGTACCACCTGCAGCATTTGTATTCCTGTACTTCATTTGTCTGAGTATCTATCAAAGTGATTTGAGAGAATCCAGGCCTGATCTGTGTTCTGAATAATCATGAACCCTACAGAGTGAACAGACGAAAGTGACAGGAGGCAGTGAAAATGTACACCAGTCACCCTCCAGTAATGAATACACAATGAGAAGAGTACTGTCCTTCACAAGTGCACAGATTGGCTGGGGTGTTCAGCACGGATTTATCTTGTTGTTCTTTTATGGTCTTTAATTTGCCATTCTGCAATGATTAACCAGCCTGCTGCTTCTCGGTTTACAGCATGCCCACAGGATGGGGGACTCGTGTTGATATCTGATAACAATAAAAAAAAAAAAGAAAAAGTTATGAGTATGCAGAGAAGATTATGAGACAACAGATCATTTATTGCCCATGAAATTGTTAAAAAAGTCACAATTGAAAACATTAATGAGCTGAAAAGTTGACCTTCTCAGTGTGAGCAGACACATTACATGTACATGCAATCAAAATAAATCAAGACAGTAATAATCTACTGTAGTAGGTGGAATGTAGGATGGTAAAGTGAACGTTTTGTTTTTGCAGCTATTTCCTTATGTTTGCAGGAAACATGGGAAATTTGAGTTCAGTGTATAAACAGTCGGCTTATGTTATTGGAGATTTTATGACTGCTCAGCTCAGGAAAATCCCTGTTATATTTTTATAGGGTTATATTAGGGTGATATTAATGGAAATTTGTTGTCATGCACAGTTTGTCATGTGACAGTAAAGCAGGTTCCTCTCACCGATGCAGCATCGCCTCCAGATGTCACATTCAGCGGTCAGCGCTCACAGAGACCTGCTGAATGTTACCACCCAGTGTGAAAGTAACGCTCCAGTCCTTCCTCTCCATTGTGTGTTTTTTTTTTTTGTGTTGTGGTGTATTCCTGATTTGTAGCACATACGCAAGAAAAGTGAGTTAAACAGTTGACTCTTGGAACTTAGAGGTTGCAGAGTTCACTGCAGCCAAAAATGAGGAACTACTTTACCGCAGTTTTACCAACTGTTAAGTCATCTGTATTAGTTTGTGCTTATTTTATCACTTATGATTTTATATTTGATTATACAACAGGAGGCTACAACATAGACTGAAACAACAAAGGCCTTAACACTTTAACTTGGACCTAGAAGACTGTACTTTATGACTGGCTGCCATTTCAGTGTAAAGTGTTGCAATTTAATGGTGCATAGCATACCAAACATTGCAGGTTAAGGGCCACAAAGATCCTGAAACAGCCCAGTCACCCCGGACACTCTCTCTTCTCTCTACTGCCATCAGGCCCGGCGTTTCCGATGCCTGAGGACAAAGACTGAGAGGCTGAAGAAGAGTTTTTATCCCCATGCCATCCGCCTGCTCAACTCTGAGCCTTAACTGGACTTAAATATCACTGCACTTTATTCATGTAGCTGCTTAATACTGTAAATTTATGTACATATACAACTACCCCCCCCCCCCCTCTAAGTTTACCAGTCTATATTTTTATTCAGTCTATATTTTTATTTTTATTTGATTTTTTTTATATTTTATTTCTCTATCGGTGTGCATTACACTTATATTGCTTACCTTGTGTGCAAACTACTGTTTACTGTAGTACTTATATATTTTTTTTTACTACTGGCTGCAGGTACAACAATACATTTCACTGTGCATTGTACTATGTATAACTGTGCATGTGACAAATTAAAACCTATCTGTCTATCTATCTATCTATACAATGCTGATAACTGAAACATTTTCATTAGGCCACCAAAGTCACTGCTCCACAGTATTTCCATTGCCATATTTGGGATGGACAAAAACATCAGTACAACGAAATGATATGCCGCACCTGAACAGTGCAAAGATAAAAACAAAACACATAAAATATTCATAATAATAATAATAATAATAATAATAATGGATTTTATTATTTATTTATTCTTAGTACTTTAGCTTCCCTTAAATTTTTTGTGCGAGCTTTGAAGTTTGTTGTCAAAAGTTAGCCAACATCACCCGGAAGTTACCAACCGGAAGTTGGCATCTTTCACGTATCAGGAAAAAAACGACTATTAATTTGGTCTTTTTGGCACTTTCGGTTAAATGCAACATATATATTTACTTTTACCTCAGCTAACTCATAATACTTAATGTCCAGAAATATATATTACACATATATTTTATTTTCGTAACTTTCATATGGCGTTATTATTTTGAAAGTGTAGCCGGAAACTGTGTTATTGTTGTTCCTCTTTCACGTCCCGTACGTCCTTACGTCAACATAGCGGATCTATGACAAAAGCGAGCCGTGAGGTAGTGGTCCCCCCCTAAACATGTCTCTTACCCCCTGGGCTGACGTGCCTCATATGACCCAGGATGAGAGTCCCCCTGCCTCCTAAACCAGCGGCGCACTTTATCTGAACGAATCGCCTGGAGCGTTAAATCAAACAGAGGCCGGCGGGCGCTTTGTTTATTCAAGAGAAGATGGCGGAGTTCTCGCCCGTCCTGCCGATGCGGGATGGAGGTGGAGGGCGATTCGCCCAGCCCATCTTCCCTCGGTCCAGGTCCGGTTCCGAGTCAGAGAGCGAGCTGTCCCAGAGCCTGGCCCGGACCAAGATCCGCTCCTATGGAAGCACCGCCAGCGTCACGGCCTCTCTGGGGGAGAAATACATAGAGCATCGTGTTACCGACAGTGATACTCTGCAAGGGATTGCTCTTAAATACGGTGTTACGGTAAGGTTGCCTCTCAACCACAGGAGTTTATGATTTCATGTTTACCTTCATCAGACAAATGTGAAATACGTGGTGATGCATTTAATCGATGCACGCTTACAGATAAGATGAGCTAACCACAACATTAGTCCATTTATACTGTAGGTGGACACGATTACTCTTGAGTTAACTGATGCAAGTCAAGTAATGGACAAGAAACCTGAGAGCAAGAGCAGCGAGCATTGTTGTGGTGTTGCACTAGCCACAGCTCTTTTGCATGGTTTTCTAAGCTGCAGGCCTGCAGGAAGGAGCTGTGAACCTGTGCACTGACTCTATTTCTGTATTTCCATTAAGCCAGTGGAAACGTGAATCAGATTACTTCTTGATTTTGCCTTAAAGTTTAACACAAGATGTTTAGAGGACAACAAATAAAGGCTTGGGGGGTAATACGGCTTTACACGGCTCAGGGTTACCAGTATTCAAAGACAAAGCAGTCCAGACAGGGGAGCAAAGTTTCACCACTTGGGAAAAGTAGTCCTTTCTCTTTGGGCCGACACCTCAGAGTGCCCCAAAAGCTTTAGGTCCACACTGAAGGAGGAGCAAATTTGTTAAGAAACTTTCACCACAGCAAACACATGTACAGCCCGGCGATGCTTCAGTTACTTTCTAGGTGTAGATTTTTATCAGAGGATTTCACTTTTGTTTAGACTTAGATCTTAGCTAGACTTTATGGCTCCACAATCGAAATTGCTTGGTCACAGTAGGTCAGTTGCATATATGAGAAAGAAAAAAAAAACACAGAAAAATAGGTGTAAGACAGTTAAAAGATTTAATGGAAAATAAATAAAAATAATAATGAGTAAAATAAAAGTTTTTGTGGCAGTTCTACCCAGAACACTGCCACAAAATACAATCAAAGCAGCCTCTTCTTCGTGATTACTTTACGCTCTTTCAGAATGTGAGACGGTTTCAAACGAACGTGTCTTAAGTCTGAGTGCGGTTTCAGTGAGTTTCGGTGGAGAATTTGCATCCACAGATGGTGTAAATGTAGCCTGTCGGTGCAGAATGCAGGGTGAATAAAGGTGTAAAAATATACTGCCACGTGAATAAAAGCAGCACCTTTTATTTATAGCAGTAACACCATATGTTAATTTAAGATGAAGTGCACACTGTCAGAACAAGGAAGCTGGTTAGTCACAGAAATGATACGATTTCAACTCTCTTCCCGACATGACAGATGGAGCAGATCAAGAGAGCCAACAAGCTGTTCAGCAATGACTGCATCTTCTTGAAGAGCAGCCTCAACATCCCCGTGGTGTCCGAGAAGCGCTACGTGTTTAACGGACTGTCTCTGGAGTCTCCCGATGGAGACTGCGAAGCAGCGTGCCAAGAGGCAGGTGCACCTTGTGTTGTGACGCAGGATGTCGAGGGACCCTCGCCGCCCTCTTCCCCGCCCCCCGAGGACTCCAAACCTCCGCAGATTCAGCCGGAGGAGCTGTCAGCCAAAGACTTCTTACACAGACTGGACTTGCAAATTAAACAGTCAAAGCAAGCAGCGCGCAGGCTGAAAGAAGAGGAAGTAAGGTGAGGAGCTTAACCACAACCGCACCCAGACAAGTGTTACTTCTTTCCTCAGAGTCAATGAGTACGGTCTTTAAGATAAACTCACACTGGCAAGGTTTTACTACATCTAAATAAGTTGCCATGGTCACATCTTCTCTCATGCACCAGCTGTGTTGGAGATGGTGTTTGACATGTAATCCGATAGTGTTTGCTCTGGGGGTGAGTCCTGACTTTCTCCTCATGGATACCTGTCAGCTGCTATCAGTGCTCCATTTCTCGTTTTGGTTTTGGCCAATGAATGACCATAGACGCTGGGAAAATTTTTAATAGCCTCCCAACCTTTAGCATTGTAGAGCTTTGTAGTTTCCTATTTTAAAGTCCAGATAAGTATGTCCAGATAGGAATAACAAAGTCCAGACAGATATGCGTCTTGAGAAACGCTTGTTTGTTCCTTGTAGGAAACTGAACCCGGGCTCTCATCTCTGAGCTCAGTAGGTGATTGTCACAAGTCCCAGTCACCGGGAACAGAGCATAATGTTCTCACAGAGGCAGGATCGAAGATAAGAATCAGGGTTTTGCCAGCCTGCTGTGCTAGTCAGATGTCGTGCTACGCTGGAGTCAGGTATTTAGCTGGAGGTCTCGCCCACCGAATCAGGCCCGTGCATGTCTTAATGACGCTGCACGTTGAGACAGAGAGCGCTCTCACCTCGGCTCAGCAGCGGAGTAGTGATGTATGCCTGGCATGCTCCCATTCACAGACTAACAGGCCTTGTTGGTGCTACGGTGTGGCGAGGAGTGAGTCACGCTGGAGCCGACCGTTTAACAGACACACAGCGCTGTTTTTCCGCTGCACGGCCCTCTAAAAGTGTTTTGCTCAAATCATTGTGCTTTCAGAATGGATACAGGGCCTCTTGTGGCAGCTGTCACGCTGATGTCCTTCCTGTTTTAGCAGTTGTACCAGTTCAGCTAGATACACGATCTACTTAATAGATCATGTAATTCAGCCAAAGAAGGATTTGCTTTGTGTTCATATCAGTTTGATTCGGTACCATGCTCTATATATCAGTCAATATCTCCATCTTCTGTAACCGCTTGTTCCTGTGAAGGGTCTGCTGGAGCCTATCCCAGCTGTCATCGGGCGAGAGGCGGGGTACACCCTGGACAGGTCGCCATTCTATCACAGGGCTAGCACAGAGAGACAGACAACAATTCACACTCACACCTACGGCCTATTTAGAATCACCTTTGAACCTAACGGGCATGTCTTTGGACGGTGGGCGGAAGCCGGAGTACCCGGAGAGAACCCACGCAGACACAGGGAGAACATGCAAACTCCACACAGAAAGGCCCAGTTGGGGTTCAAGTGTGTTTCTTTCCGACTATTACCCACTGGCTACACAACATTTCAAATTAATATTTTTTTTAAATTTACGTAATGGCTCTTAAGGCCTTCTAATAATTAATAGAAGTAATTTCCATCTTTTAAATCCTCTCTTCATGACTGACCAAAACCGGTGTGGGCATCCTTGTGCTCCGTGAATAAGAGACAGTTCGAGTATTTTTTTAAATCCCACAAGTCTCCTTGAACCAGAGTGAGGTTGTAAAAAAAACAAATCAAAGCAGTGAGTCACAGATTAAATAACGGCCTTATAACAACGAGACCGTGACACTGATGTTGCTGAACCTGTTCTAAAAATTTCTCAGCTGCTTCTCTGCTGAATCTGTTACTGCAGAAATGAAACACAGCAAATACCACAGTATCTTAAAAAAAACTTTGCGTTTTTGTCACAGGCTCAACCTGCTTCCTGCACAGAGACCTCCGCGAGAGTTGGAGGAGTTCGGTGATGTGCCAGTAACTCTAGACCGGCTCACTGTTAAACAAAGGCACAGGCCTTATAGGCAAATTTCTCTTTAAATGTTTACCTACCAGCCGAGCTTTGCTCTAAGCCCTGACTCTACACATAAAACTCTGGCCCGCGGATCTCCACTGTGTTTAGGCAAACAGAGGCTCCCTCTGTTGTCTCCACACAGTCCCAGAGCAAACACAGACCGCACGCCTGTTTCACTTCCTGCATAGGATGAAACAAACCACAAACCTCTTAAGCTCAACAGCAGGGAGCAGCAGTATGATTTATGCTCCACTGACATTTTATCTTCATATTGTTTGACTTATGTAACTGTATTATCACTGCATTGATTATAAAGATGGTTTAGCATATTATTTTATTTAAACTCAGTCGATATTGAATCAATAATGTATACGCTGCAAGTGCTTTTAGGTAAAGGGCGTCCTATGGGCTTACATGGGCTATAATCATTTGATAACTACCAAGGATGGTGATAGGTGAAGAACAGGGTGAGAAAATAAAACACAAAAGCATTTATTACAATAAAGTTAACCCTTTTTTGGGACTTGACGGAGCACAGGTGCCTTCAGGTTGGTGATCAGCCGACACAGATGTCTCAAATTTATGAAGGGCTAGCTTATAGTAGCCTGGACGCCATCCTAAACTTCCCCGGAGAAGTTGCTCTGGAGTCGCTTCGATGCTTCCCATTGATGATTTTACTTCGGCAAAGATCTGCAACGCCAATAAAACAGTCTGTGCAGGCTTTACGTGCTGATTTGCACATAGCAGTAACGGCGACGTAGCTGCGCGCGACATCTAAGCGACGTGGAGCTGAATTTGTCTGCAACAGAGTGGCTCTGATTGCTTGTAGGACTATCCCATCTAGGTGAGATACAGTTTAAACACACTCAAAATGAAATCTAAATGCCGTAAGATAAGATAATCCATTAACGTATCCCACAGTGGGGAAATTATCTCATGAGAATTGAGTCTGGCTACACAAGGCTAAGTTTAGAAGTAGAGCAGGTCTGAATGAACATGTTTGGTCTAATAGCGAAGTAAAGAAAGCCAGAGTGTAAAATAGGTCACTAGAATAAATTTAATATTTTTGCCATAAGCTGGACCAGTTTGTTTTGAGGAGCTTCAAGGAGATCAAATTGCACAGAGAGCTTTATACCGACTTCTTTGTAGTTTAAAAGTTCGACCCTATAAACCCCCAGGATGTTATTTTGAGTAAAAGTTATTATGTGCACCGCTTTGTATCTGCGTAACTGTGCAATCATCTGTGTGAAATCTTCCTCGCTCTGATCCTTCCATATTTGATCCACTGATTCCACGAGAAGAACAAAAAAAGAGAAGGTAGAAAAAATATCCCAAACAAGTGTGTGTTTTGTTCTGAGTTGCCCCGTTTCTGATCAGATGAGCCCTGAGCTGTGACGGCTCTGTTGCCAGCGTCATCCATTATTCACACGCTCACCTAGACACTGTGGAGTAGAGGAAAGGAGTTCATT
This sequence comes from Chelon labrosus, assembly GCF_963514085.1. Classification (NCBI taxonomy): domain Eukaryota; kingdom Metazoa; phylum Chordata; class Actinopteri; order Mugiliformes; family Mugilidae; genus Chelon; species Chelon labrosus. Next base: position 8,401,743 of record NC_140339.1, read on the forward strand.
ATATTCACCCAAAGTGCCTCCCTTGTGGACAACTTCTGAGCAAACTTTCTAAATGCTTTTTCTTTTGTCCTCATTTGCAGGAGCGATGAGGACAACTACACGGCCCCCGCGACGTCATACCAGGAGATCTAGAGGACCGGCCTGTCCACCTGTCTCAGTCACACCTGCCCGCACACGCAAACACTGCTGCAACCTCACTGCTTTGATTCTTTCTTCCGTTTTCTTTTTTTTGTGTTTACCGAACCGTGTTCAACATGTGTCATGTTTGCCTTTTTAACTTATTTAAATGCAACTATCATGATGTGTATCTGTTACTGTTGTTTTGTAAAACTTTGCTGGCTCGCTAAAAAAAACCCCGCAGAGCAGGAGCGTCTGATATAAATAGCGCCTGGGTACATGCGCTCGTCATATGCTTGCTGCTGTACAGAACCCACCTGCTGCATCCGTTCACACACACACACAGAGCGCTCAGCAGATCCAGAGGGATTAGCTCGTCCTAACTTGCTTCTGATGTTCTAAATCTCCTCCTAGAATAGGATCATTGGAAACTACGTTCAGGCCTTCCTCATCAGTGTTTACCCTGTATGAGCTCACCCCAGAACGGAGGCGGTGGACGGACTCAAGCCTTCGATAAAAAACACTCCGTCTGCCTCAGAAGACTTTTTTTTTTGTTTGTTTTCCTGTTGGGAATAGAAGAAGGGACTGCTCTCTATTTTTGAAGTGTGAATGCATTATTTATGTGTGTGGAGAACTGTCTGTAGCAGCTGGTTTTTGTTTTGTGTGCTTCTAAGATTCTGTTGTTTTTTTGTTTGGGGAGAATAAATATACGTATTTAAGCCAGATGTGAAGATCTTTGGTGTTTTTGTCACGGTGCAGGTCAGCCCGCTTCTTCGTTGTCTCAGTTAGGCACACGGGTAAAGAAAAGGCAATGTTTTAATTGCTTTTTAGGAAAAAAATCACAAATATTTACATTTAAAAATACTTCATTATAATTATTATTATTATTATTTTTTGCCTCTACAGAGATGGAAATGTTGAACTCATAAGAGACATGCAGAGAGAAACTGATGATTCTTATAGACACTGCCCCCTAGTGGGCTCCAGAGGCGTTAAAGCAGTACGGCTCGGCGTGCTGACAGTGATACACAACAAATATATTTTTGGTAAAAGTCAAAAGCAAGAACACATTAAGATCTTACACGTACACCAGGAGGGGAAAGAAAAATAATAATAAAGAAACACAATAGTCTAAGACAGGTTACACATAATGAGTACAACTTGATATATGTGTGTGTTTTGCTGCAAAAAAAACGCATTGGAAACGGCAGTTATGACAAAGCTACGGCATCTCATGACATTCATTTCCCACTGGAGACGGGATGGAGTAAATGCTAGCGTTATGTGTGATGAGTTTGTTACATAAAATAGTCTCTCAATTATATTCTAATGATTATTATTACTCTGCGATCTTGGCGTGCAAATATAATCATTTAGGTAACGGCAAGGAATCATCTCAGGAATCATTTCAAATTTCACTGATAGTGTTGTCAAATCAGAGCTGCTGATACCTTTTGGGAATGTCTGGGAGGATAAACAAAAGTTTCCCTAAGCAGGTAGATTTGAATACACAGTATATAGTTTACCATGCCATGGGAAATAACTGTAAGTGGTATTTGTGTCGGATTCAGTCTTGTGTGTTTTTAGGCCAGATGTCGGTTGCGGGGGGGCGGTGGGCGATGGTGTTACAGGCTGCTGTAGATCCTCTTGATGGTGTCGCCTTCGTCTTTGGCGATGATGCCCTTCTCGATGTACGAGTCAACCTGCTGGTCCATGAAATCCTTCAGCTTGGACAGGTCATAATCTGGACGGAGAGAGAGGCATGGAAAAATGATGGGTTTAATAATCTGAAGATCTAAGAGGAAGGAAGGTCGGGAGGATGTTGTGGTCGGTGGAAAAGGTCAGACATTAACCTCTCGGAGCGATGTCCGGTTAAGATGTCACACCCAAACACGCCTCAGGGAGGATTAAGGTCAGAGCGCGTTTGTCTGAAGCTAAGACGATAAGGCCAAAAGATCACAGGGTGGAGCAAGTTTTACGTCTTAGGACAAGACATTTCCTCTTGACGCACGGTTTGTGTTCACCTTGCTCTGAACAAATCATAGTCATCTGACAGCAGCATAAGGGCTGCACTTGGAAGAGGCTATATTTAGAGATGAAAACAGCCTGACTCTGTATTATCCATCACGCTAACAAATGAGTTTCAGAGAGCAGGCAAACAGCTGCAGCGCCGCTTCTCTCTGCTCTGACCGACATTGAGTAAAGTGGCAGCAGGAGGATAGAGGACAGCCAGAGAGCCACACGGCGGCAACTTCAGCGCCTTCCCCGATGCAATCTCGACCAGCAGGAATCGCTGTATTGCTTGAGGATGCTAGAGTCTCTGCTGATGACCGACATGACTTCTGTGAGGGATTAACGGGAACGTGATTAGACCCGGCGCTGCTTCCCTCAATCTTGGCGATGAGGAGCCAAGAGCACGAAACCAGGACGTCTCCTCTACGTCCATCTGCTCCTCTGGCTTAATGTCTATTGAGTGTGGGCGTACGCACACACACACATACACACAAACTCATTAGCGCGCACACACAGAGCCTGCTGAGATTGTCCTAATGGGTGCTTCTGGTAGAGTAAACACAATAAATGGCCCGTCACCCACTCTGTTTCTATGACACTAGTTTTTTTTTTTGGATGAAAAGGCTTTTGTTCTCCTCCAGCTGTACTCTTTCTCCGGAGACAGAGAATTTTAGAGAGTGCTTTAATGTGATACATGGTGTTTTAGAAGACTAGGCCCCCCGAACATGTCTCGCTTTACCAAATCTCACGTCAGGGGAATATAGGGGTTATTGTGACGCTTCGTGTGTTCAGTCTAGTCTATTCTTACGCCATTATCTGTCGGCCTCCTCTGCCCAGTTCGCTGACAGGCAGGCGGGGAGGCCCCTGTCGTCCCTGACAACCACTCCACGTACTTGAATGCTAATGAAGTGGCCTATATAGAGCAAGGTCAGAGCTGGGCGCCAGATAAAACTTCCCTGCTGCTCTGGCCCTCCTCTCCCCTCTGCTCCTCAGCGCTAAAAGCTCAGTGTCGGCCTTTTTCTTTGCTGTCCTATAGTTTAGCTATTTTTTTTAAGATGCAAGCAAGAATCTGGGTCAGACTTGTTTTAAATCACCAATTCCACTGATCTTTGAGTTGTTTGTCGGATTCACCTACTGGATCAGATCAGTGCACATCAACAGCAAATATACTACCATCCTCGCCGTCCTACGTTAGATGATCACTGGAGGACGGATGGCCCGAATAGTGAGAACTCATTAACATTTCGTTCTCCTCTGCTTAATTAAGCACCACTGGGCATTGATTTTGCACCGTGGAGAGGCCAGCAGCAGGCTTCCGCTGTTGGATGAGCGTGCGAAACTGCCACGGTTTACACAGCTCTGCAGACTGGTGCAGTTTCTGCGTTGCGGACGCTGATAAAGGCGATAAAACGGAGATAAATCAATATTTACCGGAGACAGTGAATATGAATACACACTCACAGGCACTATAAATCTTGAACGCACGTTGATTGCAGCAACGTTTTGAACGCAAAGCAATGAAGCAGATTCAGTATCAGTGACTACGTCTCTTTTTCACACATGCACGTGCCGTACATGATGAGGAACAAGTAGAAGGGAACGAATGAACGGGCCTTTGTCGGCGAACAAGGCAGCTGTGTCCCGAGCAATTAGGACGGGCTCATTAAAGAGTTATCCATATTCATGAGATCTGGAGTGAAGCATCCACCCTGGTATCCCACACTCTTTTAAATTGTAAATGGCCACTCACAAAGAAGGCGTCACATCAGACCTCGGACCCCGTTTGGCGAGGGTTTGCAAATGGGGATGTTTTTCTAGTTCGTGCCGCTCAGCAAAGACGCGGACACGTAAGCGTATTCACGAACAATGCCTCACCGTCTTTGCCTTCCTCCTTGTTGTGCTTCTTCAGCCACTCGATGTTCTTCCTGATGGCCTCCAGATAAGTCTCTGACTTGCCAGGTTGACCTGATTTTAAAAGAGAAGGAGAAAACGCATAAAAGGACAAATGAGAATCCTCCTCGTTAAAGTTTTTTAAATGAGAATTTCTCTTCACTCATTCCTTAGGACACTAGCGCCCAGAGGAGCCTTCAGCAAAGTGTGATACAGGGATTTTAGACTCATCAATTATTCACACCACAAAATTTTCCAAGAGCAAGAAGCGTGCTTTGTATTTAATTTTTTTACTCTTCAGTAACTCCCTGGCAGACAGGACTGTACCTTCCTATTAGGCTTTGCAGATGTAACAAGCAAAAAGCTGCTGTTCCTGACCCATTTAATAATGTTAGAAACAGTATCTGATGCCTACAATTTGAGATTTAAACTTTTACTCAGCAACAGATTAAATCTGGATTATAAAGCATCTTTCCCATAAATGTCACATTATGCAACCTGTCACCATGCAGATAACACAGAGTTTAGTCCACATCACTCAATATTTCCACCATTTCCTGCTGAAATGAATGTTCTGCTGGTAATCCTGCACTGTGTTTCATTTTGTTTTTCATTTCCCTGCATCTCTCTCCTCTCCTCTCCTCTCCTCTCTTTCTGTGTGGATTAGATTGATAAGTGGGCACAGCACAGTGGACGGGGACACAGAATAATGGCAGCCGTGACAAGCTTTCCTGTAATTGTTATTGGACTGGCCTATTTCAGGGACACGCAGGGACTTAATTGTGATTGGCCCCGACTACAGAGTGTCGTTTATTTCCTGTCCTGCTGAGCGGAAACAAAATGCCGCTATCAGCCCGCGCGGCCGAGCTAATGTCGAGGTAAAGCGAATGTTTGGCTTCATTGAGCTGAAGTTGTGGGGGTTTGCTATATCTGTGAGCAGTGTATTTATTTGAAACATTTGGAACAAGACAAAATAAAATCATGATGAAGGACAAAATAAAATAAAATAAAACACTAAAAATAAAAAATAAAATAAAATAAAAAAATAATAAACAAAATAAAAATAAAAATAAAATAGAAAAATATAATAACAAATAAAATAAAATAAAATAAAATAAAATAAAATAGGGACCATGCAAGGGCTTAGTTTATCATCTGTGACGAGCAATATTGTAACAAATTATTTTATCTCATTATCAGATTACAAAATTAAAATCTATTCATGTTTCCTGTGGTCATCGTGAGGTAGGGTAGTGGACTGACTGGTCTCAGTGGATGGCTGCTCCTCCTTGGTCGAGTCTTTCAGGTTCAGGTTGTACTCCTCCTGCATCTTAGCCGCCTCAGCTTTGGTGTTGTCATCCTCATCCAGGTTTTTCCCTGCAGCAAAGAAAAAGTACATATAACACTGAAAAGTAGAAATACCTAGAGCTGCTGCAGTTTAGCGCTCAGTCCTGGCAGAGATTATAATCACCGTTAAAGCAGATTGAGATAATTAAGTCTGATTAGATCAGGTTTAATATGGAGGGTTGATTTCCTGGCCAGAAGCAGTTACGTCCTCAACAAGAATAAGAAGTTTTCTTAATTAAAATCACCCAATAACAGAAATGTGATCAAACCATTTAAAACCCTGAATTAAAAGTCTACTCCAACAGTTAAAACCTATGCATATCCTGATGTATTAATTACATTTGACCACTAAGAATAAAATCATATTCTTTCATTGATGTTTTTCATGTTTGGCGGCTGCTTACCCATGGGCACCGCGAAGTCGGAAGGGCCGAGGGACTTGCCCAGCTTGTTCTTGGTCTGCATGGCGATCATGGCGTCCAGGTTCTCTGCAGGTTGGGGGTAGAAGCGGGACAAGCATTTACTTTAAGTTTCATCAGCGTCTCGTTGTCAGTTCCTTCTGCGCATGATAAATGAAAAGCTCTTAAACGTTTGAAAGTCCCACGCTGTTCCTGTGTGACTCAGAGGCTGATTATCATTAGAAAAGGGTCTCAGTGGATTAATGGAGAGGAAGTTCAGGAGTATGACGACACTGATAAGCATAATCTTGTGTTTTTTCCACTTTCATTTCCATTTAATTAATTATGCGCTGCAGATTCGATATTGGAAAATGGATACGGCACAAGAACGTCCTTCAAAGGAATAATTTACAGCGACACAGTGCTGTTTTACATCTAACTTTAAAGCATCACAACACACAAACTTCTCATTTCTTCTTTTGGGAGTTTCATTATCATGGGTGAATCAACACATGTATAACGGGTTAGATAAGATTATGTTTTTCACTGAGGGATTAGAAAACAGGGAATAACAAACAGATCGTATGGCTCAACGGGACAACTAGTCCTATCTGGATTAATTATGGGGTCAACATTATGTTGAGAAATAAAGGAAACAGATGTTCTAGGGATGCATCCCAGAGATCAGCTGAAATTACATCCTCTGCATCAGGTTCTGGTAACTCTTGACCGTAACTCGCCTTATTTAGCATCTAGAAGCAGCATTTAAACATTTACTACGTGGCTTATAACTCACTTTAATGTAGTTAGAAAAAGCTTTAAGGGCTTTTTTTTTTAGTATTTATCAATGCATTGATGCACCAGACTCCACTTATGGGTGCCTCAGAGGAGGAGGTTAATCTACTTAATTACAGGGTGTTGTATAATATTCTGATTTATAACATATTTAGCAGATTTGCTTTTAAATTGAAAGGGTACTTTTGCAGAAAGACACAAACTGTTGGTCAGATAAAGACGGGAAAACAAATGGGTTGAGACCTTATCTAAAGAAAGAAAGTTTTGCATGATGGTCTGGATATTAGGACAGAAGGACAACAAAGAGAAGAGACAAACAGGAAGGCTCCATTGCCGTAGCCGAGCATCAAGGAGCCTTATGATTTCCGCTCTCCTCCGCGTTCCCTCCAGCCTCCTTTTATTCCCTGTTATCTAACCATCTCACTCTTCCTCTGCACTCTCTATGTATCGAGGCTACCTCCTCCCACCTGTAGTGCAGAGGAAGCCCACTGCCCACCAGAGCACCACCTTTCTTCCTCCCTCGCCTCCTTCCTCTGCACAGATCTGTCAATCTCTACCCCAGGGGCCTGCACGGCCAGATTAGAGCTGATCGACAGCTGTGCGTATTATTTCCGTACCTGGGTGACTCACTGGAGCATCACAGCCTAGTCAAGGGGGAGGCGGGGAGGAGATGGGGCATTAGCACGTTGCTAGGCGATGGCGGAATTCCACGCGATTATCCCTTTACGACCTATGCTACACAAAAGCCAGAGGGTTGCCGTGGGAACTCGCGTGTAATGGTACATGCCTGTTTTGTCCTGCTCCTGTGACGTCGGCGGTGGCGTATTTGCTTTCGCCGTGAGAGACAACAGCGCTGCAGGAAGGGGTCATCTGAAGGAGGGTTGATTAATCCTCTTCTAGATCCTACGTACACTCTCACTTGCCAATTCATTAGGTACGCCAGTGAAAACAAATGCGTTCTAATGTAACAGTGTGGCTCTAAGTCTCATGGTAGTCAGCGTTTGTCGTTGATTGATTTTCACTTTGGAGACTGGCATTACTGAATTGTATTGTGTTATACTGACACACGCTTACGTTTAATTTGACGAACCCATTTTAGTCAGTGGGCTTGGCTAAATGCGGTTTAACTCCACCACTAAAGAATTACATCCTCTAACATGATCTTAAAGGTTCTCACTTAGTTTTAATATAAACTGAACATTATAACAACCATTAAGGGGGATTTAGTGCAGGACTGTTGTATTAGAATATGCTTGTTTTCACTAGTGTACCTAATATTTTGGCAAGTGAGTGTATATCATACGAACACTTATCTTATAGTGAGATATATGCATTCCAATTAGACTAGCGTTAATACAGTTAGATGACATACTGATCATTTATCAATAAAAAAATAGTTTAAAACAGCTTTAATGTGAGCTTCTATGTTTTAAGATTTGTTTTTGTACTTACAATGAGAAATTAATTGGTTATGATAAGACCTCGTCTGCAGATTTCGTTTTAAAGCACGGCTCATGTATGACAGACAAAAATATACATGTTTTTTTTTTTTTTTTTTTGTCTGTGTGGGACTAAATGTCATATAAGTTCAGAGAAAGACGCCGGCCTGGGGTTTCCGGAGGCTCAGAGAGAGAGAGAGAGCGAGAGAGAGATGACAGCTGTCCCTTACAGGTGGCTGACCTTTCCACTGGCCACTGATGTGATGGGCAGCCATAAAAGCCTGGTTTTACATTGTGACCCCTGACACAAATCTGTCCGTGCAGGCTTCACCCTCCACTGGCTCGGCTGATAGGGAACATTAACTCGAGCGAACACAGATAAGGAGGCGGAGGGGGGGAGCGGGGAGGAGCACATAACACACAAGGAGACGGGGACATCCGCGTACACGAGCTGGTGGGTGGATTGAAATCTAAGTCTGGCCCCTTCACACAATTGTGTCGTGATGCCATGGAAGTTAATTCACAATCATTTGATCCAATAATCTTGTCAAGATCTGCAATATCGTCAAGGCTGCGACGAAGGTTTCGGAAAAATGACTAATAAATCAACCTTGAACAAAGATTATTTCCTCAAACTACAACTTTTTTTTTATCTGCACAGGCAAAGATTTACAAGATTAGTAAATTATACAGCAAGGTTTTTATAGACTGTTGCACTGACTTCACAGTCTTATGCATCACGCATAAGACGCTTCTGGGCGACCGCTAACAGAGAAAACAGGTATAATATCTCGTCTTACCCAGATAGGAGACTCCCTCCTCGGGCGTGATGGTGCCGTACTTCACCATCATCTTCACAAAATCGATCAGCGTCTTCATGATGGTAATCAGTGTCTCTCTCTCCTGAGTGTCTCGCTCTGTTGAAAGCAAGGACGCATTCAAAACCAGCATCCAGAAATGGTAATTGGTTACCATGGTGTTAGTGTTAGCCACATGGTGTTTGACTGCAGGGGTCACGATGATTGGATTATAAATAATTAGCTCACTGTGTGTGCATGTGCGTGTGTGTGTGTTTCATCCGCACTTCCTGGATGCGTAAGGGGAAACAAAGCTTGACAAAACAGCCAGTGACTCATCCTTGAGAACAATGATCGCCATGACAACTACATGAGTCCTGTTCTTGATCTGAACAAGTACTATTATCGGATGGAGGACGGTGTGAAAATGATCTCCGTGGCTCTGATGTAAGTTGTCACGGTGACCTTTTTACCTGTGTCGAGGCTTCTGAGCAGACGGTAGAAGTTGGGGAAGTACTGCAGGTCCTGGAGGCCGTCTTCTGGGCCCACCTCGTTGCCTTCCTCGGCGTCTTTGTCCCAGCCGTTGTCGGCTCTGTCCCCGTCCTCCTCTACGTCCCTGTCGACCTCGTCCTCGACCTCGTCGGCGTCGTCTTCCCCGTCCTCCTCGTCCTCGTTGTAGCTGCGCCTGGGCGGCTCCCACGTGTCCTGGAAGTACCAGAGTTGTTGTTGATCTAATTGCCTTATCATTATCGTCACAGCTGTCACCATTTCCACTACTTTTTTGCAGGTTTTACCGTGTTTGCGTCTGAACCCTGGACGTCCTGCTCTCCCCTGGTTTCTTGGTCGTTGCTCTCGACATCGTCAATCTCGTTGTTCTTGGCGTTTTTGGTTATGAGATCCTGGAGAGCCTCGGCCACCTGGTACTCCAGAGTGTCTGCCTGGTTATCTGTGATCTAAAAACAAAGAGGAAGTGTCAGACAACTGAGTGCAATAAAAAAAACACAAGATGGAAGATAAGATGGAACAGAACGACGTGTGCTGACTACTGATCAATTTCGCTGAGCGCTCCATCTCAGGGAGCTTATCGAGTGTCAAAAAAAAAGAAATCCATAGCTGAAATCGTAGAACAAATGACAAGTCACACATCTCTTCATCTTCCAATGAGGAAAAAGTGAGTGGAGAGAGAGAGGGAGAGAGGGAGAGAGGGCTCATGCTGAGAAAATGTCATGCACCCCACCGTGTTGACTTGAATGGAATATGAGAGTAGACAGTCAAACCTTACCAGCCCCAGTTTGAGCAGCTTGGAGACGATCCTGTCAAACACTCCTCTGTCGTCCTCTTCGTAGATCTTGTTGGCAATCTTCTGGACTATGTCTTCGGCCGTCAGCGGAGTGCCGTCAACCTGGCGGAAGCTTTCTGGGTCATCTAAAAGGAGACGACAAATAGAAACGTGGATTTGAGCCGTGTATTATGTGGATCCGTTTGAGCAATAGTGGCAATATTATTACATAATCAAGCTGAAGTAAAAAAAAGAAATATAGTCCCTATTGATTTGTTTCTGTCTAGGTGTAGAAATCTCTCTTTCACCAGATTTGTAATGAATGACTTTCCTCTGCGTATCTGCATTACCGACTGAGAAATGTGCAATTGTAGCAGCTTGACTCTTACATAACAGCCCCCGCGGCTTCCCAAGGTCCAAACCCAATAAAAAAAGAAGTCGTGCCGGAATACTTTTGTGCGTATTGCCGGATAAAATCGCCCGTGAAGCACTTTTACCTTCAAACCCTGGCCCAATTTTTGTCTCGCTCCAGAAAAATAAGAAATGCAAACCAGACTGCACTTCCCAAATTTAGACGTGGCGTAATCTGATGAGCTGCTTGTCATTGCCGGGCCGGCTGCACGGATCGATCAAGTGTGACACTCAGCGCTTTGTGTCTGAGTCACCTCACCTCCGAGACAGATTTATGCTGATGATCAGATTACATGCAGCAAAATGTGTGCTCGTCTAATGAGGTCTGCCGAGACACAAACTAAATGCGTCTTAAGGTGAACTTACGAAGAAGAATGAAGTGAGGACGAAATAATAAATGTGGCATTGTTTATGTGATTTCTTAAATTAAAGCTAGAGCAGTCACAAAGGCTTCCTCATTGTTTGATATGAGAGTGGTCGCCCTTGTCATGTATTTAAGAGGGAGAGCGAAAAGAAGAAGCCTGTGCAGTAGCCGGGTGTTACCTTTCACCACTGCAGTGTTTGCGTTTGAGAGGCAGAGGATAATCTTTCTCTGTGGCATTCACGTGTTCTGTCTTTGAAGCTTCCTCTCTGCCTCTGTACTTATCCCCATCACACACACGTGTTTTCTCAGCCTACTCTTTTCTTAAAATGTCTGCCTGTCGGTGGTCTGCCACTAGCCGACAGAAACACGCAGCGCCAGGACTGCCCTTGGAAAAGCGGGGCAAAGGTCACGCAAGCGGACCTAACCCGAGCATCTAAAAGGTGCACAGGGGGGTCTGTGCGCACCCCGGTACTTGCCGTAGTCCATCCCGCTCTTGGTGGAGTCGTAGTCCTCGGCAAGACGTCGGCTCTTGGTGGAGTCTGATTCATCGGGAACGTACTGGTCCTCCTTCTTGCCGGGCACCTCAGTGGCCTCCTTTGATTTCTGGCCGTCAGCCAGCGACTTGAGCATGGTGAAGTCCTGCTCCGACTCTTTGTCCTTGGAGGCGCTGGGATTCTTGCTCTCTGTCAGGCAGCAGAAACAAAACGATCAAACGAGAGAAAGGCAAGCATGTGCTCCTCTCACACTCATGTGGTCATTCCTCGGTACACAGCCCGAAGCCTGTTTTACTGGAAGTGCTGCAACATGAATCCACTCAGCAGGAGGAAATAAAGTCATTAATTGATTGGGAAAAGGGTTTCCTCTTACCAGCTGTCTGTACTGCAGCCTTCACGCTGTCCGCTTCAGCAATCTGGGGAAATATTAAACAAATATTTTCCACTCAGGATATAGGTTTGGGGTTATAATGTTTGCAGGGCTAGTAGGATTGTTTGACAAGTGACCATAAAGCCACTTTGGGCCGGATATTGGATGAGAATATTTGATAGGAGTAATGGACACCTTACCTGCTCCTGGAGAGGTCTTTCTTCTGTCAACTGTCTGTTGTACACAGTTTTATCTGCAACAGAAAAAAAACATGCGATGATTCAATTTAAAGGAGATTTCCATAATAAGAAAGAGACAAAGATCTTTTACAGGGACACTGAACAGGCTTTTAAACGAATCTATTCGGTAAAAGTAAATTGTTTGGGTTATTTTTCCCCTTGTCATTTTGATAAATGTTTTGCTTTCTGACTTCTGGGATGTGATGAGTTCCTGGTCTCCCAACTCACCCCGCAGAGCCAGAGCTTAATCGGATTATCAAACAAAAGATTAAACTGCAGCGAAAATAGACCAGAAGCGGCCTAACCAGGCGTCGTTACAAACACCACAACCAGTCTCTGCTGAGCCGGAGCAGAACTTTAAGGGCAATGAATTATTTTTTTTTTTGCTATGTTTTATGAGTCAGCATGTGTACAGCTGAATTTAAACTAGAGCAAAACACATAAAACTTATCACAACATTAAGAGACTTTATTCTTTTTCTGTATTTAAATTTCAGGTGGGATGGGTGCTTGAATAAAGAGTTGCATGGTCCCCTTTTGGACTTTTTAAACCTCTTCTAAAATGTATTTCTGCAGTATTTTTTGTCAATGCCACGGTTCATTTTCACTCACCATCCGCTGAGGCTGTAGGTGTGGGGAAGGCAGACGTCTGGTTCACTACATTCAGGGCTAGAAGCTGGAAAAGGACGAAAAGGCCAACGTATTTTGACGCCATCCTGAAATCAGCTGTCTCCGAGCGCCCTGGAGAGAGAGAGAGAGCTACCTCCTGGCTGCCTTTGGTCCGGTTCCCTCCTCCAAGAAAAGAAAGACAGAAAAAAAAAACACAACAAGAAGAAAGTGCTGAATGCGTGGACAGCTCCGCTCCGCTAAGCTCCGCCGCGCTCCGACCGCTGGTGCTGAAACTGCCGAGCAGACTGCGCCCTGTGAACCCGCTCTGATGGACGGACGGTGCGGGGAGGGGCCGGACAAATCTCCGCTGTACTCTGGAGCTGTTGACGAGGCGCGGTGCTGAAACCAGGTCACCTCTCTATAATTATAACCAGATAAGCAGGGAGGCTCTTCAAGCCCCGTGTGAGCTACAGCATCACCTACCGAAGCAGTAATAGAGCCCACTACAACAAGTCCTGCCCCCTCTGCCTTTACGGAGGAGGAGGAGGAGGAGGAGGGGGAGAGGGAGGAAGATGAGGTGAACACTGCAAAAAGTGTCCACGTTGTTCAGCCTGGCACTCAATCTTCTAAATATAATTTCTCTATTTACAATCAGGGGAAATAATATAAAAAATATTAAGATAATTTTGCACAAGACTCGAGAATAAATTCCCTAAAAGCCTCTGAACATTTGGAGAAGTAACGTTTTTTTTCACGTTTTCCGAAAAACACAAGACTTCACTGGCACTACGCAGCATTTACGCAGCACAATTTGCTTAACTGTTGACCAGTAACGTTGCAATTGTGCAGAAAATCAAACAAAAAGCGTAGTAAAACATGTTTTTTGCAGCGGTAGAGCAGAAAAAAAAAAAAAAAAACACCGCCCATTTTCGTGCGTCATGCACAACCTGCGTCATGGTTGTAGATCTTCCATTGCCTGGTCAATAGCAACCCTTATTAAAACCACGATTAAACACATAAACAAAGGCAGGCAAGATAGATCAGGCCAGCTTTATGATCGGCTTTGCTTTCATGAGATCAGAATATCTCTAATTAGATTCTGGTGCCACAGGTCTCTGCATGAGTGTGCAGGTGATATTTGAGTTTCCAGGGGCTGGAGCAAACCCCAATTTGAGAGGGTTTAATTTTCAAAGTTCTCTCATTTTACTTTAGTCAAAGTACCGTCTTTAAATAAGAAATTCATTAAAACTGTTATATATGTGGTAAAATCAGATGTTACCGTGAAAACCCTTGTGATTTGCAGCACACTGATGCTTCATATCCTCCGTAGCAGTCTGCCTGGAGGCAACAAGCCAGTCATTAGTGGCATTAAGGCGTATGATGTGCCTGATGTGGCATGTCACTGTTAATCCTCTGGCTTATGGAGGCTTTGTACGCAGCATCCTGGTCAGTAATTGGACAAATCTACTGTGAGCGGAGTCATTTCATTTCACACCACGTTTGCTTGTCACTTTTACAAGCAGTAAACTGAGATGAACTCTCCCCGTCCACGCCTTGAATGCAGCTATTATTTACTGTGAGTTGGTCGTCTTCCCCACACAAAATGTGGGAGGAAAGTTATGTTAGCTGTCGGCCGGCTGTGATTCAGTTTCATTGTTGGCTGGCCGTGTGCCACTAGTGTCTCCTGCAGCTCGACGTGCTTTTAGGAAACACACTGATGGAGATGTAGCATGTGATGGGATCTTAATGAGCTTGTCACAGCAAAGATGAAGCACAGGTGCTGCTAATTCATCAAAAAGTAAGCACTATGTTCACGTTATTAATAAGAGAATGCATAATGAAACCTTAACTTAATTAAAGCATCCGAGGCACATTAAATGAGCAAACAGCAGCATGATGAATGTTAAAGTCTTCAGTGTGGAAAAAATAACAGAAATAAAGTCCAATACAACGACATGTGGCCTAGAAAATGATCATGACACCAATTCGTCAATTCACATTTGTGCAACTGTTTGTGCTGTGTTCTCGTCATCGTCGCATTCGAGCATGATTCAACAGTGCAGATGCTTTAAAATGGTAGAATTAATTCTGCCACATCACTGTGCATCACGGTGCAGAGAAGAGATGGGATGTTTGCCACCTTCCCTGGGATGACTGTACTTCCCGTCCTCTGCCTGCCTCAGCAGTCTGAGGAACAGGAGCTCTGCCAAGAGAAGAATGCCTGGCCAGATATTCGGCCTAGTCAGAATACCAAAGGACGCTGAATATCATGTAATGCTCCGAAAGCACCAATAAGCTGATTCTGAGAATATGCACCGGAGTTAATTTTCTTCATATCAGATTTATTTGCATATGGTCACCGTGTATCTTTGATGCTTTAGTTTGATCTCACTGATATATTCCGTCTCTGTCTTAGCTCGGTCTGTTGCATGTGCAGTGTAGTGCACTACTGGCATCTTGTGTGTGGAAGCTGTAAATGCAGTCACCATTCTCTGACATGTTGCATCCATCTTGCCGACAAATAATAAATGCATTGTAGTTTTTTTTAACTCAGTTTTACTGTCTCACCTATAAGGTAGACTGTTAAATATCTACTTTATCTTTTAACAACAAACACATATCTATCAGTCGTTGTAGGCCGTAGTAGGAGTGGAGATCACTACCAAATCATCTGAGGCACACAGCATAATAGTGAAGATGCTGCCATCATGTGTTAACTGAATGTAGCACGATTTGAGGGACAGTTGGTTGTCTTTTGTAATAAATCTATTGTGGTGTCTGGCAACAAGATGTTGGTACTGGGGGCCTTTTGGTCCTATGGTTTGAAGGGAGGGGCCTCTGTGGATCATCCCACAGATACTTGATCTGTTTGGGATCTTGTGAATTTGAAGGCCAGGTCAACACCTTGTGCTGTTCATGTTTTTTTTTTAGTTGTTCCTAAAGCGTTTTTGTGTGTGTGCCCCATAGCAATGACACTCCTTGATGGCAGCCTTCAAGGAGTGTCATTGCTATGGGGTGGGAGTGCCTGGTCTGGTCTGGTCTAGGTGGGTGCTACATGTCTAAGTAACATCCACATGAATGAATGCCAGGTCCCATTCAGACTCTTCCACAATCTTAATCAGACAGTCATGTCATTGTTGTCATACTTTAAACACGTCTTCCTCCTCTGCTGCTGCTGACTGTTGTAATTTTAGTTTGAATTTGCTGCGACCATCCTCCACCGCATTCACCTCCGGTCTTCACATCCACTGCCCATCCAGGTCGAGCTCATCAGATTCCACTCCTCATCATATCCAGATCTCTAGCGTTCTCCTTTTGTCATCATCACCACCAGCAGGTTCCCTGTACTAACCTTTACCCTCTCCCCCAAAATCATTAAACAAAACCTGTACTGTTCACTCAGATTGAAGTCTCCCCCGACTGAAATCACAATGTACACTAATTTGGTAGTCCAAAAAATGTGAAGAGAAAAGACTGGAAGAGCGTATGTCCTTCGCTGTCCACACTGTTTTGTGTATCTCTGTAAGTTGGAACAGATTTTCATGGTTAATAAAGAGTGAGCCAGGCCCTTGAATTCTGCTTCTAACTTTGGAAATAAAAAGACTGAGGAAAAAGGCCTGTTCTTGTTTCTTTATGAAGTATGATTTTTGTCAGACCTCTGGCCTGAACCACAACCAAATTATTTGTTGCTGTTGGTTGAACATAACCACTACAATCCAGGCCTTGTTGCTGGTACTTTTATTGCTGAAATCTTGTGGTATTGGAATGAAATGTTCAATAATCACACATTGCTGTTATGTTTGACTTTATGATCCTAAAACTGCCGCCCAGTGCTAAAAGTCAAACTCCCTTATGGTTGAATAAAATAATACCTCGTTGATCTAGGAATTTAAACTTCATCTTGAACTCACAAAAGAAAATTTAAAACAGATTTGATCTGTTAGAATGAGTTTCTTTATTCTTTTTTTTTTTTACTCACTACATTACCCACAATGCAACTCTGCCAGAGGTTTAGATGTGTTGCTGCTAATTTATTTTTCAGTCAACGGAATCGGGATTCTTTCAACCAACCGGGTATTATACACTGATCAGCCACAATATTAAGACCACTGACAGGAGAAGTGAATAACACTGACCATCTTGTGACAATTCAATGTTCCAAAACAGTTGTGACTCATCAGAGAATGGACATGGGCCTTCTGAGGGTGTCCTGTGGTGTCTGGGAACATAATGTTGTTCGTGGGGCCCTTTGGGTCCTATGGGTTGAGGGGAGGGGCCTCTGTGGATCATCCCACAGATACTTGATCAGTTTGGGATCTAGTGAATTTGGAGGCCAGGTCAACACCTTGTGCTGTTCTTCATGTTTTTTTTGAGTTGTTCCTAAACAGTTTTTGTGTGTGTGTACCTGTGTCAGGCCGCATCCTGCTGGAGATGGCTGCTCCCATCAAGGAGTGTCATTGCTATGGGGTGGGGGTGCCTGGTCTGGTCTGGTCAGGTCTGGTGTCGAAGTAACATCCACATGAATGCCAGGTCCAAAAGTTTCCCAGCAGAACATTGGATTGTCACAAGATGGTCAGTGTTATTTACTTCACCTGTCAGTGAATGGTCAGAATGTTATGCCTGATTGGTGTGTAGTGAATTGTGTACACTTTCATTACCCCTTAAGAACCAGGCATGCTTTAAGTGTAGAGCTTATAAGAGTTATGACTGTTGATATGTTGATCACCAAGACAGACTTTCAAGCCTCTCTTGAACTGTGTTACCTCTGTCACTGTGGATCAACACTCATTACCATACATGAGCTGTGGCTCTTGTTCAAAATTATAAAATAATATATATATGTGCTTGAGCTTGCTATAAATCTGTGATCCAAGAATGACATGGTAGGAATTGTTTTATTTATTTATTTGACCAGTCATATAACCTGAAGAGACCTAGTGTCTGGTTTGAAGATGGTCAGTGTTGTTTACTTCGGTCATAATGTTATGCCTGATGGGTGTACATGATGTTTATAATCAGTGTGTCCTTTTGGGTTCATCCAGCGCTGAAAAACCGTTTGATATTTCTGCAAAGCTGACGGCTGAAGCATCGTATGAGAATGTTTGTAGCAGGTTGTATATGTGAACTGAGCACGTGTTTGGTTGCAGAGGCGCCGTGGAGCACCACTGACGTTGTATTTATCAGTGTTTTTCTGCAGTTTGTGTCCCCTCTGACTCTCTTTCGAGAAGGCCTAAACACAGGGTTTCTCTGGAAAACAAGGCAGAGAAAATAGAAGGACACAAATCTTCTCTACATCAGACCCAGGGGAAAACTGTTGGGACTTCAAAGACTGTCCATTTCAGTGGAAGCTGAAGGAGCGGGTGCTTTTGATGTGTCATCTATTTACAGCCTTCTTCAAACAGTATGCTGAGTCCCCCCCCCCCAAAAAAACAGCCCTGTGGTTATTTGGGATAAATAACCTATTGTGTTAGACGGGTAAAGTTCTTCTTTCAGATTGCTTACTGTGGTCAGCAGGCCTCTGCAAATAGGTCCTGTTTGAAGTGCTTTCTTTGTCTCAATTAAACGGCATTTATGAAACTCCCTCGGATGAACCCTGATACGAGCAACTAACCCCTCATTTGTTTAATGTTTTTGACACACTCGAGGTCACCACCTTCAGCAAAATACGAACGTGTGCGAGGAATTTCTTCGCCACTAGAGGTCTACGCTATCCTCTCATCCTGCAGCAGTGAGCAGAGAAGAGTCTGAAGCAAATGGTTTTAATGCGACCTAACTGAGGGTGAATGCCACCGTGCATACAGTACGCGACTCTGCCAAATCCTCGCTTGTAATTGCCTTTCTGTTTTTTTTTTTTTTTCCCGGAGTTTGAAAATGTTCCCACCTTTAGGCAGTGTCAGCAAACGAGCCAGTAGTTCCCCCGTGTTTCTCAAACACACTTTTAAAAGGTCACATGTCCTGCAGTGGCGCTCGAACATGTGACCTCCCAGCAGTTCTTCCACCGGCTGATGCTGTTGTGATGCTGCTGCTGACTTCTCCCTCATCCTCTGATCCTTTAGGGTGGGGGCGGTGGCAGCAGCTTTGGATGTTTATTAAGCCACGGGGCGTTTCGGTCCACCAGACCCTGATGTTAAAAAAGATGTATTTATTTGGTCTTTTTGGGGTTGTGCGTGTATTAAGTTGAAGAGCCTAAAGGAAGAAAACTTGGTTTTGACTTTTGCTCGTATTCATCTTCAACTGATTTCACCCATCATTGTTTGTTTACTGTTCTAAGAAAAGTTGCCCAATGACTCTTAATGCATCTTTAAAATCAAACCAGAAACGTTTTACCTGGGCTTGGAGACTGTGGTGGTGCACATCATTTAAAGGATGTGGGTTTATAAGCAGTTGGGTTTTAAAGATGAGAAACCAAGTTCATATTAAAGGAAAAAAGGAGAACATCACATCAGCAAACTAAAACAACTCTGCATTAAATTCAGTCAGGAGATCACAAGCGTTGACATCATTCATTTGGTGACATTTAGAAAAGCCGGCAGGGAGATTTTTTTTTTTTTTACTTTTTGCAGAGCCAGGGATTTTTTTTTTCCCCTTCATGTTTAAGTAAACTTTTATAATGTTGACACAGTCTAATAAAAGAAATTACTCTCTGTCCAAAACATATTTGCGAATGACTGATCACTAGCCCTCAGCTCACTTGTGTTTTGACAGACTTTAAAAAACACTGAGGCCTTTACGATCTCAAGTGGGGAAATTAGAAACATTACGAATCTCTCCCTCTCTCGATCACGTTCGGACTGCCTGATTCAAGATTTTGTGATTTAAGTAAACTATAGCTGCATAAATGACTCGACGTGTGCCGCTGCCTGAGAGTAACTATAAGTGCAAAGTGGGTGGGTGGTCTGTCTGTTTTATGTTCCTGCAGGGAAACAGAGACATGAAACCGGCCCTCTTCTCTGTCGGCTGCCAGAATTATCCAGCTGGAGACACACCAAGCCACCAGTAATATGTTTTCCTGGACGAGGGAACAGAACAGAGCAGAGGGCATCTAATGAACCTGAAATGACAAATCACAGATTTTCCTGTTGGTTTGAAAATATGCTTTGGAAACGTGGGTTAAATGGACAGGAAAGTAGGAGCTCCATGCGCCATTTGGGACTTATTTTCCAGATCCACTGCATCTATGAGTTGTCTGGCATTGTAACCATTTCCACGTGAACAATAAGACAGCGTAATTGTTATTTTGGTAAATGTGAGGCGTCGCTCAGTGAGGTGCTGCAGGTATCGTTGTTGGAAGAACAGCAGAATGATGATTTAAAGAAATCTTTAATAAAAGTCAAGTGTTACACCCTTGTAGAGAAGACTGACACAGATACATAATACACACACCATGTCATAGTTGGTCTTATGTACAAACACTACGCAACATTATTCAGGCGGATCCCATAAAAAAAACACACACGCACAGACACACACAAAGAGAGACAAAGACTGATTACTACTGATTATCTTCCATATCCAAATGTACTTACTGTATGTTTTTTTGGCAATTGGTACAGTACACTTTTGCACACAAAAGGGGGATGTACAAGGCATACAATGTGAAACAGGTTGTGTGCAGCAATGATCCACTGAGTGGAAAGACAGTCTAAGAAAACTCCCTCATTGAACCACAGCAGCAGGATGTTACAGCAACCTCCGTGGAAATGGATGCAGGAGAAACAGGAAGACGAGACCAACGAGAAGGTAAAGGATGCAGCGGTCAGGGGTGAGCAAGTGAAAAGGAAATAGAGGAGGCAGGAGGGACCAGCAAGACAAGGAGCAGTGGGAGAAAAGGAGGTCAAGTGCAGGAGGTTAAAGCGTTCCTTCGTCCAGCAGTTTGTTGATGCCATTGCAGATCTTCCTCAGAGAGAGTCTGTACTCCTCTCCGTCCCCGTAGAGTTCGGCCAGGAACTCCCCATGGGCGAAATGGTTGAAAACGTGATCGATGCGTGCGTGTGAGCGTGCGGTCAGGTGCTGCTCGACCAGGGTGTGAAGGAGGTCCCTGCACTCCAACAGCAGCTCTGACAGAATATTCCTGTCGAAGGTGTACTCCACCTCGTAGAACGACACCGCCGTCATGGCCGCCTGGTTCATCTTCTTCTTGAAGCGCTCCACCGTGTCCAGCTCGTCGGGGCTGAACTGGTGGTTGCGGTATAGGATGCCGATCTTCAGGGCAATCTTGATGACATCCTTGATGATCTTGTGGGCCTCCTTCTTGCTTTTGGTGAACTCCCGGCTCGCCTTGTAGAGCTCGTCCAGGATCTCGCTGCTGGTGTCATCCGTCAGCATGTTGGCCACCACCATGGTCGCCATCTTGCTCAGGATCTTCTTCTGGGCTTGCATAGCAAGGGAGCGAGAGTTGAAGCTCTCCTGTCCTAAAGGCAGAGAAAAGATGAAAGATGTGAAGTTAGTCCTAGAGGTCAGACGACATCTTTTTGTCACATTCTTTACAAAAGGACGGTAGAGCAAACAAAGTAGGCCATAATGATGAGCCAAACAAACGTAGTAGTTGTCCATCCTGGTGTTGAGTGGAAGAACAATCCAAAATATTGAGTTTTTAATATTAAGTGAATCATATTTTAATTTTTGTGACTTGGTTAAACCTTAAATACGATTATTGGTGCGCTGTCCCTTTAAGAGACACCGAACAAATCAACTCAGGTATGTTTGTTTCTATAAATTCAGTGTACTGAATATTCAAATAAAGCTGGAGCCGGTTAAACACTGCATCTCTGTAATGTTGTTATTATGGCCTTTAACTACCGCCCTCAGAGTGTGGTAGGTTTGCATGCAACAGCTGAATTCCATCTGGACAAACAGGCTTTTTCAACTCAGTTGACCCGTTGAAATAAAAAATATGGGTCACTTCCTGTCTCCAGTTTCCGCTGACATTACTTTGTCCCTTCACGAGGAAGCCTGATCATCATCATAGTCTTCTAATTATTGAGAGGAAGACTTTTTAATCTTCACTTGTTACAAAACTTTGTGTTGTGTAACGAGAAAACTGGGCAATTTTATTTGATCTCAGTGAATTTGAAAGAGCACAAACTCCTTCTAGATGAAATGGAGGAAAAGCCAAATCCAATCCGTTTCAAACTTATGATATTCTGTGCGATATGAGACTACCTCCAGCTTTTCTTAAACAAAAAGCCTTTATTTTTAGGGCACTTAAGGATATTTAAAAATGACAAACTTGATACAGAGAACAGAAGGGCGGCTGCCCTCCTGGAAGTTGGCAGTAGTTTAGTGGGCTGGCTACGGGGAGGAATGACGATCGACTCTGGATAACATCAAGCGGCTGTACGCTGATAAGAAAATCTTTGCACAGAGCCTCTCCACAAGTCCAGATTGATCGCCGTTTTATGTTGTTTCCCACTGCAAATATATCACAGTAAGCAGAACATCAAAGGCTCTCGATGTCCTCGTACAGCCGCCTCAGCAGCAGCAGCAGCCTAACATGTGTCTGTGTGAATGTGAGGAGTGGGTGGACGGAGAGGGGTTTTATTTAGGTGCCACCCAGCTTGAAATTACACACCAGATAACTCTCTATTATGATCAAAGCCGAGGAAAGAGGCTCCACGTTTCCCTCTCGTTCACCGGGAACATCGTCAACCTCTTCCTCCTCCACAGAGGAGGGAGTTTGAGGAGAGGAACGGCGGATGGTGGCGTGATTGCCCAGTGGGCTTAGCGCAGAGCAGCAGATGAGCCCGAATTCACAGAGGAACACCTGCTTGGCTGTCATTACAATTTATTAAGAACAGACGGATATGTGACCGTTTAGAATTAACACCGTCGTCGCATCACGCGGTTTTCGTGTTAGCCAAACACACACACATACACGCACGTATAACATGTGTTTGAATGCTGCGCAACGACTAAAAGAAATCCAATCCATGGCATTTCATGTGAACGCACTGAGGTGACATTTCACGTGTTGGTCTGAAGCTAAATGACATTTTGTGGAGGTATAATTAGCCCGCAATGACATTTACAGCTAATAAGGCAAATATCTCTGTTCTTCCACACACGTACGATTCTTTTTCAGGACTCTTTTATCCGTGCCCGTGAGAGTGGGGGTGAAACCTATTGTATGTAGACAATAGCGTGGTGGGTGAGTTTGAGGATGTCAGAGATGCAGAAGTTGCCCGTATCATTTAACTCCTGAAAGTTTAATGCAGCAACTATTTATATCAGTTAATTTAATATCTACTCTCAAGACAGAAGAGCTTAGAGTGTATTTGCAAACTCTGAGGCCACTATATATGGGAGAAAATCTGACATCTTGACTTGAATAAACAGGAAAACCCTCCTCAGCCGGTCCCTCTGTGAGAAGATTGGTGGTCTCCAGTTTTATTTGATGTCAGATTATCACCATCTAAAGCTGATAGGATCAAAGTGTTGGGAAACTCAGGTAAGAACTCACTGAGGGACACTGGAGCAACATTATATTTGTAAATTTAACTCCAACAGTCCCTCTGCTTTTGACTCTGTTTTGGTCTCCACCAATTCCTATGGGAAGTACATGGCTTTTTATCAGCATACTGTAAGTCGCTGTTGAGCGCTTCTTTTAGACCTTTAGCATGGTCTAGTTGTATATCTAATTAATTTGTTGTGTGTTTTCTTCATGAGTATATTCTGTGAGTTGCTTTTGTTTTGAAGATCAAATGTCACACATGCACATATCTTGTGTATTATCTATTGACGGCGAGGCTGTAGCGACGTCCGGTTAGGATGTTAAAGGCTTTATGGAAATATGTTTTCCTTCTTAATTGTGATGGAACTGTGTGTTCACAGTGTGTTTATGGAACCACGGCCCCACATATTTGCTCAGCAGTAAACTCTTCAGTCGAGACATTAGACTATCTTCCACTGTAAATGCCACACTTTGCATGTCTAGCTTTTCTCACCGCATCCCAGCCATTACACCGATCAGCCACAACATTAAAACCACTGATAGGAGAAATAAATCATTAATTTGTGTGGATGTCACTTAGACATGTACCACCCACCTAGACCAGACCAGGCGGCCCCACCCCATAGCAATGGCACTCCTTAATGACAGCAGCCATCCCCAGCAGGATGCAGTCTGACACAGGCACACACATAAAAACGCTTTAGGAACAACTCAAAAAAACATGAAGAACAGCACAAGGTGTTGACCTCATCCCACAGAGGCCCCTCTCCTCAACCCATAGGACCCAAAGGCCCCTCAGGAGGACCACAGGACACCCTCAGAAGGCCCATGTCCATTCTCTGATGAGTCACAACTGTTTTAGAGGCACAAGGGAGACCTACACAATATTAGGACATTAGGTCATAATGTTATGCCTGATCGGTGTATGCAGAATTAAAACATCTTACAACTTGAAGTAAATCACATAATTCATTCAATATCAGTCTAGGGGAAATGAGGCAGCGTCTCATCTCTGTGGCCACCGCTCTTAAAAACACCAAATGTCAACTGTATGGCTGGCGGTGATAAATAGATAACACGCGCATAATTGTCACAACATCAACGCAGTAGTTTCCATAATATTTGAATGGCAAGACCAGGATATATTACTGGTTTTCATTAGAGCGATGTGTGTCTCTCATCAACAGGCTCTCTTTGTCACTGTCATTTCCTGTTTCTCTGAAGCAGCTCTTTGTTCCATTTAGCCTCTGATATTCAGAAACCCAACTGGATGGATTTCTGAAACCCTGGCACACTGATAAAGGTGACAGCTTGCTCCATAAAGCGGGCCTTGTCAGACCAATGGTCGTGCAGGCGATTCGGATTCGGATCCTGCCAATACGCGCGACCACTTGCTTTCCAAATGAATTTCAGCCGTTAATTATTACCGCAAATATTTACTCAACTCATAACTGACGAGTGTGCCGCACGCATGGAAGTGATTTTCTGTTTTTAGAGCAGAGCTATAAGCAGATTAATTATTCTTCGCCACCCCCCGACACACAGCCTGGAGTCTGTTTCTCAGGACCAGCAGGTGGCTATCGACTCACTTGGCTTGACCCCTGTCTCAAGTCTGTTTGCACATCCCAGAGTGATGAGGAATGTAAGCAAAAATGAAGGAGTGTGAGGTGAAAAACACTGTGAAGAATGAGCATGAGGCCGCTCGAGGCGTGAGTCAGAGCGCCGGTTAAGGAGGTGGGTGATTCAGAGTCTGGCTGGAGATTTTAGCACGTAGAGTAAGTGAGGGTAGATGATTAGAGATGAAGACTTTGAGAAGTCCAGGCTTTTCTCACACACTCACATACAGCCCGTCCCCCGGAGGCTGTGATGAGTGACAAGCTTGAACCGGGGTGTCAGGATGAGTTAGACAAGAGGCCAGGCTGTCAGGAAAGAGATGGCTGGAAAAACTGTCTGCCCCGTTACTTGTCTTTCTCCTTCTCCCACAGTTCTTCTCGTACCTGCACGGTAGTTTTTTCTGCACCGCTTGTCCTCGTGTGTAAAGTTTTCGCAAAATAAAGTTAACCAGGGGAGCGAGTTCTCTGTGGACGCCGGCCCATCGCAGCGGTTACATAAGAGTGTTTTGGGAGTTGGTAAAGTTTACTTTTAAAATCAGGATTAGCAAGGTGCTTGCTGCTCCCTGGCCGCGGCTGTTGACTAGACAGTCTCTCTTTGTTCCGCCTGGTGTTTTTAGAGGGCTGAGTCAACAGTTTCTGGTGCGCTGCATCAGAACATACATCCAGTGTGGGACATGGAGACCCGCCAAGGCTGCCCTGCTGAAGGTGGTGCGCTGCAAAAAATGTCCATCTGGTCAAATTTATTTCCATTTCAGTCTGAGACGCTCGTCATGAAGGAAGTGGCGCATGTATATGGCTGTCAAAAAAACAAACTTTAAGAGCGAATTTTCAGTTTTGATTTTCTTTCTTAGCTTGTGAGTTTAGTTTAGAGGGCTTTGTGCTAAGCTAAGCTAACTGGCTGATGACAGTAGGCTTATGTTTCATAAGTAGGAGAGAGAATTGAGAAGTGAGAATTGCTAGAGAACAGAAAAGCATGCTTTAATAATAACAGAGTGGACATAAATATAAAATTTTAAAAGATTTTACGGCCAAATATGCACCTGAGCTGCAGATGTTCTTACTTTCGGTACTAAATCTGAATGATGGAGCTTGAGGAGATGGAGTCCACGGATATTACTGGAAGTCACAAGTCGGCTAAGGTGGTCTTATCACCCTGAGTTAAGTGAAATACCAAGTTATTATTAAAACACGTGCGTATTTAGGGAGTGAAGATGTGAAGAGGACTCCATCGTATTCCAAAAAAAAAAAAGTGAATAGGCTCTCTTTGAATGTTAAGTAACTTGATCTTCGACAAAGCTTGACAAAACATGAACTGACTCCGTAAGCTGGACATTTCCTGAAGCGTGCTAGGCAGCCAGGCAGTGAGACGGGGTCCCAAGGCTCGCGCTGGTCCCGTTCCAGCGCAACCAGAAGAATGAGCCATCAGCAGGGCCGGCGGCTAACACTGACGAGGGCCGACTGGCCTTTAACTGAGTCAACGCTGTAGGCGCTTATCGGCCGGAAGACTGCAAAGCACACGCACGTCTGACTGGGGCAAACTGTGCGGGTGTGTGAATATGTGTTGGGAGTCATGTTTGGACAGCAAACAAATTCAGGGTGGATTTAATGCAGTTATCAGACAACCTTTTTACAGTGACGATCAAAGCATCGGAGGGATAAAAGAAAATAATGATAATGACCCTGAAATAACCCTATGATAAAACCTATCTGGCTGTAACTGTCCTTTCCTTACAGTTATTTGGATGAATTCTGCAGAGCTATGAGTCATTTACTTCTGCTCAAGATCCTGGCAGCACCAGGTATCTGAAACACACACATGGCCATAGTCTCATGTCCCATAGCAGATATGTTCCTAATCTAACCGAATCCATGCTAAAATGAAACGATTTACGTTATGTGGATTGGAGGCGGGTCCTCAACATATGTTTGCCTCCTTTATACGAATAATAAAACTAGCGCTCAGAAGCTCACGCACACATACAGAAACGTAATACCTGATAAGTGATTCCCTGTTTGAGGTTGCTAATGACAACATGCCCGGGTTTATTATGAACAAAACCAGGTCACACAGGTGCAAGAGGTTTTTTTTTTCTTTCTTTTTCCTCGTCAGGTGGACACTGATAGATAACACACATGATTTTATGCTTACACAACAGACGCAGGTGTTCATACACATTCATTCTTCTTTGGGTTTTGGATGTTAGGATACGATTAACACGTGACCGTTAAAAAGAAAAAGAAATACTCTCAAACTACGTAGTACCTGTTGCTCCTTCCTTTAGTTCAGACGGCGGTAAAGGCTGACTGACAGCCTCCTTTTAAAATGCAGAAAGGGTAGGAGCGTGCTTATTAGTCACATTTGCAAAGCTTCCCTATTGCCTATTTATAGCGATCGCCGAATTTCCCTCATTTACCTTTACTTTCCAGCTGCGACTGTTTTTTCCATTTTTGGGCAGCGATGTATTGTATATGCATGCCTCTCTTGAAACAAGCGCACCCTGTAAACGCACCCACAGCAATAACAATTTTCCAGGCATTTTCCTTTTCAGATATTTCCCTTTTATAGGCGGAAACTCGATGCTAATCTCCTTTGCCTCATGCGCACTGTAAAAAGCCGGACTTCTGCGGGCGTTGCATTCACGTTTCGCCGAAACAACAGACAAGATCTGTTGACAAGATTGTGCCCTCATGCGGCGGGAAGATGTCCAGGAGAGGCCTCCAAGCAATAAAGCCTATCATCCGTCAGCAACGCCATTTCAGAGAGTACAAACGGAGCATCGGCAACGTATCAATACCAAGAAAATGTCAGGGAAAATCCTCCCAGCGCCGGAGAAGTAAACAAGGGTGGACAGCTTGACTTCCACTTCTTTTCACGTTGGCCTTTTGGTTTGCTTTCAGTCTCCAATAAGGAGCTACTGCGGGCTCTCTCTCTGGCTGCATTTACAAGGCTCGAGGAAGACAATGGAGCGGGTCATTCAGGAGTAGTAAAGGGGGTTTTAATAGCCTGCAGGGTTAGTGTTAAGCAAGTCTGAGAGGCCGGCGGACTGGAGCAGGGAGTAGAGTGTTCTGTGCCAGCTGGTGCCTCAAATAGTGGAACTGGAGTTATATTTTTCCAGTGTGACTCTAAAGGCGGCTGACTTGTTGATGTACTGTGTGTTTCACCATTTCTGTCACATAAGCACACAGACATATAGTACATAGAGTCCTTAGATGCACATCACGCATTGTGCACGCATTCAGAAACAAACAGAGCTGAAGAAGTATTCAAGCAGCGGTATAGATTTTGTCATTTCATGTCTCTTCTCCACTCACTCCGGACCTCAAAAGTCTCCTTACAGGCATATTTATGACTCCCACAATGCGACTGGGATGATGACTCAAACATGCCGCCCCTGCACGTACACTCTGTCTGTCTGCAGAAGCGCAAGCGCGTGTTTGTATCTAGATGGAAGCGGCCGCCGATGAGAGAGCTTGAGAGAGATCTGATTTCTGCTGAAAACGGCGCAGCGCAACGATGAGCGTTATTCATGACATGTAAAGTCTGACTCTGAGCCAGCTTCCAAAGGGCAGGCCGGTGCTGAAAGAGGTCATTCACCGTGCCATTAACAGCTGCTTACGATGTAGCGGAGCATTCAGACCTTCGGGGTTAATATATAACTCAGTTTTAATGCCTTAATGACTTTCATTTGTGCAAAGTGGGGTCACACGGCTTAAAGTTCATCGCCTTTTGTAGAGGTGGATCATTCGGTGTGTCTGGCTGCGGCTAAAACGTACACGTTACAGCTAGGTCATGCTTTACTGGAAGTGTAGTAGCAGGAACTACAGTTTTATCCTCCCCCCAGATTTCTAAGGCTTATTAATTGAGTCATGCTGCTAGCTTTGTGTAAAATAAAAAAAATAAAAAAAACTGACAAGACAAATGGCTGTTTGTTTCTTTTGTGCTGTTAATGTTTTCTGCAGGTGTTGCCCGTCTCTGCTTGAATCCAGTTTTTACCTGCTCCAGTTTGGAAACATACATGGTATAAGGCACATCGTGAAAAGACATCGTAAAGAGAAAGAAGAATTATTAAAGCAGTCAAACAGATGTTAGTAAAAAAAAGTCATTTTACTATGTTCACTGCAAGTTTTCATTGTATATTGTCTTTTTTTTTCTGCTTTAAATAAGCGTTTGTACAAATTCACTCAGAATTTATTTAACTGTAAACTGGGTTTTTGCCAGGGGTGCACCATCAGGTTGTTGTTTCAGGCCCTGTACGTTTTGTCATACATTGATCAGGCATAACATTATGGCCACCTTCCTAATATTGTGCAGGTCTCCCTTGTGCCTCCAAAACAGTTGTGACTCATCAGAGAATGGACGTGGGCCTTCTGAGGGTGTCCTGTGGTGTCTGATCAACAGGATGTTGTCAGTGGGGGCATTTGGGTCATATGGGTTGAGGGGAGGGGCCTCTGTGGATCATCCCACAGATACTTGATCAGTTTGGGATCAGCAGGACCTTGTATTGATGGTATTAACTGAAACATGAGTGCTCAATGAATTCAAACAAAGTTTTTACTTTGGCTGGAAAATTTATTTGCAAATCATTTTATGTGGAAGACGCATGGATGGAATTTCTGGAGAAGCAGCACGCGGAACGCTATTTGTTTAAGCATGTTTGCATATTTGTCTGTTGATATTTTCCAGCTCCAATGGCAGCACAAGCAGGGAGCTGAGGCAGACAACGCTGCCGGTTCTGCTGCACAGGTGCTGCTGACATGCAGCGCAGGTCATATCCAATATTTTTGAAGCTCTAAACCTAGAATGAACCTGGTGGACTTGTCAAGTTATCGTTTTAAGTTAAAAGACTAATGGATTTAATGGAACGTAAAGGTTTCAACTGAGCCGTAACATGCACTCTAGATGAAGGCTGAATACGGTTACTTGGCCCGAGCTCTTCTGGATGATCTCCGTGCCTCGGTCTGAAGTGGTTTGACTTGGCATTACTGTCGCATGCATAATGGATGAAACTCACTCAGACAAACCTGTGATGACGTTTCTCAATAAAAATAATTGATCCAGGTTAATGTAGCTTTAATGAAGAGGTCTGATACACACTGTTTGAATGTGAGTGTGTTTATCCGGGGGACTGGTCTAAGTGTCTCTGCTGTGACGAACAGTCCAGGGAAAAGCACTTAGGAGCCTCTCTGAGTCAGGAGAGACACAGAGAACAGATTGCCTCTGGCTGCCACACAACCTTATTTAATGCCTCGTCCCTCATCTCTTTCTTTGTCTCCCTATCTCTCTCTTAGTTTTAATGGCTGGGTCCCTGTAGAACTGAATCAGAGAGATGAGGCGAAATGAGGCAGCGGCAGGAGACGTCTGATTGATTAATGTGCCGCTGGCTTGATCGGCTGTCACAAGAAACTGAAGGGGGGGCAAAGAGGGAGAGAGATAGCAGCGATTTCAACCTCACCCTTTTTGCTTTACCCTTTTCTTTCAACACAGTCCCTCCTTATGAAGACCAGAGGAGCAACAACTGGTCCTCAGAGGACCAAAAGTGTATCCAGGACATCCTGTTGGGACATAATGTGGAGGACCGTGGGGTCCTGTGAGATTCCTGCCCTATGACCTCTCCTCTGCTGTAAAGCTAATGTCTTTACCAGCTGTGGTTTACTTCTCTGTGCCATTGTTTAGCTGTTGTAAGAAGCCAGGCCACAGTTGACCAGTTAGCTGGGCATGGGAACTGGCTGCAGGCTGTCTCCCCTCTCAGCCTCCCTCCTCTGGGAGCTTCTCTGGGAAAAGACCCCTAAGAGATAATCAGCTGACAAATTACGTTATGTGCATGTTGGTTGAGGGCAAAAGTGAATGGTGAACACGCACAGTACCGCCAACTACAGTCAAACTTTAGCGACGAAAATTGGAGTAAATGTGAGACAGCTCCAATGCAATCAGTTGGAAATGAGCCAAGGTAAAATCTGGTCGCTGTAGCATCTCAAGGAATCATTTTATTCATAAAATCTATTTATAGAAAGCATGGTTATAAATGTGTGGGTGGGTGTGTGAACTATAATGACAGACTGTGAGACCGAGGGCCTAATAAAATACAGAGGAGGATAATTTATTCGGGCTATCCTTCCTTTATCTGGCCTGGAAGCCAGACACGAAGTTCCCCTAACGTGTTCCATCTGAAATACAGAAACTGTACGCTATTTATAGAAGGAGAGGGCGAGGGAAAGCTGGGAAGGGATCGGCAGAACTGGCGGCATGTACGTTTTCATTTCACACTCTTCAGTCCAGATTAACGGAAGTGAGTTGGGGGGGAAAAGTAAGAAAAAGGGGAGAAGGAATGGCCCGAAAGAGAATGGGTTTGATTCAGAATAAACAACAAATATACGATGACAGGCCTTCCACACGTCTGCAGATGTCAGTTCATTCAGAGGGAGCGTGGAGGAGTGATGGAGAAAGAAAATAACGATGAGGGAAGTGGGGGTGAAAGTGTCCACATTTTGATTGTTTAGCTCCTGTCAGAGGGACTTTACGTCAGACACAGGCCCACACGACACCAAAGAACATCTTCTCGCCCTCGTTCCCTTTTACATCATCCGCAGCTGTATCAAGAACCGGCTGCTGCGCCTTTGTCTTGTGAAGCTTCCTCTCTCTCTCTCTCTCTCTCTCTCCATTCCTCACCATGTCCTACGAGCTTGAGCGTGAGTGGCAAGGAAGTAAGTGTTTTCCGGCCCTGGGTGAGCTGCTCCTCTCACAGACTTTCGGCCAAGTCCCAGCATGCAGTGGCATCGGTTACAAAGAGATGTGCACGCAGAGACGCATGCGCAGCCTCGCCGGGCCGTGCCAACTTTTCCCCTGAACTTTGGCCTCCTGGTTTGTTTACTAGTTCACCCACTCTGACTGGGTTTACGTAAAAAGAGAGGCACAGAGGAGCTCATATCAACCCTGCCCCCATGCCCCTAGCAATACCCCCTAACATCCAAAACTCAGTGCCTGTCATGAAACAAATCATTATCTATGTAATTTGTGTTTTTCACAACACTTTCCAGTGAAATGTGGAAACCTTACCACTTCAAGAAAGATGAAATTTAGTTTAATGTTTCGTCACTTTTCAAGAGGATTTATGAGAGAAAATCTGCACAGAAGTCAGCAGCTGGTCTGCATGCGACTTCGGGATTTTGGCAATACAGCAATAAGCATTTAACAGCTGCAGCTCCCAGCGGACAAATGTCAATGTTTTATTTCCATATGACAGGGCATATTCAAATTCTACTCTTCAGGACTGCAGGGCATGTTTTAGCTTTCAGAGGACACAGATCCCAAAAGAGAAAATAACACGGAGCTATAAATGCCAGGGGAGTAAAGGTTAACCAGGAAATGGGGCAGTGTTTCATCCGTCTGCACTCCTCAATTAAAAGGTTGCTCCTGCCTTGATTGGAGCGATAAAATTGGACGTACTTTGAGCTTTGGCCTCGAAGGCTCTGACTGTGCACGACGCGCTTTAGTGTAAAGCCAAAGTGCTTCTGCTCTCTTGGCTGCAATCTCACCACTAACTAATGACCAGGAAATAACTGTGGTTCGCACACTCTCATATAAACACATGCGTTTGTGGATTTGTTTTCCGAGTTTTAGCAACTGCATTCTTCTCCTCCGGCTGCTTCACAGCCAGCATTAAAACCCTTGCGATAAGTTCACTCAGATCTTAGCCTTTTAGGAGCATGTTTCAGTTTCTCTCCGTTGCCCTCATTGCCCGTGAAACATCTGAGCCCGCAGCATAATTTCCACATGCTACTTCTGTCTGCGTTGCTGCCTGAAATAGTTTTAAAGGCGTGCTAAAAACAGCTTAATTTGATACTTTGCTAAACTAACTGTTATGAAATTTTATGCTGAACAAAGGTATTTTTTTCTACCACAGCCTTATGGTGCTATAATCAGCACAGTGCTGGAGTTAAGTGTGAAAATCCGAGTGTGTAATTGCCTCCCACTCCACCTTGTTTTCTGATATCTTTTAGCTGCAGTCATAAGCAGGAGAGAATAAATCTCCTTTTAGCTAGATACCATCTGCATGGTATGGTCATATTGGGGGAAGGTAAGTAAGACAAACCCAGAATCCAGTGGCTTCCCACAAACTAGTCAGACTTTTTATTGGCACTAATGGGGAAAGCTTGTGTGTGGAGCCAAAGCTGAAACGCAAAACTGGACCTAAAGAGAGCTTTTAAGCCAGCACAAGAAAGGAAATAAAACAACGCCAATACAAGTGTCGGCATCACATATCCCCATGCAGAAGATTTAGAGAGCGTGAGTCTACGAGCCCCGCCGACACCCGTCCAGGCAAACTTTAGTCCACACAGCGCTCAATCAAAGAGCTCGCCTCACATCAGGCGCCACTAGAGACTGTTTGCTTTGCTTCGAATGGCCCTCCAGTGAAAACCACAGCCCTCTCCTCCTTCTCTGCATGTGTGTGTGTCTATGAGGCCTTTGACCAGATTGCTTGTCGAAGTGCCTCTGCGGTCTAATTCCATGTTTCACTGGAGGCTCAGCCGTGGGGAGACTATTCTCTTTCCAAACGTCCCACAAACACTATGAAATGCTGCACTATTCTTGAGCGATCGCACGCATGCATGCATGTGCACGCAAGGGAATATGCACACGCAAACCTGGAAGTTTTAATATTTTTCTTTTGGTGCAGCTAAAAGGGAAAACACTTTCTCCTGAGTCTTCTTTTCCACTTAGAGTTTCACTCCTGTTTTTTGTTTTTTTCTTTCTCAGTTCGTGTTACAATTTTCCAGAAACCAGCTCCTGGTGTCTTGAGTGTGTGTATCTGTGTGTGTGTGTGTGCGTAGAGAGGGCTGGGTGTAGTGCAGTGAGCACTCTCCATCTGCGGGCCAGATTAAAGGCAAAGGAAAAAAAACATCAGGGGTGCATGTGTTCGGAGCGCGTAATACCGAGGGAATGAGTGAGAAGAACGTAGGCATTTCTTCAGCGTGTCTGTTCGTATTCGTCGGTGTATGGGGAGTGTTGCAGCGTATGCAGGCCTGGCCTGCTCTGCTTGTCTCTCATGTGTAAAGCATGTGGCCGGTCTGCCAACATGGCAATCATGGAGCAGAAGCCTCTCCTCTAATTGCTGAGTGCTTTTGGCCCGGTCTAATGCAGCAGTCTTGTTTTTTTTTTTTTTTGTTTAGATCTGTGAAGTGTTTGCGAAAGTGTGAATTAGCGGCGATTAGCATGGGCGATGGGGCCGCAGCATTAGTTCGTATGTAAATGCCTACCTGGCCGGAGATTAAATTTCACTTTGTGTCATTAAACAACATCTGCGGTTTCGTGTTTGTCATGGAAGCATGGCGATGACCCTCATGGCCCTATTAAGCACACAGCTGTTACCATAACAGCCGAACGGCATCTTCTCTTCTCAGCAGGTCCGCTTTCAAGTAAACACAAGCGGCTGGAAATAGTCCCACAGACGGGCCGGTTGAGTTATGGTGTTAGAGTGAGTCGCGTCATCGTGATGAATCAGCCAAAAGAAGAACGTGGGCTGATTATTCACTTTCCTCCAACATAATGTCAGACTAATATAAGCACTAAAACGTAATTCAATTCGGGACAGTGGGGGATTCTAAGGAACACTGAAGTATCGGCGTTTGGTAAAATGCAGCGTCTGGTTTCTGCCGTGCAGCTATTGCGCGGCTATCTGGACTCCTAAAGTCATGCAGGAGAACAGGTATGTTGACAAACGGCCTTGCTTTGACTCATAGTGAGATGTGGTCATCTCCAGTCCACCACGGGAAGAAAGGACAGGAATCCATTTGTGGGTATTATGGTCAGAGGCATGCTCATTACATGACTGGATGATTATGGGTAAAAAAACAAACAAAAAAAAACATAATGCCTTTGTGTTTGTGTGTTTTATGGTGCAAGGTCTAAAGGGTTTATCTTTCAGAGTAGTTACTGCAGAGCTGCATGTTGTGCTCTAACATAAACACAAGGAAGAAAAAATGCTGCTTTCTTTAACAATGTTCCATTTTCTTATTTGCATGACAATCGCTCATAAAAATGTAATAACATTTCTTTAAACTTCTTTCTTCTTTTGTGCATACATGCACAAAAATGGTAGCGTTGTATTCATGACTTTTTAGGAGGAAATCTCAGTGTGGAAGCGTGCTGCTTTATTATATAACTTCATTGAGTTTCCTCCAGTTATTCATCTCACATGGAATAGATGAATGGTAAATATGCAGTATATAAAAGCATAAACGTCTGGGGTCTTGTTGCTGTCCACAGACCTGAACTCAGGAGGGAGTGGGGAGCAATAACAGCAAGCAGTGTCCTCCCTCAGAGAGAAGCTAGACTCAGAGCCTAAATGTATGCGCCAGAGAGAAGCTGTTTATTTTTTATTTTTTTAATGCTGTCTGCAGTGTTGGCTGTGGTGGCATCGAGCAGCAGCTGCTTACTCTTTTTGAGTGTACTGTACTTCCACGAGGTGCAGGGTATGTGTTACGGCAAGACGAGCGTTTCATCTGAGCGTGGCAGCCAACTCGCAGCCCTCACGTTTGGGCCCGGGAGATACGGCGAAAAATATTATCTCGATTTTCCGTGTTGTGGATGAGTCACAATTTTTTGTCAACATGAAGTCAAGGCAAAGATGGCTCCAAAATATCTGATAAAATTATACTGCTGGTCGCTCTACAGTCAAACAATGCCTGCTCTTGTGTTTTGTTGCACCAGATTGGGCAAGGCTTTCACAGCGGTTCCCACTTGGGATCAGTAATTTTCAAGTTTTTGACCATGTAACTCTCTATAAATACCAACACTTCTGTAATTTTGTCCTTGTGCTGCTACTTTTAATTCCAGTTAAAAGGCAACCTCCAGGGCTGAAAGGGAAGCAGATCCTATCGGCCTGTTGAGGCTGGCTCCAAAGCAGTCACTTCAAGTTCTCTTGTTCATATCAGAACAGGAAAACTCCAAATACTCAAAGTTACGAACCATAATTTTCAGTTTTTAAATGAATCCACGGGTGACCAAACATAATGCAACATAATAAATTCCACTTCAGGCCGTGTTATCTGCAGCTAAAAAGCAAGTCATTCTGGGTAAGACCTGCAGGAAAAGACACTTCCACTAGTTTCTCTTGATTTGAAAATGTCATTCGCACGCTCTCT
Organism: Chelon labrosus; assembly: GCF_963514085.1. Taxonomy (NCBI): domain Eukaryota; kingdom Metazoa; phylum Chordata; class Actinopteri; order Mugiliformes; family Mugilidae; genus Chelon; species Chelon labrosus. The sequence goes on from NC_140339.1 coordinate 8,437,509, forward strand.
AACAACAACGACGGCCGCTGAGGACTCAAGGGCAGAGGAGAATCCTGAAGGGTGAAAGCGGCTGGAACAAAACACCTCAATATTTACACTGGTGAAGTTTAGCACCAGGATATGCACACGTGAAACCAAGATCAATCGCGCCTCCCCCATCCTCGAACACGGCAATAAGGGTCATGCTTGTGTACGATGAAGGCTTTCAAAATAGAACTGTTTTCAAAATACGTTTTTTTTCCTCAAGTGTCGTTGGGACATTTGACCTTATGAAGCGAATTTCCCGTTTCACTGACGGTAGATCAGTGTTGCCAAATATATGATAACTATCGTAGTTATGTGATAGTTTCAGGGAATATACGATATAAAAGGATAGTTTGCCATTTGACTGACAATGAAAAAAGCAGTTGTTTCATTCAAATGGCCGAGCCTCCGTGTTTATTCCTTAGGTTATTTCAGTTCCATGCACATAGAATAGCTTTGATATTAAATGCAGTATCTAATTTGTTTTAGTTTTTGTACATACGATAAAGCAATGGTACGATATTTCTTAATTTACCATCTGGCAATGCTGCAGTAGACCGAAGTGCAGCACAGCAACAAATCACGATGCATTTTGAGCGTAAGACTCCTGCTTTCTCTCGAGAGGGGGAAAAATATTGTTCTGTTTTTGCTTCCTATTCAACATTAAAAGTCTAAAAGCTTTCATTCTCCTTCCACTGATGGAGGCTCTTCCAGATCCCAGTATCTTTTAAAAAAAAAAAAGGTTGCCATGATTTGACCTCTGGTCCCTTGAAAACAGTTCAGATGACTTCAAATGAAGATAACATGAATGAAGCCTCTGTCTCTGCGGTTTAGGTTGCTTACGATGCATGAAGCGTGCGTTCCATTTAAAGTCCTGGTTGATGTTTTAACCCTGAACCGCCGACGGTACAGGTACGCCGCCTGCTAATGAGGTGTACCGTGTGAAGCTGTCTGGCTCTGAAATTAGGATTCGTCCCGGGTTTGCAAACGGATCAGAAGACAGACAGACAGACAGAGGTCCAGATGGACAGACAGATGGTCCGGGTTCAACGGAGCATCATTAACATACAAAGCTCCGCGTTGTCACATAAACAGGCGAACAGCCCACTTTCATCAACGTTATTAATCGAAGACTTAAAATGATATGATGCAGCTATAGTAGCTCTGTTAACGCTGCTATTAATAGCGCCAGAGGACAGTTGTTAAATCTGCCTGGTGGAAATAATTCATAAGGGAAGACACACTTTTCTATTGGTCTTTTTAATGAGCAACCCAAGTCTGTACAGGCAGAACACAAAGCAGGTTAAGAAGAAAGTTCTTCATGACAAACAGTGCAGCTATTCCTCAGTTTCAGAAAACTATGCCGTGTTATGAACTCCCCCCCCCGGAGACACATTTGATTCATAATCTTTGAAGTTTGTTGCAGAACCAAAGTTGAATAAATCGCCCACAAGCGAGGAATGCTGGGGAACACCACAATAAGAGGATAAGCTCTAGGGAGGGTCCGTATCTGGCGTGTTTAATGTATAACTCTCATTGTTGCAATAAATCTTTGCCCTGTAACTGATTTATGAACAGGCCACACAATGCTTCCAGTAAACTAACTAAGATCTTCACGCTCGCCGAGTGTGGGATGCATCGCGGCAAAGCGGTCGACGGTATCGTTGGGGGAGCTTTTCTGCGTAGCTGGATGTGTTGATGAACAAACTGGCTGCACGTGTTGGAGCTTGCCTGCTCCTGGTGGCGACCGAGCCGGCTTTCATTCACACACACACACAAACACTGAGAGGGGCTCTGCCAGTCACCAGCATCAGAGGTCACCCAGCAACATGACTTTCACAAGCTACCGACCCACGGATAGTGTGTGACTTCAAATTGAAAACTGAGTGATACGTCATAAATTAAAGAAGTATTCAGATTTGTAATCAAGCTGCTCTGCATTTGTTAGAGAAATGCTACAGGGCATAGACATGTAAATATGTGACGAGGCTCCAGAACCTGAAACAGGAATATGTTTGCTTAACATGTCAGAAATTGGTGACAAGTTATAATCTTACCTGGAGAGAGCTCTCCGTCACTCTGCTCACCAGAGTCTGAATCCATCTTCCCCTGCAGGACACTCGGAGGCTGCAGAAGCGCTCTGGTTCCTCTTCTTATCTTATTCCCTGTCCTCTTCAGGGAATCTTCTGATTTCTTAACCCAGGGAGAAAAAAAAAATCTTTATTTCTCGTATGTATTTTCTCCCTGTGAGCTAAACTTCTCCCTCCTCGGTCTGGATCACTGCAGCTGTGAGAGGAATGCCACTGAGCTGATTTGCTGAGCTGTCGCCTCTCTTTTTTTTTTTTTTTTTTGCGCTCTTTTCCTTTTGCTCTCCTCTTTCTTCCTCTCCTGATGACTCCCTCAGTTTTCTTCTTTACTTCTACCTCTCATCTACTTTCCCTGCCTCCGATGCTCACTCCCCTCTCTCACTCTCAGTCCGTCCCCCTCTCAGTTTCTCCCTCCCTTTTTCCCTGCCACTCGGTCCCTCCTCCTCCTCCTCCTCCTCCTCCTTCTCCTCTCATTTGGTGCTGTCACACTCAGCCTCTTCACGCTCTCTCTCCCCTCAAACTCTTTCTCCACCTCTCTCTGTATTCTGTAAGTGCCGTCTCTTCCTCTTTCTCTCTTCCTCTCTCCCTCCCTCTCTCTGTCTCTGGGTAAGAGTGCTGCCTGTGTTTTAGCCGAGCAATGGGAGAGACTCATTCATGGTGACTTGAAATTCATCTCCAGCAGTAAAAATCCCATGACCCCCCCCCCCCCTTGTTACTGGCAGGCATTTACTATCTGTGGTGGTACCAGGAGTTGGGGCCAGGTGACCATTAAACAGGCCAGACAAGTTCTGGATCGTTTACGACGCCAATATTGAGTTGTATTGATCAGGTGATGATTCATACTTGGAGGAAAAATGTGTTCCTTCCATCTCAGACGACTTCTACTTCAACAAATAAATCATTCTGTTCATCGGTGCCCACTTTTATCTTCTGTTTATGATTTTCTGATCTCAGCTTATGAACTTCATAATAATTCAGAACATAAGAGTGTCCTTGAGCGCCTCACTGGAGAGTGTTTTCAGAACACGCTGCTTTAAAAAATGAATTGAGCTGACGCACAACTTGATTTTTATGAGAATGAGAGACAGTTTATGTGTCCCCGTGCAGATTTTAATCTGAAAAATGGAAGATCTGAAAGCTGGAACCCAATCTAGTAAATGAGGCGAATTGGCAGAAATGTAGTACTGAATATAAATCTGCTCTTCGTAGCGTTTTAGCATCTTTCTACTTATTGTTTTGGCTCTCCTGTCGCGACTCAGTCTCTCTCCTCTCTCTCCAACGTTACCACCTAAAACAAGAAGCTGTTCAGTTAAACCCACTCTATGCAAACTTTGTGCATCAAAAGGCAGACAGACGAAGCCAGTGACTCGCTGATGAACACTGGGCAGGATTTGGCAATCGATATTTCTCTAAAGGGAAAAAAAAGAAGAGACTGAATATTGGATTTATATTCACTGAGAGGCCAAAAACGACAAGTCGCACACACATTTTAAATTTAATTATGCTCTTCTTTGTCGGCTAAATATGCAGCTGAACTTGTTGGTTGTGTGACGCTAGTTTGCTGTTGAGTTTACAGCGTTTCGTGCAACATGCTGTCGTGTCTGCAGGCATCTCAGGCACATCTGCATTTGATTTTCAATAGCAGGTTTTGGTATTCAGATTGAACAGTAATAGTTTGTTGACTCATAATTTATTCAAGAACCACTCAGAAGGAAGTCCCCTTTGTTGTGTTGTGACTTTCACTGAATCTCTCACTTGTTAAAATTCCTGTTTTTTTTTCACAGAAAACGCATAGAAGGCATTTTTAAGAAACACTGTATGACAGCGCCATCTACCTTGATCGCTACACATCTCCAGGACATTCAACATGACAATGTGCAAAATAATCTCGGGTTTTTAGTTTGAATCAACGTGAATTCCCTATTTGCAGGATGGGAAGAAGCGGTGCAGGGCGCAGGGGCAGGTGGGCGTGCAGTTGGTGGTCCGACAACAGTTGCGGGCGATGCCATCCTCCCAGGTGTGGCGCTCACTGCTGCTCAGCGGGAACACTGGGCACCAGATGGCATTAGCCTGCCTTCCCTCCGCCCGAGGCCGGCTAATCTTTGCCACTGTGTGCATTTATGTGTGTGCGTGACGTCGACTCCCCTCTGCAGTATTGCAGGGACTAAAAAGACCCTACCAATAACAAGCTGAGCTACTTTGATCCTGCCAACAAAGCTGTGCACTTCTGATCTGACGTGAAACGGAGAGAGTGTGCGTGTGCAGGTATTGTGATTGGCATGAATGGAAAGAAGCGGTATTACTGACCTGAGACAGGAAAGCACAAAAGCAAGTCCACAGTCTTTGTTTGCTTGGAGGTGCGCTTCGTCTTTTTTATGAGAAGCCAGAATCCGAATCCTAAGTCTGAATACAGTTCATCCTCTCCTCTCTGGCCGTGGTATGTGAGCTTTTGGCTTCAAGGATTCAGCTTTGATGAGTTCACCAACGATCAGCATCTCCATAAACGTGCCCCTAGTAATGTGGGGTCGTTTAGTTCGCTGTTATAAGCTAGACGCTACTGTCACATCAATTGTGTCTCTGCAGGTCTGCAGGGAAGCAAAACAACCCAAAACAATCTCCCTACGTCAACAGAAGACAATGAACGCTGACAAAAGAATGTCTATATCTTCTACCGTAATACTCCATTGTTAGGAAAAGTACTGCAAGCAATCATTATTGAACAAGATGAATGAGCCTGTCACTCCATTACGAAGGTCAAAAGGCCGAAACGTGCACGAGAAGACAAACATTCACAATTACTATCATGCCTACAGGCAACTTAGAGACACCCGTTCATCTAACCATCATGGGTCTGGACCCAAGGAGGAAACCAGAGTTGCATTTTTTGGGTTGATCTAATAAAAAAATAAAAAAATAAATAAATCCAATAACTATAAAGTGCAACAGTTTAAATAGATATCGTGCAGAAAAGAAAACAGTACTAATATGCAGTGGATTGGAAGCGTACCAACTGTTGTGTGTTTGCCAAGTGAAGGTGTAAAGTCTTATGAGGGCGTGTGTGGGCCGGGCACTTGCATGTACACGACATAAATAAATAGTACTGCTCATGAGTGAATGTACTCGTAATGTTTCTATCACAGACGATGACCCATCGTCTGTGAGCTGGGTGAACATCTTTGCGAGGGACAATGTTTGAGAGATGATTTAAATCCCAGAGCTTACATGCTCCAAACAGTCAGATGGACAGAAGAGAAATGTTACAGCCTTCCTGCCTCACAAAAAACCTGAAACGTCCGGTGTATTTTTTATTTTTTTTTTAAGCAAGGAGAGCAGGTAGCCTACTGTATATAATAGCATTAATAATAAGAAGAAGAGCTTCCTGAAATGATGAGCGCCACCACTCTCCGATGTTCAGTGGGAAACAAATGAGCTGACTTTGCAGAGTAGGGCCGCATGGAAAAGGCCACGAAGTGAGACTCCGCCTTTGATTCAGTGGCTCTACTGGCAGAGGTCCTTCCAGACGGGGATCCTTCAGACGGGTCGGCCTCATGAGAGTAATCCACTCCTGTCTCAAGGGGAAGTGAACTACAGATTTTTCCAGTGTCCCTTGTTACTATCAAAGCCCCCGAAGTCCCATTTGCATCACTCTGGGTCTCCCGACGGTCATTATTTCCTCATTTCATTTATTTCCCTCAACGATAATTTTCATCCTTAATATATAATACTGTTTTGTTTCTTTGCTTTCTTTGCTTGTATTCGTGTGTGCGTTACCCACATCCATGATTCATATCCATGACAGGATAATTACTATGTAATTATTAAACTGTTATTGTACTATTACCACTATATCCATCACAAAATAACAAGCATTTGTGTCTCTCTTTCATGCATTTATTTCTTTTCCCCCAATCTCCCATTTTTCTCCCATACATTTCACTATGCACACACACACACACACACACACAGTACGTAACCTCCTAGGTTGTGTCCCGGTCCTGTAGGTGTTTCAGTTGTTTGTGTTCAATAAAACAAAAACAAAAAAACTCCCCAGAATATGGACTTTGTCCGAGGCAGGCTGAGAGGACGAGCGGATTCTCACGAGCACACGTCTCCCATAGTGTCATCGCAAACTGTAGGAGGCACAATCCGCGTTGACAGCGCACCGACAATGTGGAGAGACGAGAGATGAGCACGTTGCCAGTTTACCCTTTCTGGTAGATGTTTCCATGGCAACCAATGCTCTCTTTTTAATGAAGCACTAATCCAGCAGGGGACTGAAACAGAGAGACAATATGGCCACTGGCATTTGAGAATTTTAGCACGACATAATGTGTGTGTGGTTTTCTGTGTTTGTTTGTGTGTGGGTGATGAAAAGTATGTAATGAGGTTGTCAATCAGAGCACGAGGGCTGGTCAGTCTAAACTTTTCCCTGCTAGGCTCTTGTGTCGTGAGTTATTTTAAAAGCCGTCTGGTACCCTGCCCGTACAAATCTGTCACGGCGCGGTGGAAATAAATGGACAGAGACGGAAAATATACGTCATGTGACTAAGAAAAACCACAAAACGAAGAGCCACGGACTTCCTAAAGAGAAAAGAGCGAAGGGAGTGAATATTTCAGATCAAATCCAGCGAGGCAAGCTGCTGCTGTAACGTAAAAGCTGTAGGCTACAGGTGGTCAAAGTAAAATGTTGTTCTTTGTCACAGATTTACAGTCATTCATGTATTTCCTAACCTGACCTGCAAACAGTGAAGAAGAAGTGTGAAAGCTCTCACTTTAAAACACACTGGCACGACGAGTGTTTGTGCCAAAAGCACGCGAGGCTGATACAGTCTGAGACCACAAGTATTTCTCGGTTCCACTTTAAAAAAAGTAATTCCTAAACTGAAGAGCACACACACACACACGCCCACACACACACACACTCGAAGTGAACGTTACCGCAGATGTATTTTGCAGATGTTTGGGGTGCCATAGTGTGCAGCCACATTTTCTCCCATTATTTTCTCTTTTTTTGCTCTGATTATACTTTTAATATTTAGTGTAAAGACACGGGGAGCTTCTTGGAGATAAATGTATTATCCTGCGGCTTTAGGGAGTGCGGTTTTGGTCAGTTGGTGGATCAGTTCACTGCTTTGATAGTCCAGTAGGAAATATATCCAGCTGAGATTGCCAAGGAATTTGCACGCTTAGCAAACCTAACATGCAGAGTACAGCTCCTTAGGATAGATCCCAGATAGATAGATAGATAGATAGATAGATAGATAGATAGATAGATAGATAGATATTGATGGAGATAGACAGTGACACCATTAGCCTCTTATGTGAGAACTTGATAATTAAAGCCTCTTTTGCCCCTGAAGCTACTGCAGTAAGTGCCAACACATTTGTCAGATGCTGTTGGAAGACAGCACTTAAAAGCACACTCATATCCTCTGTTCGTTTCCAACTCAAATCTCCACCTCTCGGCCTCATCACCATCTGCAAAGGCTCGGATATTCACTCCAGAGGAGTCTTCAATATATATAATGAACAAAGTGTCGTCTTGAGGGTTGCTGAATTGCGACTTGACCTGATTGACAGAAGAAGAGCACCAGGTTGCGGCTCCGTTGGATATTCAGCTTGACATGTTCCAGTATTAACCTTTACATGGATTTCTAACGCTTTAATGCTCCCTTGTCCCCAGTTAATATCACAGGGATCTACGGCAGCGATGGAGATTATTGTGAAGACGTTCGCAGCGAGCGCAATCAGAGCTGCTGCGGCGTACGTCAGATGTTTTTCACCCTGAATGAGTGCAGGAGACTGAGGTTGATGAGACTATGATGATGCATTTGTTATATCCCACGACACCTGCAAGGAACAGCCTGTGATGCAAGCACACAGAGAGCCATTTATATGCACATGCACACTTAAAACACAGACAGAAAGACCATAGCAGACACTGACACTCACAGTCCACATACAGCGAGTGAACTTGTTGCTGAGGTGGTGAAACGGTTTATACAAAGTGCTTGCGTGTGTTTTCTTTTCCTGAAAGACTTCCCTGGCCTCGCTGTAATCAGCACAAGGAGGTCCCAGGTGGTTGCGCGTCAATAGAATTCAGACTGAGACTCTTCCATTTTGGACGTTTCACTCTCTTGCATCACTGACAGACAGCTGACGGTCGACAACTCTGGCAGAACTGCACCTTCTTAGCTAATTTGATCTTTAATACCTCTACCACCTCAGTTTATTTTATCTTTGAAGCGCATAATCAGCCAAACACACCGGCGAGTCGAGCTCCTGTGACTGTTTAGCACACTCCATCGAGTGCTCCTGGTGTTTGGAGAGCGGAGAGAATATAAATTGAAGCAGCTGTGTGTGAAATGTATTGGCACATTTGCCCAGAGGCAGCTACAACTCAACACAATGAACAGATTGGTTGCTTTATTTAGGCTGTGCAGCAGTTGAGGCGTTGTAGCGCCATCTCCTGGCCAAAATATGCAAGTACAAAATGAGAGCTTTACTGGCTCAACCATTTTTGTTATTACTGTTTTTCTTAGTTCTCTGTGATATACTATTTATTTTATTAGATTACTTACCAGAACTTTTATTAATGCCCATTTACATTTCAGTTGTTTTTATTTATAATAATAATTTAACATTCCTGTAATTTTGTCTCTCTTTAAGACAAAGGTCAGCAAATGTGCCCTGTAGAGTAACTCTCTGGAGTCGATAAGACTGAAATTCAAATATTAAGTACACATCTATTTTCATGAAACCATGTGCTCTGATAAACAGATATAATTTTACTAAAATTTAAAAAACATTCCCTATCGTCCATAAATATTTTTAATTTGTTTAAAATAAGGAAACACTCAAAAAGAGAGACAACAAGACACAGTTTTGGCACAATAATTTACATTTACTTCACTACTTGCATATCTAAACTTACATTTCACACAAACAGAACAAAAACACAATTTGAATGCATATCAAAATATAAAACGTAGCTTTGTACAGTTGAGAAATAATACAAACGAAGTAATGGAGGTAAATATATATATGTGTGAATATATTTTGTTTTAAAGTATTCGTGCAATTAAAGGTCAGAGTCTGTGACTGTTTGCCAGCTGCCCCTTTGTCTGGGTAAGAATGTCATGTGGAGATGTTCAGCCTCCTGCTGATGCTCCACGGGCTGCTGGGAGAGGTTGTTGGTCTGTGGGAGGCAGTCGAGGGTCAAGCCCTCGTGCGGGCAAACGGAGTACTGAGAGAGCAACGTGACCAGGATGGATTTCATCATCACCATGGCGATGTGCTTGCCAACACAGGCACGAGGGCCCGAGCCGAATGGCTGGAAGTAACGGCGGGGAGGCTGGATGAGGAGGAGGAGGAGGAAGGGGAGGGCAGAGGAGAGAAATAGTTAAAGACTCAAGTATTTGATTATAACAACAATAAAAAAACAACCTGGATTATTAAAACACAACCTGTCGCGTTTATCATAACCATGTGTGGTTTAATAAGATTTAATTGGCAGTGGTAATATAGACAAATAACCCAGAAGCTGGCATGAGATTATGAAGCCTGAATGGAAAAACTCAAAGGCACATTCATCAAGGTGTTTTAACATACGCAGTTAAAATATTGAGTTTCAGTTCTTTTAATTTTGGCTCCAATTTTTGCATCTTCTATCCGTAACCATGTGTTTTTATAGTTTGCTGCAACAGAACTCTTCCTGTTTGAATAAAGGTTTAACACTAAACTAAATCTTGACCACTCTAAACCACTGAGTAAAGCAAGAAAGCACTACTCACGTGGCTTTTGAAGTTTTCCAGGCTGAAATCGTTGGCTTTGAGGAAGAACTCTGTGCGGTGCATGCGGCCCGTGTTCAGGATGATATTCGTGCCCTTTGGCACCCTGTAGCCGTCTATGACGTCGTCGGACAGGGCCCGGCGCATTGTGAAGTCCACGACCGGGTGGAAGCGCAAGCATTCGTTGATGAAGCTCTCCAGGACCGGCAGTTTCTGGAGGTCCCCGTTCTGAGGTTGTCTCTCACCTGCAGCGAAGACAACGGCAATGGATGCATCAGTGCGTGCAAGTTTCTTAGGTACACGAAGCAAATACAATCTGATGCAACATCTGTGCAATAAACACTGTGTTTGTGAGGGTTTTAATGTTCAGTTTTTGTTGTTTTGGAGGATGCATTGCATTGTAAAGAATGGATCACAGTTCAGCTGTACCACACAACCCCTCTCATTATGAGAAGATTTGGTATACTAAAGCACTGTGCACATTACACCTTTGATATGGAGTAGATCAGGTGACAAATGCAGATATTTAAATCTCAGTAAACAGCTTTTCCAGCCCCTCACATACCTACAACCGTGTCTATCTCCTGCAGCAGCTGCAGCTCCACGTGTGGATTTTGTTTGAGGAGCAGCAGCATGAAGAAGAGGCTGATGGACAGAGTGTCTGGCGCTGCGATCACCATCTCCAGCACGCACTGCCTCACGTTCTCAGCGGACAGCTCGCCGTGGTTCTGAAAAAAACATGCGCAAATACGACAGGGGGCTTAAAGAATGCAAGACAAGATGAGAACGCGGAGGCTTTGGTTTGAGAGAGATGAAAGTAAAGAAGAAAGCTGACCTGTGCAAATATGAGCTCTGCTGTGAAGTTGATGTCGTCCAGTTTTTCTGCCCGCTCCATGTCTCTCCTCTTCTGTTCCACGAGGCTTTCTATGGCGTCTTGTAACTCACGGCTGGAAGGTATCAATAACATTTGAGTATAAAAAATAGAGACAAAATACCATGCAGGTGGAATTTTTTTGGAGGAAGAAGTGTGTTAGGAAATAACAAAATGACTGATTGACTCACGCTGCTGTCTTGTGCCTCTGGTGAATCCAGTCAAACTTGAAGTAGATGTCAGGTTTGATCAGTACTGTCTGCCACGTGTCAAAATACTTCTGGATTTTCAACAGCAGATCCTTTTCTGGACACGGCGTTAACACAGATGTATTAATACAGTTCCCCGTGTGTTTCATTCATCATTTGTGACAAAAGAAACCAATTTATTCAGTGCAACTCGCATGACGACGTTCATGTTATGCATGCACACTCACCATTGACAGGCACACCCAGAAAGAGTCTGTTGGAGATGTCGACCACGGTGCAGCGCAGCAAACGGAGGACGTCCACGTGAGCCAAACTGTCCAGGTCGTCTAGGTGCGTCTGCGTGGAGGAGGCGCAGACTTCCACCGTCTTCTGCAAACTTGGACCCGTCAGGGCTGCAACAGAAACATTGTTTTGTTTTGTTTTAGACCCGCTGTCCTCAACTGTCTCAACCGGTAAAGTCTGCAAGGCTGTTAGAAGGTTTTAAACGTTACCTTTGGAGAAGTAGGTGCGTATCTTTTTCCACATTGTGACGTTGTTGTTAAATATAATCCCTCTCTCGTTCATGCCGATGCAGCTCAGCCCCTGTTTGCTCCCAAAACGTGAAGTATATTGTCCATTCTTCAGTACGTGGTGCACTGCTGAAGCCCTGATGATAAAAAAAAAGAACACTGAATGTATAACTGACTTGTTTGGCAACCTTTGCATTAAGTCATACTACCAACCTGCTAAGTATGAGGGTCTCCTCTCCATTGATCCAGACTCTGACAACGTCTCCATACTTGTCGTTGTAGTAGTTGCTTGCTGTGCCTATACCAGTCCAGATGAATCTCACGTATGACAGAAGAGGCCCCAAACCCAGACAGAAAGATGGACCTGTCGTGGTAAACGCCAACATGTCAATAAATGTATTTCAAACCTAACACATGACCGTGCATCCTACCTGGTACGGCTTTCTTGTCTGTGTGACTCCAGGCGACCAGCAGCAGACACACAAGAAGTATTAGAGTCCTCGTTGCCGTGGAGATGCCCGGCGAATCGTCTGCGGTGGCGTTTGGCGACATGGAGACCAGGTCTGCTACCATGGCGTCCAAAGCTACAGGAGTCATCGCCTGCTCACAAGCAGAGATCAGATCCATAAGAAGATTTCTTTTCTCTTTCTTTTTAAACAACCTGCTAACCTGCCGGGTCCAAATGAGGATAGTCTGCCCCGGGGCTTTCTCTTTATAGGCGGTCCGAGCTGGTTAGGAGCCAGGTCAGGGTAATGTTAAAGCCACAACAGAGGAGGAAAAAATGGTAAACAACACACTGGTGACCTTGAAGGGGCGGACTTGTGCGTGTAACCTTGAGAGTACAGGATTTGGTTCAGTGGGTGCATGTTGGCGTGAGCTTGTATTTTGGTGGTGATGAGAAGTATCGCGCCTGCTTTGAACATCAAAAAGATTTGGTCGGACGTCCTACACAAGAACAGCTGGACTGTGAGAGTGAGGGAGTGTCAGGGTCACTGTAGTTGCTGTCTGTAGAAATACTCATCTTTTATTTCATTTTGTTTTTCTATAAAGGCAAGAAAGAAGAGCTAAAGCTGGGATTAAACGGTTTATTTTTTAAAATAGAATAGTCTGCGCTTGGCTGTTTGATACCACAGTGTTTTTACTCCCACATTCCTCCAACAGAGTGCCCAGTAGATGGAGAAGCAGAGCTCTGAGGCATTTAATCAGATCTTTAGATGAAGGTTGAAGACCTCTATATTATTATCGAAACATAAGTTTTGTAGCAGCTGTTGCGTCCCACCCACTCACGGCTTTAGCTACCGCAGAAGCCAGGAAGTTATACGTCTTCTGAGCTATGGGGGAGGACTGGAATGAAATGCAGCCAATAATATATCATTCACATGTATGCATGAGAGGGATTTTAAAGGTATTTGTTCACGGAGGCTGTTTCCAGGCCTTTTGAAATATACTGCATACAAATGCAACAGTATCTTAGTCATGAGGTGCACAAAAGAACGAAAGACCTGAATAGAAGAACTGAGTGAAATACTGAAGTTAACAGGAGCACCGTTTGGGTCTTTGCTCGGATTTATTTGTCTGTTGCACCTACTACACAACTACTTATTTAAGATAAGAAAAGATAATCCTTTCTTTATTCCACAGTGGAGAAATTCACGGCATAGACAGTTTAAAGACAGTCCACAGTGGAGTTAAAAAGACGTAATAAAAACATTAAATGACTACAAAAAAAGATTAGAAAACGAAAAGCAATAGAAATCATATACATTTGTGTGAAACGGGCATAATGTGCCATATTTCACATCAGGAAATAAAGGATATGTATAGAAAAATTATAGATATTACACTGTGCATGGTGTTATGGTTGTGTTGCGTTGTGATTTTTGGATTCATTTGAGAGCTGGAGCTTCAGTTCAGTCTCATCTTAACAAAGAGTACCCATCAAAAATTCTACCTTTTAATTTTACTTTTTTTTACAGTGTAAAACTGCACTGTACATCAAACTGCGAACTGCGTTTTCTATCTACTTTTAAATCCAAGTTGTTTTTTTTAAATTTATTTTCTATATTCTTTTTTTATAATTATTATTTTATTTTGCAATCTGTGACAAGCGCCATGTTGTCTGGCTTTGCCTCGGCATAAAGGACTCTGTGAATTCACTCGCCGCCCACACTCGACTCCAAGAATGTGCACGGTTCAAATGGCCGACTGTGTGCTGAGGGCCTGCCTTGATAACAATCCCGTGTACGGTGGCAGGGGCCAGATTGTTCTGCGCGATTAAGCATGCAACCCCCCCACCCCCTCCACCATGTTTCTGTCGAAAACAGAAGTTAATGTAACCTTGTCTCTGGGCTCTGCGTTGTGGTCAGCCACATCTTTGTTTCCACCAAATGCGTTTGGGGTTATTCAGGAGCGAGCGAAAAGGATGACGTCTGGACTCCTCTCTTACCGTTTCACTTTGTCTCATATCTGAAGCAGTATCTGTTTTCTTATGAAATGGGAGAGATATACATTTAAATATGAGAAAAATAAATAAATATTATGTTTGGATTGTGCATTTCTCCTGTATGACATATTTACAATTTACTCAAAAAAAAAAATGATGGGGAATTTGTCACAGAATCCAAATTTAAAGAGCGTTGACAACCAGATATGATAATAACTACACAATGAACTCACCCTTCAGCCACCCCTCTCGCAAAACACTGAGAGTAATGTGCTGGAAAAGACAGAGTGCTTTACTGCTTGTTCCCTACACTTACATAATACTATACTTATGTAACACACTTAACTTGAAAATATGAGTTTTTAGGAGTTCAAATGTTCAAAGGTTTATTTTAAACTTGCACAAAAGAAGAAGAAGAAGAAGAAGAAGAAGAAGAAGAAGTGAGTAGAAGGACAAGGAAAGGCCAGGTCATCTGGCTGTCCTTGGCTTGGAGAAGCATATCAAACGTGACCCTCTTATACTTGTACTAAGAAGAGAAATGTGGCACCTTTCCCAGCAGCTGCACCCCCTAAAAATGCAAAAAGGGATCAGAAAAAAGGTTGATAGAAGACCACAGGTGGAGAAGATTTTGTGGGAATGTCAACAAATAATTAACAAATCCTCCCTTCATCTGAATTCTTTGATCAGGCTTTGCAAACACTGCCTTGCTGCATTATAAAGTCATCTGTGGGATCCTTGAGTCTTTCTTTGGAGTGTTTTTAAATCTGAGAACCATTTAGGAAATGTTTGCTTCCCTCTGCTTTTTATTCTCTTTATCAACTGGATGACCTCAGAGAACAGTGAATGAGAGACAACAAAGGAACGGGCCTCAGTGTTCTGCACACGAACACGGAAAACATGTGCTGGAGCAATTCAAGCTGTCCAACAACTGTCCGTCAGTGACCTACAGCCTCGAGCAGGAGCGTGCATGTAGCAGATGGAGATCAGGACCTGGACCTGCTAGCAATGGTGCATGGCTGCTTTCTCTCTCTACATCGTCCTACAGTAACGGAGCGTGGAGTCTCTGTACGTGTCTGCGCACAACGTTGTAAAGCCCGTTGCATGGCTGCAAAAGCATGTAGGTCGGCTACACGAATCCAGAGCTGCTCCATGTCACCGGGGAGGCCAATGAACGAACTCATCAAAACGCTAAACACACACTTAATCAAAACCAGCAGTGCTAACCTAACCTTTCACAGTCAAGATCTAGTATTTAGTTATTTTTTTTACTGAACTGTCAGTTTTCTAGAGCTCTGTCCCTTTTTTTTTTTGGCCCAAATCAAAGCAATGGAAATGGGTCAGTGTTGCCGTCGGAGAAATGAAGCTGTGAGGAAGAGACAGGGATGACAGCCGGGGGCATAAATTCAGGAAGAGGATACAGGAGATGAAGCATCTCAGTGGAACTACAATGATGCTAATATAATTTGATGTAAAATAAAATAAAATAATTTAATAATAATAATAATAATGATAATAATAATAATAAGAATAATAAGAATAATAATGGAGTCACTGACCAGTCACTATGTCTGGTGGATTGCATGCTTTCATGTGCTTTTGTGCGTACATTATACATACATGCGTGCGTGCGTGTGTGTGTGTGTGTGTGTGTGTGTGTGTGTTAGTGATGTGATGTGATGTCAGTCTGCCCACGGCGCTGCAGTAGAATGGGTTGTGATGAATATAAATCAGGTGACTGAACAGGCGGGGGTTTCTTCCCAGACAAGCCCAGAAGATTGTGTAATGCCCACTCCTACATTACTGGTACACACATGCATACCCACAACCCCTTCTCCACTTGGCGAACAACACAACAACCACTGTATTTACCAGTCTGCCTCCAGATAGACCACCCGGACGGAGCGCAGGACACAGAAGCTGACTGGACTCTGTTTGGGGCTTTCCAATAATCTGGATGAGAGTTTGAATTTTTGAGAACTTCCTTCTTGTTGGATTAGACAGACTTTGATTTTTGGTGGTCATAACACCTGGACATTCTCTGTCCTGTGTGGCTTTTTGTCCATATTCACATATTCACTGCTGCGCTGGACTTTTACTCCCCTGTGAATGCTGAGGTTGGCAGGCGACCCTCAGAAGAAAGGAGGTGAAGTGGTAACCATGTGGATCCCGACACCCAGCATGACCCTCCCTCAGCGGATGGTGCTGTACGGGACGTGTGCTGTGGCACTGATGAACTCTGTGGGCCTGCTGGTTCTCTTGGTCCAGCAGAACCGGCAACACGTCTGGCTGGAACGGACGGAGGCGAGGCTGACGGAGGTGGAGCAGAGCTCCGTGGTGGAGTTCCTCCAGGA
Organism: Chelon labrosus; assembly: GCF_963514085.1. NCBI lineage: Eukaryota > Metazoa > Chordata > Actinopteri > Mugiliformes > Mugilidae > Chelon > Chelon labrosus. The sequence continues at coordinate 8,453,784 of NC_140339.1, forward strand.
GGTGCCGAGAGGAGCGGCAGGGCTGCGGGCGAGCGCCGGGACACAGCCACAGTACCAGTACTCGAGGAACAAGAGGAGCGAGGAGATAGAGAAGGTGCTACAGCATGAGCTGCACCAGGAGGAGGAGAGGGAGCTCCATCAGCCTCAGCAGGAGGCCAGCCAGGAGGTCGGAGAGGAAGCAGAGAAGAAGACGAAGCACAAGCACAGACACAGCCAGCGCTACCACAAGGCACAAGTTCAGGACGACATGATGATGATGATGACTTACTCCATGGTCCCGGTAAGGCCTGTGTCAGAGTGCAGGAAAAGAACATACAGTCTGTAGTATGTTGCATTATTTTGTCTTTGCTGACTAATGCTGGTTCACCATCTGGATGAAATTTACAGCAGCACAGGGGCCCCGTGGCCAACAGGGGCCCTCAAGCTCCCAGGTCTAGTTTGTGGTAATGTGATTAACTGCAAATACAAAACAAATATTAAGCTCATGCCACATGATCCAGACTCTCTGGGTTGTAGATGGTTGCTGTCTAAAAACTAATTATGGGGCCTTTTTATGTTAATACTGTGAATGCAAGCTAATACTACATTTGAGAAATTCATAGTTATTTGACAACTATGATTATTCTACAGGTATAAAAAAAAAAAAATAAAAAAAAAAAATCCTGAAATATAATTTATATTAAACAGTGATGCATTAATGATTTTGCTTTAACCCTTTTCTTTTTTTAGGTAACAATCTAGTTACAATAAAGTATTGTTATGGTTCTGTATTGCTACTTTAATCTAAATGAAGGATCTTTACTAAACTGTCATATTTCTTCTCAGATCAAACTTTTGATCGACATTTGCAACAGCACCAAGGGAGTCTGCATAGCTGGTACGTCCCAATCATTCAACCTTAAGAACCATAAAAAAAAAACATCACTTTTTATTCATTAACGTCCTCAAAACCTTCTATTTGCAGGACCTCCAGGACCACCGGGTAAGTGAATCCAAATTTAACATTTAGTCATACTGTACGTGCCTCCTTTGTGGTTTATTGACCCATATCCTTGGTTTTTCCATTCAGCTTATGGTGAAGGTTTTTTTTTTTTTGTGTCATTGTAGGTTTGCCCGGTGCAGACGGTTTGCCCGGCCACAATGGGACTGATGGCGTCCCAGGACTGAATGGAGAGCCTGGGGCTGATGGGAAAAGAGGAAAAAAAGGTTAGGAAAAAGTGAGGCTCTATTCTGTTTTCACTCAACGTCCGAAGCCTTAGGGTTTAAGGTTAGCCATCGCTGGTCATTTAAGAGAACTTGTGGTTCAATGTGAGAAAGGGATGAGTATAACCTTGAGGTATAAGTAACTAAATACCAAGAAGTCCATGCACACACACATGCACATTTTGTTCATTGTGGAGCTTCTAATTCATGAATGGTAACCGATGTTCCTTCACTAATATTATTCATCTCTGTGGTTTTGGGCCTCAGCTGAATGAACTGGAAAACTCTCTTCCAGTTCTCTCCCACTTGACTCTGTTCTCCTCCACAGTGGATGGCATGACTCAGGCTAGCAAGTCAATGGAATAATTAATTGTTTTAACAATGGGGCAAAGTCTAGTCTTGAGGTCGTGAACACAATCTTTTAACTATTGTTTGTGTGATGTCTTCCACAGGGCCACCAGGTGAGAAAGGAGAACCAGGAGAAAAGGGAGAGCCTGGAGAGCCCGGAGAGCCTGGAGAGCCCGGAGAGCCCGGAGAGCCGGGGGCACCTGGAGAAACAAGCCAGCAATCCAACGACGTCATTATTGAAGGTGAGCAGTAACCTTTGTTCACTTGAACCATTTCTCAACTAAATTAAAATTTTAAATGCCCACACTGATAATGTCCTCAGGATGAGTTTGTATTCAGCAGCTTTGTGAGTTTTCCTCTCTGGTTTAAACAGGTCCTCCTGGTCCACCAGGACCTCCTGGACCCATAGGCCCTCCTGGACCACCTGGACCTCAGGGACCCCCGAGAACAAGGCACCACAGAGCCCACCTTCAAGCTGCACATACTCTGGGTGAGAGGAGCATCAAAAAGTGGACAAGACTTTGCACAAAAAGTTGGGAGATGGAGTGAAACTGCCTCGTGGTGTAATTGTTTCGTCGCTCACTTTGTGAAATAAAATACTCTGAAACTGTTTCTGACAGGCCTGTTACATGGAATTCCAAATGACGAAACCTCGCCTGCGACGGAGGCTGCGGAGCTACACGAGAAGCCTGCTAAGAAGAAAGGTACGTTTTCAGATACGTGCATCTAGAAAATAAAATATCTGACGCGTGACAGTAAACCTCTGAGCAGCTTGTCGTTTTGTTTTCCCTCAGAGTGCCTCATCAAGTCTCTGATCAACCCCAGAAGTGTGGCCAAGATGGAGAGCACATTTGGCGCGTGGATGAAAGACACTGCCAATCTCAGCGACGAGCGGATATGGGTGGCAGAACACTTTTCTGGTACGTTGGTACAGAAAAGTGCAAAGGAAAGTCAGCGTCGATATTCCATTTATTTATTTATTTTGGTGGTGAACATTTGCTCTTCCCCAGGTCGTGTGATAAAGGAGTATAAAAGCATTGTCTCCATCCAGAACAACAAGAGTGACAATGTGGATGTTAAAAAGTTCTACCAAGGCTGTGGCCACATCGTTCATAATGGTTCCTTGTATTATCACGTTGCCGGTACCTCCAACATTGCCAAGTAAGTTTGCAGCACTCGATGCTATTGCTTAGAGTTGTTCTGCAGTTAACAGCTTGACGCTTGTTCGCTCACAGGTTTGACTTCCACACCAAGAGGCTTCAGACTCTCACTATAGACAACGCTTTGTACCACAACCTCTCCTACATGCTCCGCAAATCCAAGACCTACTTCAAGCTGGCAGCAGATGAGAACGGCTTATGGCTGATCTTTGCGTCCAGTGTGGACGAGAGCATCACGGTGGCTCAGCTGGACCAGAAGACCTTCTCCGTCACCTCCTACATAAACACCACGTACCCCTGCAGCAAGGCCGGCAACGCCTTCATCGCCTGTGGAGTCCTTTACGTCACGGACACCGAAGACACCAGAGTCACCTTTGCTTTTGATCTGCTGAAGGCGAAGCCCGTCAATATGACGTTTGACCTGAGGTCTCCTGGTGGAGTGCTGGCTATGCTGTCCTACAGCCCGAAGGACAGACACCTGTACATGTGGGACAACAGCTCTGTCAGGCTCTCGGTGGTCCATTTCATCTCTGACGAGTGAAAAACATGACGATTGCATTACATACTGAGAAGAAAAGGCCTGCTGACTGCTAGCCATTCAATCCACCTTTGGAAACTGGTCATATTTAGGTTTTCAAGACACAAACATGTGATTCTTTACTTTCTTGACACGTTCAAGTCAGATTAAGTCACTGTTTCACTAAAGTAAATTTGTTTTTGGTTAATAATTATTATGATATACTGCTGTTTTTATATCCAGTTTGCAATATGAGGTTTTGGAGTTACTAACAGGACGTACACAGATCAGCCACAACATTATGACCACTGACAGGAGAAGTGAATAACATTCCATCTTGTGACAATACAATGTTCTGCTGGGAAACGTTTGGACCTGGCATTCATTCATGTGGATGTTACTTAGACATGTAGCACCCACCTAGACCAGACCAGGCACCCCCACCCCATAGCAATGACAGTCCTTGATGGCAGCAGACATCCCCAGCAGGATGCAGCCTGACACAGGCACACGCACAAAAACCTTTGACCTGGCCCGCAAATTCCCTCAATCCCAAACTGATCAAGTATCTGTGGGATGCAGGGATGCAGTGGAACAAGCCTGATCCACAGAGGCCCCTCCCCTCAACCCATAGGACCCAAAGGAGACCTACAAAATGTCAGGAAGGTGGTCATAATGATATGCCTTATCGGTGTATAATTTTGTATCAGTTGACAATTCATACAAACTAAACCTGTATCGCAATTTGTGTGTCCGTTTGTTTTGTTGTTGCTCTATTTAGTGCGTCTGCATGAAAATCATCTTTAAACCATTTCTATACAAGTGTACAGTTTATGCCTCCGTTTTTCTGTATATACTCTCAGCCCGTCTGTCTTTGTAATGAAGCAGCATGAGCCCCTGGTCATGTGTGTCTTTGGACAAAAAGAATAAAAATCAAATAAAAAAAACATAATAAAACAGCGTCGAATGAGCCCGATGAAATAAAAATGGATTTATTCACTTTACAAAGGTAAAACTGACCACGACCTGTTCTCTCTTTCTCTCTCACACACACACAGCCTCACGCTCAAGCGTCTACCCATGATATTAGCTTCTCTTTTGCATTAGTACATGCGCGCGCACGCACACACACACACATACGCACCAGACACCAGCAGGACCATTGGTAAAACACTTAAGATACATACAGTACACATAGTGGGCAGAAAGAGGGAGAGAAACACAAATCTCTTTAATAAATACCATACATACACTTAACAAAAGTTACAACTAATCCAACTGGTATGATACAAACCAAAAATAAAGAAATGCTTTCATGTTTGTACAAGCTGTTGTGGTAGTTCATATATATATATTTATATTTATATTTATATAATTTATATATATTAAAACTATTTCAAACGTTTTACTACTAGGCCAAATAAAGCCAGACATTCATTTGTATATAACAATTTCTTCTTCGATAACCTACCTATTCGAAATAAACTTTTTAGTGTCTCCAGGATTTGAGTGCAAATATCTATTCCTTATGGATGAAAACAGTAAAAACAACTAGCGAGGTAACTCACACTTACATACAGTAGACCGTGTTGCACATCTCCCAGTCAGATACAGTAAAACCCCTCACATTCCTAAAATAAAAGGCAATAAGTTAAATAGTTTTACAAAGGAATGGTCAACCAAACGAACGAACACAAAGCTATAAATAATTTAAATAATAAAATCAACTTAATTAAAAAAAAAAAAAAAAAACAAACACACAAATTCAAGATTTTCTTGTGCAAAAACCAGAAGTGAATCTTTGTGTTTCTGCTCTGGGTGGGTGCTTAGCTTTGGACCAGACAGATGGAAACATTGAAATCACAGTCACAGGAGTAAAACACATCATCTTCCAAACAGGAATGTTCTAGCAGTGAGTCTGCCGCACAAACAGGCATTTGAGGGCAGGTGGGCGGGCAGGCGTACGGGCAGGCGTACAGATGGCAGACACAGCAGAGTGGCCACGCACTCGAGGACCAAACCGGGCCGGGTCGCACCCGAAACCCGCGCGAGGCTAGAGTGGGTGACGGGCAGCCAGTGAAACAGGTGTGGGGGGGGGGGGGGGCTGAGAAAAGCCGGGCAAAAAGGCAAGGGACGGGGGGGGAGAGAGAGGGGGCAAATCCATTTAAACAAAATGCAGATTCCAACAACTTGATTCACACTGGAAACCACTGACTTAATAACAAACCACAGTGCTGGTTACAGTAGATGCTAAGAGATTTTCAGCTGTGGGCACAAAATGACGACAGTTACACACTTTTAAAATTTTTGCTTGAGCACTTTTACAGAGCACTATCAATAGACCTGTGATTGCACCGCGTAACGAGAACAGGACATGCATAGCTTCCCTATTGACACACTCTAAGAGTAGAGATTCTTCAATAAAATTACAATAAATCTAGCTTTAAAATCAAGTATGATACCTTTTGCTTGTAACTCTGCTTTCAGCCTTTGTAGGGGGGGAGAAAAAAAGGTTTGCAGCTCCGTTTGTCATTCTGGATATGATTTACATCGACGGTAAACCCATGAACACTGCACACTCTGAAAGACGCCAAAAGCGTGGTGATCTTTTGACAAACTCTTCCCCCTTCAGTTACACTATTTACGCCTAACGAGTGTTACATAAGCTTTTGTGTTTTTTTTTCTTATTATTCTTCTTCTTCTTCTTCCCGTCCCGTCTCTTTCCTCATCGGACACCTCAGGAGTGGAAGTAGGCGTTACAGGGCGTCGACCAAGCTGCTGGGGATGTTGTAGCGGTCGGGGAGGACCCTCATCTTCAGGGTGCCGTCCGCCCCGCAGGTGAAGATGCGATTTCCGGGCCGCGTCTCCACCTGCATGACGCCGGCGCCGATGTTGCGGAAGATGGACTGCTTGGCATGCTCGTTGCTGAAAGAGTGCATGAGCCCGTGGCCGGCTAACTTCCACACCTGGGGGTGGAGGAGAAAGCGAGAGAAAAGAGAACAGGTGTTAAGCTTGTTTTCTTGCTTTTCCGCGTACTTACACGGGAGGTTTATAATGTGGAGGTTGATACCGCGACTGTCGAGTGCCAAAAAGTGTGTAGTGTAAAAAAAACAACAAAAAAACTTTGCACAAAACAAGTCTATTTCTGTTCTTTGTTAAAGAGCATTCAGTTCCTACCAACTGATAGTCAAGCAGAGCTGATTGTAGAGAAGACGTAAAGAGGAAGTTTTTCTTGGCCAGGAGCCTTGTTGTTAGAGCGGAGTCATTCTCCAGCAAAAATGATGAAAAGTTTCCGTTTTTTTAAAAAGAAAATCGTGATATTTCTCAATTTTTGGTTTGGATATGGGTTCGTTTGTCTCTCATTTGATCAATTATCTAAGAATATAGTCTGCAGATACACCAATAATAAATTCACTCCATAATGGCAAGTTATGTTATGAAATAAAACTAAATTCTGAATAAATTTGGTTTACATAGCCTCAACAACAACCACAACTGTCCCAGGACGATTACTGCGGAGGTGAGCGAGGGAGCGTGCGTCACCTTCATGTTGCCCTCAGCAGACCCGGTGACGAAGAAGTCCTCGAAGGCATCCAGTGCGAGGGCCTTTATGGCTGAGTCATGGGCCTGGAAAGTGTGGAGCAGCTGCCTCTGGCGGATGTCAAACACGCACACGAAGCCCTTTCTGCCTCCAGTAATCAGCAGCTGCTGTTTGGGAGCATACTGCAGCACAGTGGCCCCGTTCTCATGGCAGGGGAACGCTGAATGTGTGGGCGGGGAGAAATGTGAAACTGGATCACAAAGGCAACTTTCGGGAAAATCGAGGCAAAATGAAAGAAATTGTGACAAGAAAGGGAATCGGTCATAATGGCTCATTTGAATAATTTGGGAGTTCTTACCGTGGACCATGGTATTGCTCGGTGAAATCAGAGTATCCCACAGGCAAACATTTCTATGGATAAACCAATAATAACATTAAGCAGCTGAAAAAAAAAAAGAAACATAAAAAAGTTGATTAAGTAGTTGTGTAAATGCTGACCTGTTATCATTGGACTGTCCGGCTGTAGCGATGAGGCTGGAGGACGTGATGAAGGCGAAATCACCGCAGGTCTTAGTGTGACACTGCCAGCTCTAGCAGCAGAAAGAGGAATAACACAAACAGCACATATTAATTTTAACGGTTTCTATTTTACTCATGTCTTGTTTATGCTGGGAGGTGAACGAGGAGGAAGTCGTCTCACCAGGTAAGGTTTGGGGTTAGAGGATGTCTGGTTGACCTGCCAGAGACTGAGGAAGCCCTCTCCGTCGGCGACTCCACACTACAAGAAAAATCCAGAGCAATCAGAACCGACCATCACACTAAGACAGATAACATCTGTTAGTGTCTGTGTGTACCTTATTGCCCTGGGAGTTGAAATAGAGCCGGGTGACTCTAGCATTTCCTGCTTGTCGGAAGCAAATGAGTTGCTGAGGTCGGTTCCACTCAAACATCCTTACGCTGCCGTCCTGAGCCCCAGTCATGTCTGAGGTTCACAGAAATAGGGCAAAGTCAGGGAGAGAGATGGAGGCAGCGAGAGAAAAGGAGAAAATATATACTGCTGATGGCCCGGTGGGTGCAGGTCTTAATGCAGGCACTTACAATACTGATATATGGGATGGGACGTCATTCTCTTCACATTATTTAGATTCCTCTTCATAATCTGAAAAACATACATTAAAAACATGCATTAATCTTGCAAATAATGGTGTATAAAACATAAATTATACTTTTTATATCGGCTCTACATTTATCTTCACTTCACTTAGCACTGCTCACTAGGGATGCACGATAACTTTCTATAAAAACCAATAACCGATAACTTTCCGCTTCCAAAGACCGATACCGATAACATACCTGACATATCTTTCTGGCTAGCTTGCTACCTTCTTTAACCGCGCTGGCGTCCTCATATGCCTTCAAAACTCCATCGAATCGATGGTTATGTTTCAAATGATGTGTTCGAGGTATTAAAGCTGGTGCTGATTTTTCCACCTCGTGGCACTTTCTTTAAACATTTATTAAAAACAGCCAGAGAAGTGTCATCCTCGGAAACTTTGAAAAAGTCCCACACCACCGCCGCCACCATGTTGTTTGTTTACAAACATATGCACGTTGTGCTGCATTCAAGTGGTGACGGAAGTTCCCTGTTCACGGTTTGAGAGGTGTTTTTACAAACTTTTATGTTTCTGTGGTTTATGTGTAACATCCAGGGTAATGGCAGCTACTACCAAAATCATGACCAAGTTGACGAGTTGTTTTCCGACATATTTTAATGATTTTTTTCAGCCAGAATGTTGTTTTTCCGATTATACCGATGCCACTTGAACGCAGCATTCACTTCAGGCCGTTCAGGTCTCGTGGGAGTTGGAGAGATTGATTAAAACAACCACTCACACCGCAGTACTGAAAAAAAAATATTATATATTATCGGGGCCATTCGTTATGATATCGGACTTATCGGAATGACGTCATTATTTCCAGATAATTATCGTGCACCCCTACTGCTCTCATATGACAGTGGGAATATGATGCAGAATTACACACTGAACTGAAACTTTTACGAGTTACTTATTATTTTTATTGATTACAGACAATTCAAATATGCTAATTTGCTTTTCTGTTATTATTTATCAATCATTCCCCTTGACCAATCATAAATAACATCTGGACAATGCTCCCCACTTCCACTTCCGAGTTGTCGACACAAGACGACGGTGCCGTTGTGACAGACTGTGCATCAGAAAGTGAGGATGCAATTAAATCTGTTATAAAAGGTGAAAAGTAACAGAATCCGCTGCACACTAGAGAAGTCCCTTTCTTTTATAATCTTCAGAACCTGTGTTGTCTCCCTTACTGTATCGCGCTGAACATTTATCAACACGGCTGGGACATGGAGAACCCTGGCTGCGTGTTGCAGTGACGCAAATCTGTACCTTGGGTAGCCGGCTGTGAGAGCTGCTGCTATCTGTGTTTACATGGAGCCATCTCTGCCATGCAAACGTAACCCCCCCGCCCCCCCTCCTCTGTATCAGCGTCTACAGACTCAGCAGGCTAGATGTTTAGTCGACAAGGCTCTGCTTGGCTTCGACGCTGATAACAATTAAAAACAGCCTGGAAATGTGCTGGGATTAAAGACTGCAGAAAACAATTCAGGCACTAAATTGTCTTTTTAATCACCGCTGCAGGGTTCAGGGAGAATTACTGGTTACATTTATTTAACACATCTGAACTTACAGATCTGGCATTTTAGAAATAAAACTGAATTGAAATTTGTGTCAAGTGTACATTAGAGACTAATAAATATAAAATGCAACAAAAAGACTGCAGAGTCATACCAATGCTCTGTGCCATCTATGGACTAAGAAACAACTTGGTTTCCCCCAACTGGCTATTACTGAGAAGTGCATATTCACTATCAAATATTTTTTTCTGTGTTTGTGCATGATTGTGCGTGTGCTTGTTGTGAATAATCTTACCACACTGGCTCCCATGCTGGTCTGACCACTACCGAGCCACGGCATTGATGCAGAGACCGCCATCTGGGGCGGTGCAAAGGGGACAGAGCTAGCCTGGGCGATGTTGGTATGAGAGGAACGATGGTCTATGTCGTCAGAGCTGTAAAACAAAACGTAATGATTGCTCGTCACTTCAAGATGATCTTTGGGCTTAGTGAGAGCAGAGTTTGGATTAGAGACTTTTTTTAAATGTTAGAAACATCATCCGATCTGCTGTAAATCCGACCTGCGGGACTCCTTATCGAAGTCATCGCCTATCCAGGTGTAGGGCTGGACAGCTACTAGGGTAGACACGTCCACCTCCTGGACATCATGAGTGGAGGCCAACACTATCTCATTGGAGTTAGCCTGTGAAAGGAAGGAAGCAGGGAGGAGAGGGAGAAGGTACGACTATGTTAACCTTGTCCTTCGGAACAGTCTCCTCTAATGTCCTAGAAATAAACTGATATGTACACCAATCAGGCATAACATTATGACCAGGTCTCCCTTGTGCCTCCAAAACAGTTGTGACTCATCAGAGAATGGACATGGGCCTTCTGAGGGTGTCCTGTGGTGTTTGGTAACAGAATGTTGTTAGTGGGGGCCTTTGGGTCCTATGAGTTGAGGGGAGCGGCCTCTGTGGATCATCCCACAGATACTTGATCAGTTTAGGTCTAGGGAATTCAGAGGCCAGGTCAACACCTTGTGCTGTTCTTCATGGTTTTTTTTTGAGTTGTTCCTAAACCATTTTTGTGTGTGTGCCTGTGTCACGCTGCATCCTGCTGGGGATGGCTGCTGTCATCAAGGAGTGTCATTGATATGGGGTTGGGGGGGGGCCTCGTCTGGTCTAGGTGGGTGGTACAAGTAACATTCCCGTGTGGATGAATAAAGTTTATCTAAATCTAAATCTAATCTAAATGTCAGGTCCAAAAGTTTCCCAGCAGAATACTGAAGAGTCACAAGATGGTCAATGTTATTCACTTCTCCTGTCAGTGGTCATAATGTTATGCCTGATCAGCATATCTGATAATTTAGGAGGTTTTTGGAAACTGTAATTTGATACAAACTGCGGTCTCAATTAACCCTTAACTTAACTAATCACATATTTATTTCCAAGAAACGATAGGAAATTATGGACTATAAACTATTTCCCAGTATTTCTTTTTAATCATATACACACAACTGACCTTATTGATAGCAAATGCCATGATTATATCAGACTCCTTGTGAATGATTTTAGCCTTTCCTCCTGGGTAGCCCAGATCTGCCTCCACCTGAAAAAGTCAACAAAACCCAATACATTCAAGCTGAAGAGACAGTAGAGCTATAGCAGAGGGCTCCAGGGCCAGTGCGTGAAAATGATAAACACAGTGAATTAACTCCCTATTATGAGGAATAGGGAAGAATAAGACTGTGCCATCTAAGCACTTGATTTGGGCCATTAAGTCGCTCCAAAAATCATTTCAGGTAAAGGTAGTATGTACAGCCACATTTAAAAGAGGAGAGGAGCGACCATAGAAGACCGTGTCTGACTGCTGATTTGTGTTACCGCGGTGACAACACCCTGCACAGTTAGCAAGCCTCACACAGCCCTGACAGTGAGCATGCAAGTTAGTAAGTCTACAGTATGTGCCAACTCTTTTAAACTCTTGCTTTTGGGTCCAGCAGAATCAGTCCAGCTAGAGAGGAAAAAAGGAGTGAGAAACACAGGGAGACGTGTTATTGGCAGGGATCGGAAGTGAGGTTACGTGAGTGGATACGTGTCCCAGTGAGAGGAAAAGATTAGACGTTAGATCTAAGCCTTGAGTAGCTTTTATGCCAGAAAAATTGCCAGAGCAGCCACTGTGAGGCCAAGCTTGAGAGGAGACAGTCAGCACTTCACCCACTTTGGTGCAAGCTCCAACCATAACATGCAAATCAATACCCTGTGCAACGCGTGCACGATATATTTTTAATGTTCAATGCACTTGTTCCTTCGAGCTTGGCTTCGCAATGACTCTCCCAGACAGACGGACAGACAGAGCCAGGGCCTGGCCCGGTGCAGTAAATGATACTACCTTATAGGGACTGCTAGCTCCTGCTATGCAGTGTGTGCTTACACGGTCCATATGGTTCTCTACAGACTACACAACACACACAGAGGCAATATAGACACAGAAGACACCAACACAGCACAACACAAAACACATGCACAAACACAGAAAAAAATAAAACATGGAATGAAAAGAAAATGAAGAAAGGCTGACAGGATCTTGAATTAAATAAGTCTAAACTTGTCCACCTTATTAGCATGGAGCTACAGGCAGGTAGCAGGATGAATGGAGATATGAAAAGTGGATCTGGCTATTACAGTTTAATTTTAAGCAATCTGGACACTCCCATTGGCAAAGAAACCGAGCACATGGGACAATAATCCTTGGGAGTTTTTTTTTTTCTTTTTCTAATTTCGTACTGGCAGCTATAGTAAGCAGTCTGTCATGGAACTGATTGAATAATAATGAATATTTCTAGACATCACAGAACTGTCCTGTACTTGATTAAATGAGTGTAAGGTCAAAGCTAAGATAATGACAATAACAAAAATATCAACAACACAGATAAATGGTCACTGAGAACTTCTCTGTGATGTATGATGGCTAACATCTGGTTATTAAAATATATATATATATATATATATATATATATATATATATATATGTTGGACTGTTATTCATTGAAACAAGGGACCTACTGTAGATATGGTGTACAGACTAAACTGTTTTAAAAAATGTCACTACTTCACTTTAAATCATAATAACATAACTGCTTTCATCTACTTTTGAGAGTCTCTTAATCTTTTGATCCTGGCAGTATAGTTTAGTGTAAGTATGATCAGCCAGTCAAAAGGATAATTTCACAGATCCACTTTTAAAAAATTAACAATACTGTCTTTGTTCAGGCCAATGAAATAATTGTGTTGAGGATAGGACACAAAAAAATAAAAAATAAAAATACTAAAACATTTGGTATGAATGTGAACTAACATAATCATGAACAGTGACAATGAATGTTATTAACGAATGCTGTCGGCTGACCTCGCACTGCTTCCTCTTCTTCGTGAAGATGTAACGGATCAAAGTCTCTTGAAGTACTTCCTGTTTGACCAGGAAATGCCAAAGACGTCGGACTGGAAAGGACTGGTGGTTCTTTGTCCTGGAAAAAAGAAGAAAGAAATTAGCTGTTGAAAAAAGAAACTCTGCATGGATTACTGAAACTTGAGATGTGTGTGGTCATGAGCATTATTGCTAGTGAAAACGCAAACGAAGGCTTGATTATTTTATTACAGTTTCCTTTCCTGTGTATTTCTATTTCTTCCTCTGCTATTGACAAGGCGTTCCCATGTTCCAGCTAGGACATCTTTTAGAGTAAGCATGTCCTCTAATAGGTGGTTTAGGTCTCTGCTTGATGCTGTAGCTATGGCGACAGTGCAGACCCTACACAGACCCTAACGCAGTAGCTGACGTGCACCTCCCCAGAAATGTAACTATGTGCCGCGGCGACGCAGACCGGAAGAGCTGTGATTGGTCCCCTTGGTAGCAGAATATTTCCGCTTTAGTATTTCCGGATGCTTCTCCATCTCTGCAAGTTTTGGATCAATAAAGATGGAATACATTGAGGAAAGGTTAACTGAGGAGGTTCGGAGATACAAACGTTTGTAGGACTCGACTACGGCAAGATTTTGGTGAAAGTTTCAGTCGCCATTGTTGAAAGTGAAAGTTTACAGTACGTTTTTGAATTCAAACATATCTTGGTATTTGGCTGCTCAAGGCTGCGTGTTGTACTGTTCGTCACACCAAGAAAAACCCAAACATCTGTTCATGCGTGAATGTAGCATAGACAGATTTTAACAACAGATACTGTCTATTTATTCTAAGTCTTTCTCTTTTTTTTATTTTTTTAATCTAAAATGAATTAATTCTTTAGGAATATGCGTGACTTTGTCCTTCCTAAAGTAACCATGTTGATATTTGTATTGACATTATCTACTCAGTGTTCTTTAAAAATAAAGTGTAGGTGATGTTAAATAAATATCTTTCTCTCTCCCACCCCTAGTGTGTGAAAGTATGTCTATAATTTGTTATGCTTTACATGATTGAACACTCACTTGAAGGGCGTGTTGTCTGGCTCCAGCATGGCCTTGTGTCGCAGTATGGCAGGGCCACCGCCTGCGCTGAGGTCAGTAGGGTAAGTGTTGATGTAGTTGGGAGGCGGGCCGTCGAATTTGTTCATTCGCTCGAGCAGAAGCTGTTCCCAGTTCTCCAGAGTCTTCAACACGGCGTTGGTAAGGGGGGACGTGACTGGCAGGTCTGTGACACAAACACAAAATCATACGCTTGAATAGTTTGTATAAATTATGGCATTCCTTCACATAAACCGAGACTAAATCTTCCTGTGTATTAGACTCGATGAGCTGCTTAGAATCAGTGATGAGGTGAGTGTTTACCTGTGAAGTCGAGGCCAGTGAGAGGGATGAAGTTCTTGACGTTGTTATGAGCCAGTGTCACCATGACCAGGCGGATCAGAACCCAGCTATGCAAAGAAAGGCAGAAGGAATAAGATTAAAATCTGGCGCACAGGCTCCAAAACTGGTTGTGATTAAAAGAAAAAAGAAAAAAAGGGAAAAAAGGCAGGGCCCTACCTGTACGAGTTGGGGTCAGAGTGCTCCGTCATCTGTGTGTCAGAAAGGAAGGCGTCATCATCATCCTCATCGTCCTCAGCACCGCTTTCATCCGAGTCATACAGAGCGCTGCTGTCGGACAACGGCAGGAAGGGCTGAGAGGAACAATGGAAGAGAAAAAAACAATGAAAAAGATTGGATATGATGCATAATCTTTTTTTATAGTCTGAACTCTTCTTTGCCTTACTTTGGCCACAAAGTAGTCCCACATGCTCAGCTCTGGAGGGATGAATTTCTCCCTGTAAGCGGGTCGCTCTGTGGGAACAGGAGGTGGGGTAGCGGGCGTCTCCTTTACGGGGCGTCCAGGAACCAGCATCCTCATGTTGAATCTACGCCTGTATCGGTCAACATCCTCTGCTGGGGGTTGAGGGGGAGTCGCTACAGGGAGGAGAGGAACGAACAGGTGGCATCTTTCAAACACAGTGAACTCTGAAAGCGGCAAACTCAAAAGTGCTGTAGATTTGAACAAAGGATGAAGATGCACTGAGACATCTTTTTAATCTAAAAATAGAACAGGAGGGAAAGAAGTGCATTCACACCCAACTCAGGGCACAGAATGCTCCACATCAACTACTGAATAGTAAGCAGCGGCTATAATCCTCGAATCCTCGAGTTCGAACACAAACACTTAGCAATGCTACGTTCGGAAAACAGAGACACGGCACACACAAACACAAACATTTAGGATGGAGGCACAGGACAAGACAACACTGGGTTGTGCACAAACCTGCACCATTATCCTGCGTGACTATCTCTGGCATCGTACCAGACAAAACAAGACAAGACACAAACCAGAGTAGACAGTGCAGTTAGACACACAGATACCACGCAGTCCATTAATACACAGTTGAATCAGTCAGTACGTGATGCAGCGCGTGAGACGACATACACAGAAAACACATCATGGCATCATGGCAAACATGATGAGTATGGCGACTTTAACTTAAAAAGAATGTTAATTAGAACGTGATATGACATCAACGTGTAACATTTCTGTATAGCTGTGTGTTTGTGCTGTGTTCGTTTGCAGCAGCCCCTCAAAAGGGCAGAGTTTTAACATGTGATTCCTAACAGCCGGCTGACATTTAAGATTGACTCTCCTCTAAAGAGCTCTTCCAGAGGCTCTTGGCCGTGCGGAGAGTTACCTCAGACTCTTTGGAAATGTGGAATATCTAAATGCCAGCTGCTATCTTCCTCCTTGACGGACACAATGTGAGAACAAAATACTCTAGCCTAATAAATATGTATGAATCAGACTTATACAGCAGAGCTACTCAGGACAGGTCAGGCTTGATTTCTACAAATTGAAACACCTGAAGCACAACACAAAAGAGCTAGTCAAAGATGCAGTAGTTGCATGTTACTAAGTACTCGTGTACACTCTGGTTCTTTCACATTATTTCTATTTCTATTTAGTTCTACAAAGAGGACCAAACACAAGGTAAGAACTCAGTTTGAGCTCTAAGAACCACTCAGTGTGTACCTGGTTTAGTCTCAGATTCAGATTTAGCCTGAGAGGGCTGCTCAGCCTTGGTCTCTGAACACTCCTTGCTAGGCCCAGCTGTTGCTTCAGTGACATAACAAGATGAGCACAGATGATGTTACAACATGTACATGCAAATACAGTACACACACACACACACACATTCACGCTCTCACAAACGCACGCAGCTGTTGGCTTATCATAACGCTGAACACAAATAACCATGTCTCCATAGCACTAGTGGGCTTTGTTGTTTGTAATGGGCATTCAGTAGTAGCTGCATGAAGAGAGACAGGGGGTAAGTCAAGTCAAGCATTTGCAACAATGCAAACCTGTACAATTACCATGCACTGCAATCCTGCAAACCAGCACTGCAATCCACCAGCACAGTTACTCACAGCTGGCCTTAGTTGCAGGTGCCACAGTGCCCAACCCCTCTCCCCTTGAAACAGGAGGAGGGGGTCGTTTGGGGCGCTGGGTTTCAGTGGGGGTGGGAAGGGGGGTTGGGGTGAGGTTGCTCTGCTCAGGTGTTCCTGTCTCTTGAGGCTCCTCTGGCCCGGCTGCCTCAAAATCAGCGGGCACTGGGACACAGGGCAGAGGGCACACTCACACAAGACACTACAAACCAGTGGCAGCAGCAGCAGCATCTTAGGAGCATCAACAGGACAGGACTCATGTGAATATTCATGTTATTATATAGAAAGACCCAGAGGAATGGAAGCATTGTCTTAGGTGCGTGTGATTAGAGATAAGTCAGGATGTAGAAAGCCAACAGATGGGGGAGTAGAAGACAACCAGAAGAGCAGAATGAAAGCATATATAAAATAACCAACAGTGAAATTATTAAAGTACTTAACTACAAAATGTTATAATTTTACCTGGTGGGAGCTCAGGCCTCTTTGGCTTAATAATGACCTTGGCCCCTCCTCCAAAGACAGCGGCCCACATGCGGTTATTGAGGGGATGGGCTGCCAGGCGGAAGAGTTCATTGCCGCTGTGAGTGCCCAGGCCGTGGATAAGCAACGCAAGATAAACGGCCACGACTGCTTCACACAGCAGCACGTTGAGCCTCGGCTGGTCCTCCTCCCTCGCAGACGTCAACAGAGAAATCAGGGACGACACACCTGCACAGGGAGTACACACATGCAAAATGGAAATTGTGTAATAGGTTTAAAAAAAATAATAATCTCCACAGTCGAACGGAAAAAATAATAAAAAAGAATTTCTGAACAATTAAAAAAAGCCCATTTATGAAACATTTGCATGATGGCGTGATCAGACTCATGTCTTTCCATTTCCTTCCCAGAGGCCACTGAGCTCCTATTATAGAACACCATCTGCCTCTCTGCCTAAACACAGACTGCCTGCTTCACTCTGCGCTCTCTCCCTCTGCTCTTCATATTCTCTCTTAATCATGTGTTTGATGTTTTCACATATGCCTCTTCCCCAATCTCCTGTATTCTGGAATATGATTTATTATATTGAATTTGAGAGTATGATACAGAACATTTCACTTAAGACCCAGATAGAGGATGTGTTATTTTGTTAGCAGATTGTCAAGCAGGGAGGCTTTGTTACCTGGCCACTGTGCAGGAGCGGAGTTGGGGGTTATATGTTCTTCAATGCTTTCTGTACGGAGTCGTTTCCTCTCACTGAGCAACAGCCCCTGGTACACCATCCCGGTAAACTGGTTGGCCTCTGTTTGGCTGCTGCAAGGCCAGCATCAGAAAGGCAAACCATGAATTACAACCATAGAAAACATGTATTCAAAAGTACTACAAGTGGTGTACTTGACACTTTCAAAAGGAAAACTAAATCTTGCAGCGACGTGCGTCACTGCGCTAAAGATTCACACTTACCTGTAGCTGTGGCTGTCGCACAGTGCTTGATAGACACAAGCAGACAGAGACGCTGCTAGTGTGTGCAGAGCGTTCACCTGAGGACAAAAGAAAACATTTAATTATTGAACATCACTATGAAACTGATGACTGTGAGAAAGTTTGCAGGCTCCATGCTAGGTCTGTATAATGTCCGTAATTCTCATTTGAGTTCTGACCCGATCGTCCATGATGTCAGGATGCGGCGGGGCCTCCATGAGGGTGATGGTGTGAAGGATGTCGTGTATGTGGTTGCTGAGGTGAAGAACGGGATTGGCTATGACTGTCTTGGTGGGGGCGATGCAAGCCGACAGCAGCGGGAGCGTGGTAGGCAGAGGAAGAGGAGACTGGAGCTGCTTTACTGTGGTCTCCTGCGGAGTAAGAAAGGACGATGTTATTTGGTTTTTACTGCTGACCGTTTTGAATCAATCCAGCACACGTACGTAATACACTGTCTTTGTGTACCTGCTGGCTCTCCTGCAGAAGGAACAGAAGCTCCATGCGAACAGATGTGACGCCGCCTCCCTTGGCTCCATGAAGGCTGCAGTAGGACAGAAACACCCTCAGCAGGGCCTGGTTCTTCCTCAGCCACGCCTTGCGCCTCTCAGAGTGCTGCTGCTTGGCCTGAAGACGGCGTCGCTCCATCTGGTGGCGCTCATAGGCCCCGGCCTCTATATGTTCCAGTGCATCATCTGATATGTCTACTGATGCTGTGCGTTCTCCCCAGCGCTCAACTTCTGAATCGTCCTCCTTCCTCTCCACCTTGGTGTTAAGAGTATTTATAGTGTATAGCCATGGTTAACCAGGAAACACAAAATTTGCTGCAGCTACATCAAATATTATGAAAGCATACCTTGTAGTTGCAAATCTTATGCATAGCTGCTATCTCCTTCTCCAGCCAATTGTAGAGCTGAAAGCGAAGCTTCCCGCCGTCCACCTCAAACCCTGTGGCCAGTGTACGCAGCTCTGTCATCAGGATCTTCAGACAGGCACGGAACTTCAGCTGCTCCGCAATCACGTCCACTTCAGAGTCAACCTGAAATATCTGAGAGTGAGTTAAAGGGAAAAACCTGCGCCCGCAGACTCTCTAACTTTACAGGAACATTCCTGCAATAGACAAGGATTTGTCTTCACCTGTGAATCCTCTCTCTTCAGTTTGTGGCTACTGTTTTCTGAGCCTTCGTTGGTCTCCGGCTCTGGTTTCTTCATGGTCAGACCGTCATCTTCGTCATCCTCATCATCCTCATCATCTCCCTTGTCTTCTCCCCAGTCCAGCTTCAGATCATCTTCCTCCACCTTGACCAAAGGCTGGCTCCAATCCAACCCACCAGCACTATCATTTCCTCCCCGAGCTTGGGCAGGTGCTGCTGGGGAGCCCCAGTCCAGACCTCCCTGGGTGCCATTTTCCAAAGGCTGGTTTGCATTTAAGTTGGCCTTGGAGGAAGCTTTGCTGAGAGGCGAGGAGCCTGATTTCTTGCTAACTTTGGGAATCTTGGAGAGCACTTCGAGAGCCAAAACTGGGCAGCCCACCTACAGAAAATTTAGAAATGATAAAATAGATGTTTAAACACTTCTACGTGACGTGTTTGCATGTTTGCATTTGAAGTTAACAGAGCACAAAACAGCTGTCACAGCAGAGGTAGATAAAAAATTTCCAACTGTATGAGAAATCTGGATCAGAGTGAGCAGCCACATTACTGAGCCCACCTTGAAGTGTGCATTGGCAGTAGTGAAGAACAGTTTGCGCTCTATGAGGTTGATCTCATCTGCACTGCTCTTCTCGGCAGTGAGGCCCACAGTTGCTGCTGCGCCTTCTGGATTTGCAAAGTGGCGACGAATAATCAAAGGATGTGTCCTTAGGTAGTTGTAGAAACTAAATACCACCGGGTTGCAAGATTTCACCATCACATCTAACACACAAGAATCAAGAGAAGGGAGAGAAAGAAAATTACTTTGAGCATAGCACACAATGCAAATAATGAGCAGAGCAAACAGGTTTCAGTAGGTCTAGCTATGTAACACCGACTGAAATGTCTGCAACCAACTGACCGGGATTCTCGTCATCTTCTTTGGGAATTCGCTCCAACAGCGTGTCCAGGGCTCGTGTGTAATCCTTCATGATCCAGTAGGCTATGCTGCGGAGGAAAGGGTCAGGGTGCAGCCTGGAACAGTGGTAACCACTCCCGTCTCTGTTGCAGCCCAGGACCTTCTCATGCAGGAGACCTTGGCAGGTGGACGAATTCTCAAAGTCGGCCTCATACAGCCTCGCTACTATCATGGCTAGCTGAAGATCCTCCATTTTCTCCATCAGAACCTACACATCATCAAACAGCACAAAGGTTAACACTGTCATTAAAAAAAAGAAATATAAGAAAATAAGCAGAAAAAATGCTTCTATTTCAGTGTAGTAATTTTCACTACAAGAAGCTGAAACATAAGAATCACACACTTCCATCTTTCTTTCTTTTTTATTTATTTATTTTTTAGCTATCTGTGTATTTTGACTGTGTGGTGTGGAAAGCCCAGGCCAAGGAAAACTATGTGGGATTGTTATGCTTCTTATCAGTGTAATTCTGGGCTTCTCTTTAGTCATTTAAAACCTGCAGAATAACTAACGACCTCAAAAGATATCTGCACCGTTCACAATCTACATTGTCACTGTAGTGGAGAGGGAAATGGAGTTTTGGTTAAGACTCAACAGTAACAAGCTATGTCTGTGTATCTTGTGTGTTGTTAAAAGTGTGCATGTGTCTGTGTGTTGGTCGCACCTCTATGGCGTCTTTGAGGGAACCAGCCAACAGGAAGAAGGCGGCGGACTGTTCAAAGCGCTGTTTCCCCAGCAGCGAGAAAGCATTTTTAAGAGCTGCCTTTCGCCAGCGGTCTTCAGTGAAGTTGTTTTTGAAGAACTGAGTCATCTTCTCATCATGCTGAGACCTGAGAGTAAGAAAGGTAACACACAAACACACACACACACACAGCTCAGTATCTCAGAGACAGAAACTTCACTGAAAGTACGATGTCAGGAAATTTAAAGTGAGAAAGTCACCCCCTACCTGAACAGTCCCCACAGGACAGCTTTCTTCTTCATGGCCAAGTAGAACAGAGCAGCATCTAAGGGATCATTGTGCCTTTGGAACGCAGCTTTACCCAACTGAATACACACAAACACTAAAGTTAACAACGTTTTCATGATTCAATGGCAAATTATAAGATTTCTAGTAGAAATGTCTCATATAATTAGCTGCTAAAGACCTGCTTGCTTTGGTTTACAGTGACCTATAGAATAATATTAGCTGCTTAACAGTCATCATAAATGGACATGTTGTAAAGAGTACAATGTATGGCACAAGATTAAAGGATTATTTTAAAAGATTATTTTAAAGGATTAAGATAATCCTTCAATTTATGTATGCCTAATTTTGTTGACTACACTTCCTCCATTGTAGAACTTTCCAGAACTTCTCTAAAATATCACAGTTATCTATATTATCCTATCGAGGAACAACTATTTCCTGTTCTAGTTGAACTTACATAACTGTTTTAATGCTATTAACTGTTAACCAACTGACGAAACACAAAATGCCACAAAACAAAAGTGTTAAATTAACTGATTAGGGTTCTTGTATCATATATAAATCTGTCCCGGTACCTTCTCCACCATTTTGCGCAGAGTATTGATGTTACGTATCCACCAACCCACTCCAACAGCTCTGAGCTCAGACCACTGCGGGTCGCCTCTCTGCATCGCTGGGATCATGTTCAGCAGCTCCTCTTCCGCCTCCGAGTGGAAGGCCCATGCAAAATGGCATGTGGAAAGGCCTACCACATAGACAGATATAGTGAGAAAGAGAGTGCAGGATCGAATTGAATGAGAAAATTAAATTAACTTAAAGCGGCACCCTATTAATGTCGTGCAAATTTTTTTATGTATGTGTCACAGCAGCGGTACTATAAACGGCGTGTTTTACCCTGGTGGAGCAGCTGCATGCGGTAAAGTGGGGGCAGAGAGGTGAGCAGGCAGGTGTGAAGACGCATGGCGAGCAGATACCTCAGTCCGCACTCATCGAGAGCCTCGCCACCTACAAAAAACACCAGGGAGCCGTCAGGTTTGGCGCTCTCATTAAAATGGCAGCGAGAGAGCCTAGCCATTTTAAACTCCAGTAACACTTCATACGATCCTGTCAGAGAATACGTCTCCTTGTCCTTGAATCCTCTTACCCTCTCTGTGCTTACTTAGCCCAGGAACAACCTGCTAATGTCTTCCCCTCAAAAGACTAAATAAATACGATGGAAAATTGAAGAAAAAAGACAAAGATAATGAAAAAGTGCAGAGGAGTCGTATATTCGCTGATGTTTATGTTAGTAAAGATTTGATTGCTGGAGATTAACTACATCCAAGAACACACAGTCAAGAAAAAATATGCTTGGCTTATATGTTTATAACCTTTGGGCAACTTTAATGCAATATTATTTCTTACCAAGGGTAGCAGTTGATGGACTGTAAGCAAAGAGGCAGGTCAGCCCAACAAATAACAAGAGAAAGCCACTTTGTAGGTATGTGTGCATCATTCTCTGTCATACATACTGCATAAAAAAAATAGTACATATGGCAATACTGCAGTCATCCACAAAGGAAACATTCTCTTGTCACTTGTCCACAGAGGAATCACTCTGGTCAGTGTCTTGTCCTTTTCCCTCAAGAACAGGGGGAGGATTAATAATTAATCTCGAATCAATCAAGATAACAACTCTAAACACAAGAGTTTAGTTTGACCCTCTTAATGTTTAATACTAAGACTTGAAGACTCCTGAAGATGTCAGCAAACCACAATATATTTTAAAGTATAAACACATACACCGATCAGCCACAACATTAAAAGCACTAACTGGTGAAGTGAATAATAATATTCAATGTTCTGCTGGGAAACTTTTGGACCTGGCATTTGTGTGGATGTTACTTAGACATGTAGCACACACCCAGACCAGACCAGACCAGGCACCCCCACCCCATAGCAATGACACTCCTTGATGGCAGCAGCCATCCCCAGCAGGATGCGGCCTGACACAGGCACACACACACAAATACGGTTTAGGAACAACTCAAAAAACAGCACAAGGTGTTGACCTGGCCTCCAAATTCACTAGATCCCAAACTGATCAAGTAGCTGTGGGATGATCCACAGAGGCCCCTCCCCTCAACCCATAAGACCCCCCACTAACAACATTCTGTTTCCAGACACCACAGGACACCCTCAGAAGGCCCATGTCCATTCTCTGATGAGTCACAGCCGTTTTGGAGGCACTAAAGAGACCTACACAATATTAGGAAGGTGGTTTTAATGTTGTGGCTGATCAGTGTAGCGACAAAACCAATTTGCAAAATAAATAAATACATGTTTTTTTTTGTTTTGCTTATACCATGACCTAGATGACTGAGAACCTTCTCAGACATATGTATACGTTCTCACCTGTGTACTGTTGATCAGTGGAACTTGTGACCTCAGCACTGGTGGTTGCAACCGTATCTGCCAAGGCCACCAAGAACATCTGCTCCAGCCTGGTCAGTCCAGGAAGGCTGGAGTGCATGAGGTGACTGGACAACACCTGGGAAAACATGAACAATAGAGTATAGGGAAACAAATATTACAACTTTATTAACTACCTAATTCAGCACAGCAGAAGAAATAAACTGAGCAAAAGTACAATTTCCCATTTTAAAAAAGGATTCCTTTCTAAAATAAACACAATACCTGGGCATGCTCTGGTCCAAAGTAGGTAGGTCCATACTGAGAGAGGTTGATGACGCGTGACTTTTTCTCTGGTTTATCGGTGGCAAAGTTCACAAAGTCATCTGTGGTAACTGCTGCCACCTGTTACCACAAACAAAAAGCAGTTAAAGGTGTGAGGAAATGACACGACACCTTTAACAACAAGATCTGTTCAAGTTCTCTCAACTCTGCCTACCTGGAAGAGGTCAGCATACTGGTCCTCTGAGGATTTCTGGGCTCCCTCACCATCAGCCATCTTAGGTCCCTTAGCAGACTCTTCCACTCCCTTATACGAGGTGTCTAGGTCGGCCAACATGAGGGAGTAGAGGGGCAAGGGAGGGATGGAGTTGATCTCTGTGTAGTCCCTGCCTCCATCACGGCCAGCCACAATGGTGTCTTTAGCTGTGCTTCCGGTCACACTGATTGTCCGAGAAAGGTGACGCCTGGATCCGCCCTCACCTGCCTCTACATCCCTCACCACAGCAACTTCCCCGGCGATACACTTTACCAGGTGTGCAAGGATGGCCTGATAAAGAAAAGGTTCGTATTTATACAGTGCATACAGTAATATAAATCAGAACCCCCGATAAAAGCCTAGTGTACATTATTGTTTAGTTATTTTTAGATTATTTTCTTGTCATCACTGAATGAGACATAAACAGACTCACCTTGGCACGGCGAACCTTGCCCAAGTCCATGAGTTCTAGCAGCTGGGTAGGATGGTACTGGGGTAGAGTTGGGGACAGGGAGTGAGCTGCCTCAAACAGCCCACCTTCCTGAAGTCCCACTGGGGCACAAAGGGCCTCATCCACCGCAGCACTCCCCTCAAACACACTCTTAGACCTGGCTCTCCCTTCAAACACCGAGGAGGAACCAGTGATTTGACCTCCGGCAATGTCTGCAGATGATAGGTTGCCCTCATCTCCGTCGCCCGGCTTCTTGTCCTGGTGCCACTGGGCATACACGTGCATTTCACAGTCCATGCCCACCACCAGGATGCCGTCCCTTACCCAAGACAGAGAGACCGGCAGGGACGGTGTGCCATCCACGGATGACAGGAGGTACACGGACCGAAGCAAGATCCAGCGTGAGCGGATGCCCTGTTTGATACTGCCCCCTAGAGGAAGGGTGATGACAGCCACTCCCTCCTTGCTGCTAGTCTGTTCATTGACCATGCCAGAGATGCGGCCGTACATGAGAATATTGGAGCCAACCCCCACGGTGAGGATGTGAGATCCGTCCTCCTTTGACAGCCAGTCCAGGTGTACATAGTGCTTAATGTTGGGGGAGCTATGGTCTCTGCTCATGTACAAATCAGACCTGTAATGGAGAAATCACTATGAGACATCCGTGCAATTAAATAAACACATGATGCATAAGGAGTACACTAATACCTGCTGTAGACAAAGAGGTTTGAGTCCACACTGACTCTTGGATCCAGAGTTGCTGTGGGTTTGGTAAAGTCATCCAGGTGGACCGTTTGCTCTAAAACCCACTCTGAGCCACCAGTAGACTCGCACTCATAGATGGAGACATGCATAGAGAAGTCCTCTCCAGAACTGTGCAGCTGAGGAAAAGAGGAGAACTTTCTTAAATGTATTACCGAGATGCTGCAGACACGTGGCATACTGTAAATACAAGACATAGACACTGATGTGGGTTCACAAGAATATGATATCTGTTCCGACATAGACTGCAGTTCATAAACCTCAACTCACTTTCAGTGCAAGACATCCAACCATGTTTTATCACCCAGTGTATATTGGGCGTTGGCACTGTTTCTTAATGAACTGCAATGAATATCTAATCTAGTTCCTCTAACACCATTCTCTGCGACAGGGCTATGTATTTATATGTAGATATTTCCAGTCGACCCGGCGATATGTATTCACAAAGAATTTCTATTTTTATTGCAGTTTTTGACTTCAAGATAATTCCCACAGGTAGATTCATTTCCACATCTGAAGTAAAACCAAATCCCCTACCTGTCCTTGTCGCGGCTGTTTAAAAGCCACAGCCAGCCTGCCGGTGTAGGAGCAGGACACAGCTACAGGCCGTCCCGACACACACACAGAACTGTTGTTGTCGTCCTCCTCGTTCATCAGGGCCCAGGGCTCCCAGCGGTACACCCGGTTGTCCTTGTCATCCCCATTACACCCATCATCGCCCTCCACAGCGCAGCGCCAGAACCGCACACGCGAGTCAGAGCAGGTGGTAACAATCAGGTATGGAGCCAGGCACACGGGGTAGATGGAGGAGGAACTCAGGTGACCTGGAAGAAATATTCAAGCAAGTTATTGGAAAGCATATTTTTTTCTGACCTGACTCAAAGAAAACTAATTATCAGCACACCCTAAAATATATATAGACATTTTTGGGATTTCATCTGGTCTAATTGGTCTGTGTCGTATGTACTGTGTATCCCAACCTGCAGAAGGGGTAGCCCTGGTAACTTCCACCCCGTGTGGCAGGTCAAGTCGCCTGCTGTACACCAGCTTCGAGCTCAGGATAAGTTTGCTCGCCGACTGCAAGTTGGCTGTAGAAGCTGACCGTGGCAGAGGTCTGATGGGAGAGGTCTCCGGAGATGACTCGGCATTCACAAGTTGATTGGGAACCATTAGCTGGCTCTGATAGCTATAATCTGGGCTTGGCTCATCTGGACAAAGAGACAAGGAAACATTACAGCTGGACTACTCCTCGGTAGAGGTCATTTTGATGTAGATTAAAAAAGGAAAGGCTTCCACATGCTTAAGATAAGACATTTTTAAAGACTTACCAACACAGGCTTGAACAGACTTGAGGTGCAGGTGCCACATTTGCAGGACAGAGTTCCTGTTGAGATCCTTTTCTATCACCACCAGGAAGAACTTTTCAGAAAATGGAGGAGGTTGGTAATCTGGATAGAATAAAAGTCATTAATATCTTCATGCAAGGTCATGAGGTTTGAAAAAAAGGAGAAAACAGACCTAAACAAATTTAGCAGTGTGCTATACCTTCACCAGATGGAAAGGCTGGGGTGTATGCTTCTGGTTCTTTCTGAGGCTTGTAACCTAGTATGAAGTCCTCTTGGAAGACATGCAGCAACTGCGTGTTGGCGCCACACTGGATGCACACGGACACAGCATCAAATTATTCACTATGTCCATTGATCTTGAGGTTTCAGGATTTCAGGCTCAGAATTTGAGAGGGAAAAACAGAAAGCAGCTACCAACCTGGTTTGTAATGACGTCCAGCTCTATGATACAACCAGGTCTGGCAGTAGACTGCTGGCTGACAATGTTGAACACTTCACCCACCAGTTTCTAAACAGAGATGAAAAAAAAAAAAAAAAAGGTAAACAGTCCATTTATTGCATTTATTGAAAAACATCAGTGTGGTTAATGTGAGATGGAGGTTCTTATGAAGCAAGGACAGATAAATATGACTGAAGAATGCAGTCATATCAATTTAATAAATTGAAGATCTGTGTGCCTGACATGGACTGCGTACTGATGTTTTGTGTTCTAGTGACATTATTAAATGAAGGCAGCATTAAAAGGAAATTATTAAAAACCGCACACAGTTTTAAAGGCAGTTCTATAACAGAAGTGTAATAAAGAGTAAATAATGTGGTCGTATCAGATTTGTGATATTCCCCCCCGACAGACTTTATGATGGATCTTTAATGAAAGGGATATGAAGACACATTTTTATCTGTGTGTTTCCACTCACAGATGTTTCAGGGTCTGAAAGCTCGTCCAGTAATTTTCTGGCGTCCACCACCGCTTGATAGAGACGCAGGTTTTTACCATCGGAGGCCACAAAGCATGCGCTGGCGCTGTTACAGTAAGTTCCTGGGGGACATAACACAAAAGGTTGTAGGATGATTAACAGCTTCAAATAATGTGTGAATGTCATTTGCTCTGCACTATAGATTTACACACAACATATCAAATACTTCACATGCAAAGCTGAAGGATAATCATAAATGAAGCATGTACTATAGGAGTGGTATAGTTTTTGTTCCCTGTCGCTGTAGCACCCTAATTTCCCCACGGGGATAAATAAAGTCCTATCTTATCTTATCTTATCTTATCTTAATAAAACCAATCCAACTACTTTGATTGACTCTTGTAGCAGAGACCAATGATCTAGAATAACTAGATCCAAGACGGCTCTTAATAGGAAAACGTATAGTGTTGTTTTTCATGCACAATTAAAAATATGTTTGTCTTGACAAGCAATTACGGGGTGTGTAAAAATGTACTTTTTTTGTCATAGTTTTGTTTTGAAAAATGGGAACTAAACATGAGTAAAAGTAAAAGGACTGACGGTTCAGCAAGAATAAAACTTCCCCTTTGACATGAACTGCTTACTCGTAGCAAAGGATGTTTCTACACAGACACTCATCCATTTGAACTGACATGCACTTAAAGAACGTATGGTGTGTTTACCGAGTACAGAGCTGGGCACTAGCGTAGGTAGCCAAGCGACATTGCTGAAGGCAGAGGTGTGCAGAGAGTTGATACGAGCCAGTTCGGAGACTCCTCCGGTGCAGGACAGAGGTCCAATGTGGTCCACTCTCCACAAGATCAGCTCACTATAAATGGCGTTGGGATCGTGGAAGGTCCGTGTAGCTGCGTTGCGAAGCTGCTTCCTGTTAAATTATCACAACACGTTATCAGAACTCAGGCTACATGCAAAATACATGAAGTTCATCACTTGTGAAAGCTTGTGAGAGCATGTTACAATGAGCAGCATCAAACATTTAACAGTCATGCTCCTTGATTATTCTTTCTTGATGTTATGTCTGCATTTATACATGACGTTACAACGGACTAGGGAGCCTCTTGTGAAACTGTAATTGCAATTTACAGCACATATTCAGCTATAACAAGAAAGTTTTGCTCTGACATAGCTACCGTACTATAAACAAGCAGGTAGTTCAATTATTATTGTACAGATTGCTTCAGTGAGTACAGAATAGATTTTTTTTAGGCACCCAGACTGGCAAAATTGATTAGCACAGCAGTGCTGTACTGGTGCTGGAAGCAACAGAGTAGTAAACAACTCTGTGCAAATGAGTGTGACTGGCCTTTGAGTGGTTGTTGCTCGCATTGCATAGTATATAGTTGAGCTTTGCTGAGTGCTAGATCTCATTTACAATTAACAGCCTATCAATCTCCCAGCGAGCTTGATAGTGCAACAGCCTCTTATGCAATTTGTCCCCTCCCTTCGCCGCTCTCTGTTCTATACCTGGGAAGTCCCTTTGGAAGGGGAAGGGTAGGAGGCTGCTCTCCTTCCAGACTGCCAGGCGCTGAAGGAGGTGTGAGCAGGGCATTGTGGTGAGAGGAGGTCAGCAGCAGCGGCAGCACCGTGTGACAGGACTGGTCATTCAGATGGAAGCGGTGGCCGCAGTATCGGAACTTGTGAGATACCGTCAGTACGTTGGAGAAGGCAGAGCGCTCGGCAAATGTCACTGCCCACTGCAGAGAGAGGGGGGGGTTTAGAGGAAGTACATTAATGCAAGCATTGTTCCCTGACAGAAGTAAAAAAAAAAAAAAAAGAAACGGTGAATGTCAACCGTGTACCTGGTTAAGGGATCCATCAACATGCTTTGAGACCATCATGACAGCAGGACTAATGCCAGGGCGAGGGTTGGGAGAGGGGGATAAAGCGGTTGAGCCCAGGCCAGCCGAGGCAGAAGCGGAGTGGGAGACCATCCTCCCCTGCTCGCCTGTCCCGTTGCTCTCACCCTCAGTCAAAGTGCAGGCGTACATCAAGATGTTTTTACTCAGCGAGTTGGCATCACCGGTAGGGAAAGCAACAGGAATACGGGAGGAGAAGGACACCTGGTGGAAGAGTTGGAGAAATTTTTTTTAAAAAAACTGTTCGGACCTATTGAGACTTAATTAATTTATACCGTATGACGTCAAGTTCATCCATAGCAACAACATCAACAAGACAGTTACAGCACATACTGTACATACTGTAGCTTATGGGATTTCATTCATGTAGGTATATAGACCAGCTTTGTGCACAGCATATATGTGTGCATAGCATAATAAAACTCACTTAAAAAAAGTGTTTGTGTGTTTTCTTATTATCCTCATAAAGACATAGAGTGTTCACACACATGGCTGTATCATTGCAGTTCATGCAAAGTAATCATAAAAAGTAATACGTGAAATGCCAAATGAAGTTATTTGTAGAGCTGTCCACAGCTCTGTACACTATGGTGCTTTGTCCTCCGCAGCCTTCTTATGTTACAGCGCTTACAGCATATTTATGGCAGTTGGCTTAGCAGCTTAAAAGTGAAACTGCCAAAAGTGTGTACATGTGAATGTTCGGCAAAGCGTAGAGATTCTCAGTCACCCATGGTATATCTACAGCAAAGACAACGGGACTTTTTTGAGGACATTTCACAATTCTAGTGGCTTCTTCTCTTCTGCAAAATTATGTAGATTTGCAAAATTCTGACAATAGCAATCACTCCTGAATATTATCTTCAGGAAACATGCACAAAATATACATAGCATTTACGTAGTTGCTTCTTACTTCTAGTTAAATGTGGCAGATAAAAAAAAAAACTTACTTGATGAGGAACTGAGTACTGCTACAACACTCCTAAAATTATGACATAAGGCCGAGGGAGGGCTGAGTCACCTTACATTAGACAAAGTTTAACCACAGATACACAGCTGCCACTTTGTCTGTGTCTATGCGTGAGGGAGTGAGCACAGTAATAAATGGAAAGCAGAAGAGTTAGAAATTAAGACTAATCTTCCTTGCTTTTTCCTTTCTGCTCACCTGAACCTGTCTGAAGATGCCCTGGTTGAATTCATCCAAGTACTTAACGTGCCAAACCAGGAAAGATCCATCAGAAGGATGGATGGTGAACAGCATGTCTGGGCTCTTGTTCCACTCTGTGATCAAAGTCTCCATCTTCCTCTCTAGCAGCATGGAGGGCAGAGGCATACTGGAGCTGGACCCGGGGGAGGATGCCTTGGTGCTTCCCTGCTCCCCCGACTCCCCCTCTTCTCCGTGCTCAGAGGATGCTTTGTCAGACATTTCGTCCAAGTCTAGACAGCCAGAAAACAATATGCCGTTACAAAATGGTGCTGCTCGTAATCAACTTTGTTTATGGACATGTTTGTTGATGTGGATCATACCAAAGTCAAATTTCATAGGAGATCCTTCAGGGTCCAGGGGGTCATCAGTCGGCTGGTCAAGCTGCTGTTCAGAGAACTTACGCAGCTGCAGCATAAAAAGGTCCATGGAGGAAGTGAAGCTGAGGTCCTTATTGTTGAGCCAGTGAACCATGAAGCCTCCACCACCAGTGCCATCATCTGGGTTGAAAACTGCAGAGTCAGCTAGCACTGGCGGGATGTCTGAGGGAGGGAGACGGCGACAAGGGGAAAGACACATATATGGATAAAAATGATGAGAAAAAGGGTAAATAACACATCACTCAAGAGCAGGTCAAGTTTGTGGCTGCTCTAAATGTGTTGAACCGTGTGATTCATTGTTTCACCTGTGTTGGGGTTAATACTGGCTGAGATATGGAAGTGACACAGGGCATTGGCGTGATGAGCGATGTGGCGGTGAGTGTGTGCGTCCTGTGTGCCAAGTTGAGAGGGCAGAAGCTCACTGTGCGCCACCAGTGCAGAGGACCGTCGCCGGCCCCGACGTAGATGTTTTAAGTGGTGGATTGACTAATTGAGCCAAGCACAAGACGAAAACCAAGAGGACAGTTTTACTTTTTTCCTTCATCTTGCATACTTAACGTTCAGAATGGTCGCATCTGACTAAGCGTACCTCCAAAGCATGCTGAATCTTGTCCTTATTGCCTGCCAGGCCTGGCAGACTGGAGCTGAAGGAGTGCGTGTTCTCAGAGATCTGCCCCCCGAGCAGACTGTCTTCAGGTAACAGAGTCTCTGACCATAACCTACACACACCGTCCTCACAGGATGTCAGCAGCACATTGCACACCGAACCCCTATAAAACATCCAGGGAAAGCAACTGTCACTCAGTAATTCTTTTTTGTTTGTTGCAATACGTCTACAGCATAACATGCAATTCAGACGGATCAGAACCTACGCTAACACATGCATGACTGTGATAAAAGGTTAAACAGCTTGACCACTATGAGTGTGCTTTACTCTACACAAACACCCAGCCATTTACTGACAGTGCATCAAACATCTATTTTGCAACTTCAAATCTTTAAATTTTACCACGCTACAGAAATACATAAGAGACAGGATTGATGAGTGTAGTTTTCTTACTTGGGCATGTACTTGCTGGTCTTCCTCCAGGACACGCCAGTGACCGAGCGAGGATGGGCCAGGTAAACGAAGGAGAAGTGAACAGTACCAGACTTTTTATCAGACGGGTCGTGGACCACGACTGCAGAACGCCAGCCCGTGGTGGGATACCACACCTTGAGTAAACAGTCATCCTGTGTAGAGACATGTGTGTTAACATATACTATATATATACAAAACAGCTCAACATCTGGTGATTTGGGATGCGTTAACTTGAATCCAATACCTTCCCAACTGTTGCAAAGTACTCCCCATCAGGAGACCACTTGGCAACGTGAACAGATGCAGCGGTCCTTGGAAAAACACAAAAGATAAACAACAATATCAGCTACATTCACTTCCTCATGGAAAACGCTTCACACGGAAGACAAGACACGTGGGTTTCCTGTCAGCTGTCAGTGTACATGTGTGTTAGCAATGTGCATGAGCTATTCAGGGTAATGTTAGGGCACTAACCTATTCTAGTGGCTTTCTATGTGGTACCTGAGTCTATTTATCTAAGTCTATTTACAAAGCTTAAAGCACAGGGTAGGCTGCAACAGTGCATACACAACCTTTCATGCGAGGTCAGATGCATCTGAATAATAAATAACTGGTTTTAAGTAATAACTAGGTTTTTATTCGCAAAAATTACAACTCCACAATCTTAGTATAGTATTGTTCACCTGGCTAAAGAATGCTTTTACTGGCTTGACATTTACAAGAAGACAGAGAAGAGAATGAAGAAAATCTGGTCTGCTCAACACTCGATTTTCTCGTTTGTTAGCTCTCAACGTATTTTCATGTTTGCACTTTCACGACTTCAGCCTTAGTGTACATAGTTTTGAAGCAGCAAGCCATTTTTACATGACGGTCGCGCCGGACGGATTTGCAGGTATGTTCAAAGGCATACACGTACTTGCACTGCCAGACACAGGTCCAGTCATTGAGGACAGGGTGGGGTTTGTCATCAGTCATCTGCCCATCCTCCTCCTCTATTAGGGCATCTGTCGGCGGAGGAGCCCACAGCTGGAGCCGCTCAGTTGCTGCTAGGATACGGTTCCCTGGGGACACAATAGCACTGCGTTACACACCTCATGTCCCACGCAGACTACTACAGATCGCAGTGCCACATGCACACTGTGACTCTTACATAACGCACACGTTGTTCCAGACAAACCAAAGAGGGCTAGGAGTAGGAGCTGTGTGTAGTGGATTAATTATTTTTTTCCAGACATCTGTTAAACACACAAAGCGTAAGTGTACCTTGTGGGTCCCAGGCCAGGTTGTAGGTGATGGCATCAAGGAAGAACTGTCCTGTCTTTTGCCACTGATAGTTAAGCTGCTGTTAGTGGTAGGAGAGCGACACACACCATGCAATGTTACTGGCACACAAGAGTGATTAAACCCACTAGATATAATAAATGTAAATAATGTCACATGTTTAATGTACAGACATCCAAACTCACCTTGTGGCGTTTATTTGGGTTGGTAGAAAGAGGTTCAAAGACGCAGACTGTGTTCCCATAGGAGGCAGCAATCTAAAAATAAAGAACTGAGTTCATCATCACAACATTACTCACCCCGTCAGTGCATCTGCACAGTCATTCCCACAGGAGAGGGGTAGGTTGGGAGTGGTGCAGGAGAGCAGGATAGCAAGGCGAGCGAACGTGGCTAAATGTGCCTCTTTATGCTCAGCATAATTGATAATGTCTTCTGACTACACGGAAAAGCTAAAACTGTGTGTGGGAGTGCGTCCGACTGTGCAGTCAACACTTACCCTGCCAAGCTGGTGGGAGCACTCCACGCAGCCCACCTGTATGTTTCCATTCTGAGCTCCCGGGATAATCTGAACACAGTCGAAGTCACTAGCCAAGATTACCACATCACATCCAGAGCCATAGGCCTGGAAAAGAAGAGGGTACAGGAGGAACAAGTTCAGATCGAACAACAACAGAAGATAAATACACCAAAGTATTCATGTTTAAGATGGCAGGCATCGCTAAAATATGGTTTCATGAATTATGTGAATACATTTAAATTTGAATTACAACATAAATACAATCCGACTATCATAGCACTCCGGGCCATACTTTAACAATGCGAGGGCAAAGGCAAGTGCAAAGTAGCAGGTCTACCGCACGCTGGCTGTGTGGGTGTTGCCAAGCTCATCTGCCACTGTGGTTCTTTTATGCGTGTGCAGCAGCACAATGCGCAAAAAGGCTGACAGAAGTTGAATATACGAGGAGGAAGCTGTTAATAAATAAACACTCAGTCACATCAATGGTCTGTTAGAAGTATGAAGACAACCGCTCAACAAATGGAGCACAAACGGAACAACTCAAATCTGCTGTTGGCGTGGGTTCTTACTGAACACGTCAAGAGAAATAAAAAAGCGGAGACAGAGGACAGTGTAATCTGACACATAAATTTAGTACCAAGCAATCAAAACAAGTAGCACTGTATGGAGTTACATTGCAGTAATGTGGCATCATTTGCCTGTGATTTACTAATAGGTAAACACAGCTGATGGTTCTGTCCTATTGAAGTCCGACCACAAACAGACGTTGCACAGTGTCAGACACCCTTTCCGTGATAATACTAACCAGTCACATGACGCTGCTCACTTTGAATGAACTTCTACCTGTCTGCACCTTGGGCTTTGCACCGAGAGCCACACAGACGCACAAAGCAAATAACAAGTCAGGAAATTAACAAACACCTTTTGTGCCGATTGTTGTGATACGACAAAAACAAAAAAAGACTACAACAGCACAAATATATATATTGCATTAGAAGGGTGAGCTATTGCAACATGACAGTTCTCGTAAACTGCCAGAGCTCTGACACACCGTGCTGGTAAAAAGAGACTAGATAATGGAACTAAAACGGCATAAGATACTGCTAACACCACAAAAATCATGTATTCTTGTGCAATAAATATGCCTACACAATACATGCTTTCCCACGCTCAATGGGCAGACTTGTGTTAAGATCTGGAACGTGGGCTGGAAGGTAAATTGATAGGCTGGCGATTGCTGGCAGCTGGCATACATGAGGAGAATGGCAGCGATGGCAGCAGCACCTGGGAGACAGGAAAGCTGGCCACAAAGCAACAGTACAGTCAGCATGACGGCTTGTGTCTTTCATTATTCAAGAGAACAGGAGGAGAGGCTGAGAACCACTGGGTCACACAACAGGACGGCATTATAGCCGGTAGTATAACACAGGGACAGCTATGGATGACGTTAAACTGAAGACTGTCATAAGACTTTACTTTGGTCATTCATTCTTTCATTTTCTGCAACTGCTTGTCCTCTGGAGGGTCGCGGGGGAGGACTTCACTTAAGCTACTATGACATAATATGAGAGTGACCGGTAGAAAGAACGACGGGAGGTGGAGTGTGCGCTTTACTATTACTGCAGCACTTCCCTCTGCGCATTACAGCTGGAATTAAAAGCGGTCACCGTCACGCACTGTCTAGGCCTACTCTGCACCTCACACTCTCTCATCCACTCAAACACGCACACACACACACACACACACACACACACATAAGAGAATGTGTGTCCCATTAAATTCTCATTGCCAGCAAGGTAATATGGACCCGGCAAGACCTTGAGCAAGTGAGCTCGAGTATAACAACCCTAAACCGGACGACCTATCAACATAGCTTTGTTCCTTTGGTTTGGGTTTGTTTGTGCCGTGCGTTTCCGTCATTATCCACCAACCTACGTGCACACGCATTCATGCTTCCACATAGACAACAGACATGGAGGTGCTAAGAGATGGCATACAAAATAGGACGTGGCATCCTAGCAAACTGCAAGTACACAACATCGACAGTTCTGCACATTTACAGTTCAGCAAAGTAAGCAAATAAATTGCATGAATAACATTTTGGACCCTTATCTATAACAAAACCAACAAGGGTTTCCTGCTGTTTTATGACAGATTACATAGTGAGTAGAGAAACTGCCAAACTACTGACCAAGGTTCGGTATACCGTTTGGAATGAATATTACAACCAACAATTTGGCACATCTCAATATACAGATGGAAGATTTAACTGCACAAACAGAATGAAATGTAAATTGTGTCTTCAATGACAAGACATTTTGAGTCAGTTTATTGAGGAAGTGAGGAGCGTTTCTAGGGAGTGACCAATCCAACAATCATTGCTAGAGAATCCCATCTCATGTCTTCACCACCTCAAAGTCCGAACAATTCTACATTTTATCACTAAATTTTCAGTGCTCGGTCTGCACGATAGCATTTACGAGAAAAGGCAAAACAGCTTTGGAGAGACGTTTGCTTGACTTTTAAAGTAAATCAGACAAACAGTCAAGAATAAATGTATATCAATATAAGGCAGCTCTTCAAAAAGCACAGATGTTTGCTGCAAACTCATTCTACTAACTTTAATGTTTAGTTTGCTGCTAGCATATTTTTTGATTCAGTAAAAGTCGGCAATGACAAGCCACCGATTCTGTATTTAGGTCCACAGCATAGCATCTGCAGCTTACAAATCCACTGACTTAATGAGGGAGACCCTGAAGCAGCAAGGTGTCCTCCCTGTCAGAAATATAAGCTGCTTACATCAAGAATGTGTTGGATAAATAATACCTCTCACAAAGCAGCTGCATCTAAGGTGAGCTGAGAAATAATGAAATGTTGCTTGTTTTTGTTTTGCCGAAATTCCTTTTTGCCTGCCATCTTCTCGCTTGTTATCATTTAATTGAGGCTCTTCAAGGCTTTACAGTCATCCCAGCATTGTATTATGAAGTTAAGCAGAGCTACCCGTATGTGAGACAAGGATATGAATAATAGAGCCTCATGTAACACAAACAGCTCTGAATGAATCACCAGTCTGGGCTTGGTTGTTTAGCAAAATTCTGGGAAACCCCTGTATCACTCTTTCTAAAGATGTTTGAGGAACCTGCAGTCTACCGAAAGGCTACAGAAGCCGTTGCACAGCTTGCTAGTTAAGACCATTTCAAATGGTATTTGCAAAGTGGCAACCACCACGTGGCAGACGTGAGAGCTACTTTTCAGGGTAAATGCATTTTGGAGAAAAAGAATGAATGTAGTAATGTGTTGTGGAAATGAAAGTAGATAAGAGGAAGAGAGTAACCGATCACTTCTGCGTTCATTCCATCAAATGCCACTCCTTCTAAAAAACCTAAAGCACTCATGCAAGCACGTCCCACAGCCACAGTTGCTCCCAGGTGGAACATATGAATATTTGTGCTTGCTAGTAGGCTTTACACTCAAGTTAAAAGCATTTGGTACAAATATTCAAATACATGAATTGATGAACTCAGATCTGTAGTAACCTAGTGTTTCTGCTGTCAGTCTGTATTATCCCTGACAAAGCCTACAGCAAAGACATGCACTTTGACCGTCCTCTCTACAGTCAAATCATAAGGGCCTTGTTATTCTCTGCAAGATGACAGCAATGAAACAGTGAGCATTAACGACCAAACCAGGCCTGGCTTCAATCTTTCTTCGTTCTGTGAGTTGGTCGTAGCATATCCAATGCAATTAATGTAGCCAGTTGTTCTGGCTTTGTTTAGAGAAACCCAGATTTACTTACTTGCTATCAAAGCACATTATATACTGGCCTACAACTCTTTAGCATATAAGGTATTTGTCTTTACCCCACCCCATTGGTTTAGTAAACAATAGGTTGCAACTACTTCCGTATTTTTCATTATTTTGACTTCTGGTATATAACTGAGGAGCTTTGCTGAAGGTTTGTGTTTTGATAAGCTATACCAATGATCCATAACTAGTGGTCAAACTTAAATTAAATGCATTAGGCAATTACAACAATAAAACCTGCAAAAACCTACTTGCAGTGATTCAACAAAATCTGATGTTTTTTCTTCAGGTGTTGCTTGAGGAAAATGAAATGAATAAATTAGTTTAAGTGGGCAAAGTCAGTGGTCACGAGTTTCAAACATTTTGGGGATTTTTTTTTTTTACTTGCACAATACAAACAAGAAACACTCCTGGACAGGATTTACACAATCTCAGAAAAAACCCATGAACCTTTGGCCAATCTGAATCTCTGTCCCTCATTTTGTGGCGATATCTGTATTTTGAAGTAGATCAAGATCCAGAGGAATATGGAGGAATATGAACATGAATCTTTGGTGGGGCTACGTACTCTCCCTCTCTGTGGCTTGTAGTTTACACATGCATTCTATTTTTAGCAGATCGCACATCTGCAGCTCTGCATATCAAACTCACTGGGCTGTTTGTAGGTACACCATTAACCACAGGCTAAGAAGGACTGTAAAAGACATGAATTAAAAGCAGACATAAATCACAGCTGTGACACATTTGGACGTGTCCATTGGCTGACAACAACCGAACATTCTGACAATCAAAAATAGGAAAAAAGGAATTGATATATACATAGATTACTTAAACACTGAAAATCTGTGTAAACCAGCAAGCTTTTACAGTGTGCTTTCAATTCCTTCTTATAGGTGCACCTATTCTGACTAGGGATACTCAACACAAAACTAAATCTACCAATGGGTTTGGTACAACTACAGCATACATGTAGTTCACTGTCTAGCGCCATTTAAATATACATATCTTCCAATTTCTTTCAATATATCAATACACGGAGATGAGCATGAAACACTGTTGAAGCCATGCTGCAGCTGATGCATTCATGACTGCTGTAGGTTAGGTTCTGTATGCGTGTTTGTGTGTGTGTGTATTGTCAGGGTCAAGACTAGGAGCCCTAGGGGTCAGTGTGAATGTAACTGCATTGGACATGATGCCTAGCGTTCTTCAAATACCCTTTCAGACACAGAAAGAAAACACCAAGCACAGACACTGGGGCCCTTAGGTACCGTGGAGGGGTTTAGCTTCACAACCACCTCCGTCCTATGTTGTTGAGCTGATATGACCCTAGGTACAACAGCCGCCGCTTTACATTGCCCCGATCTCGATGCAAAACAAGGGCAATAGTTTTAACATATACAGTTTTAACAGCGAATAGCGAACTTCATAAAGGAGGCATCGGAAAGCGAGAAGTTGAGTGTGTGACCCAAAAAATTATAATAAAGATATAAAAGCACAAGGACAACAATAAAACACCACCTCACTAATAGACAACAGGCACAGACCAAACCCAGATATGGCAGCCATTATACTGGAATACAGCGTTCTCATCATGAGGGAAGGGCAGTGTGCTACATAGCTGCTCAATTATTTATTATGAGCTAGAACTGACAGAATTACCAAATTATTTTTCATATGAACCAGTAAGGAGCATAAATCCAATGATTTATAGGTAAATACTATTGAAGTTAATGTCTCTTCTATGAACAGATGAACAGTATACAGACAATATTCGGTCAAGTGTTAAACCACTCTGTTAAAAAACAACATGGTAATGGCCTTTGGGGTTTTCCTTATTGGATGTCACAAAAGATCATCCAGCAGCAAATACAGTCATAACCACTTATCTCCTGCTCTCAAAATATGAGCTGAGTCAGAATGAATGTTTTGCTTTCTATTACACTCTACTCTCTATTCTTACTTCGACCGATCCGTCCTGAGCAAAACTGCCACAACATCTGCAGGAGTTATACAGCGTTGTGTGCTGCGGTATTAAAGGTTGCTGCTGCACTAAACGGAATATTGACTTCTTTTCCTCGTGAACTTGAAGCACGGGGAGAAATTCAGTGAAGTTGCCGGACCTCAGACGGACACATTGAATATTTATAGCCCAAAGAGGTCAAAACATACAGCAGCAGACACAGTATTTTGTTCAAGGCTTGAGCATTGAGGCTTAAAAACACTACACTTACTTTACAGTTCATTAGGTACAATAATAAATTGTGATACAACAGTCCTGCACTAAATCACAGCTTTATGAAAGTAATTATAATAAGCATTTGTTCTGTGTTTAGGGCAGAACAGGGGTGTACTCGTTAGCACTGACAGCAAGAGGGTTCAAAACCGTCGGCCTTTCTGTGTGGAGTTACGTGGCTGCTCCGGCTTCCTCCCACAGTCCAAAGACATGCTCCCTGGGTTTGTTAGGGTAATTGCTGATTCTAAATTGGCCATAGGTGTGGTAGCGGGTGTGAACGGTTGTTTGTATTTTTTGTGTTAGCCCTGTCCAGAGTGTACCCCGCCTTTCTTGCGCTGTTTCAACGAAAACTGAGCATTATAAGAGTCACAAAGCTAAGATCTAGTGCAGGACTGTTATATCAGAATGCATTTGTTTTATAAGTGTACCTAATGTTTTTGGCGAAGGAGTGTAAAGTCTAAATGACTGAGGTCAGACAACTCTACATGAACTTATAAAGGAGCGGTAAGGCTGAGGAGAGAAAAATAATGTCATTCACTAAAATCCAAATGAATATGGACGCATACACCGATCAGGCATAACATTATGACCACCTTTCTAATGTTGTGTAAGTCTCCCTTGTGCCTCCAAAACAGTTGTGACTCATCAGAGAATGGACATGGGTCCTCTGAGGGTGTCCTGTGGTATCTAGCCACAAGAATGGGGGGGGGGCTTTAGTTCCTATAGGTTGAGGGGAGGGGGCTCTGTGGATGATCCCACAGATATTTGATCAGTTTGGGATCTAGTGAATTCAGAGGCGAGGTGAACCCCTTGTGCTGTACTTCATGTTTTTTTGAGTTGTTCCTAAACTGTTTTTGAGTGTGTGTGCCTGTGTCAGGCTGCATCCTGCTGGGGGTGACTGCTGCCATCAAGGAGTGTCACTGCTATGGGGTGGGGGTGCCTGGTCTGGTCTAGGTGGGTGCTACAGGACCCAACGCCAGGTCCAAAAGTTTCCCAGCAGAACATCGCATTGTCACAAGATGGTCAATGTTATTTACTTTTTCCTGTCAGTGGTTTTAATGTTGTGGCTTATCGGTGTACGTGCACGCATGTCATTTTCAACAACAACACACTGTCACACGTCCTTCTAGCTCACGTATCCATATAAGGCTCCCTACGTCACGACTGGCGCAGCTGATGCTAGGATGACAGCGAGCTAATGATCCGTGAGGAGGATTTAACGCCAAATGGTAGCAAGCTTAGCTCGACCTGCAACCAGACAACACACACATATACACACACACACACATACACACACGGCGTCGTTTCATTATGTTGTGATGCGCAATTTTTTTTATTTATTTTTTTGCCAAGCCTCATACACACTAAGTCACCTGTGCTGTGTGCACCAGCAACGTTTCTCCCTCTTGACGCGTCCCGCTGCAAGAATATTTCCCGATAATGTTGTGGCTGCGCAAAGGGATTCCCCTTGCAGTAATTCTAACGTTACAAGATGCAGCTAAAGGTCATTTGAGTGGCTAGCGTTAACTGGTTCTTGGTGCGATAAATAATAGAAAACGTTGACGTGAATAAGAGATGCAGACACTGCCGCAGATCGTCTGTTTTTTTTTTTGGGGGGGGGTGTTTATCAATGAGCGGCGGGCTGTCGATGTATATTTAAAAAAAAAAAAAAAAAAAAGTGGGAGGCTTGTGATAAGGATGTCCTGCGTAGCCTCGACTCACTGTAAGTGGATCTCCTCGGCTGGCTAGCGTACTACCCGGCTAGCCAGCGCTTTAGCTCGCTAGCCAGCCCGTTTGCAGCCAACACACAACGCCAGTGAGCTAACTACACAGCTAGCTAGCTAGTCAGGCGTTAGCCTCAATGGGTGTCATCTCAAAGCAAATGGTATCAAAATAAAACCCTCACCGTGAAAGGAATGTCATTCACGCTTCCCACCGAGTAGCAGCAATCTCCAGGGTTCACAGCTCCCGTCAGCACCTGGTGCAGATGCATCTTCCTAATGTTGTAGCAGCAGATGAGTTTATTTATTTTTTTTTTTATTTCTTTTTTAATTATTTATAACGAGTCCACCCTCTCGGTTTCTCCATCTAGCAACGGCTGGGAATTCCATCAGTAACGTTAACGTCGTCCTCGGCCTGGCAGCGGCGTCGTCTTCCCCCCCCCCCCAACAAACGGCCGGGGGCAGCGGAGAATCTGTGTGTAGGACACGTATAAATGCAATTTCACCGGGTCCGGACATGTATTTAAACACGCAAAACCGGCCGTCTGTCGCCTCTCGCTGTCAACACCATCCCCACGATTAATCGTGAGAGCCGAGGCAGCAGCAGCAGGATCTCTGCAGCGATCCTGACATGCGCGTTCACGACGTTTTCCAGGCACGACTGAATACACATAGATGTGTGGCGCCTAGAATGGGAAGCGCAAACTCCTGAATTTTTACTTAATCATTTTTATGCATGTTCTTGACCATTTAATACGCCGATTTACTCTGACGTATATATACTTTAAAATAATATAAAATTAATTTTCTTAATTAGCCGCACTTCTATGTGGCACGCTGTAAAGCTGTTCTAGTACACGTTTTCTATATCTACCGGTTTGTAGATTTGGGTTCATTGATCATAAATGTAGGCTAGGTGGTAAAATCCAAACTGATTGGGAAATAGTTTCGTGAGTGACCAAACACAAGTTAACAAAAACTCAGTGTGACAATGCAACAGAGAGGATAGCAAAAACAAATGAATGTGCTTCCAACTAAATTAATAAGACTTTAAGAATTTTGCTAATATATCACTTCTTTGCATGAT
Organism: Chelon labrosus; assembly: GCF_963514085.1. Classification (NCBI taxonomy): domain Eukaryota; kingdom Metazoa; phylum Chordata; class Actinopteri; order Mugiliformes; family Mugilidae; genus Chelon; species Chelon labrosus. The sequence goes on from NC_140339.1 coordinate 8,496,323, forward strand.
GCATCAGTGAATCACCTTTGAAATTTCAGCCATGAATGAAATCATTCATTAGGTCACTCTTTTTCTATGTTAGAGGATGTCATGTAGTGCCGAAACAGTTAGTTTATTAATTATTCACATAATAAATTACCAACAATTGTTTAGATAGTGAATGTTGCCATATGTGTGTAGTAACATATAAGTTTCCAGATTCTAAAACCTGTGAGATTTCTTCATTTGCTTGCATAATGATAATTTAAACCAGGGGTCTTCAACGTTTTCCAGGCCAAGGACCCCCAATCTGATGGAGAGATGGAGCGGGGACCCCCTACTTATATATATATATTGTATAAAATTGTGTTTTATATTAAACCGGTCCTATAGTATGGCACAGCAGCATAGATCGTTTATTTACATCAAGATGGTTGACTCTGTTGCCGTTTATGATCACTACTATCAGGAAATCGCCCATAAATATATGTTATATAATAGTTAGAGCCTTGATTCTTTTCCCCATAATCCCCAAGCTGTATAACATTTAAAAAGAACTTCATGTGTGTTTAAAAAAAATTGTGGAGGTGAATATAAAAAAATGTCTAATCAATCAAAACATTTTCGCGACCCCCCTGCAGTACCTCCGCGGACCCCCTAGGGGTCGCGGACCCCCTGTTGAAGACCTCTGATTTAAACTATTTACATTTGGACACTTAGAAGCAATTTGGAGACAGTAAACTTCTTTTTTCAATATCAGTGTGCATGTCTTTTTATATTACATGTAAAAACTGATATTAATCGTACGTACTTTGAAGGGCAACACCACATATTTTACACTCGGCCCTTGTTTTGTCTGTTTGCAGGTCTTGGAAAGTACTGGGACACAGAATAAGGATGCATATTAATTCAGTGGGCAGCACTTTTAACAACAACAAAAAAGATAGCAAAAGAAAAAAAGATTAAAAGAAACTGGCAGACAAGTGTGCTGCATTTGTTATTTTAAAATTCACAGATAGACCTCAAGACAGGATTTTATTTTGTAGTGAACTAGACGATGATTGAGCAGGATCTTCCTGTTCTGCATTGTAACTGTATCTCAACTTCTTATCTACTCTCACTCATCTCACTGATGAGATTTACCATAATGTTGTTTATCCTCTCTTCCTTTTGTGCCCTCTTGCGTTTCCATTGTAACACTCTCTCATTCATTGTTTCCAGAGAAATGATGAGAGCGATTCCACGGGAGTGATACACAACCGACCATCATGGCACTGGCCTAGTTATTTAAGCCACACTGACATCATCAGACGTGGCCTGCCTGCCAGCCACCATGACACACAGGACAACAGGACTGAATATTACAAGGCCCTAGCCCAGAGAGAATGTGACACATGCGCATAAACAGTGTCGGCAACAATGGCGAGGCACACTCATCATGTAGCATGTGTGTATATCCATTTAGCATTTCTGAACTGCAAGTGTCAGACATTACAGCTGCTCTGCAGTCGTAGACTGAACACAATGACTGATGTGTATGTCTGACAAAATATGGATCGGCTGAAGATTTTCAAAAGGTTTTTTTCAGGCTTTCAGTGTAACGTTTAGCCCCTTGAAAGCTATTTTAAAGCAATAGCAAAATCCACGGATGTCTGTGTAGCATTATCACAGAAGCCATCCAATAACTGAAAGTCACCGAAATCTTGCCAAAAATCTGCCTCTTTCAGCTCGCTTATCTTTGGACAGTTTTAAAGGGCAGATGGAGAAAGAGAGAATGTGACTAATACAGTGAGTGCATCCCTCCATCCTGAAGTCATCTAATCTACGTAATCTACATATCTGTTTGTATGGCACTTTGTACTCCTGACCTCTTTCATCAACCCAGAGGGAAGTCGACTGACAGTTTTGTGCAGACTCCCGGAAAGTTTATTCATGTGTGCCTGTTGTATTTGAGATGATGGAAGACACACTTCCACTCTAGATTATTAGGAAGCAGGGATTCCTAAGTAGCCTACCAGGCGTGAGTGAGAACAGAGCCAGATACATCAGCCACAACATTAAAACCACTGACAGAAGTGAATAACATTTACCATCTTGTGACAATACAATGTTCTGCTGGGAGACTTTTGGACCTGGTATTCATGTGGATGTTACTAAGACATGTACCGACCACCTAGACCAGACCAGGCACCCCCACCCCATAGAAATGACACTCCTTGATGGAAGCAGCCATCCCCAACAGGATGCAGCCTGACACACAAAAACAGTTTAGGAACAACTCAAAAAAACATGAACAACTGACCTGGCCTCCAAATTAACTACATCCCAAAGTGATGAAGTATCTGTGGGATGATCCACAGAGGCCCCTCCCCTCAAAGGCCCCCTACTAATGACATACTGTTACCAGACCCCACAGGACACCCTCAGAAGGCCCATGTCCATTCTCTGATGAGTCACAACTGTTTTGGAGGCACAAGGGAGACCTACACAATATTAGGAAGGTGGACATAGTGTTAAGCCTGTATAAGGAGACACCATTGCTGCAGCATAGCTGAACAGAAGAGCACATTTAGAGCAGGAAAGGAGGCTCATGCACAAAACCTAGTACAGCAGGAGTGAAAGAAATAGGGACAGAGTGGACGCCGTGGGTAATGGCTACTGAACGTCTCAATATTGCAAAAGGTTAGAAGAATGTTGTTGCAATGTTTGTAGTCCATTGGTGCCACTGGGAAGCAGCGCCTTGATCTACAGAGAACAGAATTAAATGCGTTATAGATTTTCTCATTTCATGGATGGCTGCTAGCTGGAGGGAGGTTCCAGACTAGCCCTGAGGTGCAAACATCCTGCTCCCTGGGACAAAAATGTAATGGAACTTCTTCACAGTCTCAGTCGAAAAATATAATGATTTATGATGTTTTAACAAATTCATTTTGTGTCAGAGTGGAACCTTTTCTATAATCACTCCTGCGTGTTTTGTTAAGTAAAGATTTCTGGCAAATGACCCTGCATCCTTGAAAACATGATAGTTATGAAAAGAGTTATGCTAGACAAGATACAGTAGAAGGAAAGAATATGTGAACCCTTTGGAATGTTCCAAATTGTCCACTTTCTGCATTAATATTTCATAACATATCCAAGCTTCTGAGCTTCATCGTTTCTTTATTTATGACCTCGAACATGACCAGTAAACAAATACTACGTAACGCACAAGTAAAATGCATGCAGACCTACACCATATCTACTAAACCATGTGCTGTTATTTCACCAGTTGTTCTTTTGGTTCCTCCATATTTGCTTCAGAGAGGAAATTAAAATGTTGTGGCACTGGCAGGAAAGCAAAGATGCTTTCCAAAGAACAAGGCTCTCGTAAACAGCTGGGCATGATTTTCATTCATCCACTTATTAAGAGTCCTAAAGGAGACAGAACAAGAGAAGGATTTGGAATCAGGCTTACAACAGGCCACTCAAGCTTTCATCCGTTTACGCTATTCATGAACAGATGTACATGCCTCCGGTCCCAGATCTGGCAGCGTGCAGTCTCTGACACTCTGGCTTCATTTTACTTCTCCTGACTGTGCTCAGCTGTAACAGCTACTCGACTGATAAACCATCAATCATAATCTCACGTGGGGCCAAATGATCATAATCAAAATATGTCAAATGAATTATGTAAGCCATAACAAACACGAGTGAGTGACATGTCTTGTGATTAATCCACTATACACTCCCTTGCCAAAACATTAGGTACACCAGTAAAACGAAATATACAATAGGCGGTTTATACTTCTGCATTAAGTTGACGCAGAGGCTACGGCGACAATGCAGACCCCTATGCAGACCCTAGTGCCATAGCTGACATGCACCTCCCCAGACATGCAACTACGCGCCGCAGCAATGCAGGCCACAAGAGGTGTGATTGGTCTGCTTGGTAGTAGCGTATTTCCGCTTTAGTATTTCTGGCTACTTCTCCATCTCCGCAATTTTCAAACTGATTGATTTGGATCGATAAAGATGGATGTTCGGAGATACAAACATTTGTATGACTCATGTTCGGCGAAATTTTGGAGACATTTCTGCGAGATGTCAGTGAAAGTTTCAGTCGCCATTGTTGAAAGTGAACCAGGAAGTGGAAAGTGAAGCAGGTTACGGTGTCTATGTCCCGCAGAGGTATAAACACCGTCTAAGTCTCTAATGTGTCCTGCACTAAATCTCTCTTCATGTTAAATTATTTGTTAAAAAAAAAAATTCACATATATGACTGTTTTTGAATGAAACACAAACTGTTTCTGTTATTTAGCCCAACCCACTGACTAAAACAGGGTTGCCAAAATAATAGAAACATGTGTTGATACAGCGCACTACAAACCACGGTCAATAGCTCGCTCATTATTTATCATTATCTTAAATAAATACCAAACACCTTAAACTTCATGGAGCTATCAGATTGTTTTATTTTAATGCTTTTTTTTTTACTGGCCAGTGTATGATCCAACACTATAACTAGATTGCATGAACAAAGGAATAACCTTGAATGAAGCACTTGAAGCACTTGAATGATGCACAATCCTTATTCATCCCATTATCGTCAAACAACCACTTGCTTGAATTAGACTAAGTACCAATCAGCAGCAATAAAACTTGGTGCAGAAACTGCCCTTAAACTTTGAAGTAATGTCCCCTTTTCAAAGCCTGTAATGACACTTCACTACTTTGTGCAGCAGTTTGTGTAAAGTAGCCAGAAAGCTGTGGTCAGGTCAAGGTCTACTCCTCATGAGGTGGATGCCTTTCTGGCCATTTTTTAACCTTGTTAGCTTTGTGTGCGTGGAAGCACACAAAAGCAACACTGTCTCTGCGTGTGTACATTTTGAGTCACATGGTTAAAAGGAGACACATTTAACTTTTTGAGATTTAAAAAAATAAATCTCAAATTGGGTTGCTTTAATAGAAAACGGTTTTGTTTTCCGCCGCTGACTGTCCTAGTCATCTACAAGTTGATAACTCTTTGATGCCACCTTTTCCTGAGCAGCCGCTGCACAATGTGACTCCTTTTTTATGATGTTTGTTATTGGTGTTTGAAAAGGCATCACGTCTCATTAGAAAACGAAGATAACACAGGGGTCAGGGGCATGCTGATAGCTGCTTTTAGCATTCCACATGACCACCATGTTCACAATCGAGTCCCAGTTTTGTTGCAAGTCATACAGTACCTCTTTCTTTCCCCCGTGTTTCCTGGGTAGATATTAAGTTCTCCATGCACACAGAAGTTGTTTAACAAGGTCTATTATCTATACTGTATCTTACATTTTGGCTTTTGGATACCTCACATCACTTAACAAATTGTTGTTCTGCTTATAGCACTAACTGAACTGCATGTGTTGCAGATAGGGCTGACAAGAAATATCCTTATTATTTAATATAGAAATAGCAGAAAGGCTGAAAACCCTGCGTGCACCCTCTTTAGTGTCTTGTTCTGTAACAGCACCACCTAATAGGACAAAAACGGCTCTGACTAAAGGCAGCCAGAGAGTCTTGATGGATGGATGCTAATATTTTTTCTTTCCTGGGGGAAAAATTACAAGCACTCACAATTTGTGATTCCCATAACGGGTTTATTTGTTCTCTTATCAGCAGGTGCTTTCTTCCAGTGACTGAGTGTTATTACTTCTCACCCTCTCAGCCTCGGTAATTCTGCTCTCCACGTTATTTAATTTTAGTGTGAATGTTTTTTTTTAACCTTACACACCTGCATTTGTAATATATTGTAAGTCTAATTTCTTGCCTTCCATTTTCTGTTCCCCCTCTATCTGCGTCTCGCACACGCCGCAGTTGCTCTCAGAAATTTCTGCGTCCGTAGAGATACTGAAGATTGATGACGGCTATTCCAGAGCATAGTTTCTGTCTTTGACGCCGTCCCTTCTTTCCCTTCTCTCTCTCTGCATCGCGTCACTTTCCACTCCTCCTTCCACTCTGAAGAAGGTCAGCCTCTCTTACTGTGGTTAAACTAGTCCATCTGTCTCTCCTACTTCCCTGTCCAGCCAGCCTTGGGCTAAATGATGGATCTCATACAGCTGCAGTTGCTTCAGGGATGATTCACAGCAACTGCAGATATATGTGTATATGAATTATTTCCTTTCCTGTTCAGAGGTTCCGAATCCTATTCAGGTCCGCGCCTGTGCTCACTTAGGCAATTTCATTGTGTGTATTTATGTCTTTCTATTACCTCTTTGGTGCATTTTCTGGTGTAAGCACAGATCTTGTCAAAACCAAACCAAAGGCCAGTCCTAATGAGACAAAATGTCATTGCTGACGTCCAGGTTAATGTTAGGGGTAGTGTTTGGGTTAGACTGTTCCCAATTAATGGAAAATCAAAGCAATATCCTAACAAGGACAGCTGCGCAAACTCGCACGTGTATGTGTGTGCTCACACATTTCATCTGCCCCTTTGTGCTGTAACAGGATTACCTGTTATTTCATCTCGACATTAATGAGCTTTATTGGGTTTCTCTGCTTCATTCGTGTTTAGACTGTCTGCAAACCCGTTCTATTTTTAGCACGTGTTTGCTCACTGTGTGTCTGACGTGTATCTATTTTCCAAGTACCTGTGCATATGAGAGATATACACCGAATAGGCACAAAAATAAAACCACTGACAGGAGAAGTGAATAACATTGACCATCTTGTGACAATTCAATGTTTTTGGACCTGGCATTCATGTGGATGTTACTTAGACATGTAGCACCCACCCAGACCAGACCAAACACCCCCACCCCATAGCTATGACACAGCTTGATGACAGCAGCCATCACCATCACAGGCACACTCAAAAAAAAACGTGAAGAACAGCACAAGGTGTTGACCTGGCCTCCAAATTCACTAGATCCCAAACAGATCAAGTATCTGTGGGATGATCCACAGAGGCCCCTCCCCTCAATCCACAGGACCTAAAGCCCCACCCCACTAACAACATTCTGTTCCCAGACACCACAGGACACCCTCAGCAGGCCCATGTCTATTCTATGATGAGTCACAACTGTTTTGGAGGCACAAGGGAGACCTACACAATATTAGGAAGGTGGTCATAATGTTATGCCTGATCGGTGTAATGCTGTAGTGTATAATTTGAGAACATAAATATGAGTTCTTCTGTTCTGAAGAACCCATATTCATGAAAGTGTGTATGACAGAAGACCAGATGGATGGGCGGGAGCAGATTTGTGAGGTCACTGTGAAGTGTGAAGAGAAGATCAAGGGCTTGGCACGCCAGCACTCATGCACACACACACACACACACACACACACACACACACACAAACCGACCAAACCAAATCTTATAATCTGGGCTGAGTTGCAACAGGTTACTGGAAGCGTGTGATAGACAGTAATGAGCACAGTGAGGAAAGGCCACGTATGATCGTTTTGTTTTAAATTATGCATGTCTTTTTATACATGCATGGACTGTAGATGACTTTACTATCACATGAAGACAAATCTGTAATATATCACTGGTTCTTAGCGTGTTATTTTAGCCCATATTTTCTAGACATATTTCTGCATCACTATTGTAGCTCGCATAAAAGCCTGATGAGATGAGTTACAGTGTTTGGCAGGGAGCTATAGACTGTTGTCAATGCAAAGTCACGTTGAGAATGATTGATACTGCGTTTGCAAAGCCGGGTCAAAGGCTAGAGCAGGTGCACACATGATACTCTGTGTGAACGGAAGTCCATAAAATGTCCTCTAATGTAGTTGTTTTGAACTAACAAATTTTATGCAAGTATTGCTACTGTGACTATCACCTCTTGTGGAGAAAAAAACAAAAACAAATGTTGGCCACTCTGTTCCTGCACAGATGGTGGACATTGGTTCAGCTGAATATCTACAGCTCAAGGGAGTACTTGCAGCCAAACACCAGAGGTGAATGGAGGAAACATCTCCCTGTAGGCTTTCATTCTGGCTTCAAAAGAATGGTTAGTGCAGCATGCCTTCTCCTTTATAAATAACACCACTGTTTTTTTTTTGTTTTTTTTGTGGAGGTCTGTAAAAGTGCCTCACATGAGGAACTTTATCTTAACTCAGAGGTCTAAAGTTCATGACAAGTAACTGCAATATACCGGCCTGAGTCTGGACTAGAGACCTTTGTCCAAAATCTTTCCCTGTTCTTTCTCTTTAAATTTCAGACTTTTTTCAGACCCAGGCTCATTTAGGGTGCTGCACAACACAGACATCATAACCTACGCACGTAGCCTATGCCGGTGTGAGCCATTTATACTTGTGCGCTCGTCAGTCTGGCTTGCTCTGTATCAACTCCACCCAAACGTCAGTCAGAGTTTGTCTTTTTTGCCAGTCGGGTTAATTTTTATTTCTACTTCCTGCTTCACTTTCAACAACGAAACTGAAACTTTTGCCGCAATTTTGCCGAAGACGAGTCCCACAAGTGTTTGTATCTCCGAACCTCCTCAGTTAACCTTTCTTCGATGTGTTCCATCTTGATTGATCCAAAACAATCAATTCGAACATTGCGGAGATGGAGAAGCAGACGGAAATACTAAAGCGGAAACACGCTACTATCAAGCGGACCAATCACAGCTCTTGTGGTCTGCATTGTCGCGGCACGTAGGTGTATTTCTGGGGAGCTGCACGTCAGCTATGGCGCTAGGGCCTGTGTAGGGTCTGGGCTGTCGTCGTAGCTGCGGAGCCTATTATGTGAATCAACCTAATAGGCATAATGCATGTTACAGAACTAACTAATAGAATCTGCAATATTACGGGCTTGACATCCCCTTGAGTCCCCCTGCAGTGAACTTTAGTCATGATTGACCCCTGCATGTCTTTCCCAAATACTGCATTTTCTAAGGTTTTCTACACTGAACATGCTGAGTGAATCCAGTAAAAGTCATGTAAAACCAACTGGGACCAGACATCAAGCTGATTGTGTTAGTATCAGTCATTCAAATAAAATCCAAAATGGCTTTTAATATCTGACCCATGTCTTTGTTTGCTTGTTTCTAACAATTTCAACAGGTTTAGACTTTCTGTTAGTGACAGATTTAGGTGCGGCGGTGAGAACACTGGAACCGAATTGATTTTCTCATGTCACTGCCGGACATCTGCTGGCGATTTGACGGTTCTTTTCACACCGGGACCGTTTTCCATTTAAGGTGCAGATGACTGATCGCTCCCTGTATTTCAAAACCCAGGAACAAACAACCCCATTGGCAGGGTTGTGACAAGCCTTACATCATCCCTACTGCTGCAAACGTGCTCCCTCCTTCAGTCAAACCAGACCGGGGGTAAATATATTCTAGGCCTAAATTTGTCATGTACCTTTTTGTTGTTGCCTGAATTTATTGGGACGCTCCATCAGCAATCATTTTGTTACTGGCGGCAATATGTCATGCAGCCTGTTTTGAGACACAACAGACGCTACATTCAAAACAGAAATGTCTGTAATTAAGATTTCACAGTTTTCCACCTTACATAAAGTAGCCTAATATATACCGTGGAGTATGCTGTGTCATAGAAGACAGTATAGCTTGTAGCTGCAAAGTGTAATGAAAAGGCCTTTGGTCACAGTGTAATAAAACATATTAGCCACAAGAGTGCACTGTTGATTGGTGACAATCCACCAAGGGGAGCTTCAGCACTGATGTGGGCACATAAATATGATGCAGAAGCAGCTGGTTGGGAGTTAGGGCTAGGACTAAATCACACAAAGGATCTCAGTTGTTTCCACATCTCAGTTGGTGCGTTTGGCACATACCAGCAAAATAAGTTGTGCTAATAGTAAAAAGATACTGTATCTGTGTGCATATCGATGCCGGTGGAATATATTCCTGCTGCTAAATTTGTGCATAAAGTGCACAGACATCTGCACTTTCTCTGCATTTCCCTGCATGCACATATGCATTTACATATGTGTCTGGCGTAGGCAGACGGGCGAGCCCCAGGAACGTAGCAGCCTATTGAGCGGGAGGAAATGATTATGCCACACGGTGCCACTGCTGCTGCCACTGCCTCTGCCAGCTCAGCCACTTCCTCCCTCTCTCTCCCTTCAGCTTATTACGTTGGCTGAACAACCTACAGCGAGATTATCGGGATTATATCATGACACAGACTAATATGGTGGCTGATAATGTAAAACAACAGACAGGAGACGAGATTAGGAAAGCCCCACAATAAAAGTGAGACTTAGAATTCAGAATCAATAAATGCAGAAAAAAAATGCGTCACCACATTGTTTTACTATAAAGAAGAAGATCGTATTTTAGAAATGACTAAGTAATAAGTAGCTCCTAATCCTTACATCCAGCTTAATTAGGAGGGGGAAAGGCATGCATTTAATTACTTGTTTCAATGTTACGCCAAAGCCCACACTGTGTGAAAGACAGCAGTTAACATAAACTACTTTAGGCTCAGGAAGTGTGCTTTTTTTTTTTTTTTTTTCAAATGGAGATCAGATATGAGAGAAAAAAGGCCTGCAATAGTAAATGACGCTTTTGAATAGCCCCTGACTTAAAAGTGGTGAATGGTTCTGTCTGTCTGTGTGTATCTTTGTCCCCTGGCTGATCATTAATCCGACCTATCAGGATAAGATAAGATGTTTCTAAAGAGAGAAGCAGCCAAAAGATCACCCTCAGACTGATAGGTGGGTGCAGAGAGAAAAGAAGAGCGTGTAAAGAACCGCCGGTTCGATGGCGGTCACACTGCAGCCCTTGTAAATTTTACAGGAAGCTCATAATAGACTTCTTATCTGCCGCGGAAGACAATGAAGCCCATCAAGAGAGAGAACGAAATATGGGGAAACGGCGTGCAAGGTGGACGGGAGGGGAGGGGGCGGGGGGGTTGGACTATTCAGTATCTACTCAAAATGAGCACCAGAGAGAAAATGAGAGTGCACAGCTAGGAATCGCTGAAATTACTGTGATCATTTCTTTTTTTTTATCTTGTGCATTATTTTTCAACAAAGTTTTTCATTCTCTAATTAATTCAAATTGCTGCAACTGTTAAATGCACAGTGGTGTGGTGGTTAGCACTGATGCCTCACAGCAAGAAGGTCCTGGGTTCACTGGTGATTCTAAATTGGCCGTAGGTGTGCACGTGAGTGTGAATGGTTGTCTGTCTCTCTGTGTTAGCCCTGAGATAGACTGGTGACCTGTCCAGGGTGGACCCCGCCTCTAGCCCAATGACAACTGGGATAGGCTTCAGCCCCCCCACGACCCTCCAGAAGATAAGCGGTTACAGAAAACGGATGAATGTTAAATGCAGTTAATTAACTGCTGAAGTCTTCTGGCGGGCTGCAGCAGCAAAATTCTAATCAGCAGACATCTTTTCCAGCATTGTAATGCATATTCTTGAGAAGGCATGTCTTCATTTACATAGAAGAGATGTTCATGGAGTACGCTGTGGCAAACAAAGCTTAATGACCTAATTAGGCAATGCAGATATTCACATTTTTGGTCAGGTCTGACCACCGTGACGTAAGAAAATGTAAGAAAAGGTATAAGTAGGAAAGCAGGTGAAAGGATAGCAGTGTTGCATGTCGCTGTGTGCTCCAGCTTAAAATCAGCTCTGCGTCACACATCCTTTCCTTATCACCTTGCTCATCCTGCATGACACTCGTTGATTGGTGGGAGCGATAAGTTGAAAACACCAGGCTTAGTCAGATAATTTCCCCCGACGGTGGCTGATGAAATGAGGTCACTCTGCAAAGCACACTGTTGCAGATTCTGCCATTTCGCTGATTCAGAAATATCACATTTAAGCGTTAAAACACTGCTTCTCACTTCTTTACAGATTGTAGTACTACGCCCGCAACACATCTTAACCAGCTTTGCATTTCAGACCGCAGTACTCATTATCAGTGGCTGTATGTTCTTGCTTTAAAAAGCTTTACATGTGCTGTTCACATTTTCTTTACTGTCATTAGGGGGCAGTAGAGACCAAGCTAAAAGCTCAGCTGCAATGCCCATGTCATTTTAGGGTTGACCAAAGATTCTTGTACGTGAAATCATTTTTAAAAACCACCCATGTCATAGATAGATATAATAACAGCTTTCAGTTGCTGAAAGACGTCTTAGCTTTGTGCACTGTCCTCTTCGCTCAGTTTTGTAACTCAGCCGGAGACGGAGAGAATAAAAACCACAAATGGAAACCACTGGCAAGACACTTAAAGACAGCGTGTGAAAGAGCAGGTTTCTCAGCACATTCAACTTTGTTTTTACGTCCTCCTTGTGTGCATTGAATGACACTGTTATGATTGTCTGTAATGGTTTCTGCGAGTGATATATGAGAGAGGGATTCGGCCGCCCCAGACTATTCTCCGCTTGGTCAAATATCACTCCTCTCCTCTAAATGGAAGCTGTCAGAGACGTTCTTGAGCGAAAGTATGAGTGCACACACGAAAGAGTGTCGGTATCCTCCTCGTGTGCGTCTCATGATGTGCGTGACTTGATCCAGACGGGCATCTTAACGAGAACAAGCATTGCCCTCTCAGAGACTGGCAGCCTTTTCTTTCCGTGATTAGATTGTGCTGTTATGTGATTCCTTCCATAATCACCCCATAAACCCCTCCCCTCCTGACAAGTCACCCCTTCCTCTGGCTGTTCTCCCTCACTCTCTCTTTCCCTCCCTAATCACGACGCCCCACTTGCATCTCGTCTCTTAATGTAGTGCATCCTCTCAACCCCACACACGCCACCACCACCACCACCACCACCACCACCCCTCCCTCCAGCATGGCTGTGGCTGCACCTGGCCTATAAGAATGAGCAATGAGTGAGGGGAAACTGTGGAGCGTGCACTGGCTCAGGGCACGCGGGTAGCCATTACGGGGCTAAAGCACTGCCAGCGTGCTTGATGAGGGGGTAACAACGGAGCCTCGCCCTGGGACACTCCATTAAACTCCCCCTCTTTGTCTTTCTGTCCCCGGCTAATACGAACACACACACATACGGTTCCATATGGGCCTCAGGTGTGTTACTGTACATGACCAAGAGCATGTTTTTTTTCATCTCGTCTTGACCCAGCTCTAGAGCAAGGGTCTTAGCAGCATCAGTTTCCTTCCTCCCCCTCCATCCTTGTCGCCCTTTCCTTAAACCCCACATGCCCGCTCATAAGCACTTCTCAAGCAGCAAGTCCAGGCTTTTAAAACCTCTCTAATACGCAACACGAGAAGAAACAGCCTTTAGCTATTTTAAATTATTGCGGGTCAAATCAAACAGAACTGCCAGCGATGTATTACATACGCTGAGCCAAACACAAAGAATTTGTGAGAGGCTTTTTACAGCGCATAACGCTCAACTATGCTCATAAAACCCAGACAAACTACAAAATAAAAATCAATTGCACTTCTGAGAAAAAAGCCCAGGGGGATCACCTTTCATAGCTGAGGATATTGATCATGAGTGATGCTTGTTTGCAAACAGTTAAGCCAGGATTGCTGAATACGGCTTCCTCATTTATGCACGCGATGTCATTTTTCAGCAGCGGGTTGAAAAATGTTTGCCGCAATTTTCCTAAATGAGAAACGGGCCGCGGAAACACGGCTCAACTATTCAAAGCACGCTTCCTGCAACTAAAATGACCTGGTGGGGTTGAACACCCATCCTCACTCCGTTGTTATTCGTCTGGAGTAATTAGCATGCTAATGGGTTAATAAAAGTCTCCTGGTCCTAGGTTGCCTTTGAAGTTGAAATATGACAAAGTACTTTTTAATGAGGACGTGCCAGTGTTATTGCTTCATATTGGACTCATCTTTCATCGTAAAAATTTTATTGAAAAACTTTTGCAGAGGATTTCTATATCTTTCTGAGTGAAATAACTGGGTTCGAACTAAATGAGCACTCACGGATTTAAATTATACTTTGAGGGAAAACTTTACCAAAAGCATCTTTAGCTCAGGTTCTAAACAAATAATTGGAGGGAGGAGGAGCCGGCTGTATTTATTTTCAGTACTGAAAAACTTCACTCAATCAAATCTAAAACTTACTCTTTGGTTTCTGAATCAGATTTATTTTTTTATTTTATTTCATTTAATTTGCAAACCAGACGAAACAGAGCAAGTTGGGTACTAATGACCTGGCTCTTTCAGCCCCACTCAGTGTGCAAGGCCACTCTTTCGAATGCAGAGCACTCATACAGCTAAGAAGGTTTAGAAAACATGGACTTGTATTTTGCATTCAGCGTGATCAAGCAAAGAGCTTGAACCTAGAGTCTGATTGAGGTGGACTTCATTTAAAACACTCGCAGAATGACAATTACAGCAACAAAATAAATTGGGGAGCCGTCTCTCCAGATGAAAACGTCAGCGACCGCAGGCAGCTTTCTTTGCTACCATTCAGTTTCTGTTGTGTATGCACCTTTGTGTTAGCTTATTGTGATTTTAAAATGACATAATATTGTGCAGGTCTCCCTTGTGCCTCCAAAACAGTTGTGACTCATCGGACAATGGACTATTTCAGTTCTTCCCCCATGTCCTGTGGTGTCTGGCAACAGAATAGCCTTTGGGTCCTGTGGGTTGAGAGGAGGGGCCTCTGTGGATCATCCCACAGATACTTGATCAGTTTGGGATCTAGTGAATTTGGAGACCAGGTCAACACCTTATGCTTTTTTACTAAACCATTTTTGTGTCAGGCTGCATCCTGCTAGGGATGGCTGCTGCCATTAAGGAGTGTCATTGCTATGGGGTGGGGGTGCCTGGTCTGGTCTAGGTGGGTGCTACATGTCTAAGTAACATCCACACGAATGCCAGGTCCAAAAGTTCCCAGCAGAACATTATATTGTCACAAGCTGGTCGATGTTATTTACTTCTCCTGGCAGACTGACAGGTGTTCTGGTTCTAGCATACAAATTATATTATCATCATACACTTTAAGAACATAATTATGTTTATTTAACTTATACACCATACACAGTATTTTGCACTAGTAATTGTACTTTTAAATAATCTTCATTAGTATTTCTTTAAAGGAACAGTACTTTAGTCAAATATACTACAATAATTTCCATTAGTGGCCAAACACTGCAAATTGTTTTTTTTTTTTTGTTTTTTTTTTAAGAAGTTCTATAAACCATTGCAGACTGCACAGCCATTGATTGAATAAATGAAAAACATTTTTTTTGAACAAACTCAGGTTCTTGCCATCAGAATGATCTATCGGTGCTGCAACTAGTTATTTGAACACCAGCCACTAAAATTGTTTGTGTCTGAGAAAAAGTTCAGCTCCCCACAGGCCAAATACATTACAGATGAGGCCGAAGCCGGAGCCAGACACCTGTCAGCCCTCACGAGGAATCACCTGCACGCACTGTAAGCAGAGTTTGTGCAGTAGTTCCTATTTGCAAAAAAGACTCAAGGACACAAAAAGTATGAATATCTGATCAGTCTGTCCGCGATCCGTCTCGCGGTGGCGCGACATGACAAACCACGAAGCTAAAAGTGATGGCGGATTAAAGATTTATTTCACATCCCATTTCGTTGCATTGCTTTGGATGAAGTGAGTGCAGGATATCTTGAACTTATCACAGTGGCAGGGAACAGTGTGATGGCTGTTTCTTGGTGTAGACTAATGCCCACTGACACGGCAAATCAAAGCACCAACAGAGCATCATGAGACAAAACAAGGATGTTATGCTTACATCAGTCACGTCATTCACTACACATCCTCTATATTCTGTGCCTGACTGCTGCGTCTTCTGTGTGAAAAAAACACAGCATGATGATGATGCTGCAGCCTCAAGGATAAGGAGACGTTCCATCGAAAAAAAACAAAAGATTTTGATCTCATCCCTGTCAACATGGAAAGACATCTAAAATGCAAATTGCGTTGAGTCGTATTCAAATGCAAACCGAAAAAACAAAAACAAACAAAAAACAGATGAGACCTGATGTCTGAGACAAATTCTCATTTCAGTTGTGGATAGTAGCTCACATTTCTCCTGAGGTGACATCCACACTGTGATACATCTGTCATCTACAGTATTGGGCATGAAAATCTGTGACATCTGTTTGGATTAGACAGACAGTAACACAAAAAAATATCATAGCAGTCAGAGAAATTTGCTTTGTTTGGTGTTGTTAATCATTATTGGATGTGCTTATTGATGTGATGTTGGAGCAGTGTTTGCTGTGTGTGTTTGTGCCTGTGAGTGTGTGAGAGCTTATATACCTGCGCTTACACCGGGACTGTGCACTAATTGTGTACGATAAGGAGATGCGCCTGTGTTCCCGGTGAGACGGGAGAACCTGGAGGACATCGGAGGACATCTCTGTGTTCTTGCAGGCCTTATCAAAACACAATGTTTTATTCTAAGTGAACGGCGAAGTAACAAAATTCCCACCATCTGCCGGCGCAAGCTCTTTCTCTCATCATAAATAATAAAAAGGCGAAATGATTGTTGATAAACCCGTCTTTCTTTGGGATTGAACATCCCACACGGAATATGTGTGCCAAGCAGGCCAAAAGCTAAATGTTCTTCCTCTGACACTGGCTGAACTTAATGCAGAATTATGACGCATGATGCAACATCTGACCATAGCTTGGCAATAAAACTGCACAAAAGAGCTGAGGTACTATTTCAGTTCTTCCCCCCCTCACATTGGCATTGCTTTCTACTCACATCTAAATAATTCTCTATCATGACTCCACCTGCCCGAGGATGGGCTGCTTTGGGAGCTCCCAACTTGACTTAGAGTTCCTCCACGTATGAAATATTAACTCCAGGTTAAGAGCAGCAGAGCCATTGATCCTGACCATGGCTGTGAGAGTGCAGCATTTAAAGCAGCCCTTCTGGAAAGCATGACATGACAGGCATGTTAGCAAGGTTCCAGATAAAAGGACAAGGTGGAATTTGCATCGTAAAGCACTGACTGTAGCTTTCTTCCAAATAAAGGGGAGTGAATCTGTGTTTGGCACATCAAACTGACAGCTCTAGGTGAGATGGGCAAATTGCAGTACTTCAGTACTGTGTGTGTGTGTGTGTTGAGCACAGTCTAAAGTGGAAAGAAGGGCCATAGAGGTGTCCCTGCGGCATCTGCAGCAGCCTCCAGAGCAACTCAGGCTTCTAATGAGGATTTTCAGCACGGAGCTCCCTTCACGACCCCTTCCCTCGTATTAGGGTATGTATTGTTTCTGCAGTGCCATTGTCTTTGATGTGGTGTCTTGGGGAGAAGGAAGGAAAAAGAACTCATTGCTAAACCTGTGAGTACAACAAACCCACAGTGCGGTAACTCTGTGATGTTAGACAAGAACAACTTGTTTGATTTGAGAAGTCCCTGGCTATTTGTGATTGTGTAAAAAAAAAAAAAAGAAAGCCAATTTAAAGGGCTCGTCATGACCTCACTATATTTTGGAGCTCATATTCTTTTTACTACGACATGCAAATTGCTGTAAATGACTAAAACAGAGTGTAGTACACATGGCAAAGAGGAGTGGATAATATATATATATATTTGGAAGTAGCCTTTGGGCAAACAATCTGAGCAATTTTTGAATCATTTGCATCGTTTGACTTATTTCATTCATATTTAGTTTTGGCAAATGTAATCAACTTTGTTTGCTGCAGTGCTCCATTTCAAATGTTTTCCATTAACATACACCCACACACAAAATATGAATTACAGATGGCATTTTGTGTTTAAATTCAGTTTTTGCATATTAGGCCCCCCAGGCCTAGCACCCTTTATCCGGCAGCTCCAGAGAGAAACCCCTGTCTCTTCATTACCCCCTTCTGGCAGTTAGGGTAACTACACAAACACTGTACACTGATCAGCCACAATATAATATATAAAACCACCATCCTAATAATATGCCGGCTTCCCTTGTGCCTCCAAAACAGTTCAGACTCATCAGGGAATAGACATGGGCCTTCTGAGGGTGTCCTGTGCTGTCTGGTAACAGAATGTTGTTAGTGGGGGCGTTTGGGTCCAATGGGTTGAGGGGAGGGGCCTCTGTGGATCATCCCACAGATACTTGATCAGTTTGGGATCCAGTTAATTTGAAGGCCAGGTCAACACCTTGTGCTGTTCTTCATGTTTTTTTTGTTTTTTTTTAGTTGTTCCTAAACCGTTTTTGTGTGTGTTCCTGTGTCAGGCTGCATCCTGCTGGGGGTGGCTGCAGCCATCAAGGAGTGTCATTGCTATGGGCTGGGGGTGTCTGGTCTGGTCTAGGTGGTACATGTCTAAGTGATGTCCACACAAATGAATGCCAGGTCCAAAAGTTTCCCAGCAGAACACTGAATTGTCACAAGTTGGTCAATAGTTTTAATGTTGTGGCTGATCGGTGTATATGTGCATATTGTATGTATATAGTCTGCAGTCAAGCCACACATGATAATCTGTGCGTGTCTTCCCCTTTCATTGCTTTTCTTTAGACTGTCCTCCTTCCTCATTCGTTTTCATGTGGAGCACTTGAAACTTTTCTCGGATGCTTCCATGTCTCTGCCATAGTCTTAGCATTTCACTCATCATGGTTTCTCCTCTCTTCTCCTCTGGCAAACCAAACATCGCTGGGTGATGTAAAATGCATTGCTACTGGTGCAGCAGCCTGAGAATGACAGACTCTACATTTCAAACTTGGGTATACTGCCAAATAAAGATAAATTTCACCTTACTTTAACCAGCACTGCACAGACCCATTTTAATGGCTTGATGGTAACAGGTGCTCATTTATATGTAAAAGTCCAGCATTCCAGAGTTAACTTTATATTTTCTAAATCATATCATATCTTTCTTTTGCCTCCTACTGATCTTTTGGTTTAAATGTTTTATGAACGCGTACGTAATTACAGTGGCCACATAAGTCATAAAATATCTCCCATTTGTTCTTTTCTACTCTCTATCTGTACTCCACTTCTATGCAAACACTACCACATTCACATACCTGAGTGTTTTAGTATAGTCAAACACTCTCAAACACACAGAGACACTGTGTTCTCAGCCAAATGTAGCCAAAGGAGTTTTATTGTGTTTTTCTACGTAAGCTAAACCATCTGGTAATTGTAAAAACTGCTGCTAGTACCAGAGGCTTGTAGATAATTTACTATAATGTGCATTAGACATGGTTAAATACACCGCGGGTTAGATGTGAGTTTCAGCCTGCTGGTTAAAAGATGACTACAAGCTATTGTTTGATGAGTTGGGAAACACCCACTTTTGCGTCAGTTAATGCCACATACCAGAAACAGAGCGGGTCCAGGTCATGGGACCCTGATCCAAACATTTAGCCAAATTCCTAGAATTAGAATTTCTAGATGTACATGTAAACAGAGCCATTTCCTCTCAATACCAAACAACTTTGTTTGAAGTACACGGTGAAACTCAACAGAGTTGGCGCAGCTGCAGAATGGCAGAATGATGCATTGGTTCCACGTAAGTCCTTCACGAGTATAAACCAAGCTTAAGGTGGAGACCGTCTCTAGGTCTAGACCACTGTATAAAGATGGACGACTGAACGGCTCCTCAAAAGCGAAACAAAAGCAAGTAGAGCTCCCCCTGGTGGCTGGTCTCCTCCATGTTAGTGGATGGGACTTGGGGCTAAATAAAACACTAAAATATCGTCAAATATATTTTTTTCAAAGATGGTTTCTGTCATTTTAGGTAGTTAATATAATACTGATGCACAGTCAAGTGTCCATTTTTCTGCCAAGTTTAATTTTAGTTTTAGTTATTTGACGCTATAGAAACAGGATGTGACATCTTGATGACATCCAGTTGCCATACCAACCACTACACGAAGAGAATTGGAAAAAAACAAACAAACTAGGTGACCACAAGCGATCATAAAGGGGTCCATGCCATGGCGAAGTCATCCCGCTGAGGTATAAGCAGGTCGGACACGGCCTGAAAGGAGGCAAAGTGTCAGCGGAGGAATCCTTTGGCTGACAAGTGAATGAGAGTCAGGCGGGTTGGAAGCAACTGAATTTGGTGAGCTCCATTGTACCACTAGAGGGAGTTACAGGCTAAAGCAGGTGACAAAAGACCTGACAGGAGGTCATGTGTGACTAGGGGAAAGCTGGGTCTGCCAACTGAGTAGGAGATAGGACTTAAATATTTACACGTCACCAGTAGTGCCCCCTATAGACTGTACCCCTAAAAATAAGTACAGTGTACAATCCAACATTTCTTTGTGACTGGTGGAGGTAGAGCAGAGTGCAGTATTAATTTAACGAAAACGCCAGTGTGTCTGTTGGAAGTGTTGGGGTGGTCATCGATAACGTGGCTCCGCATGGCTCCACTCTTGGACCGTACTGTGCAGACTCTTGCTCCAAACTCACAAGATGGCACCTCCCGTATCCCCAGGAAAATAGCGGCAGTTTGACCAATGCGAGGAAGTGGGGACCATATTTGTCCATATTTATATACAGTCTATGTTCTAGACCAGCATCCTCCCACTCCCATTATTCCCAGACACTGAAAAAGAAACAGAGTATTTCTTCCATTTCATGAGGCAGACGACGTTTGAGGGAAGATGCTGAAAATGATCATCAGCCCAGTTTGTATTTTTGTCCACATGAGGTCTTGAGGTTTGTTAAGTAACTGTAGCCATGGTTATGTGACAAATAACACTCACTGTGTGTGGTCCAGGTGCTCTGTGTTCACTCCGTGCTGTTAGAAATGAACCGAACTGACGCTCAAAATCCTTTTAGTATGCTCTTCCACATGTAAATGAGCAGAACGCACTCACACTCCAATTAGTTTCTTCAACACGTTTTCTATTGCTCCTTGACCTCTCTTCCCTCTTCTATAATGAAAACAACTTGACCCAAGCAGAAATTGAAGATCTGATGTAACCAGAATTTAAAGCTAAACACAGAGAGGAGTCTCAGAGAGAGAGAGCAGCGAGAATCGTTCAATCAGCTAGAATTAAGCCGTGGGAATGCAGAGTGAAACATCTGCGCAAACTCATTTCATTTCTCACGATGAGATGAACATTTCTCAAAAGATAAGCTTGGCAAGTTATTGCATCTAGCATTCACACATATCAAACTTATTTCAAAATATTTAAATGTAAAATAACTACATGACATTTAAAGTTTTGGACAATTTTGAAAAAAAAAAAAAGTTTCATTACAACTAGACCTGATAAAACTTCTGAACAGTTTTTCCACTGACAGAGTTTCAGTTGTTTTGGGTAAATCTCTCAAGGTGCAAGTAAAGAGACTTGTTCTGAGACAGCGGTATCGCAACTGTAGGCTTTCCTGTTGTGTCAGACACCTTTATTCTCTGTTATCATCGACTGTAATAGTTATCTGGCTCTTCTCTCTTTTGCTTAGATCATCCTCAGTTCTGCTGAGGTGCACTCCCTCTCAGGTGACAGGCCAAGTGCACAGTCTAAATGCTCAAAAAGTATTTTCACTCGAGCAATCTTCTCATATGTTCATTTGTACAGCTGAGGCAAGGCAACTTCTGAAAAATACATGCGGCTTGATCACCCATATCTGGGATTAAAGGTTGTTATCATACCAATGAACCTAGGCATTATAGATGACATATAGACGAGCACCATATCTTTAGCGATATGCATAACAAATACATTGATAATAGCTTTCCGTCAAGCCCCTTTTTTTGTCACATGGGATATAATTCTAAAATGGTTCAGCTAATGTTGGCCCTTCTTTAACATGGGTATCACCTTGTAGACAACATTTCTCCCATTCGACTGCACGTCTCCGTTTGAGATGTTGTGCTGCTGCTGAAAACTAATTTTGCAACGAATCGTGATTTGTTCAAGGACGCCGCAAAACCAACCCAGTTCCAAACTAATGACGAGGCTGTGGCTTGATTGGGAACATTTTGTTTGTGTCTTTGGGAAGTAAATATGGGGGAGAGGGCAGAACCCACTGAAACCACTGTGAACTACAGGAGCACTGTAGTGTAGAAAATACTGTGGAAAATAAGGTACAAAAAACTACAATTTCAAATTAATTGACCAAAAAGTTGCACATGAACACAAATATACTGCATCTGTGTAAAAATAAATAACTCCTCTGAGAAACTGGAAGGGCTATTAGCAGGAAGGCTAGGAGGTTAGGAAGAGCTACAAACCGTCGTAAAAGAACTGGCCTCTCCTGAACACAAACTTTGCTCCTTTAGGCTCAAGAGGAAAACAGGGGTCGTCCTTTTGAAATATACTGTAAAACCCTTACGAACTCCCGGGGCCAGCCCCTTTTGAGCACACAGACGTGGTCACATGTGGGTTCATTCCCGTCAAAATGCAGGTAAACGTGTTTACTTTGTAAAACGTGCAAACCAAAGCTCGGATACAGGGCGACTGTACTGTCGGTAAAACACTAACCAGGGCCTCTCATTTTACGTCATAACAGATTCCATGGCACAAGCACCGAACATAATTATTAATCAGCCTGAATGTCTTTAAAATAGGGTGAAGAGGCAGAGGTTTAATTTTAGCTCTGTATAATTTGCGTTGTAAATGGGGGGTTTCTAAACAGGCAAACCTCATTAGGAAGCACCATCATGACTCACCGAAGAAAGAGAGAGCCACTGACAAAGAGAGAGAGAGGGAGGGAAAAATTAAGAGGTGCTATCCTGTAATTTTACTGGTGTACCTGCTGCTACATGTGCACTGGTGTGAGAGTCAATTAACAGTGTGTTCCTGTGAAGGGCTAGGGTTTAGTAGCGGTGAGTATACTATCAATAATAATACAGTAGTGAGTAATTATTGTATCTAACAAAACTGTTTGTTCCATTAACTCCAGCAGTGAGTGACAAAGCTAAAAGAAATGTTCATGTATAGCTAGCAGCAATGACAGAATATGAACTGCGCTCTGCAGCAGAGGTGTCATAATGAATGCATTAACAAAAGATGTTCCCCATTTACGCCCATGAATATTGAGCATCTGTGGCATGGTGTGCAGGGACTTAAAACGCATCCACTCTCACCTAATAATAAATAACCCGAACATCGTATAATGCAGGTGGAAACGAAAATAAATTAAAAACTGAACAACGTGAGAAAAAAGAGGAAGATTTCCAGAGTATCATATTATTATTACAACTGTCAGGTTGCAGCAAGCGCCGTATAAAGACATTGTTTTTGCATCATTCACGCCTGCTGGGACCCAGCCAGGTTCATCCAGAAAAGGATGCTAATGTGAATGCATTATGTGCCCAGACAGCAATATCAATTGGTACGAATGGGGAACCATTTTGGAGCACCTTATTCCGAATCTCATATTCCATCCATTATTTGGATAGCAGCTAACTACGGACAGATGGTTGCTTCCTAGAGGATGTTAAATTATGAACGAACTGCCTCGCTGTTGTCATTGGCCTGTGCTTCATCACGCCACCGTGGCTTGGACAGAGAGGAATACTGCCAGCTCGCGTGTTTTGTGTTGCGTCAAGATTTGCGTCGAGTTTGTGCATGTAGTGTTGGTGCATATACTCAAAAGACAAGTTTTCTCTTCACGACAAGAATGCGTTTTCTTTAGAGCTGGAAAAATGAGAAATTGTAAGAAGAATGCCAGCAAGTCTTCGTGCCTAAATGACAGAACTGGTTCAGTCACATTGACTTCTAACGCAGTCAACAAGCAACCAGTCACTGTGATTGATCCAGGTGGCGTTGCTCTAGGGTCTAGATCTAAACAGCTACACAGAAGAAGGAGTTTTGTGGAATTCTGACTTCATCTTCAGTATAACCGCTTTTCCTGCAGAGGGTCTTGGGAACCTATCCTTGCTGGCATTGGGCGAAGGCACAACATTAAAACCACTGACAGGAGAAGTAAATAACATTGACCATATTGTGGCAATACAATGTTCTGCTTTGAAACTTTTGGACCTGGCATTCATGTGGATGTTACTTAGACATGTACCACCCACCTAGACCAGACACCCCCATCCCCATAGCAATGACACTCCTTGATTGCAGCAGCCATCCCCAGCAGGATGCAGCCTGACACAGACACCCTCAGAAGGCCCATGTCCATTCTCTGATGAGTCACAACTGTTTTGGAGGCACAAGGGAGACCTACACAATATCAGGAAGGTGGTCATAATGTTGTTGATGATCGGTGTACATCTTGGACACATGTTGATCACACAGCTAACACACAAACCTACGATCAGTTTGGAAGCACCAGTTAATCTAAGATGCAAGTTGGACTTGGACTGTGGGAGGAAGCAGGAGAAAACCCACAGAGAACAAACAAATAGAGAATTTTCCTTTCGCAAGGCGACAGTGTCAACCGCTGAACTTCCTAACATGCTAAACAGATACAGTAAACACTATTCTTGTTTTAAGAAGAACTGTAGACAGTGTGTTCGCTGCTCTTATTTACTTGCGACCTCTTCGGTTTATTTTGGGCAACAAGCTCCTGATGTGAGGTTAGCACAGAGTCGTCCTAAATGGTTCACATCAACCACTGTTGGTTGGAGATGGGATGCAAAGTCTAGACTCTTGGTTGTAGACCCAGTCATTCATCACGTCACCATCTAGAATGGTGGTATTACATCACAACTCTTTTACATCTACTGTTTAAGAAGAACCATCATTATTTCCACAAGCAGACCTCACTTTGAAGAATATGTCACAGAAATGATATTAAAGTTTTGAGCACATCACCGAGGCTCCGGTCTTTCCTCACAGAATTAGACGTCCGTATCATGTTGTTTAATCACAAAGCAATAACAATTAAAAATGGGCCTCGGAGTTTCTCATGAGACTGATTTTATGACCATGATCACTCACTGAAGACTACGAGGGATCTGCAGCTCTCGACGCTCTGCTCTGCTCTGCTCAAAAGGAAAGAAACAAATACATTTCATATTCCCAGTGGTGCACACCAGCACGCTCACATCCATTGTGCCCACACATGTGTGAAATTAAAGCTATCACGACCTTACATCTGACTGAGAATGCTATTTCTCTTGATAAAACACTTTGGCTGCAGAAGAATCAGTGAGGACACATTTTCCTGTTTGATGGCCTGCGAGTCACAAGGGTACTGTAATGGCAACAAGATGCAGCTGCATGTACTGGAGGGGATGTCAAGAGACGGAAATGGAGGGTGAGACAATTTGTGTGTGTGTTTGTGTGCACATGTATACAAGCTCACTTATGTGTGTATGTGTATCCATATTCATTAGAAGTGTGGAAGAGAATCCAATAACGATTGTGTCAGTTGAGATTAAAGAGATTGACCTTTGGTGACTTAGAGAGGAGAAGGGGAGTGTGAGAAAGAGAGAGAAAAAGAGAGAGAGAGAGAGAGAGAGAGAGAGAGAGTGGGTGAGGTGGTTATGTCGCAGTTGATGGTGAAGTGGACGAGGAAAGAAAGAGGAAGAATAGAAGAGCGACACGGGAATGTCACTGCGATTTATCCCTGGTAACACTGCTTTGTTTTTTCAGCAGGTGCAATACAAGCTGCTCTTTTGGCACACGTGGAAAACACTGGGAATTCGAACGTAATGTTGCATTTGTTCTGCGGTTGAGATTAAAAAGCAAGACAAAAATCAAACGAAGGCAACTGAAACCAAGCCAAACATCTACTGCATTCAAACAGAATTAACCTCGTCCATTTTGAATCTCTGTAATGATCTCTGTCAACTCCTGCCGCTTTATGTTGAGCAGCTGGGTTGCCGTTCGTCATCTGTATGAATACGATGCATTTATTGGAGCTTCTTCACTGTACACAGCTGCACGACGCAGCTGCAAACGAAACTGAGGAAAAAGGAAAATCAAAACAATAGGCTTAAAGGGGAACTACTGTTTTTTACAACCTGGACCTTATTTCTGGCATAAAATACGATCATTTACTCACCCATATAACTTTTGTGTAATTTGCAGTCAGTCGGGAGATAATTAGATCCGTATATATCCATATAGGGGGAGTGACTTGGGCACCGAAATGCAGCCTCTAAATAACGTTCATTTCACCAATATTTTGTTATCGTACGCTAGTGCTATTCCGACGTTAAGTCTGGAGTTACCTGTTATCATCATTCGGGGTCTGTATATTGACCTACTAACCTCTGACCTGGATGATGTCATCTCTTTGCTACTGCTAGTTTTTTGCATCATGGCTGAATATTTTTTCGATTCTGAGGTTGTGGACGAGTCCTAGCAGTAGCAATATATACTATATACTATATATCCATATAGTGGGAGTGACTGGGGCACCGAAACGCAGCCTCTAAGTAATGCATTATCTGCCGCGAAACTTGTTCTTTTCACCAATATTTTGTCATCGTACGCTAGTGCTATTCCCCGTTGAGTTGGCTTGTTTACCTGTAATTTGCTACTGCTATGATTCGTCCACAACCTCAGAATCGGAAAAATATTCAGCCATGATGCAAAAAACTAGCAGTAGCAAAGAGATGACATCATCCAGGTCAGAGGTTAGTAGGTCAATATACAGACCCCGAATGATGATAACAGGTAACTCCACACTTAACGTCGGAATAGCACTAGCGTACGATAACAAAATATTGGTGAAATGAACGTTATTTAGAGGCTGCATTTCGGTGCCCCAGTCACTCCCTCTATATGGATATATACGGATCTAATTATCTCCCGAACGACTGCAAATTACACAAAAGTTATATGGGTGAGTAAATGATCGTATTTTATGCCAGAAATAAGGTCCAGGTTGTAAAAAACAGTAGTTCCCCTTTAAAGAGACTAAAACAGTGCAGACAGATTAGCAAAACTGTAGGTACAGTAGTTTGTGCAGAAATACATTTCATATGTTAATGTTAGCCACTTCTTAACCCTATATGGGTTGTGTTTATACGTTACACCACTTGCACTCTGATACTATTATACTACCCATTTTGAAAAGTTAAGTTTAAAAATTGATTTACTTACCCTTTTGCATTCTGCTCCATAAACACAGTCGGGGTTAGAGGAAGTGAGTCTATTCTGGGAACAGTTAATGGAGTTTCAGCTTGGATCACACACTGTCGGAATGACATTTCTCCTCCATCAGAGAGCAAGCACTTTTGAGCACTGTGTGTCTCGGCCGGAAATGGCACTCACATAATCAAGGAATCTGTATGTGTGTGTGTGTGTCTGGGGCGGAAACAGCGCAGTCGTTACTTTTCGGTTGCAGGGGTAGATGGAACAGAACTAAAGCATGAAGAAAATAAATGGGAAAGCTTTTTCTGGGCGATTTCTGTGTTGGAAATGTGAGCACTAGTAAATACTTTTCACAGACACCTTGAGAGATCCAGCGTCTGCTTGTGAGATGATTTGCAGAGTCTCTGTTGTATTTATGCCATGAGTGGCCTTTGCTGCCACAGACACAATATCTGTGATGCTGCACAGTGCTGGAGCTGACTCTGCTCTGACCTTTACCTGCCCTGCTCTGCTGTTGTAGAGTAAGAGTGACTAGTGAGAATCAATCGTGTCCTCTCATCGGGCACGCACACATATGGAAACCTACACACACACAATGCCGCGATCATCATCCTGATGCCGAGGGGACATGAAGTCAGCCCTTGTCCCCTGGCATCCCTCCAGCAGCCGGTGTGTCCTCTGTCAGACAGCCTGACATTCAGCACAGCAGTAACTCATCGATCCACATACAACACGAGCGATAGAGACCATGAGAGATGTTGGGGGAAGGGGGAGGAGCTCGTGGAGGAGGGAGAAGAAACGCTGCGGGGCAGATGGAATGATACCTAGCTGCAGCAGTAGATAGCATCAGACAGTTGATAGAGAGCTATCACAAAGGAAGTAGGGGGAAGAGGTGCTGGAAAGCTGACTGGCTGATAGACTGGTGAAAGTGGGATGCCCTGCCACCGGGCTGTCAGGAACGCTGTCAGCTCTGAACCCACACTTTGCGGGTTTGCTTAGAGCTGCTGGGTTCTCTGAAATGTTTTCTGTGATACCTTCTATCTTTGGGCTGCACTGTGTGTGGGCACGTCAGGCACCGAAATCTCTGAGCTGCCGCGTAGGTTACAGTGAATAAGAGCTGAAACGTCGAGGTGCCCTGTGGAGTTTCCTTGTAAACAAACTCAGTTGTGTGTATACTGTATAGGCAGTGTGTCCCGGCAAAGGGAGCCATGTGCATCCTTTGGACAAGAATTTAATGCATTTGTAAAATTTCATCAATATTAGCTTAAAATACTGACTAAAGATCTGCTTATAGGGTGTAGCTGTCATTTCACATATCTTCCTCAGTAGATCAAGTGAGCATCAGGTGTTGTATTCCTTAAAAGACAGTCTTTTGGTGTCAGATGGGAATTTTGCAAACGTTTTTTACGTTTTAAAATCAATATTGTGCTCACATTGATTACCCGTCTCCTTCACTGGTCATTCATCTGGTATAGGTGATGTTTTATGGCATGTCACTGCCACAAACTACCACAAACACAACATGTTTTCGATCAGACTTGCCGGCTAGAAGGCATCTATGCACAAAACATTCGCTGTGGGAATGAGTGTCAACTTTGGCACACGCGTTCTCATGCACATGTGTACGAATGTGTACGGGTATCTGCTGGCTCCCCTGCAGAAGGAAAAGAAGCTCCGTGTAAACAGAGCTGACTCCACGAAAGCTGCACACAGCCTCGGCAAGAGTGCACTTGCTTTCATTCAAAGCCTTGAATTAAAGCTGATAATCTGCACTTTAAGTCCATTTTCATTATATAAGTATAACTGGATTATGTGTTGGTTAATAGCTAAAACAGCTGACATAAACTGACACAACTGCACATAGCATTTAAAAAATACAAATAATATACTGTTTAAAGGAGTTTGAATTTGCAGATTATTGGAACTGACAAAAATGATAGTTGTCATCAACAACAACACACATACAACGATCAGGCATAACATTATGACCACCTTCCTAATATTGTGTAGGTCTCCCTTGTGCCTCCAAAACAGTTGTGGCTCATCAGAAAATGGACCCTTCTGATGGTGTCCTGTTGTCTGGCAACAGAATGTTGTTAGTGGGGGCTTTGGGTCCTATGGTTTGAGGGGAGGGGCCTCTGTGGGTCCTCCTGCAGATACTTGATCGGTTTGGGATCTAGTGAATTTGGAGGCCAGGTCAACATCTTGTGCTGTTCTTCATATTTTTTGAGTTGTTCCTAAACCGTTTTTGTGTGTGTTCCTGTGTCAGGCTGCATCCTGCTGGGGATGGCTGCTGCCACCAAGGAGTGTCATTGCTATGGGGTGGGGGGTGCCTGGTCTGGTCTAGGTGGGTGCTACATGTCTAAGTAACATCCACACGAATGAATGCCAAGTCCAAAAGTTTCCCAGCAGAACACTGAATCGTCACAAGATGATCAATGTTGTTCACTTCTCCTGTCAGTGGTGTTAATGTTGTGGCTGATCGGTGTGCATTTCAGCTCATATCCAACTCTACCACAACACAACCAAGCAGCTGCAAACGTCAACTACTTCCAAAGTCAAAAAGCTTTGAACAACAAGTGCACCCCAGCCAGGTTCATCACTTTGCATTTCTTGAGCTGTGTTTCTGTTGTATCTGCGGCACGTGTTCATTTTCTTAATTTGTGTTTTCTCTATTTGCACATGTTTTGTTAAGTTAGTTGCAGTGCATTTAGCTCTCTCGGCCACTGTATGGTTAGCTCACATTGTGGTTAATACTCATAAGTATTGAGGCCAGTGATGAGGCATAAAGTCCAGTATATGGCTAAAACAACGGTTGTGGAAATCTGAGCCAAAACAATTCTGAATCTAAGTGTGCATCTCGTGAACCTAAATCCGAGCTTCTGTGGAAATCACATTTCCATCAACCCATTCAGTGTTTGATATGCGAGTTCTGACTGGCAGGATCTCTTAAGCAGGGAAGCCAAAACAAGATTATGTGAAATATAAATACATTTTAAAACCCTTTGTCCTTTTGAAAGAGCTAATCTGCATTGTCTTTCCAGATTATCCTGAATAGCTTGTGTCGGTGTGACACAGCTCTCTCTTTCTACTTATTTTTCCCTAAATCTTTCTCCCCCATGCGCTTGTCCTTAAATGCATCACAACGCTCATATCTCCAATTCCTTTTCCTTCCAGCATTAGTGACTATTTTATTTTATTTCCCCTGATAGTTATATATATTTCATTGTTGTTACACTATTTTTCATCACGCTGGTTATAATTTAGACTCTGTTGTCCACACAGACGTGCCTTAGCTTGCCGCCTCGCCTTGATATTGTTTTGTCTGTCTGTTGTTTGCGCTGAGATGTTTTTAGACGCCCTTTGGGTTTTTGTCTACCGCACACACTCGCTATTGATTACATCTCTCCCCTCACTGGGTTTTGTCACCATGATTTAGCACTGTTTATGCGATCTTGTCATTTTCTGCCTGCAAATACAATAAACCATTCAAGAAGATGTGTTTAATTACATTTTTACACCAGCGCCTCTTAAAAAGCATGCTGCACCGTAAGCCTAAAGTACATTACATGTTTAGAATTTGTTGCTATGGATGGCCATTAAAAAACTACTATACGTTGTTGTTTTAAATCTTGTCTCTTCGCCAGACTGCCTGGCCGTCTCTCCGTTTGATCTGAAGAAAAAAAAAAAAACGATGTTCTTGTCATCCTTTTTTTGGTTCGGTTCCAGACAGAGTGCTGCTAATGACTGCTGCTGGTTCCTTTCACAATCATCCGGGATGATTAGGACTGTGACCTTTAGCAGAGCCAGATAATTCAGAGCTTAGTGATTTTTATCCCCCTCTAAATTCTGACAGAGACAGAGAGAGAGGGAAAGAGAGAGGGAGGGAGAAAAGGGTACGTTGGGCTTAACAAAAAAAAAATAGGAGGTAGCAGATCAAGGTGTAGAGGAGAGGATGAGGAGAGAAATGAAGAGGAGGAAGAAGGGGTGGAGGCACAGAAGAAGGGGGGAGGATCACACCGCGCTACTCACCCCAGAGGCACTGACATTATCTAGGAGAGACATGCATCAGGGAGAGGGGACGGCGATGAAAGGAGAGCGAGGAGGGGGGGAAAAAGTGAAATAAAGAGGAGTGAGATGTAGCTTCTGACGTTCCTCAAAAACTCCTGACATTTACCTGGTTTTCATGTGTTCAGTCTAGACAACTGGAGCCCAGGAAAGGCCACCAGTCCCCCCCCCCCCCCCCCCCCCTTTCTCTCTCTCTGCAGCAGGAATGTCGCCCGTCGTCTGGGTTCACTCTGTTTCCATCAGGGCTAGAAACAGCTTTTTACAATATACTGTGCGATCAATCAATGAGCAAGATGAAATAAATTCCCGGAGGAATCAATTCCTCAAAACAATATCTGTTAATACGCACTGATTGTGTGTTGAGGATTACCTCTGCCAACGATACTAAGAAATCCTGAAGAAGGTCTTACTTTATTAAATGTACTGGGGTCATTTGTGATGGATTGGTTTCCCTAAACTGACCCGTGACCTCTCCTAACAAGAACTAATCAAGTGGAGAGTGTCCGATATCACATGCAGCTGTTAATCTGGAAAATGTGGCTGTTGTGTAATCAGTGGAATGAATGATGTTCTGGAAAAGAGCTGGACTAAATAATTGCTGTGAAGGTTTAAACCCCATTTATTTTAACATGCGGGTAATATGAAAACTGATACATCTCATCCATTTGATGGGTTTCTTATTACAAGACATTCACGGCCCCTATTAATCATAAAGACTTTGTTTATCCCCAGACATTACCTCTAGTAACGCCAGGTGGGGTTTCTGTTTTGACCTTTTAAGAAGTGTCCCATATCTGTGAGATGTGTTGCTACAACATCTTGTATTCACATGACGTAAGGGATTTCATGACTTTTCCTCGAGCACCACAATAACGTTCACATTTGTGGGTTTTGAGTGAAATGTCTCAGCTATTACTGGATCAGGTGCCACGTCACCCTCAGGATGAATTTTGATCCTGTGACTTTTTTCAATCTGGTACCATTGGCAAAATGTTAACACGTCTTTAGGTATGGTAAAAAACCAGCAAACAACATAAGCCGTCAGCTGTAGTTTCAGCTTTACTGTAAAATTTTATACCTGTTGGTGCAAACAACATTAGTATAAACAACAAGAACCGGAGCAACTCTGAATCTGAAGTGTGCATGTACTAGTGTTTGAACAACTTCAGAAAGTAATGATTTGCAACAATGAAATCTATATTCTTGACCTGAATAGATATTGTAAAAACACGGGCCTGATTGAACACGGGCTACTGTCGGCCGTAGTCCATGTCAGCACCATGACCACTAAAACAATAGAACACAATAGAACTGAACATAAACACACAAGCTTATCAATAATGTGCGCTGCAGATATACTGTATGAAGCCTATATAAACTGGCACCGTCAATAGCGTTTAATACTAGTACTTCACAGCATGTTGTAAGCTAGGATAATGTAGCAAAAGGTCTAATAACTTTAGACAATGATATTCACCAATAAACTGTTGATGTGCAGTCTCCTCCTCTCTGTTACCGCAGGACGTTTGATGAAGTTGTTAACTGACTGCTGTCGAGAGGATTTGGACCGTTCCTCTGCTAGCATTAGCTGATGCCTTTTCAGATGAGTGTGTAATGCAGTAGTATGTTTGTTGTATTTCAGGACTGACTCACATATTCTGCATGTCACGGTAGAATGGGCTTCATCTTTAGTGAAGTATTTCCACTCACCTGATGAACCGCTGCTAGTTTGCTGCAATGACCCACCGGGCCCCTCACCTGTCTTCTCCGAGGCGTCCATGTTGTTATTGTCACATGCACGGCAACTAGTTGACTTCCTGCAAAAAGGGTCAGCAGTGAAATCGACTAGTCGAGTCAGTTCAACCCCTAGCATCTAGTAAACCTGAGTTGAAATTTAAATGGAAGCCATACATCTGTCAGTCATCCAGTGTGTGAGAGTGTGCACCTTCTTAGTTGCAAAACAGAATGATACTACATGAACATGTCTTAAAAATATAAGCCTTGGACATGCTGAGAGAGTTACACCGATCAGGTATAACATTATGACCACCTTCCTAATATTGTGTAGTTCTCCCTTGTGCCTCCAAAACAGTTGTGATTCATCAGAGAATGGACATGGGTCTTCTGAGTGTGTCCTGTGGTGTCTGGCAACAGAATGTTGTTAGTGGGGGGCCTTTGGGTCCTATAGGTTGAGGGGAGGGGCCTCTGTGGATCATCCCACAGATACTTGATCAGTTTGGGATCTAGTGAATTTGGAGGCCAGGTCAACACCTTGTACTGTTATTAATGTCAGTGTAATCTGCATTAGGTATCATCTTTATGTCTAAATCTGTTGTATGTTTTTTCAATCATAGACATCAACATGTTAGCACTGTCAAATTGTGCTTCTTGTTTTACTGTTGAAACTTTACTGTCTTGAAATTGTTCAGAAATTAATAAACTTCGGTATATGTAAAAAAAAAAAGAAAAAAAAAAAGCAGTCCTGTGTGGCATTTTGTAAAGTTCAAGAAAAATAACAGGCCTTTGTTCGTGCAGGTGCTTGAGTGGAAAACCTGTTGACTTTGCGGTATTTCATATTTTTTTTTTCCATTTTAGTAAATTGCCCTATTCAGCCACATGTTAAAATTTATTACAATTTATGTGAAGGTGGACCATTAATTGCACGGTTAAGGGACAGACTGCCGTGTCAGTGGCAATATACCTCAAATTCAAATAACTCTTTATTTTA
This sequence comes from Chelon labrosus, assembly GCF_963514085.1. NCBI lineage: Eukaryota > Metazoa > Chordata > Actinopteri > Mugiliformes > Mugilidae > Chelon > Chelon labrosus. The sequence goes on from NC_140339.1 coordinate 8,529,899, forward strand.
ATCAGCCACAGTCCATCCCCTAATTAACCATCCGTCTAGATCTGCTAAATCAGCACTATGACTGCATCTGTGGAGGAATGCGGCTTTACCTCGACTTGCTGGAGCAAAACATAATTTCGTCGTGATTAAAACTCAATGGTTTGAGACCTTGTCAGATGCCACACAATTAGCCTACATGGCAAACTGCCAAACGTGGCGCATGGGTGTGTGTTTGGGCACGCACTGGTACAGCTGTGCATGAATGTTTGTCCTGTGAGGAGCGCTGTGCTCTGTGGAGATAAACCTGATTATCAGTCTAAACTGTTACTGGAAAGAAAAGTGGACAGTAATAGAAAGTAATCAAGAAATAAAAGGTGTTGAGGCTCAGTCTGGTATATGATACTATCAAAAAAAAATAAAAAAAAGGCTGCCATTTTGTATTTGTTGTCATTTGAATAGAAAGATTCAGCAGCACACGCACACACAAGGACTGCAAGGTGACTCATATGTACAGCACTTAGTATCAGGACCAGATGTTCCCTGCAGAATACTAGCAAAAAAAACTGAATGCACTCCATTTCCCTTGTATTATAACATCTTGATAAACATATGGGAAGTGAGTTGCATTACCCACAAGGGAAAGATGTCATGCAGGCAACATGCATTTGCATTTTGTGCAACACACAAAAAAAGAGAAATAAATATGGATAACAGAGATACATCCCAGATGCAGTATAATGTTGTATAATGTTGATGACAGATAAGACAAGACATTGAGGTAAAACTTGAAACTTTAGGTCAAAGCTTGGTGTCCATTGGTAAAAGGGGTGTGGAATGCTGGGGAATGGCTAGGGCTAGGGCTCAAGTCTTTCTGTTAGGGTTCTCAGTCATCCAGGTCATGGTATATCCAAACCTGGTGGGGAGTTGAGGTTTAAATACGTATGTATGTGGATATATATGTTCCTATTTAAAACTCAACTCCTCACCAGTCCCTAGGGTTACGGTTAGGGATAGGGTTAAGTGAAGAAGCTACTTGGATGAGTGGCGAAACGTCTTCAAGAAACTCTATAAGTCCAGTTGCCTTTCTTTAATGTTTTTGGATACTTTCAAATCTGCTTTCACAAACAGTTGCTCAATATGTTTTTGCACAGTTAACTGCTGCATGTTTGCGCACTTGGGAGGAAAATACTTTTGATTTAGGGTATTCCTCGGGTGCCAATCTATGCTGTATCAGTGTCTCCAGGTTGGTCGAGTTTCTACAAGAATAGAGAGGTTAAACAAGTTATTTCTCACTTTCTACAATATCTGCACATAGAAGTTATGATATGGTGAAGGCTTGGGTAAAGATTGTAGGTTTGTCGAGTGAGGGCTACGTGATGTCAAGATAAAGGTCGGCCGATTGTGGGTATGGGAGTTTTGGCAGCTTTTCAGCTGATCAAGCTTGTTGAGTTGGCTCAGAGCGAGCTGATGAGAGACATCACTTTGATTGGCTGATAGCTGAGAGAACCACTGCCCAAAAAGACATTATCTAATTCAAACATTCAAATACACCACAGCACAATCATCTAGATGAATCAAGCACGATCAGCACGATCAGCTCCGTACAACGATTCCCCTTTTGTGTGAAAGAACACAGACTACTTCTGGTGTTAGGGGGTTCCTCTCACACAAACCCTTTACATTTTCTTGTTGGCCGTTGGCTGTTTTTGCGGTGTGTTCAAATGCAGCTTGTTGATTCTGACTCAGGGCGATGTGAGGTGAGGCCAGTCAGCCTTTGTTGCTAGTAGCTTATGTCGGTTTGGTGTGTCCGGGGCCTTGAAATATAGTTGTGGTTAGAATTAAAAACAACTTGAAGAATCTTGTTTTCCTTTCGGCTGTTCACTTCAGGCGTCGCCACAGCGAATCACCTGCTTTCATCTCGCCCTATCCTCTGCATCCTCTTCTCTCACACCAGCTACCTTCATGTCCCCCTTCACTACATCCATAAACCTCCTCTTTGGTCTTCCTCTAAACTTCCTGCCCAGCAGTTCTAATCTCAGCTTCATCTGACCAATATATTCACAATTCCTCCTCTGAACATGTCCAAACCATCTAAACCTGGTCTCTCCAACTTCATCTCCGAAACATCTCACAAGAGCTGTCCCTCTAATGTACTCATTCCCGATCCTATCCATCCATCTTCAGTTCTGCTACCTCCAACTCTTTCTCTTGTCTTTTCCTCAAAGCCTCTAAACATCGCTGGTCTCACCACTGTCCTGTAAGCCTTTCCTTTCATTCTTGCCTTTTCCTTTCCGAAATAGGTTCTAAAATGGTAAACGTTAAATGCAATTCTGCAATGGGACCCAAAGTCATTAAAGTTAGAAGCATCTCACACCCATCAAGGGTCATGACCTCTGAACCCTGACTGTCCTCCTTGATTTAGGGTAAAGGGCAACTGACATCCTGCGTTGACACATTACACTGACACTGCATGCAAAGTGTGAAGTGTGGAATTGTTCAGTTGTTTCAACAATTACATGAGAAATAGCCATCCCAAACATTTGAAACAAACATTAAACGGGGTGTTTAATGCTTGTGACTCTGACTGGCTTAGTTTGGCAATCATTGCAGCATCAACACCACTGTTCTGCTTTGATACAGCTCTCTTTCCACAGGCCCCAATCCCTCTTGTCCCCAGAGTTACAGAGGCCTGTATTTGACACAAACAACCAAATTACAGAGGAGAGAAGAGAGTTGGCTAATTAGAGCGCATACTCAACGGCAGTGTCTTCGGAGAATTAAATGTATTGCAAAAATAATAAAGCCTTTTCTTGTTTGGCTTGACAGTGAATTGCCTTCTGAAATGGTAGCTGCTCGCTTAAAGCTGTGTTCGTGTTGTCTTTTTCAGATTCCATCTGCAAAATGCATGATGATTTGTTGTGTTTTGTGCAGGTAATTAATTCATGAGTGGAATAATACTTAGTTACACCGATCAGGCATAACATTATGACTACGGACAGGAGAAGTAAGTAACATTGACCATCTTGTGATGATTCAATGTTCTGCTGGGAAACTTTTGGACCTGGCATTCATTCGTGTGGATGTTACTTAGACATGTGGCACCCACCTAGACCAGACCAGGCACCCCCACCCTATAGCAATGACACTCCTTGATTGCAGCAGCCATCTCCAGCAGGATGCAGCCTGACACAGGCACACACACACAAAAAAAGCTTTAGGAACAACTAAAAAACAAAACAAAAAAAAACATGAAAAACACCACAAGGTTTTGACCTGGCCTCCAAATTCACTAGATCCCAAACTGATCAAGTATCTGTGGGATGATCCACAGAGGCCCCTCCCCTCAACCCATAGGACACAAAAGTGGTCATAATGTTATTCCTAATCGGTGTACATAACAAAACTTTGTGGATTTCTATACCCATCTTCACATAACCTACATACAGCCAGACTGGTGAACATTTCAAATAAAATAGTCACATGCACTATTCAACTTAAAAGACAAAAAAATGCAGATTTTAAGATTACACAACTGTTGCATTTAAATCTTGGATTATTCTTTACTGCTTCAGGATGAAACATGATTGTGAGCCCCACTGTGTGTGTGTGTGTGTGTGTGTGTGTGTGTGTGTGTAATACATGACCAGATATCATACGCGTAAGCACGACCCCAGTAGCGAGTTCACTGTGCTTTGCTGAGGTGTGTTTCAGAAGAGAAGCCAGAGGAGAGCAGAGTCAAATATCTGTGTTGACCTGCATATGTGTGGGCTCCGTCTGCGGTGGTTGAACGCTGGCCCTCCGCCAGGTGAAGCAGCCCACACAGTGAAATCCTATGAATGCTGCGAGTCCCCACGTGGGTATCGCCATTTCAATAATGCATGGATTATACAGTCAAAATCAATCCCTATTGACCTTCCAGGTGCAACGTGGTGAGGTTGGAGCCAGCAGAAATGATGTAATTCAGCTTTTAGAACTACATTGTGGGAGAGACAAACAAGTTTTAGCTTAAGGCTTTGCTGAGTGAAAAAAAAAGAAAAGAAAATCTGCTGCTGCTCTCAAACTCTATACCGCCTTAACTTCTTTTTCTTACTTTATGGTTTAGAATTGGATGGGATATTAAATACTTTTTATTTAATGCGATAATGGTGATTTAAATTGAACCTGTGCACAGCGTTGTGCAACATTCAGATAAAAAACAAAAAGAAAAGAAAGGTTGTGAGATCCGTACAAGTGACAGGGAGGAACAACCCTTCCCATAAACACGTCACTGTAATGAGATAGCCGCTGCAAGATCAGGTAACGAAAAACTTGCAGGGCAAATAAAACTCGGTTTAAGTGTGTGGCTGCGACGAGGTGTAAATAGAGATGTTGTGTTTGTCATCTGGGTGATATGAGCCTGGACGCTCCCTGATAAATGGAGCACAGCTATCACTGCCTCTGAAATAGGGTGTCAGACCAGTGTTGTGCAAGTCCTCGCAAAACAAGAACTTGCTCCCTCCAGGTTCGCAGTTTTATTAAAGAACATTGCAGTACATTTCCACGTTTACCAGCAGATTTACCTAAAATTTTTGACAAACCAGAAACTTGGATAAAAATGACATCAAAGCTGTACACAGGTATTCTCCAGGCTAACCCCTCTCCACAGATCACGGCAAAACAGGGGTGGGAAAAAGAGCTAGGAATCCAACTCCAGGATCCTTGGTGGGAGAGAGCCAAATTACAAGTGAATAGCTCCTCATCCTGTGCCCGTCTTAACTTAATACAATTCAAAATACTGCATAGAATGCATTTCAGCAAAGCAAAACTAGCAAAGATTTTCCCTGGCAGTAGTGAAGCTTGCAATAGATGTGCCTTTGTCCAAGCTGACTTAGCCCATACTTTCTGGTCATGCTCGAAGCTAACAGGGCTCTGGAAGAGCTTTTTCAAGATCATGTCAGAGGTTCTAGGTGTAGCTATCACTCCCTGTCCGCTCATTGCTATTTTTGGTGTTCCCTCAAATTATTCAGAATTCAGTAAGCAGACGTTAAATGTTTTAGCATTTGCCTCTCTGATTGTCCGCAGGCGTATCCTTCTACACTGGAAGTTGCCTAAACCCCCAGCAGAACAATCTTGGCAGACTGACCTAATGTCATTCCTTAAATTAGAAAAAATAAAATTTTCACTCCGAGGGTCAATGGGGAAATTCTATACTACATGGCAGCCTCTTATCACATATTTCGATAATGTAGCTACAACATCTACGGTGTAGGAGTGAATAACACATTCTGTTTTTCTGTCCAGCTGTGCTCTTAGATCAATATGACTGTACAAATGTAAGGTGGTTGATGAGATACTCTGTTTGAAAAAGAAGACCAACTGGGGTGGGGGGGTGGGATAATGTTTTGTATGTTTTCTACTTGTTCATTTGTTTGTACGATTGTTTATTTGAAAAAATCACGCATCTATTTGTAAAGGTCATGTAACATGATGTGAAGTGTTTCAATAAACAGATTGATAAAAAAAAAAAAAAACAAGAACTTGCTCAAAGTTCAGTTCACACAGATAGATGTGAACTAGTTCAAGTTCACTGACTCCAAAATGAAAAGTTTGCGTTCATTTTTATTTTTCGTTTTTTTAATGAACACCCTCAAGCTATTCTTGCTCAATAGAATCTCTGACTGACCTGCCCATCTATCCCCAGCCTGTAATATTTTTTTCTGGCAGGATCTGTGCTGCTTTTTTTGAATAGCCATTGACTGTATATACAAGGAAACTGTTTGTGTGGATTAGCTGCTTCTGCGGTGCAGGAGGCGACTTCTCTCTCAGGTTCACCAACAATGCTGTGTGCCGTAAATCGCACGTCGACTGACAGCTGTCGTAAAACTTGTTTTTTTTCCTGAACGGGGGTGAACGTTGTTATGGATGCATTCATGCACAACACTGTGCCAAACATACTGCATCCTATTGTAACCGTTTAGTGCTACCATGAAAAGAAATCTGATATTACGTTTAAAAATAAAAGATAGCACCATCATACTAAGGAATTCTGGAAGAGACCAAGTGAATTACCACATTCAGTTAAAAAGAGTTGTTGTATTTTTGCGTTATTATTATTATTTTCAGATGCTGGGAGGACTTTTGAAAATCTTCTATGGTCAGTCTTTGTGTCTGCAAAAGAAGGTGAGCGAGAGAGGAGCGACTTATGCAGCTGACACCACTGGCATGACTTCTGTCTGGGATACAGTGACATGTGGCCAATTAACCTCTGACACATGATTGGTTAAAGATGGCCGTCTCCTGGTTCGTTACAACCAATTCCCCTCCAATCAGAAGCTGTTAGCCTCCTTTCCAGCGACGGGCTTGGCTGTCACGGTGAGACTTCACCTCTTTCCGCTCTGATCCCAAACCTTCCCCATTACGGATAATTTGGACTATTAGTTAGGGGGAGCCATATGGGCACTCTAATTATCCTCTTATGTTTCCCAGCTTCTTTCAGCACTTCCTCACCTTTCCCTCTTTTTCTCTCGTTCTTTGACATAGTTTAAGGCAGGGGAGTGAGTGTGAGGAGAGATATATATAAAAAAAGTAAAGAAGTGCTGGAGATGAGATGAGAGAAAAGGCGTATTCAAAGTAATACCGAGCGGAGGAGGAAATCAGATTTGATAAATTCCAAATGAGAGGAGGAAACTAATCTTTTTTTTTTCCATTTAACTTTTCTGCTGCCGGCTCTGTTTGCCTACAGCTTTTCGGGAGACGTGCCGGGAACCTACACTTCAAACCATCTGTAAAAAGGAGAGCTGGCACTATGATTTTAAATATCACAGCCTGTTTCATTAAAAGCGCGTTGCTCGTTTACGTGTTTTATCAAACGTTTGATTCAATTTCAGTGATTAAATGTCTCGCTTGGCAATTTTTTTTTTGCAAACAGTGATCACACACATACAGGCAAAACAAACAATTACAACATATATCTACAACCCTCTGTCAGGATGTCACGCAGACAGCCGACGGGATTATCATTAAAGAGCGATCCACTCATGTTAATTATAAAAACAAATAATAAGCAGGAATGATTGCCGCAAACACGTTGAGGATAATGTCAGCGGCGTCGCCCTGCAGGTCTGCAATTACTAGCACACTGCTTTCAGTACAAGCTGTACAGTATGTAGGTGAGTCAGTCAGTCTTTTTATAGTGCACTTTAGGCTCACCGTGCTTAAAGGATATATTTGCATAATGCTTTGTTATGCTCTGCGTGTAGGATACATGAGATGAGATGTTCAGTATTGATTATCCATGGCAATGCCAAATATAACTCCTGCAGCTTCGCGTCCTCACTTCCACCACGTGCTCGGCGATCCAGTCCGAAAAAAAAAACAAAAAACGCTACACTGGATGTGACTTAGTTGTACTTTATTTGGTCATGCAGCAGTCGAGGACCACTGGGAGAGTGGGACAAGCTGTAAACACAAGGGTGTTTTCACAGCAGATATTTTGACGTAATAATGGGAAAACATGAGTGGCACTAATAGCATTAACGACGTTTCTGTTCTATTCAAGCGTCTCGGTAAGCCTTGACAGTGCAAGATAGCACGCAGAACACTAGGGCCCCCTTAAAAACCAAAGCTGCTATGTGGAATTCAGCCATCGCTATGTACTTTAATTTCTATCGAAGTTATAGAAAAAGAAAAGAAAAAAATACAAATTTAGCTGGACTAAATTATTGTTAAATCTGTTTACTTGCCGGAAACCCGGGAGCATACTAAAAATACCACAGCAAAAATGAAGGGATCTGCAGAGTTGGTGATAATTAATCATTACAAGCAGCAGCAGCTCAATGTCATTGTGGATGTTAAAACATTAACAAGTGCAGGTACAGTGCAGGTTTGTGCACTTAGACAAATCTAAAAGCTTGACACAGTGCAAGGGGACAAAAAGGTGACATGAGAAACAGATTTCATGTATGCTGTTACGTTACTGGATCCATTTTTCATGCGCTGCTGTGTAATATCCATATGGAAACACTGAAGAAGGCCTTTACGCCCTCGTCCTCTCTCTTATTTTATTCCTCTTGACCTGTGAGATTTTTTTTTTCAAGCATAAATCAAACACCTCTGCATGAAATGTCTTGCAGTACATCACCGCAATTTATCGCCTGTCGGCTTTACATTCTTCTCTGGCATATAAAGAGGGGACGATTAGGACAAAACTGTGGAAAAAGAAGTGTTAGATTCAAAATCAAGCCAAAAAAAAAAAAGAATGGATGTACATGGGTTGTCCACTGTCTTGAATTTTGAGACAAAAAGAAGCTTGCCCTTTTTCTTGGGGCCCAATCGTCTGCTTTACAACTAAATGGATAGGGGAGAGAGGAACACCGGTGGATCAATGTGATGTCTAGGAGCAGTAGTGGGGAATGAAAGTGATAATGGTGAGAAGCGTACAAGACACACACACACACACAGAGACGGAGGCACACAGTCATCCTCCCTCAGACCGCAGTCTCCGCAGACTTGCTGTTCTTTTCAGTGACACGCACAAACACTGACAGTCTGTCATACCTACACACAAAACACACGCTCACGCTCGGAGAGACAGCGCTTCAGTCTTGATTTGAGCTCTTCTGTCACTCTCCCAGTAGTAGATTTTTATTCCAGTTTAACGCTGCCAAGAAGGCAACAACGGTTTTTCTACCGTCCTTTTCATTCCCAGACAAACAGCTGTCTCTCAGATACACGCCGAAACACACACACACGCGCGCGGCCGTCAGAATACACTGATGAATTCCCTTGGTTGAATTATTGCAGCCGCCAATCAAATTCCCTATTATTCTTGTGAGTTTTGCATCTCGTCACCGGAGAATTTGCTTTGTGTGGGTGGGCGAAGCAATAATGTTGCCGTTCCTTGTCTTTCTCTTTGTTTGTGTCCCCGCTTTAGAATAACCTCAGGTCCTCCTCTCCATATGTGTTTTTGTCGTCTTCCTCTCTGCATATGTGCTTCTTTCTTCGGTTTGTAACCCTACAGGCAGTCACTAGGGAATGTTTACCTGTCCCTTCGACGTGAGTCACCTCCCCTACCGTTACCTCTCGGGCACTTTTCTGCACGCCGACACTGGGCCCACAAGCCCCTCCGTGTCACGGCTGTCTCTGCAGATACATTAGTTAACTCACTCTACTTCAAGGAAAGTGCCCGTAACAGTCCCAGCTTGCTCTCGGATCACAAAAGCGCCACAAAGAGCCGCAGACTTGAGCTTGATCGTCACCTCCTTCACACACACCCACGGTACCTTTATCAAGATAAAGAAGTGAGGTGAAGGGATTAGACGGAAGGCGAGTGAGAAGATAGTTCTGAGCTAAGCAATCTGCTGGGTTACAAAGCAGCGTATCACACAGAAATAGAGGAATGTCATCTGCTAATAGAAGTGTGTCTGTGTGTATTTATTATTTATTTTTAGGCTCATCTTCTACGGGGGTTATTTTCGCACACATACAGACATGGATAGGGCAGTGGACTGACCGAGGAGCTGTCTCTTCCAGTCTCTTGATCAGAAATTGGATATTTTTTTGTTTATTTTGAAGCCAGGGACTATTTCTTCTGCAAAGAGAGCCCTTGGGGCCAAACTGGTGTGTCCCCTCTTTAATGTAATAGAAATAGAAAGATGGAGGAGGAAGGCAAGACAGCAGTGGTTTGGATGATGTAAAGAGAGCGAGCAAGTTCTCTGGATGACTGGGGATGAGGATGGGGTGAGGAGGAGGAGGTGGTGGTGGTAAAGCCGTGTTTGTGGGGCTTTATGGTTCATTAAAATGGGGGTTGTGAGCTAAGTGTGGCTGCGAAGACCAGCAGATAGAGCCATATCTCAGGGTTCCAGCTTAAAGAGGCATGATTCAATCGTTGCCACTGGCTTGATTACGCTGCCAGAACACACAGCTGCTGGCAAGTAGGTGTGTGGGAGATTTTGTGTATGTGTGTGCATGTGTTTTTGTTGTGTTTGTGCCTGTATATTTGTATTTGGGTCTGGCAGAAATATGTGGCTAACCGCACTGTTACTGAAGATTTAAAGCATCTCCAGTGCCGGGTCATGAAAACAAACCTGCAAGTCCGAGGGCAGAGTTAAGAGACTGATTCTGTTTGTTCCCTGTTGTTCCATAAAGTATCTGTTGCAGAAATGTAATCAGGGTTACGTGTGTCCTCTGGGCCTCTTACTGAGGGATGTTATCATTCAGTGCAGAGCAGAGAGAGAGAGAGAGAGAGAGAGAGAGAGAGCTGGTTTTGCCTGAGATGGCCTGATCATTTACATTGACACTGATGACGCCATTAGCCAGCTGCCAGGAAGCCTGTCAGACATGTTTCACTAGGCTGAACTCCGAATGCCAAACGCCGCGTATCAGGCTCTAAAACTCAACTCATTCTTTTTCAGTGTATCTATCTTTAATGTTACTTTGTTCAAGGATTTAAAGGTCAGGATTCGATGAAAAGTAGCTCAAATTGCCATCAGAAAGGCATGGCATTATTAGCGGTGCTGGGAGATGTGTTATTTGCAAAATGCCAGAAGAAAATTACAGATGCTGATCACAGCTGGGGGTATCTCCAACTGACTTTTAAATCGGGGGGGGGGGGGGGGGGGGGGGGTACAATTTATCTATATGCCTATTACTGACAAACAAAAGCTTGGATAATTGTAATTACGTAAAGGAACAATAAAATGACAAGTGTGCTTGCGATAACATCTCTGTGCAAAGCTGCAAGCTGTGCGACTGAAATAATGCAGAGGAGGAATTCGTCCGCGCTTAGCATGTCTCACATGTATTCCAAAAAAAAAAAAACACATTGCACAACTCAAACAGTACAGACACATGTAAACGGAACATCTGAGCATCTTTTCCAGATTAACAGATTACTCTTTAAAGCTGCCTACCCTGATGCTCATATCGTGCACCGTACTCCAGCTTGCATCTCAGAGAGATAACATGCAGAAACAAGAACTAAACTACTTAAAACCTTCCAGTGAGCACACTTGCACGTATGCGTGTTGAAGGGTTATGTCGGTGAATGCGCTGATGCAGGCCTACCTTCTCTCAGTTATGTCTGAAAAGAGGACGCGTATATGGCGTAGCATAATAAAGAGGGTCAGCCCGTGCGTTCCCTCACTCCCTCTCCTCCTACGGTGTCTCTTCTGAACAAAGAATAATTAGCATCAGCAGGTATCATTAGTGAACAAGGACACTCGAAATTTGTTCATCCCACATATAATTATCTCAGCAACTGACCACTGGAAATTAGCACTTCTCTAGACTCATTCTTTATTTGCATGGTTTTAACTTTGTCTTGCTCAAAGTGATAATAATTTGAACCATCATAAAGGAAGAGTATCTAAATGGCACATTGTATTCAAGTCACATTTCCAACTAATTTAAAGGAAGATTTCTGCATTTTGGGAAATTTGTTAATATGCTGCAAATATGACGACTTCTTCCGTCCACAAAGGTTTTGCGCCGGAAAGTTGCTCTGCAGTCGTGTTGTTGGGACCTAAATGTGCTCCGGCAAAGGTGGGCTTTATGTGGTGATGGACAGCATCATAGTCATACATGTCATCTGAGCGCTGTGGAGTTCATTTTGTTTACAACAAAATGCATCTCGTCGGTTGTAGGCATAGACTGTATATAAATATGGACAATGCGTCCCCCACTTCCTTGCACTGACCAGACTGACGCTATTTTCCCAGGGATATGGGCGGTGCCATCTTGCGAGTTTGGAGCCAGAGTGGAGTCACGTGGAGCTACGTTACCGATGACCCGCCCACACTTCTGTTTTCATTTAAATAAAACTGCGCTTTGCTCTACCTTCACAAATTACAAAGAAATGTTGATTATACACTGTACTTATTATTTATTTATTTTCCAACTCTCATGGTTCTACGGAGCGGTTGGCATGGCAACTGGCAGTCATCATGATGTCACATCCTGTTTCTATAGCGTTAAATAACTAAACTAAAATTAAACTTATTTGAAAAATGGACACTTATATTAACTACAAAAAATGACTGAAACCATCCTTGATAAAATAATTATTTGACGTGTATTTTAGTGTTTTAGTTTGGCCCAAGTCCCATCCACTAACATGGAGGAGGTGGAGCTTATGACCTATACTGCAGCCAGTCACCAGGGGGAGCTCTACTTCCTTTGGCTTCACTTCACTTTGGAGGAGCTGTTCCATCTTTGTACAGGTTATGGTTGTAGGTGTGCTAAGGTGTTATTTTCTCTTGAAGAACACCTCCTAATGAAATCCAAATGGCGCGTTACCAGACCAAACTGTGCTTAGGGAGAAAGCAAGCAAGCCTTGTTCCCAAACTTTAAGTTATTCAGCGTTTATGGTAAATTATCTAAAACAAACTTCATCTGATATGACAGTTGCAAGTAATTTCCATCACCTTTGTGTGATTTACTTCTTCTGTGCCATTAATGTCAGCCACTTTCCAGACATTGCAAATAGCCTGTCTTTTAATCGCAAACACTTAGTGGGAGGATTTCTGTGTGTGGGGTTAGGGGGAGTTTAATTTTAAAGAGATGAGTCATAGACCATGTTAAAAAAATCAGTAGAATGAATAACTATGAGCATGAAGTTGACTTAAGCTGGATTTAACGGTATTGGTTTGTCATAGCTCAGTGGCGGAACGTAATGCATCATAAATCAGCCAGCTTGGTTTGTAATACTGAGTCAAAAATAACTATGGAAGGAAGCTGTCTTGTACAATCAAATCTGAGAGCTGCAATTTAATGGATGTAAAAGTCGGTTAAGTTATTTGTAAGTTATTGTGTGACTGCACTTTTACCACAAACAGATGGCAGCCATAGGATGCACAGCACATCCCTACATGTATTATGCATCTTGGTTGACCTCAGATTACTGCAGGTCCTCCTCCTATGGGAACCACACTTCCCATTTTCATCTGCTATAATCTTCAGTGCATGTAAATGGAGACACAGCCAAGCACTGTCCACGAGGGCAGGAGGGAGACTGTAAAGGGAACTCCATTATGTACACGCCATATTACACACACATACATACACATGACAGCAACGCAGACTATAGGCACATAAAATGGTCCACCTTAGCTCCCCTCCATGCCAAACCATGCATATTTTATATACAGCCAGCTTTAAAAGCCAAAGGAATAAAGGATGACTGGCTAGGCAGGGGGGTAGCTTTAAATGCAGTACTTCCTTTCTAGTTCATCTGTTTGCTTTTTGTTACAAACATGCAGAAGCGGACACGGGAAGTGTTGTGGGGACAAAGCAAGATTGGTAAATGTAATAATGTAAAATCAACATGGAGAAGGCATCAAAGACACCCGCCTACAATTTCCACAATGGGACGAGATCGCACCGTTGACCAGAAATGATGGCAGTGTCTCATATTTTTTCCAACCTTGCTCCCATCTGTCCTCTGTGAATAGTCATAGCAGGGAGAGTGTGTGAAGCCAGGGTCAAATCAGTCCTCCAGCATAGCGATGGCATACTGTTGAACCCGAGCACTGATATTCTAAAAACAGAGCTAAAAACGTACTGGACTGAGACCAAAAACACTTGCATCACTGTATGCTGCTGATGATAGCAGCTGGGTAACATCATCGGGGTTGGGTTGTTCTTGTTGCATATATTTGTGTGCATTAGAGTTCTACTGGGTAATTACAATAGTTTTTCTTTGTGTTCACTTGTTTACATGTGCATAACAGACCAACCCAGATAAGTCAACATCCCCGTCTGTCATCTTATGCACTCTGCCACATCCTCCATACACAGAGGCAGGTACATTGCAAAACAATAGAGTCATCTTTTTTTTTTCTGCCTTTCTTTCTTCCGATTCGTTGTTCTGAGGTCAGGTAAGAGTCGGTTCTGTCACACACGCCTTTAAGATTCAAGATTCAAGTTGTCACCCCTTCCGTTGTGCTTTTTCTTCTGTGCTAGTCTTCCCTCCAACTCACCTCTGAGGATAAATATTTAATCTTGACCCTTGCTGTATCTTAAAGAGTACTCACTGACTCAAATTAACAGCGGCCTGCTTGCATGCGTGGGAGAGTTCACTTTAAATATTTATACATTAACTACATTAGATGGATGGATGGATGGATGGATGGATGAAAGACAGATATGTGGATGGATGGATGATGGATGTGTGGATGAATGAATAGATGGATGGATGGATGGATGGATGGATATGCAGATATGTGGATGGATGGATGGATTGATTGATGGATGGATGGATGGATGGATGGATATGCAGATATGTGGATAGATGGGTGGATTGATTGATGGATGGATGAATGGATGGATGGATATGCAGATATGTGGATGGATGGATGGATGGATGGATGAATGGATGGATATGCAGATATGTGGATAGATGGATGGAAGGATGGAAGGGATGGATGGATGGATGGATGGATATGCAGATATGTGGATGGATGGATGGATGGATGGATGGATGGATGGATGGCTGGATATGCAGATATGTGGATGGATGGATGGATGGATATGCAGGTATGTGGATGGATGGATGGATGGATGGATGGATATGCAGATATGTGGATGGATGGATGGATGGATGGATGGATGGATGGATGGATGGATATGCAGATATGTGGATGGATGGATGGATGGATGGATGGACGATGGATGAATGGGTGGATGGATATGCAGATATGTGGATGGATGGATGGATGGATGATGGATGGATGGATGGATGATGGATTGATATGCAGATATGTGGATGGATGGATGGATGGATGGACGATGGACGGATGTATGGATGGATGGATGGATGGATGATGGATGATATGCAGATATGTGGATGGATGGATGGATGGATGGATGGATATGCAGATATGTGGATGGATGATGGATGAACGAATAGATGGATATGTGGATGATGGATGGATGCTAGATGGATATGCAGATATGTGGATGGATGGATGATGGATGATGAATGAATAGATAGATAGATAGAGAGATAGATAGATAGATAGATAGATAGATAGATAGATGACGTTATTCCTCATACGCTATATCTAACCAACTCTACGCTACATTCTGGACATAACTTGTGATTGCTTTGTCTTTGTCTCTTCTTGGCCTTCACTATAAAGAAGCAGAAAGAGACTCATTCCAGCTCGATAAGGTTCTGCGGGGGATCAGAGAGACAGTTGGGCATCTCGGAATACCACACATGTCCAAGAGAGCTCTAACCTGGCACGAGCACCTCCAGGATACAAGGCCCTGACTCCAGGTTGGCTCCGGAGGTGCATGTGTGTATGCGTGTGTGTGTGTGCGTTAGCATGTATGTGTGTATGTAGCTGGCAAGTTTGGTTGCCATCTGCAAGCCCCAGGGATTTTTGGCTAAGGTGGCCGCATAGGCACACACACATGCAGAGAAAAACACAGGGAGGCACACACATGCAAATACATGTGCTCTTTCTCCTACACACTCTGCACCCTCGCAGCTGTGGCTTGTTAAAGTTTGGGTGCCAGCCTATGTGAACAAAGTGAACTATAATCACTCTCAAAGCAAAAGATCAAAATCCTATTTCCAAGAATGCAGGCAGCGCTGAGCAAAGCCTCCAGGAAAAGCTCTCTCTCAAGCTCTCCCTCTCTCTCTTTTTCTCGCTTTCTCTCTCGCACACAAATTTGTCCTGGGATATTAAGGAATGTGATATCACTGTAGGCAATCAGTTATATTGGCCAGCACAGATCTAAGATGTTGCATTATTCACGACCTCCATGACTCCTGTGATCTGGAAGGAATATATAAAACATGAAATATAAATGACTGGGATGTAAGTAAGAACAGCTGGTGTTGCCAAGGGGACGTAAAAGTTCATTACGAACGTTTTAGTGATTTGGCATGGCTCAGAGCGAGGATACGTCGTTGCCAATGCTATTGTTTGGAAGTTCAGATTAGCTCTTAATACTGCAGGTCTATTGATAGTGATTATGAGCTTAACTGAACAAAGAGACTGGTGATCATACAAATTTAGGTGATGAAGAAGATGCCAAAGCAGGACGGTCAATCAGAACCATTTCCACTTGGGTTCTAAGTGTTAATCTATTGGCATGCTGCTTCTGGAGATAGAGGGAATCAGAACGTAAACCCACCACCAGTCCAACATTCCTGTCCCATCTCCACTCTTGCTTTGTAGTAGTGCCGGTTTGCCTGCACAGATGCAAAGCGAAAGAGCAGTTATAGATCATATTTGTTGAATGCACTGAAGCTGATTAGAGAGGATGAGTTGAAGGCCCAAAGCTGCTTTACCTAATCCCAAGATTAGTAATAAATAAGAGGTCTGTCTTCCTGCTCACTCTCACACAGAGACAAAACGGTAGTTTTGGCTCAGTCCTGAAAACAGTATCTCCACTCTCTCAGAACAGTCCCTTGGCAGTGCCTTGGCCACAGTAGTGACAGTCCTAACTGGGAGAGGCGCAGCAAGCCAGCGAGGCTCACTGCCAGACCAGTGCTTCCAGTGTGAGCAGTGCCTAGGAACCAGCAAGTGTGTAGACCAGTGCTGGGTTGAAGATTAACCTACTAGCACAATTGAAAAAGTTCCAAGCCCTTTCTTTCAGACACTTTATTGTGTTGCAGTCTCTGCTTTCTCTACAGTTCCTCTTACAAGTATGCCTCGAAACCAGTGCACAAGCAGACACTCGAGGCCTAATTTACGGAATATTGGGAAAAAGAAAGAACTGAAACTTAACAAGAGCTCCTATACCACGCTTCACTGAGAAAACTGACAAAAGATTCATTAGACATTTAGATTTGTGCCTATACCTGACACATGAAACAAATCAGATCTTGAATTAATCAAGAAATGCTAATAGTTATACATTATATACGAAAGCAAAGTGAGAAGACAAGCCGAGAAAATAGAAAACACCATTATCTGTGTCTGTTTGACCCCAGGGAACTCCCAGTATAATGCCACTGGATCTAATTCACTTGCAAAAGAGTTGAGCACGCTGTAAAGCTTGATTCACAGTGGACTCAGACCATGAAAAAGCCTCTTTTCCTCCAACCTTTCACGCGGACAAAAAGCTGCAGCATCTCTGCTCCATGTGAGAATCACAGCTTTGAATCTCCTTTCGGGACAGAGGCACCCTGGGTAAAAACAAACACTCACCATGAATAAATATATACGTTTGCTTTATACTGAGTGCCCTTTCATAGGAACATTGTGAAAGGGGGCAGGCCAGCATACGGCTGCAAGGACCGGCTACTCTTCCGACATTAGAGGGAATTCAGGGAGCGCATCTATTAATGTATTCTTTTTAAAAGCTCCTACTCAGTGGACCGTGAATTGAGCCTTTTCATAGGAGCCCATCTCATACTGGTGTGAAATGAGGTGAAAATAAGCAGACTTAAAAGAGACGGCTTTGCAGGAAGTCTTCCCCGAATGTCTGCGGAGGTTTGCTGAGGTGACCCAAACAAATCAGCTTTTGAAGGGAGTCAAGGGTGAATTCGGCGCACTGGGAAACTAACACACACACAGGCTCCTCTTGCTGTCAGCGGATATGCATGTCAGAGCCAGCGCTGTCATTTTTCTCATTGCAGTGCTTTCATCACGTGGTTCTCTGCCTTCTGGGCCGTGCGCTTGCAGGACTATGCTAATCCCTGGGCTGCCAACTGTAACCACAACATACTAAAGTCTGTCAGACTGATTGCCAGGCACACACACACACACACACACACAAACCGAATACCAACAAACAGTGTCACACTTTTCAGCTATATTCTCAATTAAAAATATTCACGACAATTAATAAATTCTGAGGAACAGAATAAACTAAATGGCACCTCTATCTGCAGCGGAGGGCTGTTTTATGTGAGGGCATCTGTGTGCTGCATATTTATCAAGGTGACAGCAGGCGTCAGGGATACAGGGGCTCCAACATAACCACTTACTCACTAATGGCTTACACAGCCACGGATCATTATCCCTCACAGCATAGCACAGCACAACACAACACAGCACAACGCAGCGCGGCACAGCACTATGCTGCATGGCAACCCCCTCAGCCCCCAACACTACGCTGGTCTGACTGCAGTGTGAGGTGTGTAGGAGGTTGATTAGATCTTTTTCCAGAATGCTTCCTCAGTATCAGCCTAAAATGTTCGTCGGGGTTTAACAGTTAGAAGTTCTTTTTGTTTTCGGATTTTTTATTATATAGGTTTTCAACAAATGCTGGGATGTAAACAGCTTTTTTTTAAAGCCAATTAATTATTTCAAGGGGGGGGGACGCACCTGAATTGCTGGCAAATATGTACACATGAGGTCAAAGTTCAATCAAAAAGTTAGTCTGTGTGGTTTAACTGTGACGATGTTTATAACAAACTTTTTTTTCCCATATAATTTTTATTTATAATTCACCAAGGTGGCCGAGATAGCGCAAGGAAACAAATTCAAATAGAAAAGCACAAACATACTAAGAAAACATCTCAATACAGAAGCGCAAGTTTGTTGACAAAAGCTTCATGACTTCTGGAGTTGCTGACGTTCGCTGCTCATCGCCGGCGTTGGAAATGTGTTTTTGCTTGTTTGCCAATTGTTTAGAGGTGAACACACCTGAATTATTGGCAAATTCAGATTCAGATTCAGATTCACAAAACATTATTTGTCCCCGGGGGTCAATTTAAGGCACAAGTGAGCAGCTTAACGTGCAAGTACAGACATTTTAAGGAGCAAAAAAACAGAAATAGAACAAGATACAAAATACAAAGTATATACAAGTTACCATGCCATAAATGTTATAACTATCCAAAATGTCCGTGGAGAATGTAAACAGACTGTATGTCCAAACAGTAGTTACAGGGATTATATATTTACAAGTTATAGCCGAGGTAGAACGGGCAATAAATAAACATCTCTCATTGCACAGGAATATACTATATGTGTGCATGATTCACTTTGAAATGATCAAATATTTTGACGAAATACACAATTAATTTGCAGACCGACCGCATTAGTAATATTTAAAAAATTATTATGCACTGGTCTGACTGCAGCATGAGGTGTGTAGGAGGTTGATTAGACCTTTTTCCGGACTGCTTCCTTAGTATCAGCCTTAAAATGTTTGAGGGGTTTAACAGATTTTTGTTGTTGTTGTTGTTGTTTGATTTTTTAATTATATAGGTTTTCAAAAGATTCTCAATGCCAACTGTTTTGAGCGAAACATACCTGAATTATTGGCAAATATCTCTTGTTGCACAGGAACATATGTGTACGTACCAAAGGTCAAAGGTCAATCAAAAAGTGTCACGTTAAAAGCTTCATGACTTTAGGAGTTGTTAATGATTGCTAATCATCACTGGTGTTTTAATTCCCCTAATTTCACCGGGAATATACCATATGCATGATTCATTATGAAATTATTAAATGATCTTATGAAATAAAGAATTCATTTGCATCAATAATATAAAAAAATGTATTCCGACCCGGACTTACACTGGTTCGACTGCAGTGTGAAGTGAGTGGTAGGTTGATAAGATCTTTTTCCAGAATCCCTCCTTAATATTAGTAGCCTTAAAATGTAAATTATGCATAACTTTAAGCTTTGATATAATTTGAGTTGGCAAGTTACATTAACTTCACCCCTTTTACAGTTTTCATGAATGTCTATATTAGGTACAGAGACCAAAACCCCTGTACCAGTCTGAAAACATTTTTATTTCTGCTGTAAAGTTGGACACTTTAACTTGGAGGCCTCTGGGGATTTTGGAGCCGGGCGGTCATTCAGTGAACTGCACGTCTGCGTCATTTTTGTCATTTTTCAGCTCCCTAAGGTTGCCGCTCGCTAGAAAAACTAGAAATGAGCAGATGTACACATTTTTTACACTGCAGCAGCTTTTGAATAAAATACGCGCTGTGTATGTTAGTTTCTGTCTCTTCGCTGCCTCTTACTTAAGAATATACAACCAGGCTGCCTCTCACTCCTCGCACCGACCTGACACTTAACGGGATCCGAGTCAAAAATACGGCTTTTCACTGACGGCTATTGTAATTTTAATGTGGTTTTGATGAATTTCATTTCTTTTGGGGGCCTTTGAGCAAAGCTGGAGTGTTAAAAAAAAAAATGACAGCACCGTCACCTAATGCACACTGAGAGCATAACTGTGCTTTTTATATAACAAACTAGATTCTAGTAAACAATAAAAGTGATTAAACTGTTTATAGCTGCCTCAGAGGCAGTAATTGTTCCCCTTGGTGAACGTTAAAATGCTAAATATGTTACCCAGACTATATTAACCAGGGATAAGCTGCCTCATGCTGTCAGTAGATGCCAACTTAAACTAAGAATTAGTTGAAGATGTATTATTTAGTTCAACTGTTTGTTCCCCTTTATAGCTATGGGCGGGGGTCAGCTTTTGAGTAAAGAAGTAAAGAGACGGCTGCTACGGACAGTGAAAATGATGGGATAGATCAAGAAAAGCATGTTGATTTGTGAGTCGTCGGAACAGGTGAAAGTGTTACAGGGTGGGCCATAGATAGATAGATAGATAGATAGATAGATAGATAGATACAACAGTAGTGACAGGGTTAGATGTATAGGGACAATGAAAATGTAGAGAGAGTGGCAGCGCCCCATCTGTTTGCTACGGGCGAGCGAAATAGTGATGGATTCATTGTTCAGTCAATTAGAATTCAGAGAGACAGAGGGGGAGGTAGTGAGAGGGAGGGAGGGCAGGGAAGTAAGAGAGAGAGAGAGACAGAGAGCGTGGCGTGTTGAAGAGCCCCTGTGAAGGGAGTGTGATTTCACAGGCCAAGTGTGAATGGCTAACACGGCTGAGTGAGGGAGGTGAGAGCAGACCCCGAGGTGAGAGAGAGAGAGAGATAGAGGGATGTTCTGTTTGGATGAAAAGGCAGAGGTTTGATGGGTGATCAGCGGCTAATCATTTTCTTCCCCCGCATATTTTGACCTTTCGTCCACGCTGAGCTTTCCACTCGCTCAAAACTTTAAGAACCTCAAATCCTTTCCTGTTGCTTCTGCTAATTCTGCACAACTTGTTACACGAGCCAACACAGTGACGTCACAGGCCACGTCATCTGTAACGCTGTCTGGTACAAGTGTGAACGGTAGATTGATCAGGGACATCTGTGGGTTATAATGAGCGATTGACTATATCCTCAAATTAGTCTTGTGGTTAAGGCATGAGTCACGTGAGGCGCTGTGGAGCTGCAAGGCAGAGTGGGATACTGGATTTTTTATTTTTATTTTTTTAAACCATGGGCATTAAACCAAAAATCCTTTTAATGAACAGTCCCCATTAACCTTGCTATGGTTGTCTGGGCTGACATCCCTGCCTCCAAATATGTAATTGTAAGGTGAAATTACCATTTAAACTGCAAAAAATCACGTTGTTGCTGTTTCTTCCTCAAATCCTTTAATATTTCTGTCTTTATTGATTTAGGATACTATTAAAGATTTAGGTTATCTTGGTGAGGGGCTGGAGTTCTTAGTGTTCAGTGGCTCCACACAATTTTGAGAACTCATCCAAAGCAAAACAAAAGCCAAAATAGGCTGATTTTTACAATATATATATATATATATATATATATATATAATTGGTGAGTAAGCAGCAAAATGCAAACATATTTATTGTTTCTAACAATTTGTTTCTATCTAATTGTTTCACTGCAGCAGCCTGCAAACCTACCTACCCATTTAAGCACAGCAACAACGGCTGAGCAGCTCTCCGCAAAAAGAGTAACCACCCGAGAGAATAGAGACGGAGGGGTGAGCAAAAGGGTGTCAGAAGACTAGGAGTATATCTGCTGGAAAGGTACTTGTAAAGAGCGAGAATGGCAATGGGACATGAAACGGAGGGAAGTAACAGCCCGGCCCCGTTTCTGACAGCTCTGTGCTCCCAAACGTCCACAGGAGGAACATAACGATATATGTCTCCCTGTGGGGTGACTGTGTTTACTGTGACTGCTGCCCCGCTCGCCGGCAGTCACAACCTTATGGCTCGCACGGCTCTTTTCCACCAAGGCTGCCGCGCTAATTAAATTAACCGGGCTCTTTGTTTGGGCTCTGCATGACACAACTGTACGCAAATCAAGTTACTCACCTAACATACAGTGTATGTAAAGCGAAAATTATTATATTTGCAAGCTGTTGCATTCCCTTGTTATTAATGTATGTGTCTATGGTTGTGGCATGTATATTTAATATTCATTAATATTTGATAAACCACACAGAGGGGGAGGTTGGATAAATATTAGAACATATAGTATGTTTAGTTGTGGTTTACAAAAGGGCAGTGAAAAATGTTAGTTGTTCATTGATCTCCTTTATTTAGCCTGAGTAAATCACTGAGAGCAGCTTCACTCTACAACACTGACCTGGAAGGGCAGACGCTTGTCTACAGTTTTCATTCATTCAGTCAAAGATGGAATAAAGTTATACTGTCCTTACAGGTCTTCAAGGTCCCAGACTGGTGGGCAGTGAGAGCAGATCCCTCTCTGTGAGCAACGAGCCTTGAAAAATAGAGAATATGACCTCTGAGAGCAGCCGAGACGTACATGGAGGACGGGGAGAGGAATGGAGAAGGGGAATTGAAGTCGACGGAGAAAGCCGCCGCAGAGGGGAGGTGACATGAGACACACTGAGCCACTAATGAGACATGTCACGCCGATGATGGCTGGACAGGATGGGAAAAAGATATTTCAATAAGTCCTTAAATAATTCAAAGAGCCTAAATGCGCTGGGTTGACCAGATCCATTGCATGCTTTGAACCTTTTGTCTATAACATGAACTGTAGATCGGTTTTAGCTGGACCTGTTTTGAGTTCTTTCCGTAAGCGATAAGGTCAACATACCTGTACCTGTACTCCTTAAGGTCAAAACCAAGTCGGCAAGTCTTCTGAAATGGTCGAGCAACAGCTGGGACAGCCAAGACGAAGGAAGAAGTACGCTTCGCAACTTCAAATAACTAGCTTCAAATGTGGCTCGTTGGTCTAGGGGTATGATTCTCGCTTTGGGTGCGAGAGGTCCCGGGTTCAAATCCCGAACGAGCCCGTACCTTACGTTAGCTGTGGAGTAGTGGTTAGAGGTGCAGCTTGGGACAGAGGGGTCCCGGGTCCCAGGCATCTAACCCCCAAAGTGATCCCTGGGCGTGGTCCTTAGTGTTTACACTGCTCCGACTGTAAACACTACTGTGTGAGGATGCTGTATTAATCGATTGTGGGATTGATACAGCATCCACACAAAATATTGTGATTTTGACAATTTGCTTTTGAAAATAAAATGTAGGCGCACTTTGTATCATGGGACAACATAGTGCAGCCAGTGAGCAGCCTCGTAATTTTTGCACCACTTTCCTTTAATCTTGTCAAACACAAACTAGTGTTTCAACAGGTGGACCATTTTTATTATTATTATTTTCTTTTTGCAGATTTGCTGCTGTGAGAATATTTTTGCCTCATTATGATATTGTGAGATTTTACCGGGATAAGGGTCAGACACCCAGTCAAGCTTAACTATTCACACATTAACTCTACCGAGGAGAGAGTGAACGTGATGCATGTACACAACATATAATATGAAAGATGTTACTCTCACTCTCGGATCATTCAGTCATCATATTCTTCAACGCAACAGGTTATTAACTGGTCAGATATCTATAACAGAGGGTAAATAATTTATTTTACTTATCTTACAACATGAAAGGGAAAAAGAGCCACAGACAAAGACAGACAAGGACAATGACAACAATAGACAGAGACACTGGAGAAGGAAAGATTGAGCCACAGTGTGGGTGCTGACATTCTGCCCCGCCGCCCTTGTACGAGGCTGAAAGATCATCCGTATCCACTAGCAACAGATGAAAAGCACCGACATTCTTCATCCCACCATCTGCACTCACTCACATGCAGACATCATACTTCACCCTCCCACACGCACGTGAAATGCACAGCAGCTCGATGCACACTTGGTCTGCTGCCGTGGAGCACGCTTGCGCTGGCTGGCAGAGACGGGACTAACCCCACAGTGACCGCCATGACAGCCAAGGTCAGTGTGGACAGGCTGGATGGCAGTGAATTTAATTAGTGCAAGGCTAATCAGCACATGGGAAAACGTGCATGAACATGTGCTGTATCTGTTTACAGAGACAAATCGTGTATGTACATGGAGGTTTAGCAAAAAAACATACATGTGCACTGACACAGAACGCTACGCATGTAAACTTACAAAGACACATGATGCATATGAATGCTCGGAATTTGCATGTATGGATGCCTGTAAACTCAGCAGCAGACAGCAACAGTTGCATGAATACACAAATACTCATGTTCAAGTGCACATATTCACATACAGGAAACTTTCATCGACTCATCTCTCACACACACACACACACATCTCTTTATCTGGTGACCGATCTTAATTGGAGCTGCTACTCCTGCAATGAGGTCCCCCTTTCGTGTCATCCCTCCCCCTCCTCGTCCTCGGCCTCCCAAACATTTCTGCCTCGTCGTTTCGTCCTCTGAGCACCTCCTCCTCCTCCATGTTTCTATTTTGGCTCAGTTGCGCCGACCTTTCTCATTGTCTATCTGTAGGAGATCCAGAGTTCTCATCAAACACGACCTCTCAGCATGGCCTCTCCCTGTTCTCTCCCTCTCTTGTCTCACTTTCTTCTCTCTCCTCCTCTCCTCTGTCTGTCCTTCTCCAGCCCGCCTTTGTTCTCCTCTGCATCAAGTGAAAGGGACAGAGGGTTGGGACCCGCAGCAGCGGGTGCTGCTGAGTAGAGGCTTTGATCAGACGGAAAGCCAAGAAAGGTCGCTGACAGACTGTTAGAGCTCATCCTTGGCAGTCCTAAGACGTGAACTGTAACTCAATCCATTAAAAATACACAGTAGAGACTGCGTGTTTTAAAGAAAACAACTTCTGTGCTGTAACCTGCACTACACATACATATTTTGGGTAATTATATACTGTCTGTTATAGCTTTTGTCCTGCGTCAATAAGAAGAAGAATATGATGGAATGAGGTTCAAACTAGGTCTAATGGAAAGCAAAAGGATTGGGTAATACAGTCAGTTAGGTTGCAAAAACCCTACGCTCACAAATTATACTCTTCATCATCGACACTACAATTTGTATTCGAATGTGTAAACACTGGTGTTTTCCTACTTGTGTTTTAGTAGCTTGTTGTAAACTGGCTATAAAGTGCAACATAAAAATGAGAGTCCCCTCTTGCCAGCTCCACGGAACCACTAGCAACTATAATTACAACTCTCCAAGTATTTAGCACTAACAAATATTTAATAGGAGCATGTTGACCTCAGAGTAGATCAAACTAACAAACAGCATTATACTAATTGAAGTAGATGACTGAACAGGGAAAATCTTCAAAGTAATTGAACAAAAGTGCTACGAATCCCAAGAGATCCCAAGACTGACATGACTGTATTTACTGTAGCAGCAGCTCAGCAGGGTTCAGCAGAGAGCGATGGGGAAAGAGCGATCCATGGACAAACAGAGGGGTTAAAGTACAGTTCTACAACTGCAGGACCTTTAAATTCAAATGTTGAATAATTCAATGGGAACATTCATGGAAATTATGAAGACAGGCCCATTTTGAAATTGAGACAAACACTAATATAGTAGAGTCCTTAAACCTGCAATTACAACCCACCTAACCTAGTAACTCATCGTCAGACAGCTTTGCCTGGGGACAACAGCCAGTGTTTCAAGGCTTCGGGTAGAGCCGTCAGATAGCAGGCAACGTGAGACCCACAAATAGATTTGGATTTGAGAAACAATGTCTACAACTGGATTGTTTCACAAAAAGCCAGTTGAGTTGACAAGTTTTTGTTTAAGGTATGTGCTTGAGGAACGGGACGTGTTAGCTTGTTTGCCAACAGGGTATAACAAGGAGTTCCACCTTTGTTCTACATCACATGGTCTGTTTACCTGCAAAAAAGTGATTGGTCTATACTTCTCAGACAGGTTCATAGCTGTTACAGTCCATGCAGTTTAGTTGACAGCTTAATGAATATGAGTAGGTCGTTGGGTTGTAGGCCATAGCAATGACACTCCTTGATGTTAGCAGCCATTCCTAACAGGATGTAGCCTGACACAGGCACACACACAAAAACGGTTTAGGAACAACTCAAAAAACATGAAGAACAGCACAAGGTGTTGACCTGGCCTCCAAATTCACTAGATCCCAAACTGATCAAGTATCTGTGGGATGATCCACAGAGGCCCCTCCCCTCAACCCATAGGATCCAAAGCCCCCCACTGACAACATTCTGTTGCCTGACACTTTCTTATGGAAGCCTTAAGCGGTGACAATGATGAATATTATTATGGAAAAACATGGGAATGGTGTGCTATCCAAACGAAGCAACAGTGTTATTTTATTTGGCTCTGGAACATCATCTTGTTCGTTCTTGTCCGTTTTAGAATATGAAGGGAGAACAAGAGAGACCACCAAATGTGAATCTAAAATCCAAGGTAGAAAAAAGGTGCTGGCATCCTTCTGCTCTCACACAGAGAGGCACTGACACCACGCTGGTCACCGACCTCCAAGGTTACCTCCACAAAACCACCTGTGTTTGTACCAGCATGTGCTGACTCTGTGAAAAGTGAGAAAATTGGAACGCTCAGAAAAAAACTTCAAGAGAATAAAAGATAGAAAAAGTTGCCAACAACTGGAAAATGAGCAGGACGACCAGAAAGATGTGTGCGAGAGAACAGGTTTGGAGGTTTTCTTTCCCACGGGGCTGTTGGGGCTGAGTCAGCGTGGAGCACAGGTGAGTGCTGGCCCAGGTGAAGCTGTAATTTCCTGTCCGTAGTGCGTGTGGGCTTTGCACCTGTGGAGAGACATCCTGAAACACAGCTGCTCACTCTCAGCAAAGCACAAGGCAGCTAGGTAATAAAGATGCTAACCATGTGACTAACACACTCACAAACACACACACACACAAACACACATATGTATGGCTATCTTTGTGAGGACGGTCACTGACATAATGCACTCCTAGGCCCTTACCCCAAATCTAACCATCTCAACTTAGTACCTAACCCTAACCCATACCCTCATCCTAACCATAACCTAAAACCGAGTCTTAACCCTCAAACGATCTTGTAAAGAAGTGAGGACCGGCCAAAATATCCTCACTTTGCACAAATGTCCTCACTACGATGGTGAAAAACTAGAGCTGGTCCTCAGAAAGACAGCTACAAGAACACACACGCACACACACACGTTTAGTTACAATCTGTGCTTTTCATCTGAGCTGCAAAAACCAGGCTGTTTCAGCGTGTGCTCAGATTTACTACTAGTAGGCCGTTCAGCTCGGCCGGCTGGGAAGGAGGACGAGAAAGAGGTGCCAGACCAAATGTTACGTTTGTACTAAATAGCAAAGACACATTGGCCTTTTGGTGAACATTAAGCAAATGCTTTGAACAGGCGGCGTAAAAGAAACTAATCACCGTTGGTGGTCTGGAAAGAATACTAATAACTAGGCCTGACTATTCGAACATCAGTGAATGATCTAGCGATGCTTGTGGAAGTCAAATAAAAGGATACTTGAATAGCACAAGAGTGGGCTTGTGGTGCTTTCGGGCAATTAGAGCGGGCTGAGTAACTTACATCATTAAAATGTTTAAGATTTTCTCAGTCTCTCAATTACCTTTTGCATATGTAAATGGAACATATGTTACGCCTGTAGCTGTATCTTTTAATGTGCAGTATTACTGAAGTGCTGATGTATTAGCTGATGTGGCTTCATAAAAGGATTATTACATTTAGTTCCATCCAGAGTATGTTAATCACCCTGCAACGCTTTACAACATCTGGGGGGAGAATATCAAATCGTATCAGTGCACACCCTAGTTTGGAGGAGGAGGAGGGGGGAGGGGCGGGGGGAGAGCTTTCCCAGGAATGAATATTAAAACAGACACATCCACATTATAAAATAGTGATGATTTGGGGGGGGGTTGGCTGTGGCTAGTGTCACGATTGTCAGTCGGTGATTGGGGAAGTCTGTAGGAACATCAATAGACAATGGCCCGAGGTGGGAGTGAATAATTCAGAGCGCGAGGAAGCGACGTGTAATGTTTTCTTTCTCCCATTAGAGAGACACACAGTGGGGCGAGCTTTGCTGCGTTGACTTTGATCATTCGCTGGTTCTGAAGGGAAAACAGTTAAAGCAATTAATTAGCATGGAGTCATCCCGCTGGAGTGAGTCATGTTCTTTCGGCTGGAGATTTTAAACATGGTGGGTTTTATACAACCACGTGGTAAGCGGTAAGATGACACGGACAAACTTGGCCTTTTTTTTGCTGAAGCGTACAAAGCATCAACTGTAACTTAGCTCTCACATACAGTATGTACACATCCTTGACGGTGAGAAATGCATTTCTTTATTTAGTTATTTTTACATGTGCGGGACCAGATTTGTTGTTGCCTCACTGAAATTTATTGCAATCCACTCGTCCCACATTTCTCTCCCACTACTGGAAATAGGCCTCAGAAAAGAGGATGACACTGCTTTCCTCACTCGGTGTTGCTATGCAGTCCATCTTCCTCCACTCAAAGTAAGTTTTTTTATTATTATTTTTATTTTTTTACAATTCTGGTGGTTCTGTTTTTTGATGAAAACACTTTGTGTTTGCATGGGGTCAGCATTTTCTTGTACTGGTGGCTGCATGAAGCCAATATTTTCTACTGCTTCAGGCAGGGTACTCTATTGTTTGGTCTCCTTCAAAACAGCTTAGTTTTCCTCATCGAGAACACTGGGAACGATTCCCAGACGATGCCCCCCCTGTAAATGGTGGCCCCTGAGGTGTGTCAGAAGTAAACGCATGAATGAAAACAGTGAAAATGTAATGCAAAAGGGCTATGTTTGAATATTGTTTAATTCCGTTTTATGACTTTATAGGAAATGTATGTTGTGTGCTAATGTCCACAAAAACACTCACACACTCATGCAAAAAAAATAAATAAAATCCACTCAAGCTCAGAAGCATCCTTAACACGCTCCAGAAAAAAAATAAAAGGAGAATGAATGAAGGCAGACTGGAGTTAGGATGGCCTAGAACCAGCAGTGGCGACAGACTGAGGCTAAAAGACAAAGGAGGCTTCACAGTAAGTGGTGCTCCAGAACAGAGGAGGTGGGGAAAGAGGTCTTGAAAGGGTTAAGTGAGATAATTGGCATAGGATGCAGGTGCAGGTGTTTTTTTTTCTACTTTTTAACTTGAAAGCACAGACACACTACTTGAAACTTGACGATAGTCTTAAAAGCCAAAGCCTGCTCATGCCAATTAGCTGGTGGTGAAGGTCAGTGAAGGTCAGTGTGTGTTTCGAGAGAGATAAGTTTCCCATTAACGGGTGAGTACCTCCACTTGGCTGTACAGGGTCTGAGTCACTTCTAGTCACACATAAGCATTTATTCACGCACACACGGAGCAGATTTACAGGGATTCATCCTACAATAAATGCTCCCATAATCAGCTGCAGCATTGTTTTATTTGTTTACTTGCACACAGCTCAAGGAACAAGTAGCAATTGGAAAAATCTTTGAGACCGAGTAAGTTGAACCGAAATGATAAAAACTGTCTTTTGTTGCCATCACATCTGACAGCATGTTTTCTTTGGTCTAAACTATGATGGAAAAACATTAACTATCATTAAGAATTCAATTAAAGCAACTAAACATTTGTTACAGTTTGCAAAATGGGGAAGAAGAAAACTGTCGAATTTGATTGATTTATATAATCTTTGCACTGTTAAAAACTCTTTAAAACCACAAGGGAACAGCTAGTCATTATTCAATAGTTGATTCTATTATTATTTACCAAATAATTGTGACGATTATTGTGGTAAGCCAAACAAATCTACAATAAAATCAGGAGGAACATAAAAACAGTAATCACTGTATTTGCATATATGTGTTATCACTTGATTTGCCTGCAGCCACTGGGTTTAGGTAAAGGGTGGGTGGTACTTGACCGTGGACTGCATAGGATGGATGAACCCTCTGTGACATGATTCACAGGTCTGTGACTTAAAGTGACCATTTCCCTTATTATGCATAATTTTAAGCCTTGATATAGTTTATATGAGTTATTTAAACATCCACCCCACTCCATGCAGTGGTCATGAATGGGAAAATCTTTTTTTTTTTGCACCAGGCTGTAAACATGTTTATTTCTGCTGAAAACATATGACATGGTCAACTATGGGGACAGACCATAGAGTGTATATAAATATGGACAATGCATCCCCACTTCCTTGCATAGGCCAAACTAACTCTAGTTTCCCGGGGATACGGGCAGTGCCATCTTGCCAGTTTGGAGCCAGAATCTGCGCAGTACGGTTCGAGAGTGGAGCCACGCAGAGCTGCATTATCGACGACCCGACCTCCAGACTCACTTGTGTTTTCTTTTAATTACTACCTGCACAAGTTACAAATGTTTTTACTCAGAGCAGTTGTCATGGCAACTGGTAATCATCATGATGTCACATCCTGTTTCTACTGCATAAAATAACTAAAATGATGGAAACCATCCTTGAAAATATTGATGAAAAATATTTGTTGTGTATTTTAGTGTTTTAGTTTGGCCCAAGTGCCATCCACTAACATGGAGGAGGTGGAGTTTATGACCTATACTGCATCCAGCCACCAGGGGGAGCTCTATGGGATAGACTATTGAGACAGACTCACTTTTAGACCCTTCCTCAAGTGGACATTTGAGGAACTGCAGTATTTGGCCTTACCACTTCACGCTTGTATCTGTGAAGGAATAAGTTCAAATTTTCAGCAGTAATATTGGCGCAGTTTGTTCATGTTTTTAATGATACGGTAGAAGGCATTTTAATACTGTTTTCTCATGTTCTATGGGAAACTGTTGGTTGGATTTAGATCACTTCACCGAGGGCCACATACAGAAAAATATATGACGGGGTGGGCCACTCAGGTGAGGTATATCAGCAATTAACTGTAGGTAAAGGATGTTAGATATACTGCCTATATCACAGCTTTCCATTAAAGGTTTTTTGTCTATATTGTCACAAAAAGTGTTGGTAGCTCATTCACAAAACAGCAACTTCAGCTTTCCTCTTAGTTCAGATGATACGTATAGAAAAGGGGTTTATTTCAGACTTGCTTACAAATATATAACTGGACTCATTAACACCTGAATACTGTGGAATATATTGATAATTCTTTGTCTGCCATTTGTCCTGCACTTGTTCTGCACCAGTGTGGATCTGACGTTCGGTTTCATAGCGTTGTCGCATATTATACTCTTTCATCACAGCAGCGGTTTCATTGCATATCAAACAGACACACTTCACCCTCGTTTCTGTGAAGAAATATTCATCTTTGCAACGTGTCTGAAATTTTTCTGCACTCACTTGCTATCTTGCGTTTCTTTGGTTCTGCCGAAGCCTTCTTTGATTAATCTCGTTTTGTGGAGAAGCTGCAGCGTTCACCTTCTGTTAAAACTAAATAGTGCAAAAACAGTCAAGTGCAAGTTCCATGTGTGGGCCATGTTCCATTATAGGTTTAGAATTAGCTGTGAGCCAATTAAAAATGGACCACTGGCTGCATTTGGTTTAGATAACATTATTTCTCAAATATAGTTTACCTGGAGCAGGATGACTTTGTAATCTCCAGGGATTCAAGTTCAGGTGTTTGGAGTTCAGCACAAATTGTATGACATGTTCAAATGCACGCTCCACAGTAGCTATAAAAGGCCACAGACATTCGTTCACAGAAAGAGAATTGCAGCAATTTTCTTTCCATCAAATAAAAACCTGCCCTACAGAGGTCCACACAAACATACACATTCTCCTTACTCACAAACCTCCCATTTTCTCACCTCCTCCTACACAAACTTCCTCTTTATTCCATGACCGTCTTACATATCCACCAAACCACACTCACTTTTGACCTTTTATTTCCGCCACGTACTTCTCATCATATCTACCTTCATCACTTTCTCCCACCCCTCTAATGTATCGCATGTTTGAATCAGGTGGAGGGAGAGGTGAAAAATCAATACGCTCCTCACCCTGCCTGCCTTGTGGCACAGCTAGAAATCAATGGCAATGGGGAAACTAAGCTGTAGGCTTTGAATGCACTGAATGCACCGGAGGATACAACCAAACAGCTTGGTGCCAAAATTAGCGCACCTGGTCAGATTAAAATGTAAAGGATGTTTGTCAGGCTGCAGCTCTGGAAATACTTTGAGTCCCAAGAACGGTATTTGCTTCTGTGTACTGTCTGAGTAGACGCCTTTCAAATGCTACTGTCCTGGAATAGAATGATAACCGGTGCATTTCAGTCTCCAAAGACGAGAGAAGCTGAAAGAATTGAATATACTTCACAGGAACGTAAGGCCATGTTTGACAATGCAGGTATTATATATGCTAGCCAAGAAGGGGATTTTGTGCAGAGAAAAGGCTTAATAAATACGACAGCATTGTGTTGGGACTGGGCTGTTTCTCACCTGTTTTACTTGCAGTGCAGGCTCCCTTTATAAATAATACAAGTAACTCCCTCTGATGTTCATATTAGTATGATGGAGGCGTGAGCAGCTGGATATCTCTTCCTGAGCAGAACACATAAATGAAAACAAGAGGAACTCTCATTCAGTAAATATTGACGTGCTACTTGCGAAGAACAAAGACACACAAAAGATTTAATTCGATCACCGATGTGATTTAAA
This sequence comes from Chelon labrosus, assembly GCF_963514085.1. Classification (NCBI taxonomy): domain Eukaryota; kingdom Metazoa; phylum Chordata; class Actinopteri; order Mugiliformes; family Mugilidae; genus Chelon; species Chelon labrosus. Next base: position 8,562,580 of record NC_140339.1, read on the forward strand.
CGTGTGATAGAAAGTGTGTTTTTACCAAAACAGGAAATTGAGCAGCAGTGGTTAGGCGCGGCCTTTTTCCTTTTAATAATTAAAACACAGCTACAGCCTACTGGAAAGCATGGTTAACAGGAGTTTAGCCATCTTCTAAAAGTTTGCACCATGATCAATAATTCATTTAAACCCTGGCAGTTTATTCAAATCAGTCAGCCTGGAAGAAACAACAAACAAAACTAAAAAAAAAAAAAAAAAGCAGAGAGAGAAATAGACAGAGGCAACGATAACAAGAGGGAAGGGGATCGAGAGGCCAGAACAGAAAGAGACAGACGGAGAAGAAAATTATGAGAAAGAACATGAGAGAGAAAGTGAAAGTGAACGAGAAGGGCTGACAGCATGTTGAGCGAGACAGAAAGAGTTAGAGAGAGGTAAGCTCTGTTATTTCTCTGAGGACCTGTGTGAAGTAGCTCATACTAAGGCCTCTGGCACCACATCACTCCAACCAGCCTAATTGCAGTCCAACGGGAGCGGAAAAGCCTTGTACAGACCCAAAGGATTTTTTGCATAAAAACAGCACAAAAAAAAAAAAAACCTTGTGTTGCATAATCAAGTCAAACTTCTGTAGTTTCCAGGATTTTGATCATTTTTTCTGCCCTGCATTTTTCAAAGTGTTATTGGCATTATTCACAACAGATGGCTGAGGTTATTACAGAATATAATCAACAAAGCTGAAACGGGATCCGCGTCCAGTGGCGGCGGATCTTCGGGTGGAGGATCGGGCTGTGACGGCGGTCTGATGGAAGTTAGAAGAGAGCAGGGCAAAAGTTTTGTGGACTCAAACAGCCAAACTGCCAAGTTCTGCTGCAAATATAATTCAGGACCTTGTGAACTTGCTGCCGTGCTAGCGCCATATGTTGGAAATTTTGTGAGATCCTTGCAGATCACATATTTGCACGTCACTGCAGATTGACAAATGTATCAGTGGGACTGATGTAACTGTCAAACAGCAGAACACTGTGTTGCTGGTTTGTAATTATCAGGCCTTTTCCATAGCTGCAGGAAACACAGCTTCTATAAAAGTAGCCAGGACTTCTTATGTTTTCGGTCATTTTTGCTGGAAGAAACAGCAAATGCCATATTCTGAACAGTGGTGCTAATAATTGGGAAGATCCTTCCTGCTTGACAACGCTGGCACCAGAGGGGCCAAAGGTTGCCATCTGGAGGAAAAGGTTGGGGTGGCTTTGAGACTGGAGGGTAAAAGGGGAAGGCAACATGAGACAGAATGGCAAAAACATTACTCAGTTTATTCAATATTCATTACTGTCATCCCCGCGCACACAGACATCTGTGACCTGGGGGCCTTCTGGTCACCAGCCAAAGATCCGTGGGTGTACGTATGCATGTGTTGTACGCGGTCATGTGGTTTGATGGATAGCTTGGAATGGGGAAGTGTGTCTGAATGAGGTGTCTGAGAGGGGGAGTGGAGGCATGACACATGTGCATGGATGGAATCATGTGCTCATTTAAAAAAAAAAAAAAAAAAGCAGACACAGCTTCATTTGAACGGTATTGCTTTGTGTCATCAGCTAACATCTGCAGCACAGAGGTCAGCATGTTTACCAGCTGGAGTTTGGACGAGGTGTTACATTTTAGATAACTGTAAAAATCACGTAGCAGATGTCTGCTAAAAAGCTATCTTACACCCTTTTTGAGTGTCTCTCCGCCCACGTGCAATTTTGTAAAATGTGAGCGAGGAACGGAAGCGAGTAGGAGGTAGGGAAGCGAATGAGACGCGCCAAAGAGAGGCCAGAGGAGAGGGCTCATTTTTACAGTGTAGGGGTACAGGACCAACGGCATCTAAAAATCTGCATTCGCATCAGCAGCAGAGGTCAAGTTTTTCTTCCTTAAGGAAGTGGAGCTTGGACCTGTCAGCTGCAAATCACAGCATTCATGGCAAAATAAATGATACGAATAACTCTAACCGGTTATTCTCTTGTTTCAAAGCATCCAACACCTACACCTAAACTGTTGCTCAGCAAGTGGAGCAGTGTTATTATGTAACGTAAGGGAGTTAGGACCCAAATGAACGGCCCACATTAGAGGGCATCAGATTTAAATAATCAAGTTAAGTTTACTGGAACTTACAGAGAACAAAGGCGCTGCAGAAATCAGACAGGATAATCTGAACAAGTACAAATAAAAAGGTAATTCAATATAAGGTCCGAATTAAAAAGTAGATGCAGGGGGAAATGGGCAGTAAAACAAATGGTATTGCTTGCAGATCCATCCTAGTTAATGTTAATACCGTCCAACAGAATGCACAGTCATGTATGGCAAACAAGATAGTAATGCTTTTCTGCACAAAAGTATGCCTTTGAATGAGACAGAAACTGTTTTCTAAACGGAACAAAGCAAGCACCACTATCCTTAGTACATAAGTTATCAAAAAGAGGGAAACATCTAAAACAAAGCCAAAACAAAGGCAACTGGACTTGTTTGAGTTTTTTAAGAGACTTTTTCTCACTCATCCAAGTAACTTCTTCAGTTCTGGGACAAGAAATTACCTAAATTAGCAGCAAACATTGCTTTAAGGTACTTAACAACTTAACAAATACCCCAAGAGTCAACAGATTACCAAATTAAACAGGAAACACAAATCACACCATCGACTCAGCTCATGGCAAGTAAGCTGTCTACTAATCACAGGGTTTTCTCTCCTCCTGCCCCTTCACATCATTCATCATTCAACACACTCCCGACGGTCATCAGACCATGTGAATGAGTAACGAGGTGTAAAGGATAAAACTGCTGCAGACATTTAACGATAACGAAAAGTTACCAAAAGTTTTCCCCGTAGACCTGAATGTATGCAGTCTGCACCTTTAACATTTTCAAGGCTACTTTAGAAAAAAAACTATAACGGGTATTTGGAAAAGGATGGCGTTGTGAAATGGCAGCAGGTGTTTGCAGTAAACGTCTCATACGTCTCAGGGTCAGCCGAAGTCATCAATAGAGCTGATAGAGAAAAGAATTCTGTGTCTTATTGATCCCGTTGAAACTTTCCACTGTGCTGACTCCGTCAGTGTCTCATTAAATTTCTATATAGTCAGCAAGGAATATTTCACCTGTGTGGGAGTAACACACACACACTCGTGGGTAAACTATACAAAATACGCAGTTGTTATACAGTATATGCAGTGTAGGATGTATTTTTTTAGGATTTATATAATAAAAAGGGTTAAAATTTTGTGTTTTTACAAATTACGTTATCTGCTAATAGTAAAGTCTGCTATTAAACGTGAAGTTAAATTTTGAATTATTTTAACGCCACCTGTAAAGCAACATAATGAACAAGTTTTTATGTAACTGCATCATAGACAGTATAAAGATGGATGGCAGAACAGCTCCTCAAAAGTGAAGCCAAAGCAAGTAGAGCTCCCCCTGGTGGCTGGCTGCAGTATAGGTCATAAGCTCCACCCCCTCCATGTTAGTGGATGGGACTTTGGCCAAACTAAAACACTAAAACACACGTAAAATAATTTTTTTTAAGGATGGTTTCTGTCATTTTAGGTAGTTAATATAATGTTGATGCATGTTCAAGTTTCATTTTAGTTAGTTGACACTATAGAAACAGGATGCAACATAATGGCGACTACTGGTTGCCATGCCAACTGCTCCGTGAAGTGGTCCCATGGGACCGTGAGAGTTAAAATAATAAAAATTAAAATAAACAAATACAGTATACTGTGTACAATCCAACATTTCCCTGTAACTGGTGGCGGTAGAGCAGAGCACAGTATTAATTAAATGAAAAGTCAGTCTGGAGGAAGTGTGGTTGGGTCACCAATATCGCGACTCCAATTCCACTCTCGGACCGTACTGCGCAGACTCTGGCTCCAAAGTTGCAAGATGACGGTGCCCATATCCCTGGGAAAATGGCGTCAGTTTGGCCAATGCAAGGAATTGGGGCCACATTGTCCATATTTATATACAGTCTATGATCTGCATGCACAATTACTGTAATCAACAGTGATGAAATTAAAATAATTAAAAAAGTTTAAATGTGTCAAAGATTAGTTGTCATTTTACTGTCTAATTTTAAACAAGGGTAAAAAATACAGTTTGACCTGATTAGATATTGGTGTTATTTAAGGAAAGTCCAATTCCATCTAAAAGAGAAAGGTTGGTATTATATCAAAATTAAACAGAGACTTTTTTCTCACATATTTTGTAGATGCCTTGCTTGAGGGCCCTTAATGATGCCGCTGCAGCTATGAAGAGCGTTACCCAGTGTTTGTTCCTACCTGCAAGCCAAAAAAATAAAACATAAAAACTAGTTGTCCATAACAGCAGTTTTTGCCACACAGCCATTTCAATGCATCCATATTAATATTTTAATGTTGCTGCACCAAAGTGTTTACAAGAAACCAAGGGCAAGTAAGCATACTCAGCTCGCTTTACCTGCATGTCTTTTGGTAGCAGGAATCACTCTGGGAGAACACGTAAACTTCACACAGTAAGAACCCAGCTGGACATAGACGGAGGCCGGGCCGTAGCGCTGACCGGTGAACAGGTAGTTATCTAACAGAGTATGAAGCTGGGTGGTTTGAATTCACACTACTCGGAACCACTCCTGTGCTGTGTTGACCAAGAGCATTGTCATTACACAGAAACCCATTATCTCTCTCATTTAGGTCAATCAGTTTTCCAATCTCTTGCTTAAAGCTTTTGCCTTTATTTGATGGCTGGTGCCAGAGATAATGTTGTCCTTTCTCCCTGAGCAGCACTTCTGAACTGCTCATTTTCTATCCCACAGTGTCTTGATCTCTTTCAAATCATTGTTGAGTCCAGCATTATTCCAGCATTTGTCCTACAAGACGGGCGTGACCCTTCCAGAAAGCATGCCACCAGAAGGAATAGGTTTCCTTCATATCACCTCTGATCTTCTGAGCCTTATTCTGATTCTTCTGGTTTGGCTCTCTAACCTTCAGGACATTTTCTTTAGCCACTATTTGCTATTGATTTTTTTTTTTAAAAAAAGACTGGATATCATCTCCCTCATAGCTACAGTATATCTCCTATGACCAGACTCGAATCCCAACTCTTAACTTTTATTTGCTTCCTTGACACGTCCAGATGAAAAACAAACCATATTGCTTGCAGATCCATCCTAGGTAATGTTATTATCATCAGTCTTTTTCTAGCACAATGCACAGTCATACATGACAGACAAGATAGTAACGCTTTCCTGTACAAACGTATATCTTTAAATGAGATAGGAGATGTTTTACCACTATCCTTAGTACGTAAGTTATCTTCAGCTTCTTCAGTTGTGGGATAAGAAATGAGCAAAATACACAGCAAACATTGCTTTAAGGTACTAATGCACATAAATGTTGCCCATCTATTGCCTATGTCTGTGTTTGTTAATCAATGCAAACTGGGAATAGGAAAACAATGGAAGGCTATTATACATAATCAGTGTTCTTGTCCCATATGCATACACATACAGTATATACATAAATTACATTTCCTCAAATTGTGTGCGCGTGCATTTATGAAGTCACTGAGGGTGCACATTAGAAATATCTTTTTTTTTCTGCAAATTATGGGGGAGGAAGTTAATTTAGTTAGAAACTAATTAGTATGAATAAAAGATAGCGTGGAGTCCCTCAGGGCACCACACACTGTCAGGCTTTCCTTTAGACTCTCTGCAACCCCCTCCTCCCAACCTTTCCCTCAATTCAAATTCCGGTTTGACTGCACAGAATAATTATTGGCAAGGCAAAGTCAGCATTTTAGATCTAAGTGAAACTGCACTACTGATGCCTCTCTTCGTCAATATGTGCGTAATCATATAAACCTATGGTAATTTATTTTTTTCCTGGCGAGCGAGAAGCAAATGTATTACTCAGTTTTCCGTGTAAAAGATCAACATCTCTGGCAACATGTTAGCTGCTTTATCGTAGAAACTAATCTGACATGAGAGCAAATGTAAATAGTCCAAACCATTTAGAGAAAGCTGCACTTTAGCAGGCAAAGCAATTAAAGAGATAACATCCTAATTTCTTCAGGAAGCTCTGCAACAAACTAGAATGCTAAAATATGGTGAGTGGGATTTGACTGTCAACCTAATCAATAGTTTCATTTAGTTTAGGTATTTCATCTGAGCTGAAAATGTAATCTATTAAATATTTAATCCTTTAATATACCTATTACTCTGCACTCCAGCTCAGTGATGATATTTCTTAAACAGAATCTGTAAACAGCTTTTCAAGTTTCTGTTCAGTTTTGCGGGCTGTTTCAACTTAAGGAGACTCTTTAAATCTCTCTGTCAGCGTGCTCTTTCATCCAAAGGATCTGATGAAATCTCACCGAGCCTCTCGTCTTCGCTTTAATACAGAGTGGGATGCACAGTTTAGCCTCCCAAACTCTACCAACGCCAATCACGCTGACATGAAAGAGGGCAGAAGTCAGTGTTGGATTCGCTGTCTGTATTATGTGATCACAGTAAGAACTTTTTAGGTGGATTTTCTCTTTCAGTGTCAGTAAACATGCCCCGGCTGTGGAAAGAAGTAGAAGGGGTATTTTAGCATTATGCCACATAACTACACGTTTGACATGATAAATTCAACCAGCAGCAAGTGCTCTCTGCAATCTGTGCACTGCTGATGAGGCAGAGTAGGTCACCAACAGCTGTGTTTATGTGACTTTGTGTTTACAGCATAGACTGTATACAAATATGGACAACACATCCTCACTTCCTTGCACTGGCCAAACTGACGCTCGTTTCCCGGGGATACGGGTGGCGCAATCTTGCGAGTTTGAAGCCAGAGTCTGCACAGTACCATCCCAAACTTGAGCCACGATGTCGATGACCCGCCCACACTTCCCGCCAGATTCACTTGTGTTTTCATTTAATTAATACCGCTCTCTACCTGCACCAGTTACAAAGAAATGTTGGATTATACACTGTACTTATTTTGTTTTATTTTTCTCCAACTCTCATGGTCCTCTCACAATACTGCTGTACTGGCAGTCATGATGATGTCACATCCTGTTTCTATAGCGTCAATTAACTAAAACGAAACTTATCAGTAAAATGGAGACTTGAGTATGCATCAGCATTATATTAACTACCTAAAATGACAGAAACTATCCTGGGAAAAATAATTATTTGATGTGTATTTTAGTGTTTTAGTTTGGCCCAAGTCCCATTCACTAATATAGAGAGTGTACAGCATATGACCTATACTGCAGCCAGTCACCAGGGGGAGCTCTACTTGCTTTGGCTTCACTTTTGAGGAAATGCTGCCCATCTTTATACAGTCTATGGCTTACAGCAACAGCTTCATTTGATTTAAGTCAGTATGAAGACTAAATTAACTGAAATTGAAGGACAAAAACAAGGATTTTTTCCCCCCTGCAAAACTGCAGGTGTGAACACAGCCCAGTGTGTGTCTGTGTGTCTGTATAATGAGGTGTTCTCAGCAATGAGCCACTTATTGTTCATGTTGCAAGTCAGCAGGAATCAAGCACCCTCCACTCACACTCAGTTTCTCTCTCTACCGTGCAAACATGGGGGGTGTGTGAGGACAATATGCAGAACCACGGATAACACTTGTGCAACTATTACTATTTCAGTTGTTATGATGGAATTGTTTGAGGCCGTAATAATCATTTGGGAATTCAAGTTTGTTATCAAAAGTAGCCTGCTTATTTCAGTTTTTGTGGCACTGCCTTATTTTATTTTATGCTGCAATGTTATCAACGCTAACAAGTTATTGAGGCTATAATCCATATTTTGATATCACCAGTGGGTCACGTGACCACCTATGCGTGAACGAGGCTGCTCAGTGTGAGCGACGAAAAGACGGAGAGCTGACACCTGACTCCGCGGTTTCCTTCAGCCCCACGGAGCATTTCTGAACCTTTCGGCTCATTGTTTTGGTTTTATGGTTCACTCAGCAGCAGGCAGCTGACAGCAGCTTTCAAAAATGTTAAAGGTTTTTTAAAAAAGTGAGAGTGTGACTTGTGAGACAAATGACAGATGAAGTTAGGAACTAGTCAGAATACTGGAGCATTAGCAGGCAAAGAGAGAGTTATTTCTCTCGGTAGATAACGAAGAGCAAAAACACAGCTAAAATCTAACAGTATATAAAGTTATTATTCATATTCAATCTGTAAATGCATATTATTCATCACGGATATAAAAGGAGTTATCAGAAACTACACGTGTAAAGCTCTGTAATGTGAAAATTGTAGGGCCATCCAGTTAAAAAATGAGAGCACTGTTCTTATTCTTGCCTGAGCTGCACTGACAATAAAATGTCCTGTGCTTGTTTTATAACTGCATCAAGTCTTGCTGTCCTAATTTTAACTTACACCATGTCTCGAACAAACCAACCCCTCATTATTCGCCAACAGTGATACTGGGACGGCACATAAATGCTGATTACAGATATGAATCACCAAGGGGGTCATGCTAACGGACTTGGAGTAAGTTTTATTATCCTAATTACAGCCTTGTTGCTTCAGGAGGGTAATGTTCCCTAGCGTACAGAAGCAACAGCAGATGTGTGGTGTTTCTCCATCGTACCTCATGTCTTATACGACAGTCTGCCAGATAGATGTGATTTATCTGTAGCGTGGGGGAAAGAACGCTTCTCCCCTCTGACATTCAAACCCGCCACACTCGTACACAACACGCACACCACCAGAGTAAGCACTCCGCCGTCTGTTCACAATTCCCAGCTCTGACATTTTGTTTCCGCTGTTTTGCATTTTCGGAGCTCTGCGGAGATAATTCTTGCTCTCTTTCCCTCCCGCCTTCCCTCTGTCCCAGCAGGGACACCACAAGGTGACAGCATCCATCACCCATCAACCATCACAGATCATCTGCTGACTGGTGTTTCAGAACAAGGAATCTTTAATAAAAGTCACAGTCGTTTCCAGGAATTGGCTGGGAAACTCTGTGGGTGCGTGTGGTGCACATATTTGCAGAGTATTTAGCTTATTGTACCAATCACTGCGTGTCTTGTTTATTCATCTGTAGAGAGACCTTCTATAACACATGCAGGCTGCCATTAGACAAACACACATTCGAAATCCCTCCCGCCCTTGTCACAAATCTCTGGACTGCGCCATTGTGTTTGACCTCCACGTCTACTTACTTACGTTGCTCTTTTGCCTCATTAGCATGATCAATACAGTCACATAATGGCTTTTTGCATTAGAGGATGAGTCAAAGTGTACAGTCAAAGTGTGTGGTCAGAGAGGACACGGGGGTAAGACAAAATAGCAAGTGTTCAGAAGTTGAGCCGCTCTCACATGGATACTTGGCAAATTAATGCAATCTCAATTTTTGGCGCTTTCAAAAAAAATGAGCATGATTACTCCTTCAAAATGTCACAAAAATCATAGTTATTCAGTCCTGCTGACAGGAAGGGGAGCATGGGATAGCTGGACGGTCCAAGTGTCTTTGGCGAGGAGGGTGATTCCTCTGAGAGAATTATTGTGTTTTGTCTGTCTTAGGCAAGCAGCCCAGTTGAGGCAGCAACCCCCTGACAGGCAGAATATAGTGGAGAGAGAGAGACAAATTCCTGCCTTCAGTCAAAAACAGATAAACAACTGGACATGCAAGAAAGCCAGAGGAGAGCTGAGGAAAGAGGAACAATAAGCACAAAATGCAAACAGCATAAGATGAAGCTGAATACTTAGAGCAGAGACACCGGAAGGCTTAATTTCAGAGAAAAAAAGCAATATACAGAGCGGGTGGAGGACACAGACTGACTGGCCGACTAATGAACAGACGTATAGCTGCTAGGACAGCCACAAAGAGGACATTTGAAATGATAAATTCACACTAAAACCACTATGTTCTTTTGGACTGAATAAGGAATTCAGTAAAGGATAAGAGGATAATTTCATTCTTCACAGCTGTGAAACATTTTAATTTAATGGGCACTACCTTTTCAGTCAAAAGCATTTCCAGTGAGTAACATTTAAAATTAAGTCTGGAGATTATCCAGTAATAGGGACATCATTTCTGGAAAGAGACGTAGCAGCTGAATATGTTTCCACCTCCATTTTCTTGAGGTTTTGGCAGAAGTCTCTTTTTGTTGTTCACGTCAGTCATCTCAAAAAAATGCCATCTCTCCACTGGTGTATGATCACAGGTACAGTCACACAAGCTCTGCATCATTAAAGTTGTGTGTGTGCGTGTGCTCTTGTACAGCTTGTACCAGTTTGGGTTGTACGCCATGCGAGTGAGGACAATTTTAGGGTACAATTAGGTTATGGTTAGGGTTAGGCACTTAGCTGAGATGGTTAGGGTTAGTCGCTATGGAGAGACCCATGACCCACAGGTAAGAGGGTAGGGAATGCATTATGTCAATGAATGTCTCCATAAAGATATCCATACAAACATAGGGTTAGGGTAAAGCTTGTTACATTCTCCGCAAACAAGCAAGAAATTTGTTCTTGCTCCTAGAGTTAAGGTTAGGGGAAGAAAGTTCATTTTGGCCAGGTAATTACACTTCACGAGAAGCTCAAGTGCCGAACTCCGGGGAAGTCCTCATAGGGCCCTCCCACTGCAGCATACGTCACACGCACTAAGCATTGTGGGAGATGCGGGAGACGGGCGACGAGAGGCGCTTTTCTTATTATTTATGGACATCGACCAGTTGTTTTGACGACCATATCTGTTGGATCATGCTGTACACGTTATGCCAGTCTCTAGCTAGGAGAGATTAACAGTCACACTGCGATATTAGTTCATGGAGCATTTCCGCTAGCATTTCCGCTTTTCCGCATTAACCACATCCACTTCCAATTTCTGACCAATCACAGAACAGTAACAGGACACCACCCGAGAAAGAAGTTCTGCCCGGTTGATTTGTCGAGAACAAGCTGCGAGAACTCCCAAACAAGGGCAGTGAGAACAAAATGACGTCACTTTGGGGCTGCAACTTTCTTGCTTCTCGCGGAGTATTTAACAGCCTTTAGGTTTAAGGTTAGGCACTTAGTTGAGATGGGGTTAGCTGCCATGGAGCGACCCATGACCCAGATTTAAGAGGCTAGGGAATACATTATTAAAGGTTACAGCTAGGTTATGGTTAGCGTTAGGGTTAGGTTTGGGGACAAAGAAGTAATCGGTTAGGATTAGGCACTTGATTTGGATGGTTAGGGTTAGGGGCTAGGTAATGAATTATGTCAATGAATGTCCTCACAAAGATAGCCATGCAAACATGTGTGTGTGTGTGTTCTTGTACAGCGATCTTTCTGAGGACTAGTTTACATAATTTGTGCAAAGTGAGGACAGTGGTTTAAGGGTGAAGGACACAATTAGATTATGGTTAGGGTAAGGGTTAGGGTTAGGCACTTAGTTGAGATGGTTAGGGGTAGCTGCTATGGAGGGACCCACAACACACAGTTAAGGGGCTAGGGAATGCATTATGTTAATGAATGTCCTCACAAAGATAGCCATACAAACATGTGTATATGTGTGGGTGGGTGTGTTTATGGGTATGTTTGCATCCCTGAAGCATATTATGGGTTTGTCTCATTTAAATAGTGTTTTTGCGTGCATATTTGCATCCGTGCAGCAGATTCCTTTCAATGTATGTTTTTCTGTGTGTGTGTGTGCTCGACTCACTGTATCGGTTGGAAGGCCACAACAGCCTCATCTCCAGGCTCTGAGACGGCGCGTTACCCAGAGGGATCACCAGCCGCACAATCGCTGTGAGCGGAACACAAACTCAACACACACAACTTCTGATTAGAGAAGAAGGTGAACCGAAAATCGGATGAAGCTGCTGAGCGAGGGAGAGGGAGAGGGAGAGGGAGATGGGATGACGAAAAGCTGAGCTCTGTGCTGGTATTCCCAAGTGTGTGAAAGTGTGGAAATGGAAAAAAGATTAAAAATATGAATCTGACATTTCAGTGTCCCCTTTTCTACTTGAACTCCTACTGCGGGTAATAACATCACACTACTGTTTAAAAACACCCCGTAACATGTTTTACATTAAATTAACCAGAAAGAGAATGCCATTTTTCTTTGTAAGTCAAAGTCGTTGGTGGTCTCTGGAGATTTAAAAAAAAAAAGAAGTCTGTTTTGCTGTGTCTCCTATTTGATGTGTTGTATTTTAGACCTTATCACTGCAAGGAGTTGCCTAATTAAATACACTGCAATCTGTCTGCCTTTACCTGTTCCTGTTATCTTCATACTTGCATTCAAACTCACAGTTGGCCTTCAGAGACGATAAAGACCCAGCTGAATTAGAAATGAGTAGCCTTCACCTACTGTCCTATTTTAAGACTCTCATCAAACTCACTGGAGAAAGACGTTCCCTGAGAATATTCTCAACCGCAAGCTACATACATATATATATATATATATATATGTATGTCTAATTGTTCTTCTAATATGTAATGAGAGTAAGACAAAGCCGGCTGAGGGTTGGTAGCGATTACGGGGGATGTTGGACACAAAATAAAGAGGAAAACAGAAAATAAAGGTTTTTAATCAAATCACTTGTAAAGGTTTAAGGGGCATTTAGTGATGAGGTGATAAAGTGATGATTTAATTTTTGAAATTAATCAAACATTTAATATCTATGATTGGCACTGAAGTGGATTAAAAGATTTAAGTAAAAAAAAAAGTACAAAGACACTTTTGTCCCTTAACTGTAACCATGTAACTTTTTTTAAAACTGGGTACGAGGGTTAAGAAAATAACAAAAAAAAAAACAAGACGAAAATTACGCAGCTTCTTTTAGGCTGCATGTAAACTAAATGCTAGTTTAACAAGCACATATGGGCAATAATGTGGTAATGTGGGAGTGTCGGTGGTTAGCTCTGCAGGTGCAGCACTAGGTCATGAACTAAAATACAGGGTCATTTAAAATTGACCTTTGAAGGCTGTGATGACACATCAGGAAATCACCAGAGGGGGACAAATGTAATGTAGTGTAAAAATGCAGAGGATCATCAAAGACACCAGGAGGGAATGGGCCCCTCTCATGGAAAAAAGGATGATATATGCTAATATTTTGCTTTAGTGCCAAGTCTGAGTTGATCTCAGGTGGATAGTTTTTATGGTCGCCCAGGACACTGCAGCAATCTGAAGTATACACAGTTATACATAGGGTTTTATTTAATTCATTCATATAGGCTCTCTTATGAATTAAATACTTTTTTTTTTTTAATTGGATTATGCAAATGCTGCAGTCAGACTAAACTAAATCCTTTACATTAAGATTAAAATGTATACTGATGCTTACATTTGTCTTCAGATCTTCCTAGTTGATCTTGGTTATTATGGTACGTCATGGCTGAGTGTAATATCAGACTGCTCTCCTGACAGAGCGATGATCCATGTCTGTAGTTCTGACAGTTTCCTGGTCTCATCCTGTGGCTGTAATAGTTTGCATGGCGGCAGACGGTAGCTTTTCTTGCATCTATTTTCACATGAAACTATTTTCCTTCTACACATATAATTATAATACCTGGATTTAATCCACCTGGATTTAACTAAGCAAATAGGTACGAGCCTCCTATTGGATAATTACTGCATGGGTGATTATCTTTCAGCTGGCAACAAGTTATTTAACCCCAACTGATGCAATGAGTAGCTTCTCATTTCTTAAACAACCATGTCTAAAGACACATCCTGTGGTCGTGGAAAAGATGTTAGTCTGTTTGAGAAGGGTCAAATCAAACAGAGAAAACATCTAAGGAGATTGTAGAAACTACTACTAAAATTGGGTTAAGAACTATCCAACGCATTGTTAAAAACTGGAAAGATAGTAGAGAATCATCGTCTTTGAGGAAGAAATGTGGTCAGAAAAAATACCTGATTGATCGCGATCGGCGATCACTTAAACGTTTGGTGAAATCCAGTTGAAGAAAAACAACAGTAGAACTGTTAAAGGCTATGTTTAATAGTGAAAGTAAGAGCATTTCCACACATACAATGTGAAGGGAACTCAAGGGATTGGGACTGGACAGCTGTGTAACCTTAAGAAAACCACTAATCAGTGAGGCTAGCCTTCAATTCAAAAGCCTTCAATTAGCTAGGGAGCATAAAGATTGGACTCTGGAACAATGGAAGAAGGTCATGTGGTCTGATGAGTCCAGATTTACCCTGTTCCAGAGTGATGGGGGCATCAGGGTAAGAAGAGAGGCAGATGAAGTGACGCACCCATCATGCCTAGTGCCTACTGCGGTCCAACGAAATATTAGAGTGTGTGATTTTTTTTTTTTTTTTTTTTGCCAGGCAGTGTAGTAATGCAGGTCTTCAAGATTCAAAGAAAAGAAGTAAGCATGGTTTCCTCACAAAGTTCAAAACTATAGGAGACACACAGACTGATTGGATTTAAAGTTATGGGGGATTTCATGTTTCAATGTAGCTAAATCTGAACAGTGACAGACAGATTCAGATGGCGCAGGCGGTGGAGCTTGCTGCCTTCTTGATGTAACTGGTGTGAAATATATGGTACAGTCAGGTACTGTCAGAATACACTAATGGCATCTATCCACCCCCACATCACCTGTCAGTCAGTGACACAGTGCCTTAAAGTTCCTGGACCGCAGTGGGCTACAGTAGGCCTACAGCGCCACAGCTGCGAATCCCTGTCGGCTTCTGTCAAGGCGACCAGCTGCTGACATCCAGCCAGTAATCTGCATACATTAATATCCACGTAATGGTTATACTGTACTCCCCCTGCCAGAGAAGACCTGTGATTAAATTACACATCCAGACATAGATCACTGCCATCCGTCTTAGTGAAACCCTGTCAGATCCAGCCTCGCTGTGAATATTCTCGCGTTCTCTGGTCCCAGCTTGGTGGAAACCCTCCAATCAAATCAGCTCAAATATCATCACAAATTAGCATTCATTAAAAAAAATAATTCCATTCGGCGCTGCCTCCTCGCCTCAAGCCTCCAAACATGACATATTCCACTATTTAGCAGTGGCTCCTTAGCAAAGAACAAGTACAATCTCTCACTGCACTCAAGAGTTAAACTCTGAAATAATTACCCAAGTCAATGGGTGCCACTATCTCTGTGATTGGTTGAGTGCTCAGGCGAAAGCCATTAAGTTTTTCTTTCTGTTTTTTTTTTTTTTTTTTTCGCGGTATTTCAATTAAAAGCTGCGCAAAATGATGGGCCTATCTTTAAACGATAGACCCCCAGAAATCCTTTCTCGAGGGAGGACCTATTGTAGTGTCCTCATCAACACTCCAATTAGAGCTCGCCTATTATCTGTTATGATAAAAAAAAAAAGGGTATTACCACAAAAGCACCTTATCCTCCTCTCCAAAAATAACTCTTTAGCTTTTCACCCCATAATTTCATTACAGCAAGATAGTGATTCATCAATTAGAATGGTAATTTTCATTAATGACGCCTGGTCTCGCTGAATATTGAATAAATTGTCCATTCAGTTTTGGATCTCGCGCCTTGGTTCAGCAATATCTCATGAATATGGTGTGAGATATGAATACAAACACCGGAATATTTCAGGGAAAACTCACCGTGATTGAGACGGAGCGAAACACAGGCAAGAGGGAGACCTCGGACGTCTTCCATGTCCCACCGTGAACACCTCAGCAGAGATTGTCACGGATAAACAAATTATTCATGTTCACACTCAGTGTTTCTGTTAATAGATTTTGACCCTAAATGGGCTTCCTTTAATGCGCTTCCTGACATGATTGCATTAATTAACGCTCACGTCTTGTAAAATGATTCATGTGGATTAAGAGGGCAGCTGTAACTCAAGTATTTCTCAAATTTTACTGACAAAAGTTTACTGTTCAGAGCAGAGTCTAGTGTGAAAAATGTTATTTAGAAATGACCGAACTGCACACGAGTGGATCCCTCACTTCACGCCATCTACTGTGGTTGCACTGAGGGCTAATGTCTAGCCTTTCTGCAGAGAAAGATCTGACATTTTGACAGCACCTTTTTGGCTGAAATGACTGCGTGACGCAGTTAAAATGAATCACTCAGCTTCAAAAGCTGTACATACTTCTATAAAAAAATCTTCAAGCATTCCTCTCCAAGAAATGCTCTGCAGAAATAATAAAATAGAAGATAAACCATTTGTTCCGACGTCAGTTCTGGCTTTTTATTTTTTCGGATTCTAAAAAGCACAAAAAAAGCATTGTGAATGCAAAAGTGCTGTAATTTTCCAGATTTCCTTGGAAATAAGTCAGCACTAAAAGTGTCTCATCACAGCGAAATAATTCTTTAAAGAGAGGAGTCACAGAAAGCGGCGTGATTCATTTTACTGGCGACTTTTCGAATAATGAAAAGAATGGAGTTTGGGATTAACGGGGGACTTAGCCTCTACGTCACATGTTGAAAAACACACCCCGCCGAGGAATGCGCGTTATCAGTTGTGACACATGCTCCTCGTTTGTTTGTCTGCAGTAGTGTGCCGCACAACATGCTGTTCGTCGGCCCTGATTTTTTTCCCCGTGGCAAGCAGATTTGTGCGCGTGCATTTGTCATGGGTGTTTGTGCCTGTCCTGCCGAGGCGCAAGTGCTTATTGGTCCCTGAGAGAAAAGGTTGCCATTCTGATTTGAGCCAGTTTCACTGAGCTCTCTGCGCTGTCTTTACCACCGCTGGTGATTTCCTGAAACAGACACATGCTTTCCACTGTCCACACTTACTCTACTCACACAAGCCACCGGTGGGTGATGACAAGCTTATCGTTTTTGGATTCGCCAGGGCAGTCTGTTTTTAATTTTGCCATGGACATGATATCTGATTTTACACATTGTTAATAATCCTCTTACCTCGTAGATTGATTTATTTTAGTGGCGGCTCATCATGTAATTTCCTGATTGCTGCCCGTCTGAATTTCAACCAGATGGCAAATTTTTAAAATAAAATCCAAATTAACTAGCTGAGTTTCACAACACAACAGAACACAGACGTGAACAAAAATAATATTTTACACTTAATGGACCCCTGTGCAATGAGATGAGAAATGAGAGAAGTGCCGAAACAGCCCATGATCCCTGCGACACATCACCAGTCCAAACACTCATCCATCACCTCCGCAACATGGCTCTCTGAGAGCGAAACACCTTCCCCACCTGTTTCTACATCCTTTGCCTGCGATGGAAGCAGAAGAATGAGGAGAGCCAGGAGTGGAGGCGGCTTTGGGCTGAAGATGTGCTAATGGGGAGAGAGTACATTCTCCCACACATCCATTCCCCGTGCTGTCAAGGAGCATCATAGTGGAACGCTGACGATGGGAACCTCAGTCCCTCCCCACCCCGACACCTGCTGCTCCTCCATCTGCTGCAGCCAAACAGCCTCCTGCTTCTCCTGTTTATCCCCCATCTAAACATCCATCCGTTCATTCATTCATCCATCTTTCTGGGCGCTTAAAATAAAAAAAGAAAAGAAAGAGAAGTTATGGTCTGCAAAAGAAGTTATTGTGTTCCTAAGAGTGGCAGCCAGAAAGTATGAAACCCTTCAGCCAAGTGCTGCAAACTTTTAAAGGCTCCACTCCTGGCTGGAGGAGTGACAGCCTGAATGTGCACACAGTCCAGTCAGGGTGACGCTGAGGGACAGTTGATGACTACACGATTTGGGCCTCGGGTACATAAAAATCCTGAAATGTCACCTAGCCAGGTACTTGGCAGCTGCAGCATTTGCATCACTACTGCCAATTTAGGCAAATGAGGAGGAGAGGGAGAGACTAGGTCAGCAGCAAGAAGTTTGCGTGTCAGCAGAAGTGGAGGGGGCTCCCGAACTCTGACAAATATATAATAAATAAAAAAAAAAACATCATAGCAATGATGTCTCTAAGGAAGTGAAGATATGTGCATCCTGAAGGGAAGAAATAAGGATTAATGTCTTGTTGATACACAAAAACATGCACACAGACAGAAAGCCTCCTTTATGACTCCCACATTTGGCCTGGAGGACTGCGAAAGAACAAATAGTGCGTGCGTGTTTATGCGAGCACTAAATACAGCCGAGCTCTTGCGCTTTCAATATCCTAACGTCAGATGTACTCAGAGCTTCTTTTTTTTTTTTTTTTTTTTTATTTCAACTCAAGGCCTAACAAGCAAGTATATTTGGGTGGGAGCGCTGTGAAGCTGCGGCTCATCTAAAGTACACTGACTCAATAGAGAACGTGTCGCCTCAGCTCAGTGGGCCCAGTGAGAGTCTTCAAGTTTCCGACAGTGTTTCCAGAGTTGCTGCGAGGAACTGCGAGGCGTCAGTCATCGTCCATTAATTCTGGGATTCAAGAAACTAACACAGCCAAAGAAGGAGAGAGAGAAAGAGAGAGGGGGAGACCATCGACAAACGTGCATTGTTTACTCATTGTGCGGGCTCGAATTCATTTTGGGTCCAAAAAGTAAGCTCCCCCCTAATGAGAACCTTTCAGTTTTGGCATGAGTTCTTGGTTTGTAATTAGCATACAGGTGAGGAAAGCAGGCATTTGGTTGAATCTTAACGAAATAAATAGAAGCTCAAGTAATGTTCTCTAAAGTGACGGAAACATAACGGTGTGTGTTCTGACTGGCGCCCTCCCATCACTCTAGGTTGATTATAATGGACTTTAATGAGCATGATGGGAAGATTCAATCTTAAGACTTCAGGTGGTCACTTCTGGAGTGGAGCCAGTGGCACGAGCACACACTCGGTTACTCCCTTCACTTCGGATCAAGCCTTAATTTCTCATAAATAATTTGCACTGACGCGACTCTCCTTTTACCAAGAAGCATCTTGGGTTCTATGATTAAGTCAATAAATATCTCACAGCAGCTTGGTTTTAATATTTATACCTATCCAGCGAAGAAAAATGTTGTTGTTGTTGTTGTTAATCCTGCGTGGCGCGCCATCTCAGCCGTATTACATCGCGTTATGTATGCTAGCTCAGATTAATCATAGCTGAACGGTTAACCAACTGTTTGCTCAACGGTGCTCTCACAGGCAAAGGGGAAGCGCTGAATTGTGAAGGCAGTCTTGACGATGATGAAAGAAAACCAGATTTTAAGTTTAGCCTTTGTGTCATTTTTGTCTGGTAGAGGAAAATAAATAAAATTTTGCAGACTTAAGGTCTGGCTGGGGTCACATCTCCTGGCTGCATCTGTCTTCACTCCCGCTTTGCGTCTTCTGGAGGTGAACCGGTTCAGCTGATACCGTTTCCCTAAGGTCTGTCGCGCCGGTTCATGTATGAAGCCACGACGGTTTACACTCCGCTGATACACGCGCACACATACACCGCGGAAGTGACAGGCGGAGGTGCCCTCAGTTTGACCTGGGAGCATTTCTGCCATGCAAAGGTTGTCTGACAGCCTCGCTGAGCCCTCGTACCACGGCTGGATCACTTAGCGACACACTCGC
The DNA here is from genome assembly GCF_963514085.1 of Chelon labrosus. Classification (NCBI taxonomy): domain Eukaryota; kingdom Metazoa; phylum Chordata; class Actinopteri; order Mugiliformes; family Mugilidae; genus Chelon; species Chelon labrosus. The sequence goes on from NC_140339.1 coordinate 8,581,946, forward strand.
GGCTCCAGGCACAGATGTACGCAAAGTCAGATGCTCTCGGTTTTCAGGACACACACAAACAGGACTAAAACTGCAGCTGCTCTTTGAGGCGTCACATAGACACAGCAGAGTTTGGGGGTAAACGCTCATGTCAGCATGTCACTATAACAAGCTGGTAACGACAGTTTTGACGTGCTGATGTTGAGCAGGTAACACTCAACATATCCACTGTCTTTGCTATATAAGCTTGCTGAGATAAGCACGCACTAAACAATATGTTTATTTGATGCTTGTGCAAATGTTAGGTTTCTTTTCCTGTAGTAATTACACCGATCAGGCATAATATTATGACCGCCTTCCTGATATTGTGTAGGTCTCTCTTGTGCCTCCAAAACAGTTGTGACTCATCAGAAAATGGACATGGGCCCTCTGAGGGCCTCCTGGATGTTTTTAGTGGGGGGCCTTTGGGTCCAATGGGTTGAGGGGAGGGGCCTCTGTGGCTCATCCCACAGATACAACACTTTGTGCTGTTTTTCATGTTTTTTGAGTTGTCCCTGGCTGCATCCTGCTGGGGGTGGCTGCTGTCATCAAGGAGTGTCATTGCTATGGGGTGGGGGTGCCTGGTCTGGTCTAGGTGGGTGCTACATGTCTAAGTAACATCGACATGAATGCCAGGTCCAAACGTTTCCCAGCAGAACATTGTATTGTCACAAGATGGTCAATGTTATTTACTTCTCCTGTCTCCTGTCTCCTGTCTCCGGTCATAATGTTGTGGCTGATTGACGTACAACTTTTTTTTGAGAGAGAGAATCTGTATAGTAGTTTATCATTCCTGTTATTAAGTAATCCCTCAATCTTGCTGGTTTTGTCTTTTATTCAGAGCACCGTGGGAAGCTAATTTAAATAAACGAGTGGACGGAAAGACTTTTTCTTTCTCACATCCCATCAAAGGACGGAAACCTGCAGTAATTCTGTAGTAATTCCAAGGTCTATGTGTGCGGTCACTTGCCAACCGATTTTGCACCTTACCCGGCTCTGTACTTTCTCTCACGGTCCAGATGCCGGGCTTAATGAGCAGAAATCCAACAAATGTGCCAGGTTATTGCGGCGCTGATGGCCGTGGGGGTCGGAGGCAGCAGGTGTGCTGAGGAGCTGAAGCCATGCAGAGCAAATGTTTGGTCGGTCTCCCTTTCGCACCAGGATGAGTCAACACGGCCGGAGGAGCCCACTGGACCTATCTCAAACATCTCTGGGCTCCGCGTGTGTGTTTTTGTGTCGGAGGAAGCAGTGCGTGGATGTTTTGCATCAGCAAGAAAGACCTTGTAATATTAAAAACAGCCTGTGATTTACAGTGTTATTTTGTTGTTGGAATCTAGTACAAATAAGATAGTTTGTGGTTGTTGCTGGTACCTAAATGTGAGAGCAGTGCCAGAAAATGAGACCGTAGGGAACAAGAGAGTAATAACTGGGGATTTTAGAGGGGATATTTAAAGTCTAAAAGAAAGAAAACACATTGTCCACACATTATACTGCACTCTTATTATTTCTGTGTCATGTAAAATGCACAGAGTTTCGCTCACTATAACAAACATGTTCAAATACAATATAAGAGGAGTGGAGAGGCCAGATATTCTTCTCCCGAGCAAAGTACCAGTGGGAATTGGTTATTACTTCATTTGTTCTTTACTGAAACAACAAAATGACAGCGCACACTAATCAGCCACAATATTATGACCTCACTCACAGGAGAAGTAAATAACATTGACCATCTTGCGACAATTCAGTGTTCTGCTGGGAAACCTTTAGACCCGGCATTCATTCATGTGGATGTTACTTAGACATGTAGCACCCACCTAGACCAGAACAGGCACCCCCACCCCATAGCAATGACACTCCTTGATGGCAGAAGGATTCAGCCTGACACAGGAACACACAACTCAACAAAAAAAAACATGAAAAACAGCACAAGGTGTTGACCTGGCCTCCAAATTCACTCAATCCCAAACTGATCAAGTATCTGTGGGATGATCCACCCTCCTGCTCCTGCCCTCAATCTATAGGAACCAAAGGCCTCCACTAACAACATTCTGTTGCCAGACACCACAGGACACCCTCAGAAGGCCCATGTCCATTCTCTGATGAGTCACAACTGTTTTGGAGACACAAGGGAGACGTACACAATATTAGGAAGGCGGTCATAATGTTATGCCTGATCAGTTTAAATCAGCTGTCAAATATTGTAATATAACACAAGCTTATTTTCCGCACAACTTCCCTGTCCCTGTTTTTAAAAACCATAATGCCAGGCTCCATCACCAACATCCGTAGATAACATTTTTATGTAAAAGAAAATAAATGGTTAAGAATTTAATGCAAGTATCATCTTGAATCTGTCTGGGAGCAAATACGGCGCTCATTTGATTATGTTGACCTCGCCGGAGCCTGAGCGTGCGCGCGTGTGTGTGCGTTCATATGATTGTGTGGTTAATGGCCGCAGGTTGGCATGTGACACACATCTTTGTCTTCATTAGAACAACATGAGGCCGTGCACCTTCCAGCACAATGGCTTCATTTAGCCCGCTGATCTGCTGAGAGCTGCTCTGTAATAACACGGGTCAGGACCTGAGTGGGAGCGAACTGTCACACCGACACCGCCCTCTCCTGTGATGAAAGACGCTGTCAACAACCCCCTTCGCTGCTGCGCTAATCTACGCCGCTAATACAACCCTCGCCATCCCTCGTATTAAGGCTTTTCCCCACTCAGCTCTCCGTCTCTCTCTCTCTCTCTCCCTGCTGCAACAAACTCTTCTCTTTTCCTAATCTGCTGTGCTTAAGAGTTCTTTTCGATCCTTCCCTTCTTATTTTTTTCCCTTTAACTTTTTTGTATAGTAAAGAAAACAGCACCTAGGCCATACCATTAAGTGCAGATACCTACAATATATCGCATTACATTCAACGTTTAACTTGACAAATTGGTACTTATACTTGTTCTTCCTGTATTTGTATTTTCTTTACGTAATCAGATACTTTATTTGAATGTTTTCCTTTCAAATGTATGCTAATCTTATTTAATTCCAGGTCAAACAGTTAAGAAATATCATAGTTTTTATTGTGCAGGGATTTTATCAGATCACTAAAGTCCTTAAGTTGAAATATTCCTTACCCAGTCTCTAGCAAATCAGATTTATTTTATTTAGGATTGTTTTGGGGGAATTTTTCTTCTTCTACGTCCACTGTATCTAATACCAAATGCAGTGACCTCTGGCTTCTCTAGACAAATAAACAATTTTTTTAATATTTTAGTTTTTTATTGGGCCAATACCTAGTGTAATACTTGAATTATGAATCATTTATGTTGAGCCCTTCCATCGGCGAAGAAATCCCTGAAGATATGAATGTGATATCTGCTCTGCCGTTTGTTCAGTGTGTATAACAATTGTCTGCGGCAAATGATCAAATCAGCAAATAACTTAAAGAGGAATTACTGTTTTTTACAACCTGGACCTTATTTCTGGCATAAAATACGATCGTTTACTCACCCGTATAACTTTGGTGTCATTTGGAGTCGTTCGGACGATATTTAGATCCGCCTATATCCATATAGTGGGAGTGACTGGGGCACCGAAACGCAGCCTCTAAATAACACACTATCTGCCGCGAAACTCGTTCATTTCACCAATATTTTGTTATGATACGCTAGTGCTATTCCCCGTTGAGCCCGGAGTTACCTGTTATCTATTCGCGGACCTGCAGCGGTTTGTTGTTCTTTGGCCAGCTGTTCCTCTCTCTGCCTCCGCATCCTCCTTTCAACGAGCTCCTCATCCGTATACTCTGGCTCCAAACGGTAAGGACGTCCATCATAAACAAAGTTGTCGTCCACAACCTCAGAATCGGAAAAATATTCAGCCATGTTGCAAAAAACTAGCAGTAGCAAATTACAAGCCGTGCGGGGTGTGCGTGGCGCTCACAGATGACATCATCCAGGTCAGAGGTTTTCAGGTCAATCTACAGATCCCGGATGATGATAACAGGTAAATCTGGACTCAACAGGGAATAGCACTAGCGTATCACAACAAAATATTGGTGAAATGAATGAGTTTCGCGGCAGATAATGCGTTATTTAAAGGCTGTGTTTCGGTGCCCCAGTCACTCCCACTTTATGGATATACGCAGATTTAAATATTGTTTCGGTGCCCCAGTCACTCCCACTATACAGATATACGCGGATCTAAATATCGTCCGAACGACTCCAAATGACGCCAAAGTTATGTGTGAGTAAACGATCGTATTTTATGCCAGAAATAAGGTCCAGGTTGTAAAACACAGTAATTCCGCTTTAATAATTCAGATAGATTTCTACGCTTATTTCCTGTATAAGTAAAAGAAAATCCGAATATGTCTTCTGCTGCTGTGAAGGTAACAGTGACAGTATCACAGTCGGTCAGCTAATCCTTGTTTCATGCTGTCAGTGCTGGGACTGCCCCGAGTGGCTTTTTGACTAGACTGCTGGCCAACACACGTTTTGGGCTGACAAAGTGTTCTCCAGACATGATGTATGACTTCGGTTTCTGCCTTTCTGACATGATGTCCAGTCTGAAATTATCCCTCCTTTTGTCTACATTAATTACCCCAAATGCCCATCACATGGTTTTATGCTGCGCGTGACGCATCCATCACAAACTGTCTTTCTGCATGTGTGTGTATGTGCATATCCAAAGTTGTGCAAATGCACATCAAGCGGGATTGTTTCTACTCTCTGATGGATAAAATGGTTTTACTCCAGATAGCAGCTTTCATAGAGATTTATGAGCATGCACGCATGGACACACACACACTGACAGCTAGAGAGATGGGTGAGCTCGCAAGGAAGCATGGGAATGGAGGGAGGACGAAAGGCAAAGAAGATTGGAGCAGAAGGCAACCTGTGAGCCACTAGATATAAACAGGTGAATGATTTTCTGTTCCCTCTCAGATTGTTTCCTCATCTCTCAGCCTGGCCCGGCCCTCAGAGAGACAGGCTGGAACCACAGTACCTTACTAAGCAGCCCTGGTAGACTATCTGGCACAGACATATAGCTAGGTTACTGTTGCTCCTTCGTGCTTTGCTGGCCGCCGTGCGCCACTGGCCAAGCCGTTAAAATGCACAGCCTTATTCTGTGCTCTGAATCGCATTAGCTCTGGGGCTAAAATAAACCGATACAAGCAGCGGCCCTTGAAGATACACACGCGCTTAAAGAAGAACACACTTTGTGAGCACGTACACTCCCTCACTTACGAGGACGCACACACACACGCACACACACACGTGCACAATTGCTCACACATGATTCGGCTGCAAATAACTTCATGCAAAAACATGAAGAGCATCCCGGAGGGCCAAACGCTCTGACCTTTGCAAAGATGCATCTTTTGTCCTCCAAGCAGTTTTGTTTCTTCTCCGTTATCCATTCCATTTGGCAGGGTGAAAAAAAAAGCAGAGAGTAAAGATAAATGGGGAGAGAAATACAAGAGTTTCTTTCCATATGGCCGGTAAATCAAATCAGAAAGTTACTATTTGGACAATGAGATTCCCAGACAAGCACCTGCTGCAAGTTCAGCTGCTACATACACTATATTACCAAAAGTATTCGCTCACCCATTCAAATGATCAGAATCAGGTGTTCTAATCACTTGGCCTGGCCCCAGGTGTATAAATTCAAGCACTCAGGCATGCAGACTGTGAAACAAGACATTTGTGAAAGAATGGGCCACTCTCAGGAGCTCAGTGAATTCCAGCGTGGAACTGTCATAGGATGCCACTTGTGCAACAAATCCAGTCGTGAAATTTCCTCGCTCCTAAATATTCCACAGTCAACTGTCAGCTCTATTATAACAAAATGGAAGCGTTTGGGAAAAACAGCAACTCAGCCACGAAGTGGTAGGCCACGTAAAGTGACGGAGAGGGGTCAGCGGATGCTGAAGCGCATAGTGCAAAGAGGTCGCCGACTTTCTGCACAGTCAATTGCTACAGAGCTACAAACTTCATGTGACCTTCAGATTAGCCCAAGTACAGTACGCAGAGAGCTTCATGGAATGGGTTTCCATGGCCGAGCAGCTGCAGCCAAGCCACACATCACCAAGTGCAATGCAAGGCGTCGGATGCAATGGTGTAAAGCACGCCGCCACTGGCCTCTAGAGCAGTGGAGACGCGTTCTCTGGAGTGATGAATCACGCTTTTCCATCTGGCAATCTGATGGACGAGTCTGGGTTTGGAGGTTGCCAGGAGAACGGTACATTTCAGATTGCATTGTGCCAACTGTGAAATTTGGTGGAGGAGGAATTATGGTATGGGGTTGTTTTTCAGGAGCTGGGCTTGGCCCCTTAGTTCCAGTGAAAGGAACATTGAATGCTTCAGGATACCAAAACATTTTGGACAATTCCATGCTCCCAACCTTGTGGGAACAGTTTGGAGCGGGCCCCTTCCTCTTCCAACATGACTGTGCACCAGTGCACAAAGCAAGGTCCATAAAGACGTGGATGACAGAGTCTGGTGTGGATGAACTTGACTGGCCTGCACAGAGTCCTGACCTGAACCCGATAGAACACCTTTGGGATGAATTAGAGCGGAGACTGAGAGCCAGGCCTTCTCGACCAACATCAGTGTGTGACCTCACCAATGCGCTTTTGGAAGAATGGTCAAAAATTCCTATAAACACTCTCCTCAACCTTGTGGACAGTCTTCCCAGAAGAGTTGAAGCTGTAATAGCTGCAAAAGGTGGACCGACATCATATTGAATTCTATGAGTTAGGAATGGGATGGCACTTCAGTTCATAGAATGAGTAAAGGCAGGTGAGCGAATACTTTTGGTAATATAGTGTACATAGACCAAACACTGTGCTTTAGTTTTACGAACAAGTGCGAGATTGTGCAAAAAGGGGACGTGCTGCGTAAAATCCTGACATAAATCCAGTTGGTGAGTGTGTGGTAGGTGACAGATCTGGATGCATTAAGAAACGTTTGGTTATACAGCTGCAACTGCAGATGCTTGCAGCGGCATCTATTCGCGTGTCAACGTCGACTGCGCTTTCGTGTGAACGACCGCTTTCTTCCTTAAAGTTTGTAAATCCTTTAAAGTGGTAGCTGTTTAATCTTTTATGTGTTTCTCAATTAGAACTCCACTGCAGGGATTACGCCCGCTAACAGCGAAATAGATTTTTGTTTCCAGGTAAAATCAGAAACTACTACTAAGTACAAGATGTTTAAACAGGGATTTGCGTTGGGAATGAGGCTTTCCTCTGTCCTGTCCACAGGAAGCACACAGTGAAAAGCCCAAGTGAACAAACAAGCTGAGACAACAGCCAGCCTTTCACACGGAGTGGCAGTGACACCTCTCTCAGTCAGTCTCTGAGCTGTCAGTCTGAACTAGCCTGTCACCTCCCTCCTCTCCATATCATTGACTTGCTGCTGACTTTAAAGCACTTTTGCCAAGCCCCTCTGAAATGATGCATTGTGCCGGAGGAGTTATCACAGAGGACAATATTCTCCTGAAACACAGTCTTAAAGTGGACCTCAGAGAAAGGAGCTGGCTGCTTCACTTTCTCTGTGTGGTTGCTAGGTTAGCTCTCCACACAAAATCACTGGGGCCTTTATAGGCGGCTGGCACCATCTCAGCCCCCTGCCTCCGACTGCTCCCTGACTGTGCGTATGAAAGAAGGGAGGGCAACAGAGGGAAAATCATCCCTCTCACTCAGAGTGGCGTGCTAGGACTTCCAATTCTCCTGCCACCCCTTGTGCCCCCTTCTCCCCGCGGCATTCCCACAAGTGTGTCTGATGGCAGATTCCTGCGGCCGCGCTCTCTCTCTCTCTCTCTCTCTCTCTCGCTCTGACCTCAATCCGTCTTGTTAAACCATAATTGGAAATGAGCTAGACATTTACCTCTCTAGATATATATCTGTGAACTCGCCCTCCATTGGGAAATCTGTACTCGCGTGTCCCCTTGCTAAATCAAAGGTTGGGATTGCTCACCTACAGCTAAAATCATTTAGGCAGATCTGAGCTGAGGTGCAGGTGCGCGGCGTCGCAGGGAGGAGAGGCATTTCAAAGAGTTTGCCCTGAGCCACTACTCTACAGCTCCAGAGACAGAGGGGCAAAACGACATTGGCTTACCGCACTGTATTCCAGCAGATGACAAATTGAGGCGGGACGCCACACCCTACACTGCAACGGCTCCCCATCATAAATCATTTGTAGAAATGATATGTAATCAATGCTTACGGGTTTACGGTTCATTCTGCGACGGCAGTGATGCTGCCGTTAAATATTCTCCTCCTGCTGCATATTACATGAGGAAATGTCCTATCGCTCACACAAAGGGGCATTCTCATTGCCTCAAAGGCAACACTGTTATCCAAAAGCAGACACTGCAGTAATGAGGCTACTGCATATTAATGTGCATTAGGTAGTTTGTGCTGAAGTAGGGTTCTCAAATTTACACTGTTGTGTCATGAATATAATAAGTTCCCAAAAAGTCTGCAACGGACAGACAAAGACATTTAAAGGGACAAACAGGCGCTTTCGAACTGTACACGCTCGCACAAACACACTCTGACGCTGACTCTGCCATCCCTCTCAGACTAATCCAGTAGACACCTGCAGACTGACCGCCTCCACTCGAAGATCGATGGCAGCGTCCTTGAAACTAAAACCACAAGGTCAGCTTCTCTTTCTCTGCATTTGTACATATGTATACGAGGCGTGGCCGGCCTGGTGAAATATTTACATGCAGAACATAAATATGTCAGTTTGTGCCTCCCATGCAATACGTGGCTGAGTGCATGCGTGTAGCCTAATACATTAGGAGCGGAATAACCTTGGCCCCGTCTTTACTCGGCATGTAGCTGTCTCTCTTGTCTGTTTTTTTTGTTTTTTGTACGCAGCCCTTTGTGCACATGGCTCTTTTGAATGCATTTATACATACGATTATCAATTACCATACATTTAAACTGCAAATGCTGACTTCAGCGTTTTAGGAAAGGTACTCGTCCTGAATGACGAACGATCGAAAGCGTAGAAAAGTGGAATTGATTTACCGGGGAGGGCGGGAGAACTAAAAATACAGCAGACGAAGAAGAAATTAGAAGAAAAAATAGTTAGAAACTCGTGGCAGAAGAGGCTGAGCAATATTATTGTCTTTCTTTAACCGAAAAGCGGAGAAAAGAGCCAAGCGCTGTCTAGCTCACACATTATTCTAACACTCAGCGAAACAAAACAAACATTTAACCGACTGCTTCCTTCTCCTGTCCCACATAACAGTATTTTTATTCCGCGTTCTTCTTAAACCCTAACCCATATTCAGTATGAAAATAACAAAACAAAAAAAATAATAATTGGCAAACAGAGATTTACAGATAATATTTCATGGGCAACAAATATAAAACAATGACTCTTTTATCTTGACTGTGAACATCAAAGAACACTGCTTTCTATCAGGGTGAAGCACCCTGAGATGAATCTCATGCTTGAATAATAATAAGCACATTTCTCTAAATATACAGACCTGTTTATCCCCATGGCTGAGGAAAATACATATTTATATGCATATTCCCGTATTCACTGCCTATGATGAATTTATATCTAATCCATATTTTGTCCCTATTATTGTTGGGGCCATAAAGAATCCTATTCAGCAGCCGGAAAATCACAATATGAGGCGCGGTGCGAGCATTATCAAACAGGTGAAGTCAAGTAAAGCCATGATTGGTGTGTGAAATGAAATTTATGTTTGCTCCCTCCGTACCTTTACTGTCTCAGGGAGCGTGGAATAGTATATCCCTGGCTGTGTTACGCCAGGGGGGAATAGTTTGCAGGGGTGTGCGATGGCGGTTGCATATAAATGGACTTTTATCACATCGTAGCTCTCGTACGGGCCTTTGTCGTCTCAGCGGGGAAAGATGCAATCCACAAACACCGGGGCTTCAGCTGCTACACAGTTCCGACGCTTTTTGTTTTAATTGCGGTGAATCCAAAAGTAAGCCGAGCCAAACTAATCCAAGTTTAACACACAAATTCACTTTCAAGTGATTGCATATGAATAATCATAAACCATGGGTTTTAATGACAAGAAAGACTAAATCTTCCTCCTCCTCCTCCTCCTGCTACTAACCGGAGCCCCTTCACCCTCCTGAAGTCGTCGGCTGACCTATTTAAGCCTCTTAATGATGATGAAGCTGCCAAACTAATGACCATTTCCCCATTGCATTAGAAAGTACTTCCCCTCATTGTGGTGCAATGGCGTCGGCTAAATGCATAAGCCAACATCAGCTGTCTGACACACTCACCCACCCCCGCAGGCTGGCAGAACATAGTAAGAGGGCCACTAGGAATGACTCACTCAAGATCATTTTAAATGTAATGAACTTGGATTAGCCCGCTCTCTCATTTTCCCGTACATCCTGGTCTGCAGTCGTCTCATCCCGGGCCAAAAACTTGCTCTATATTTCCGATAAATAGCAAAAACAAAAAGGAGACGGGAAGCATTAGAGGATGGAGAAAGGGATATGTATTTGGTCTGATTTCCTTTATGACATACAGCGTGCTAACTTGCGCTGGCAAGAACCGGAGGGCGGACATGGTGTCATGCCCTCTGCAGTGTAATACATGTGTTCACTGTGTAAATAAACCATAGATTCAGTTTCAGCGTCGGGGCTGTCTGCGTGTCGTGCATTCTATCTGATCTGCCCACGAGACACTGTCACCGTCAATCTGTTACTGGTCTTTCAGTTTGCTTGCCATATTGACGGCTGATCTGAAACCCCCTCATCCAGAACTCCTCAGCGGAGCCGAGCATCACAGACACGGACAGTCAGGCAGCATGCGACTGAAGCAGCTCAGATTGTCAGAGCAAGTGAAGCAGACAGGAGGAGCCGGAACCAGATTAGTCCATTTTGATCTGTTTAGCTGCTACCCGGGGGACAGCGGGCCCACATGAGTAGATGACACATGCGCGAATACCAAGGAATTGTTGACAGACGCCGCCACTTGCAACCCCTTCATCGCACGACACGGGGGGAAACTCACGAGACAGAGGGGAAAAGGACGGAGAGGAAAACCAAGATAGGGACGAGTGGGGGCGCTTTGCTTTGCAGTGGTATGATTATTGCTGCAGAGAAATGCAAAGGATCGCAATGTCAAACTTAGCAACTGCATTATTGCATTCAACAACCTATTACTTCCAAATGAAAGAGAGTGGGATAGCATTTTACAGCAAATATGTGAGAATCACTAACATTAGAAGTTATGCAGGAACATAATTGATACAGATTGTAAATGGAACACAAAAGGATAAGTAGCTGTAAGATAACCATGAAGCAATGAGGAAATACTCAGAATATTTATGAATTGGGAATTATTAACAATTATTAGTAGTATCTCCGAGCTGGTTGTCTAGTAAATCAAATGAAGCCCTCTACGCCAGTGATTCTCAACTGCCAGCGACCAAAAAGTGGGTCGTGAGTGTAATCGATTCACACTCCTTAACAGTAGGTGGCAGTAGGTGGCGGGTGACACCTGCCATTTCACACCATAGAAGAAGATCCGCAAAGTTGTTTGCATATGCTAATTTAGCATGGGGAAACTCAGGTACGACGCAGATTATCTTATATTGAGGACAAAGGAGGACAAAAGCCTCAGTGTGTTTTGTGCAGCGAGGTGTTGGCGCGTGAAAGCATGAAGCCGTCAAAACTGAAGCGGCATCTGGAAACAAAACACCAAAAATAAACTTGTCGAGTACTTCAGAAGACGGTTACTGTTACTGACTACTACTGACAGACTACTACTACTAGTACTGTACGGAAATATTCCGATAGTCATGTCAGCCTCATGATTAATGCTTGAATAAGTGACTGAATAGTTTTAATAGGACATTGTTATATATATTCAGCTACATATTTTGAGTCTTTCTGAAACTACTTCTCAGTAGTTGGACTGTTTTATTTCGTGTTTGTTAATGAAAGCACTGTTGAGTCTGTTATAAAAGGCTGGAGTTACTGAAGTGAAGAGTTTTGGTTTTAATTCAAATGCGGCTAATAGAGCGTAAAAGGGAATAATTCCCTCTCTAGCATCGCCACTTGCTGGCTGTTTTGGTTTATCATTACATTTGTTTTGTTTTTTGTGTGTTTTCATACTGTGATATTCTATTCTGCTATCTCAGGTTCAAACTGCATTATCTTTTCATTACGGGGTGATGGTGAGTCCCGAAGCCAGAGAACCACTGCTCTACGCTTTAGAGAGTCCTGATTTGTTGCTCACGTATTTCTTAGTATTTACTTTTATGTATCAGATTGTAAAGAGATACCTCGTCTCGAGGGCAGATGTGTGGAAGACAAATGTTAGCAAACCTTTATTTCTGAGGAGTACTTCGGTGAGAGACATCAGAGCTCCTGAAACAGCACCTCCTGAATACTTCTCCATGTTTCTGAACAGCAGCTTTAAGTATCGACTGGCCAAGGATATAGGCATTAGGAAATGCAGGATTTAACCTTTTCCGTCAAGGTCACTTTTTTATATCTTAGTTGTGTTTGTATGTAGTTAGTTACATATAAATCTCTTCCTGTAGCTTGGAACAGGAGGCCTAGCAGAGAACAGTCTGTCCCCACCTGCCCTGATCAGTTTCTCTCTTTATACTAACCATTACTTATTCCCTTCAATCCCAAATGTTCACGCAGCCTCAGTGCGGACCACTGGGACAGCACTGAGAGCGTATTTCCCTGACGGGAGCCATCTGTCTGATTCTCCCCTCCTGTCATTAGCCCATCTCTGAGATGATTCCCAACACATATCATTGGCTGCAATCTGTCTGTCTGCCTTTACCGCCAACCAAACATCTGAACAGCCGAGATCTCTGATGGGTGGAGGGCTGGAAACGTCTCCTGCCCGTCTGCCTGATCTGCCATACTGTACCTCCCCTTCTTCTTCTTGATTCCCCTCTTCAAGCTTCCACAATCTCCAATCAAAAACTTTTTTCTTTTCTTTCTTCCATCTTACAAGTCATCATTTTGGACCGTGTTCTTATTTCTCCCTCTCTCGTATCTCTCTGTGGCCTCCACCGCTCCTATTTCCTCTTTCCTCCTTCCACCCCCCCCTTCCCATTTTAGTTCGTGCTGGCAGGGCGCAGCCATATATTCATCTGTTCCAGCGAGGGAGTGAGCGATGCGCGTGTCGTCCATGGTGGCAGAGGGAGCAGCCGAGCCTGACGCGAACATACGCTGTGAGAGCTCCCATTTATAACTCCTTCTCCTAATGAACAACATGCTGAATGCAACACAGATGCAATTACCTTCAGGAACTCATTTTCATAAGGATAAACAAAAGAGCTTGCTCTGGCCACAAAGTGGAGAAGTCAGAATGGATGCTAATGGGCATCTGGCAAAAAAATTATAGAAAAATGAACTTTGATGCTAAAGAGGCTAGCACTTGGACTCTGGTACATTTTCTACTTCCCAGTTCCAAGCCTGACGAAGCCAGGGAAGTCACAGCCAGTTTTGCCATCTGCATCTCTAACCTCACGGCGGGTGTCGGCAAGCAGGTTTGTGCCTCCCCCTCTCCTTACACTCGCTGCCATGTTACCTCCACCTTGCTCGGTCACATGCAATCGGATCAAGTACTCATGGTTACAGCTGAAGGGTTGAAAATAATGTCTGCGACAGACATCGCAGTTATGTGCTCTCTAATTTTCTCTGTGTAGGTGCAGCACCAGACAGAAAAAAAAAAGACCTGATATTGGTAATCTGTAATCATCAGCACAGATGGGTTAAAGCAGATAGGTAGGCATGCACAAACGTGGTGAGAAACTGAGAGAGAACACAATTAATTCTCAAGCTTCAGGGCTCAAGTCACCAGGTTTGAGGCGTCTTTCCTTCCCCACCTGCTGCACACTCTTCTCCCACCTCCCCCTCCCCAAAATGTACACAGTAAGAAGGCATCAGCAGGTTAATTAGCAGGAAGAATATGGTTGGGGGATTGGAGACAGCGAGACCAACAGACACTCACTCTCCTTGGCCTCTTTCCTTGCTGGCAGATGCTGCCATTGCCAATGCCATGACCCCACTCAGAACACTTCTGGAGGGGGAAAAAAAACACAGACATTTGCAGCGAGACAGTTGGAGCAAAAACAGCTTTGGCTGGATAGTGAATGGATTTTATTAGCCCCCAAAAAGGAATTTGTCTTGCTGTCGTTTATGCCCATAAAGCTCCTCAGCGGTGGAGTGGTGGTCTACGGAGCCATGTCCATATGGTCGTCTTGTTTGGTGAGGTACTGTAGTGAGACACTCCCCCCGGAGGACCTCTCGCTCTGACTGAGCTGGAAGGTTGAAGAAGCTCAAGGTCATTCATAGGAGACAACGTGACTGTGACGGCAGAGTGCCAGTCCACAGCAGTGACGGGCGATGGGTATATTTTTCTCAGTTACGTGTAAACAACACACTTAAGACAAAAGATACAGTAAGATCGAATGTTGTGCTTAAGCTGTGCAGTGTAGCTCGACCACACAGCCGTGTCCTATTGTCCTTTTAGGGAGGACTTGGGAGGCGGGTGGCAAGCGGGTGGAGGTACAGGTGTTTGATAAAGTGGCTTCATTATCTCAAGTGAAGGGCAATCTGGCTTCATGTCGAGAAGAGAAGAGGAAAGAAGAGAAGAGTAGAGACCACAGATCTGTGTGACTTCATATTTAGGGTGAGGGGGAGGGGCAACAAGCCAACAGGGGGTGCCAAGGTGCAGCCAACAACCTCCCAGGACAAAAGTGTAATCTCAAGTCATTCTTTCAACATCCTTTTTTAAAATAAACATAACGTGTGCTATATTGTTGGGGAGGGAAATGTAGTGTCCAGTTTATTACCTGTGTCTAAACCATAGGCAGTATAAAGATGGACGGCGCAACTGCTCTTCAAAAGTGAAGCCAAAGCAAGTAGAGCTCCCCCTGGTGACTGGCTGCAGTATAGGTCATAAGCTCCACCCCCTCTCCATATTAGTGGATGGGACTCAGGCCAAATTAAAACACTAAAATACATGTCAAATAATTATTTAGAATAGTTTCTGTCATTTTAGGTAGTTAATGTCATGTTGATGCATGTTCAAGTGTCATTTGTTTCGGTTTAGTTAGTTATTTGATGCTATAGAAACAGGATGTGACATAAGGGTGACTTTCAGTTTCCATGCCAACCACTCCGTAAAGCGATCCGTGGGAATTTAAAAGGAAAAACAAAAAAAAAACAAGTAGTGTATAATCCAGCACTTCCTTGTAACTGGTGGATGTACAGCAGAGCATAGTATTAATTAAACAAAAACACGAGTGAGTCTGGTGGAAGTGTGGTCGGGTCAAAGACATTGCGGCTCTGCGTGACTCCACTCTTGGACCGTGCTGCGCAGACTCTGGCTCCAAGCTCGCAAGATGGCGTTGGCCGAATCCCCAGGAAAATATCGCCAGTTTGCCCAATTCAAAGAAGTGGCGACACATTGTCCATATTTATATACAGTCTATGCTCTAAACAGCCCTTCTCAGGTTGACAGTGCAGCAGAGTAGTTATGAAGTTGATCAATTATTTCATTACCCCATGCAGAATCAATCAGCAGCAGTGTCATAACAGTTGTTGTTACTGGCAATGACACACATAGAGATCATCAAATTTTTTTTTCAAATGACAGCAAACTGTGGATTGACAGAGATAGATAAATAAACTAGGCCTACGATCAAAATTATTCTAGCATGACAGATCAACCTTTCATCTTCACATTGATCTCATCTTACTGTCCTGAGCTTTCATTCCGGCAAACAGGAGCCGATATTGTTCCAGACGTTACCCTGCACAACTGTAAAGTTCCTGATTACATTATCAAGGGCACACACACACACACACACACACATAAAGTGGAAAAGTAAAGCTATACCTCCATGGATACAGCTTTGTCGATGGAGTAATGGGCTTTCCTGATGGCAAGGGACCCTAATATCCTCTAAAGAAGTTACAGCTGCAGACTTGAAATGAAGAATATGGTGCAGCGTGGGGGGAAGGGAAATACCGAGACATGCTGTGAAACACCCAGAGACTGGATTAGCATTTAAGATAAACTCATGTCTTTGTCTTCCATTTTTCTTCACCTTGCACTTAAGTCTCACTCTCTGTCCTTGCCTGTAACACAATGGCTCACTTGGCATACCCAGTGCAGGGTAATGATCCTATGCATATCATTGCTCAGCCACTGGTCACAACTCATTCAACTGGAGAAGCAGTGGGATGTAGGACAAAGGGAGGGAGCGGAGTAGGAAGGGAGAAATCTGATTGATACTGATTTTATCCACTCTGCCTAAAGGTGCATAATTCCAGCAGTGAATACAGTAAATACAGCATTGAATCAATAAGACTGTATACCGTGTTGAAGAAAGTGCTGTGGTCAGTTGGAGGGTACACTTGAGCAGAGCATGCACCTTGAAGAGGACGACCGCAGACAGGCAGCAGAAAGCAATATATGAAGGCGTTCTCATCTCAGCTGGCCTCACGCTCCGCTGAACATCATCAGCGTAGAATTACACCTCGAACTGAACCAACGCACGGCATACTTTTCAAGACATCTTCCCACCTACCCACTATGTACCTGCAGTATTTGACGTTATCAGCCATACCAAACTCATCTGCGACAGACAGCTTGCGTCATCCAACTGAAAACTCGCTTGCCTGATGAAACAACACTTTCAAACACATTTTGAAAATGAAACTAATTCACAATGCAGACGAGATAATCTCCCTTCCTTGCAGCTAATTTCACAATGAATCAAAACAATGTGAGTCAATGCAGACAATATTTTTGGAGGCGGTTTTTTCCTGCACACTCTGCGTGAAGCAGGATGTCCCTAACAAGGCATGGCATTCAGAAAGAATAATAGTAACGTGGTGCGCTCTCCTCATGAATCTTTGGGTTGATGCAGTACAATTCCATTAGCAAACCTCCTCCAGCTGAGAGCTCTGTGTCTGTCATTCATCACCAGCTGCACCACAACACAGTAAGAGCAGCGGTGAAAATTAACTTTCCCCGCCACACTCCTCTGTTTGTCTGTCTTTCTCTCACCCTCTCTTCCCCCGCCCAAACTTTTCACTATCATAATTAACCTCTAATTCCAGCAGTTTCTATTCCACGTGCGAATAACAAATGGGAAATTGTGTCTTCCCATGACATCTGGCCACAAGCTGCTCCCTCTTGATACTACAATTACACAGGGAAGAGCTGAATATCAATACTAGGAGCGCCAGCTTCAGTCCAATCTGCTGAAATAGAAGCAACTTATAAAAGTTTAATTTCAAATGGCTATTTTACGGCAGAGTGACTCATTTGGCTTTTCGTAATGCTCACACGGCAGAGCCTTGCCTGTGAGGGGAGCATGTAAAGCACATTTCCAGCTCTACGTCATGTGGACCTGCCTTGTTTTCCCATGCAAAAGAACACGCAACAGAGTGAAACTCGGTGTAATCAACACAAACCGCTTCTGTAAAACACACTCAATACTTGCAGCTGATGTCAAAGCCTATTTGGTATTACCGTCTTGAGCCCTGTCTTGTTTAAGAACTGCGCCACCTGTCATCATTGGTTGGGGCGGATCACAGACTTTGTATGTAGTAAATCAGCTCACAGCCCTTCCCTAAGCTTAAAATGGAATTACCGTTTTTTTACAACCTGGACCTAATTTCTCGCATAAAATACGATCGTTTACTCACCCATATAACTTTGGTGTTATTTGGAGTCATTCGGATGATATTTACATCTGCGTATAACCATATAGTGGGAGTGACTGGGGCACCGAAATGCAGCCTCTAAATAATGCATCATTTGCCATGAAACTTGTTAATTTCACCAATATTTTGTTATTTACTAGTGCTATTCCCCATTGAGTCAGGAGATACCTGTTATCATCATCCGGGGTCTGTAGATTGACCTACTAACCTCTGATCTGGATGATGTCATCTCTGAGCGCCGCCCGCACCCCGCAAATAGATAACAGGTAACTCCGGACTCAACGGGGAATAGCACTAGCATATCATAACAAAATATTGGTGAAATGAACGAGTTTCGCGGCAGATGATGCGTTATTTAGAGGCTGCGTTTCAGTGCCCCAGTCACTCCCACTATATGGATATACGCGGATCTAAATAGCGTCCGAACGACTCCAAATGACACCAAAGTTATATGGGTGAGTAAATGATGGTATTTTATGCCAAAAATAAGGTCCAGGTTGTAAAAAACTGTAGTTCCCCTTTAATTATGTGATGTGAGTGCCATTCATAACCGTGATAAATTCATAATAAGTCCCAATGTACATTGTATTGCGGGATCTATATATTGACCGAATAAAATACATTATTAATGAAAATATTCTTTCCTCATTGCCAGAAATGTAATCCGCTCACAATAACATTCAAATACATTCACTGTAGTTTTATGGGAGCATAATATGTATGAGATTCTGGCTACTGTCCCATCTAAAATACATTTCCACATTTGGTGCATTTACAGATATGACCCTCTTTAGCACAATATTCTGAATTTCACATGGATATTCATCAGTTAAAAGGGGGAAACTGGAAAAGCTGCCATTACCTGGGACCTTAGGAAACGAGGAGTAGGGAGTTGGCCTCTACTGAATCATGCTAATCAGTTGGTCTACAGTTTATTGTGTACAGAGGACTATGTCGTTTATATCTTCGATTGTTCAGATGAAATTAAGATAAAAAAAACGAGAACAGCCATCTGTGTGTGCCCTTTGAACTTTCTTTCTATCTTTTTTCTTTTTTTCCTTTGCTAAGCTGACCAGCCAATCAGATGAACTCTATCTCTCTCTTTCGCTGATTCAATGCGCTGAACTGGCTAAAAAAGCTGCTGACGGCAGCTGTCTGACGCTCCGGCAAAACTAGGGTCACAGGTGCTTAAAAACGGCCCGACATCGACAAACGTCAGACCGTCAGCTTGGTGCGTCACAGCAAATACACAAACACTTTTCTGCTCGGAAAAGAAGCACGCCCACATATGTTTAATCATTGTAACAGAGTTGGATATCGGCAAGTTTTTGCATATTCACATATTTTCCTATTCCAGATGGTGGCTGAAAGAGTGAAATAGCAAAAAGTTTGAAAAAATGCATGAGTAAATAGGAACATTTTTAAAATATTAACTTTTATTAGCCATGTAAACTACCTACAAATTAGTAAAAGTTGTCTTTTTCACAATAAGGTTGGTAGTTTGTGTGTGAAAATGTTCCTCTCTTTCTTTGTGCCATCTGTCCCTCTTGCCCCCAGTCCCTCCAGGTATCTCTCATTCCTCGTCTTTCCTCTTACCTTCCCGCGGTCTACATTTTCATTTTGAGTGACACATTTGGTTCGTAGTTCAGACGGTGAGAGGCTGGTTCTATTTCACGGGTTTCAGTCTATTCCAGTTGGGTCATGACTCTGACAGTTGCAGTGTGATCTAAGCGTCTACTCCACCTCAGAAATGTTGATTTAGACTATTATACAGTAAGAGTCTGTCTGGACGCCTGAAGGCAATAAATGCCGGTGTCACTTCAGGCTGTGCAGATGTCACACCATATGCAAAGATTTGGTGTACAGCCACATAGGGTACAGCCTATTATAGTAACTGTGAGGAAAGAGACCAACTCCAGTCTGTTTTGCCTTGTACAAAAACCCACCTTTATGTGCAGACACATGCATTATTTGCATCAGCCCACACCACGGTGAAATTAGGCTCTTATTCTTTTCTGACAGTTTTTACTGCCAAATTTATTCCTTTCTACTATCCCTGAAAATTGTCAGTTTTGCCCACTCTGTGCTTGTTAGGTGTGCAAATGGTGCTGTGTGTATGAGCCTACTAATCTTAGTGCGTGTTTGTATGTGTACACTGGCATAGACCTCACTCACTCCCTTGTGGGCCACTGGATGGCCATAAAGACAAGGACGCATTAATTAACAGTTTGAATGTGAGGGGGAGCATCGTCCCAGAGTGGCCATGCATCCATGTGTGTACGATGGGGAGGACAGCCACTATCTCTGAAGGGTAAGAGGCAACGGAGTCGCTGGCAGCTCGAGAGTGGAACCGGTCCAAACGGTCCTTTAGCCCATTGTTATGCTGGATAATCCAAAATCTGGCTACCAGCAGCGGCACCAGGTGGTCCTGTCAACACGCAGAAGAAGAAGATGGACTGGAAACAGGAATGGAGCATGCTGGGCCAGCCGCAGAGGACCGTAGATGTCTGAGCAACGGCAGACAAAGGAGGACGTAGACGGATGTGTAGTGGTTAACAGTAAAATGAGAAGGCACACGTTCCTTCGCATTTGTATCTGTGACTATATACGCATGGTTTTATGTGGACATGCATGAACACAGAAGGAGTAAAGCAATAACTGCTGAACAACTTTTTTTTATGTGTATGTACACATGTGCATCTGCGTGCTTGAGTCATGTGCAGTGTGGTGTTCCTGTAAATACAGATTGCTGTGTAAAATCGCTCCGACAAGGACTGTCTGGAGCTGACTCTAAGTGGGTGTGAAGGACGGAGCGATATCCACTGAGACTGTAGCACATTTCTGCAACCTCAGGGAATGTCCACAGCGACAGCTCGCAAACATAACAATGAAATGAAAAGAAGTAAACAAATGACCTACATGCGTAGGAGCACGAAATCCGCCAATTCAAGCTGCTGATGTGAGCTGACACTGGCTGAAGAAAACAAGAGGGCATAACAAGAAAACTGAGCTTTTGAACGGACGACTCTTCGCCCACATTAGGTCACATGTTTTTTGCTTTGCTGTACACGCCTCAGAGTGAAGCAGAAAAAATGTGAGTTTTGCCCTTAGGGAGGTCAAAGCCTGCTCTTAATACATAGCATGTCTTTAAGTGTTCTTCCTTGTGTGTATGTGTGTACTCAAACCAGCCTCGGAGTGTCTCTGATGGTTTTGAGATACATATGTTTGTTCTCCACGCGGCGCGGTATAAATGATACAGCCAAGTGAAGCTCTCATTGCTCAGAGGCGGCGCTCATATACCATTACTCAGCCTCGATCGGCCGGATCTCAACCTCCCTCCCGATGAGAGAGGCAGAAGGAAAAATGAGCAGAGATAAACAACCGAACAGCCAAATTCAAAGTGGAGAGAGGGAGACACGCGGAAGGGAGGAACGGAGGGTTAGAAGAAAACAAAAAGAAGATAAAGATTCAAGAAGGATGAGAGAGATCTAGCGGAGGTGAAATGCAAATCATTTACCTGGAGAACACTGATGTTCTTCTCCTGAGAAAATAACTAATTGATCCGTCCAGTGTGCGATTACCTCTCATCATGGCCTGATTGACTGTCTGTCACACACACTCGCTCTCCGTGAATGCTCAAATGCACATGGCATCCATCTCGATCAACCACACACGGCGTGCATGCGCATATGCGTGTGCACTGAAATGCGAGGGCCACGACAAGGACCTATCACACCTCAGCATCAGCCTCAATCCTGCAGATGGAGGGGGAAGAGACGGATAGAGGAGCTTGACAAATGACGACAGCATTGTTTAGATGGGAGATGTCGAGATTGTGACAGAGTGAGCGTCCCAGGATTGCTGGCACACAGTGTGGGTTACGGGACGTCACTTAATGGGGTTTGGGTGGAAACAGAAACCAGCTCTAAGAGGCTATGTAGCAGATACATTTTCAAACTGGATTACCAGTCAAGAAAATGGAAAACTGAACGCCCGTCACTGAAAGCTTCTTAAGATTGACGCTGCTT
Organism: Chelon labrosus; assembly: GCF_963514085.1. Classification (NCBI taxonomy): domain Eukaryota; kingdom Metazoa; phylum Chordata; class Actinopteri; order Mugiliformes; family Mugilidae; genus Chelon; species Chelon labrosus. The sequence continues at coordinate 8,603,710 of NC_140339.1, forward strand.
CGCCTTGAAGGTCTTTAGTTCTCATTTTTATTATCTGACCTTGCACCAACTGTAGCTGCACAAGTTTTTCCAACCAAAAAAAAAAAAGAAAGAAACAAATTAAACGGAATTGTTTTGGTTCGTGAGAGTAGCATTAGGCAGGCTGCAGGCTCAGCTTGAAAATGGGTTGACCTCGAAGCCGGACTGAGGTGAAGCTCACTGTTTCAGGGTCAACTGAGCTGTGGTTGTATGCTGAGAGAGTGGTCAGCCGAGCCCGAGTGGAGAGCCGAACGAAAGAGAGGAAGGAGGGAAAAAAAATAATTCATCCTCTAACAGATGAATGTGACCCACAGTGCAGAGACAAAAGCAGCATATTTCATAGCACTGGCTCTGTGTGGACAAGCAGAGAAATTGAAATCACACATTTTTGAGGATTTATTTGTGCCTTTCGCGCCCCGAATCAAAATGTACACTAGTCAGCTCTTTCTATACTTTTATATAAATGCAAATATGGTTACATGCAGCATACAAAAGACAGTCCACTGCAGTTTACTGTGTAAAGAAATCAGACTGCGGTACATTTCAAGAAAACCAGAGGTAGTGAGTGTGTGTAAAGTAGGGCTTTGTTGGTTGTGATGTCTGTTGACACCGAGAGTCACAGCATCTCAGTTATGACATATCGCATGCTTCATGCTCCAGTGTTCAGTGGATATGCTGTCAGAGGTTCTGCCTGCAGCGACTGACTGTAGGGTCAAAGGTCACGTTGGAATATGGATAGTGGAAGGAGAGCTGCTCCAGGCAGCATTGTACATTGCTGTGAAATGGCTCAGAGCTGTGTTTGTGGGCGGACAACGAGGCATACTGACTGTCTTTTTTTTTTTTTCTCCATTGTTCCCCACTGCCCACAAGACTGTTATCAGCCTGGTTTATACAGTTTGAAGGGACCTCAGTGGATATAGAGGATGTAAATCATTCAACTGTGCATGACTGTAGGCCCACCCCTTAAGGACAGGCAGTAGATGTAAACTGGTCCCTATCTGAGAGGCCGATTCTTACTCTACATGACCTTGTTTTCCAGAAGTTCCAGCCACTGATGTATTTCTTAACTGTGCTGCAGAGTAAAATAAAATCATTGTTAGAATTGTTTTTAAAAGTACTTTGTGAAATATTGGATGGCTTGTCTAATATTAAGAGGTTGGATTTTATTAATACTGCATTTAAAGTCCTTTTCAATAAAGGAATAATTATTGTGACCTGATTTGTATGTAAATGTACAAATCATAGACTGTACAAGGATGGACGGCAGAACAGCTCCTCCAAAGTGAAGCCAAAGCAAGTAGAGCTCCCCCTGGTGTCTGGCTGCAGTATAGGTAATAAGCTCCACCCCATCCATGTTAGTGGATGGGACTTGGGCCAAACTAAAACATTAAACTACAGGTCAAATACATTTTTTTTTTTTTTTCAAGGACGGTTTCTGTCAGATAGTTAGTATACTGATGCATACTCAAGTGTCTCTCAAGTGTATTTCTGAGTTTTAGTTTTAGTTAGTTATTTGATGCTATAGATGAAGACTACCAGTTGCCATGCCAACTGCTCGTCAAGCAGTCCCGTTGGACTGTGAGAGTTGGAAAAAATAAATAAATACAGTGTATAATTCAATATTTCTTTGTACCTGGTGGAGGTAGAGGAGAGTTAAATGATTAACGAAAACGTGAGTGAGCCTGGTGGAAGTGTGGGCGGGTCATCGATAACGAGGATCTGCGTGGCTCCACTCTCGGACCATACTGCACAGATTCTGGCTCCAAACTCGCAAGATGACGCCGACACGGGAAACTTGCTCAAACTCATTTTGGCCAATGCAAAGAAGTGGGGGCGTATTGTCCATATATATATATATATATACAGTCTATGTTACAAACCAGCATGCCCAAAAAAAAACAGATAAAAGACTCATACAACAGGCCCATCCGGCATCTGCTTCCTTTCGCAACTTTGCCAAAACTTTTCCAAGGACAGTGAGGGGGGCTAGAAACAACAGGGATGTGCTCAAGTTCCACCAATTCTCTGAAACAGGAAGGAAGGGAAAAACAGATAATGAATGTGAATAAACACAAAGCCATTCAATGGCAATTACCACGCACTGCCTGGCACAGCTGACAGATTGAGAGAAGCGCTCTTAACGTGTTTTATTCTTGCAAACAAAAGACAAAAAGACAGACGAAAGCAGATGCACAAGAGCTGAACTCTCAAAGCAAGATGTAGCTTATTCAACTGCTGACCATGGACAGGAATATTTTTGTCAATCATGAAATACTTATATAAAAAATTTTACCTCCACATATCCTACCAACCATGTAGGTTTTCTTTCACTTCAATGGCATTACACTCCCCCAAATAACATCCTCCCATATTCATCAGCAGCTGACAAACTGTGAAGTGCCTCGCAGTTGTCTTTGTCTCCCATCCAACCCCATAACCCTCGCAACCGCCACCTCCACCATTTTTTGTCGCCGTGGCATGCCGCTCCAGAATCAGGAGAAACAATGAGGGAATCAGAGGGGAGGAATGGTGTGGGCTGTCTCTCTGCTGCTGCCACTAATGAGCTGTAATCTGGAGCAGCAGGAGGCAATGCCTGCTCAACAAAATGGCTGTTTCTCGGTACATTCGTTCGCTAACAGAGGAGGTGGCAGCAGATCTTAGGCACTCATTTCCCAAGAACAATGGACGCAGTGGGGAGACCGTGTTAGGAAGAGCCTCGCGGTGGATGATGAGCTTCCTGACCTTATGTACGAGCAATCTGGGCAGGTAGGTGGAAGCTAGAAAAAGTTCAAAAAGTGGCTGATCTTGGTCAAACGTGCAGGCGAAAGGGAGTTGATAGTGTACCTCTCTCCAGTGGATGAATTACATTTCATAAAAAAACTCTCTCCTACCTGCACTTTCAGACCCCACAATGTCCCAGCTTCCCAACGCCACATCTCCCAATTGTGTGTGTCCTTGTGTTTCATCATCACCCACCAAGTCTGACACTGATGTTTGTCATCCAACTTTGAACCGCTTGTGTGGGGAACAACAGAAGTGGTAAGCAAAGCTGATAGGTTTACAAAAAAAAAAAAAGGAAAAAAGATGTCAGTGTGGTCCCTGTTATTCATCTGCAGCTTTGAAAATACGACACTACCTGCGTTAGGAGGGCAGGAAACAGAGGTAATATGTTTCAATGACAGCACTCACTGTTCTGGATAGAAAAGGTTTATGTCCGCAGCAGCAGCAGCAGGCTGAGAACGGAGAGGAAATAAATTTATTTCAATTCAAACCTGCCTGAGAAAAAAATAAATAAATAAAAGAAGACGTGTCACTGGGGTACCAAAGGAAAACAAAATGCTTCGAAGGAGAGAGAAGAAAAAAAAAATGAGAGAGAGAGAGAGAAAGAAAGAGGGAGACTGAGCAGTCTTTTCCACCTGAGGGTAGCTTGCTAAAAGCTATCTGTTCCCCTGGTGATGGAGCACACCACAAGTTCTGAGGGCTGGAGAACAGAAGCTTAACATAGGCTCGCACACACACGAGTATAAACCCCCCTTTACCTCCATCAATCTTTTCACCATCCACTTTTCCGCCCTCTTTCCATCATTTCCCATACAGTAGCAGGGCCTGGCCCTTCACCCAGCCTGTCAACACTTCATTAGCAGGCATCTGTTAGTAAGTAATCTCGTTTTTTCTGCAGCAGAAATATGGAGTTGCTCTCTTACCAAACCTATAAAGCAGGAAACAAGTCAGGCTCCGACGTTAGCCACGGACAGCATCATCCCAAACAGAAATCAGTCCTGCTTTATTACATGTCAGCATCTTTTCCTTTCTTTTCTTTTTTTATTATTTTTTTTTTTTTTGTCTGGGGAAGAGATTATGCTCCAGGCCAGAAAGGGATGCAGCAGCAGGGGATGTAGGGGGGGGGGGGTGAGAAAAATGGAGTATGAGGGAGTCCATAGTAAGAGGAAGAGAAGGGAAAGCTCTTGATTTCTCATTGCTCAAACCACAGGTGTTTCTGTAATACCGTGCTTTGTTGGAGGTGATGAGGAAAGGGAGGTTTTTATTCCCCCTCTTCTTCTTCTTCGGCCCTCCGGGGCTCCGACACATTCTCTAGATTTCTCCCCATTTCAGACAAAGCCAATTTCATCGCCGCTTTGCAACATATGGCGCCGTCCTTCCTTCCAACACGCCTGTCACCCTGCGCACAAAGGCCACTTTCTCAATATATTCTGCTTTTCACTATTACAAGATTCATAAAAAATTAAAGCTGCAGTCGAGAAAGGAAGGCTGTAGGGGAACACGAGGCTCCTGAAGCAGGATTCACACTGCAGGCACAATGACTGAGCAGATGAAAATCTGGTCTGTTTTACCATATTCATACAGAACCTCACTTCCACATATGGTGGGAGAAAGCTCGGTTGCCCTGTTTGTAGCTGACAGGCTGTTATGTGTGACTCACTATGTTCATATTCAACACGCCAGGCTGCTGCTGCTGCCGCCGCCGGCCCCCCCTCCTCCTTTTCTTTCTCATCTCACTTGATGATAAATACCAGTAATAAAGGAGATACATTAGGAGAAGATTGTCTTTTTTTCATTTAACTGGGAGACAGAGATAGATATTGATCATGCGGTGAGACATTGTCTTGCTGGGCCAATCTGTCTTGCACTGCAACTGGTAACACATCAGCAATAATGTACAGCGCTACAGGGCGAGGATCTCGCTCCTGTATATGGAAATATTTATTCTTCACATTTAGTATAATGTTTGATACTAGACTTGTTTATGAACCCCACACAGATGTATGTGATAAGTTTCACGCCTGAAATCATACTTCCAAAAACATAAAAGGACTTATACAGTTTCTTGAAGGTGGGAAGTTGAGGTTTAAATAGAAATATCTGTGGGTGTAGCCCATAGACTGTATATAAATATGGACACAGCGTCCCCACTTCCTTGCATTTGCAGTCAACATTCTGTTTCTATAGCGTCAATTAAATAAAACGAAACTTATCAGAAAAATGGACATTAACATACATCAGCATTACATTAACTACCTAAAATGACTGAAACTATCCTTGAAAAAAATTATCTGACGTGTATTTTAGTGTTTTGGTTTGGCCCAAGTCCTAGAGTTTATGACCTATACTGCAGCCAGTCACCAGGGGGAGCTGTACTTGCTTTGGCTTCACTTTTGAGGAGCTGTTCAGCCATCTATGGTGTAGCCCGTCAGAAACTTGCTTGATTAAAGGGGAACTACTGTTTTTTACAACCTGGATCTAATTTCTGGCATAAAATACGATCGTTTACTCACCCATATAACTTTTGTGTCATTTGTAGTCAATCGGGAGATATTTAGATCTGCGTATATCCATATAGTGGGAGTGACTGGGGCACCGAAACGCAGCCTCTAAATAACGCATTATCTGCCGCGAAACTCGTTCATTTCACCAACATTTTGTTATCGTACGCTAGTGCTATTCCCCGTTGACTCCGGAGTTACCTGTTATCATGTCTTCTGACCTGGATGATGATAACCGGTAACTCTGTGCCGGATAATGCGTTATTTAGAGGCTGCGTTTCGGTGCCCCAGTCACTCCCACTATATGGATATACGCAGATCTAAATATCTCCCGATTGACTACAAATGACACAAAAGTTATATGGGTGAGTAAACGATCGTATTTTATGCCAGAAATAAGGTCCAGGTTGTAAAAAACAGTAGTTCCCCTTTAATGTCTGGTGACAAAAAGATACTTGCACAACTAGTGTCTGTTAGTTCTTGGTTCTCAGTCATCCAGGCCACGGTCCAAAAATGTTAAAGAAAGGCAACTTGTAAAGTTCCTTGAAAATGTTTCGCCACTCATCCTAGTAGCTTCTTCAGATCTAAGGGACTGGTGGGGAGTTGAGGATTACATAGGAACATCTGTGAGTGTAGTTCATCAAAACCTTGCTTGACTAGTGTCCGGTGACAACAAAATACTTGCACTTGTCCCCCCTTAACGACAGGTAAGTATCTAGCCGTTAACAGACACTCGTCGTGCAAGTATCTGGTCGTCACCGGACACTAGTCTATTAAGACATTTGATTACTTCTAACAGCTGAAGATAATAAAAATAACATAATATACATGGCTATAGTAGCAATATGATACTGATGAGATGGGGCAAAAGTTCAACTCTGTCCATTCGGACACACCAGTTTGACAGAGAACCTCAACACAGAATGATTTTCGTTAAAGAAATGGAGCAGGAGATTATGTGGGAGCAGAAATGGATTTTTACAGCTTCAGCAGCAGGAGGCACATGTGACCAGCCAGATGTGTCTGTCAAATCTGCTTCCACGGCAGCAGCCTTGCATGTGTATATGTATAGTACGTGTGTAACCGTGTGCATGGAAGCGCTGTGTTAAAATCTTGTTTGACTGAGCCTGCACACCTGTCTGCATTTGCCGGAGAGGGAGATCTGTTTGTGAGCATTTGTGACTGTATGTGTTTTTGTCCAGAGGTGTTGAGACCGTGAACGATAGACAGAGCTCATACACAGGTCAAGCCTGAAGGCTGCCAGGGGGATGCGTGCACTGGGTTGTGACCACCAACAGTTGTGCAGGCCTTTTACTCCCTGCATCCCTTCATCTCTCTTCCCTAAACATCGCCCCCGCCTTTTTCGGAACAAGCGCAGATGGTCTCGCTTTCTCAGCCGTGACTGTTCCGACAGCAGAAACATTTCTTTATTTACTGTTCCTGGTTCAACAGGTACGTCCAGATGCACGCATGAAAATTCATGTTCATTTTCCTTATTAAATCTGCACAAACCGTAATTAAAGAAAGGAATAAATAAAATGTGACGCAGCCATGCACTTTTCACCAGATATTCCACACATAACAAACGATCCACCTCTAATGAGATCCTCCTTATTATTGTGGAGATTACGGCGAATCAGCTCTCGACTGTTTTAACAGTTGCACGCTTGCGATGGACTTGAATCGTCTGTAACTTCTAAGATGTATTTCAGATGATGTTTGAAATCACATTATATCAAAGATCATCAGAGAGCATCTCAAGTTTGGTTTTAAGATGTTATCGCCGTGTTGCATTAATGTTTCACCAAGATCTTGTATTGATGATGGGAGAGTCTGACCACTGTGCAAAGCCTTCTCCAGCACACCCCAAAGATTCCCCAATGGGGTTAAGGTCTGGACAGAGACAGCAGCCTGTTACTGAACAAGCTTCTCTGCCTTGACTATGGCTCCCCAGGTGGATCAGCTTGTTTAACATAATTTAACAAGACTGCGTTGGAGGCAGATTGCAACAAATTGCAAAGAAATAAACAGCAACTATCGGCATTCGCATTACGTGCAAATTATCCCGATCTCAACCGACACAGCTGCAAAAACATTGGGAAAATAAATTCTTCCATCTGCACGTACACCCACAAAGGGAATAAAGGTGAATAAAGGAGGGGATGAACTGGAGAACCCAACACGTTTGAGACGAGATTAAGAATTTACAAAAAAAAGGAAAACAGCTGCAACTAGACGTCTGGAACATGTGACTCTACTGCCCAAAACAGAAAGAGCAAAGTCTGCCCGTGCCCCTGAGGGACACGATGCGTTTCTTTATGTGTGAAATCGATCATATTTTTGTCTCTTTAACTGCCGTGCCACCACCCGAAGCACATTCTTTGAACTTTGCAAACTCTCTCCTTTTTGCTTAAGGTGGTGGGCGATACTTTTTTTTTGGACGGGATCCATTTTAGCCGTCAGACAAAGGAAGAAATGTTCTACACTTTGAACCATTCTGAAGGTGAGGGACGCAGCAGCTGTTGTAGAACCCAGCATTCATGATGGTATGAGATTTAATTGCAAGATTTCTAGAACAACATACCTGTGAATGGACCCAAAGAAAAGGCCATTTGGCAAATATTCACACACACACTTAGAACTCGACTATTATTTATGTGACACGATCTCGGTCCTCCTGCACATATTAGCATAGATAAATCCTCCAAAATATCTTCCTTCTGCCTGAGCATAAGGTGGGCTGATTTAAACGGATTCTTAAATGATACATAAAGCAGTAAATCTGCGACACACGGAGAGCTGCAGGAAGCACTGGGGCTGCCAGGTGAAAATAGAAGTCGGGGGGAAATCATGTTATTTATGGTGACAATGACACCATATTCTTTTTTTCCAGCTGAGGAGACGGCGGGTGAGCTCGGAGTACACACGGCAGGTAATGAGGAGACGTCTGCAGGGAGAAAGTTTCCATTCACCGGCTAATTGTGGAACAGTGACACACATTTGTGCGGAAATACACACGCAGGCGACGGCCAATAATAAAGGTGCACTAGACATTTCAACTCCCACTGCTCCGAAGTGCCTCGCCTGTCCAGTCATTATCAGGTAAACAAGACAAACAAATATCATGAACATGCGAGTTATTTGCACTCAGCACGGAAACCTTTTCTTCGGCGACGCCCTCCCTGCCTTCAACAGCCCTTCTCGTATTTCAGCTCCCCAGCTATAAGTTGCCTTTAAATAAATACTCTTCACCGGGATAATACTTCAGCGTCTATATGTAGAGCAGCTCCAAAGCAAGGCTGATAGGTGTCAGAGATCATATTCATGCCCCACATCGTAAAAACCATATCGATATTCCGTGTCCATCCAAGTGTCTGGCCATGAGAGATGATTGATGCGTTTCTGTGGCAGTGGTGGGAAACGGAGCCGAGGGAGACACGGGGGCAGCAGCGAGCGAGCACGCCCGCCCGAATAACACAAAACTCCATTTACCCACAACACAAACTCAAGACGGATCACTCTGCCGGCCCTGGCGCTAGCCTCTGCGTATTTATGTGTGTATGTCATCGGGAATGGATGTATACAGAGAATGGAGACGGGGAATACGCTAACGCTCGGGTGATTCTCAAGACAACATTAGAAATGTTGAGTAATTATGTATTCATTTTGCAGTGCCGCAGATACTACTACTGGTCCTTAGCAGCTCTTCAGCTGACTGTTAATATTTAGTATTCTGGAGACAGCGCAGCCCACCAGATTAATTATTTACAAAAACCATTACGTGCATGTGATCCATGTCAGGGTTCCTCCTATGCAGAACGGACAACCAAGACTCCGGCTTTATAATTAAGATCATTTGTTACTGAGGTTTGTGACATGTCAGCATACAGAGTATACAATATTAATACACACGGGAACAATCCAGTCGTCGAAGGTGTTGAAGGAAGGCTATTGCCGATACACAATCATTTATTTTGAAAGAATATCAACCAGAATACTTGAAAGTTTTGCTCGAGTGTCCATCACAAACTTTTTCTTCCACTGAGACAGCGCCCACATCGAATGCTTTCCAGTTGATGTGGGCTTGTTTTATACCAGTTTGGGTGCATTTGTCTGGCTGTACCTGAGGCCATGCTGTCTTGGTTAAAATAGAGGCAACATGTCACTTGGAATCGTTTTTGATAAATATTCAAGTACAGCAAAACCCAAAGGGCCGAGAGTGAAGCAAGGAAACACATGGTAAAAGGAGAGCGAGAGGGCGAGAGAGGCAGTAGCAGTACTCACAGAGACGGGCCTACAGTAGCCAAAATGTATAAAGCAGTCCTTGGAAAGATGCGTGACAGGTCGTTTTAAACGCAGCAGGAGTAATCCTCAGTTTATATAAACGTGGAGTTGCACCTAATTGATTTTACAGAGGCATTAAAAATGAATACTATCTTTAAAACATGAAATGGGATGATGTGCGAATGTGTACTCCATAAAAAATTTAGCTTCTAGTTTTATTTAGATCTTTATTAACCTGAAAATCTCAGCTCCTTCGGCCTTCGGCAATCACGCCATTAAAGCGCAACGCCCTGGAGCCTAAAGCAGTCTCCATCTGCCTCGGCCTGAACTCAACCCGTGTCTGTCAAAGAGTTCCCACGTCTCATATCCAGCCTGTCCTCCTTTCTCTGTGAGCATGAACATCTCTATGTGTCTGAGTCTGAGCTCCGACTAGTCCCTCTCTGAGAGCCTGAGCAACTTTCTGAGCCTGGGGCCTCTTTTTAGGAAGTATGAGCTTCTCAGCCTAGATCTATCCAACAGCCTGTCTGTCCTGTCTATCAACCTATGCTCAGTTCTGTCCATCAATACGAGCAAAACACTATCCGGCTTTCTTTCGGTGTCTGCTCCAGTCTCTCAACCAAACACCTTTTTTTTTCGTTTTGCAACCTCCAGTCATTGTGAGCCCTGACATCCTGCATTCTCCACGAGCTTTGTTTTTTTGGGTTGCCTCTGTTGATGCACCTTGGCCTACACAGGTATTTCTCCCACTGCTGTTGTTATGCTCAAGACTTTACGCCTGGATCTATAACTCTTTGGCAAACAGTCCTGCTCTACCCATCTGAACTGCCTCCTCCAGCTTCTGGTTTGGCCTCATGATTCCAACCACAGCACCTTGGCTTTCAGCCACAACCTCAGGTATAAGCATTGCTCGTCTACCCACAGCCTCCCTCTTCAGATTTAGCCCCAGTGGCTAATATCCCAATTTCCGGAGGAGCTTTCTAACTTGGCCAGCCTTGCCTCTTGCACCTGCATTGTTCCATTCCCGTTGTGTCTCCTTTCACCGGGCTCTCAGCTCCCACTTAACTCCGTGCCCGGACCCAGCTTAGTCTTTGTAGCCTTCACCGTCGATGCCCTTTCCTTTTAATCACCTCAGTGTTTTCTCCGTGTAATACCTGTGTGTCTGTTCTGCAATTTTCCATATTCTGTCCTGTTTTATTTGCTCTGTATTCGCCCTCAGAGACGTTCCCTCCTCAAGAGCTCAGCTGACACATTCACCTGTCCTCCAGTTGTATCTCATCAGTGCCTTTGGATATATATATTTTTTCAGAGAGCCTCTGCCAGATGGACTGTGCCGCCAATTAAGCTGCCACTGCACATAATACATCCCTGTGTGTGTGTTAGCTTGTTACCTGCTTGTATGCTTCTTGGTGCCTGATGACTTGCAGCCAGCGTCCTACTGCCACCTTGGCTCCAACCCTTATTTTACATTTGGATTAAGTAAATTCATTTTTCAATTTTTATCTCGCTCTACATTTGGGCCCAGTTAATTTGTTGCCACCCGACATAATTGTGACATGACTCAACTCGAACACAAGACAGAATCGAAAATGACTTGAATCCAACCTGCAGTAATAATATAGGGTTAGGTGGTCAGTCAGTCACGGGTTGTCTGTTTGTCCCGGTCCCACCGGCTCACCAAAGATATGCTACGAACGTTGCAAGGTCATAGGAACAGAAAAGGGGGGGATTGTGTGTGTGGGTAAATTTAAATGAGAGACATCAGGGAGTTGGAAGAAAAGAAAAAAAAAAAAAACACAGAAATGAAAAAGACAGCGCTGTGCCTCTGTTGCTCTTTCTTTCCACTTAGATGTTTGACCCGCGTTCATTTCAGCCAATGATTTAAATGTGCGGGCTCAGTCTCAGACACAAAGGAGGCCTGATAGAGGTGCAGGATGGATGGCCTATCGACAGTCTTTCCCTACAGAGGGTTTTTCTCCTTGGTGAAACTTGAAACAATCAATGTCAGTGTCCGCACTGTTATGATGAAAGAAAAAAAAAAAAAAAACTCTTTAGCTGTGCAGGGTGTTCTGGTGGCTTTGATGGATGGCAACATGCCGGTTTACATGTCACCACATAAACTTGTTGCATGTGAGAATGTTTCAAGATCACGAACACGTGGCCGCAGATACACAAAGCCACCTATAAACCAGTACATGCAAACAGGTGAATTTTTATTTGGTGGTGATAAGCACTGACAAAAGAATATTAATAAAAAATGTGAGCTGCGACCCCATTTATCAAAAGGGCAAGCTCTTACTCGTCTTATAGAGCCATGCTTGGTCGATGCACATTGTTCCCTATTTATTCTTTGTTATATGTAGAACTGACAGAAGACGCTGCCTGGTATTTGGCTTCAATATATCTGAATTGTTCAAATCTGCCATTGTCATTTTTTGTTCCAAGTTGTATATTTTTACAACTGGTAACAATCAAGATGTTCCATTACTGGGGATTTAGTTTCCCCGGCAATGCTTTACCAAGCAAAGCCCAAGCACTGCTGCCTCCAGATCAATTGATTCTGGTAGGTAGAAACTATTTGTGGAAGCGCTGCTTCCCACAGTCATTGGTTTTAGCTGCAGAGCTCTAATTAACATAGCTCAATATCGAGCGTTACCTTAGCCATGATAAATAACACTAGCTTTATCTCACACACTCCTTTTCCCTAATTGAATCAACACAGAAATTGACATTTTTTGTTCTTGCTGAAAAGGACTTTCGATTTCTTTCCCAGTCAGACGGTGAGAAAAGCTTCGGGGACTGGGCTGCTGGGGTGACCTTGAGGTGTGCAACGAGATGACCTTGTCTCAGAAACAGGAAGGAGCAGACAGAGGACACACACTGTTTTGGATATAGACAATATATCTAGGATATCTAGGATACATAATTCCTCGTTGGCTCTTGTATACAATACTGGCGTTATTATGATTAGGATTAATTCTTCTATGATCCTTCCTATGTATATAGTGTATATTTACTTCTATTTCTATTTCTTGTAGATTTGCAGATATATAAATCTTGCATATATATATTTGCTTATACTATTGTTCATTCATTCATCTTCTGCATAGGTCGATAACCGCTTGTTCCTGTGAGGGGTCGCGGGGGGGCTGGAGCCTATCCCAGCTGACATCGGGTGAGAGGTGGGGTACTACGGCCAATTTAGAATCACCAATTAACCTAACCAGCATGTCTTTGGACGGTGGGAAGAAGCCGGAGTACCCGGAGAGAACCCACACAGACACAGGGAGAACATGCAAACTCCACACAGAAAGGCCCAGTCGGCCCATGGATTCGAACCCGGGATCTTCTCCCTGTGAGGCATCAGTGCTGACCACCTCGCCACTGTGCCGCCCGCTTATACTATTGTATTTTATTTATTTTTATTGTTATTTTTAAACTGCCTTACTCCTATTTTTCATTTTACAAGCAGTTTGCAAGAGTGTTTTTTTTTTTTTTTTTTATGTACAACTGAGCTTCTGTGACCAAGCAATTTCCCTTGTGGCTCAATAAAGTCTATATAGATGTATTCCAGCACCTCTATGAATCTTGTCCCTGATAAAATAAAGTAAAAAAGGCAGTTAAATTTAGCCAAAAATCACACAAACTATTTGTCTTGTATGCTTTATTGGAAATTCGGGTCCGGCTTGATAATTTCAGCCACGCCACAGTGATTGATAGTCAAGTCAAGTCAAGTCACGTTTATTTATATAGCACACTTAAACGTTGTTACTGCTTCAAATAATTGTTGCAGTAACAAGATTTCATTTTTTAATTTAGATTGCATATCTGGTGCGGAACGTATTTGAATTAGAGGAAATATTAAAAATCAGACACAAATTTCTTATCACAGTGAAATTAACGGTCAAATACAAATACAACCTCCCCCTGGTTAATTTAAAATCAATTTAAATGGCCGCTGAAAGTAAATGTAGCCACAATCACTTTTGTTGTTTCAGAGCTTCTGTGGTTTCCCTACTGTCCAGGTGAGATAATGACAGAAATGGAGAAAAAAAAAACAAGACTAGGCTAAAAACTAATCATTCCCAATGTTGCGGGAAAGATATTTACATGCTTTCATGTCTCATTTAGACTACAGCCATGGCTTTTTAGGGCCCCTGTCTTCCTGTTGACATGACTGGTTTTCTTTACATCCTTTCCGTAACCACACTGGGATTTAAGTTTCTGCTTCAGGAGGAGCTGTTTGCATACTCCAAAATACGGGGAATTTCAATTCCACATTTCCCTTACACCCAACCTACAATTAGCGGAGTGTTTGGTCGCGTAAAGTGGGAAGACGAGCACCAATTCAACAACGTGCATGAAGAGCCATTGATGCAGGGGCACGAAATACCTCAAAGGCAGTCTGTGCTAAAATTACAGAGCTTTATATAAAGGACTGATGCCACAACAACCTTATTTTCTCAGACTTGTGCTTTTGGATCTGGAAACCGTATTTACCACAACTATGCGCAGGAAATGATAGTTAAACATGGCGAAAACTGTGGCAGCGTGAAGTACAAAGCCAGCCTGCAGCAGCATGCATATGGATGAAGTGGGATGTCTGCAACTGTCATCAACTGCAATCATAGTAAAATAAAAAATAACCAAGAAGTCTGACTGAGAAACATTTGATCGGTACTCTATCACTGAGCCATGGACAGTTATTTTTTTCTTATTTATCATTTTTATACAAAGACCGTTGATGGTGAAGGTCTACAACCTTATTTTCTAATCTCTATCAGTTATTTCAGTATATTTCAAGGAAAGTGAACTATATTGACTATTTGTGTTTGTCGTGAGGCTGTAGCACGATATAGCATGGCCGTGAGCTTTATCTGTTCAATTCAACTATAATTGTTGCTATTTTTTGAGACAGGTTGAGAGTGGCTCACTTGGATTTTCTTTTTCAGAATTAAGCAAGCCATCACAAAAAGCTGCTAAAGCACGATTCATAAATACCAAAGTTATAAAACGCCTTTATTGCCCTCGCATGCAGTACAATGAGAGTTTAAATTCATCTCCAATGTGGTTTTGTGTAAGAGCAAAGAAAGACGGTATAAAAACACTTTTCTGCAAGTACACACAAAAGGAACAAACAACTTACAAAGATTGAGGAAGCACCAACTGTTATAGGCGGTTTAGACTTCTGTGCTACGCAGACCCTAGTGCCGTACCTGACGTGCACCTTACCAGAAATGTAACTACGTGCAAGAGCTGTGATTGGTAGTATTGTGTTTCCACTTTAGTATTTCCAGCTGCTTCTCCATCTTCGCAATTTTCAAATTGATTGTTTTGGATCAATAAAGATGGAACACATCGAGAAAAGTTTAACTAGGGAGGTTCGGAGTCTGTAAGACTCATCTTCGGTGAAATTTCGGCCAAAGTGTCAGCCACCATTGTTGAAAGTGTCAAAAAAGACACAGCGCCAACTAGCATTTGGGTGACACTTTTACAGAGCGAGCCAGAGTGACGAGCGCACAAGTATAAATGTCTCGCACTAGTGACGGGAAGTTCGGCTCTTCTTTGGGAGCCGTGGCAAAAGAGACGGCTCTCAGAAGAGGGCTGCACTTCCCATCACTAGTGTGAGCTCCTTAGGCTCCAGTATCGTTAATAGCCTAATATTTTAGCCCAACACAGCAGATGCATATGGTTTGTGTGTTGATAAGCCCTTTTGCATTCAGTGTTTTTATGAGAAGCTTAATAATCATTTTGTGCGGTTATTCTGTCACAAAAGCATTCTTACTTTTGTTTAATATTTCAATAAAACTTTAATGAACAAAACACTGCAATATCCAAAAAAGGATTTAGAAAAGGCAACTGGACTTCTACAAGTTCCACAGTTCTACAAACAAAAGGTATAAATGTCCTTAGGGCATATTGGCACTGAGAAAAATCAGATGCTTCAGCTTTGACGGGCTGCTGTGATTTCTTCTCTTTGTGAGTATCTCCCCTGTTCACTGCTGTCTGTTGTATTACTCAGTCAGCCATAGCGTCTGTCCCCCTCTCTGCTTTCACATAATGGCAAGTTAATGGTAAGTCCTAACATGTGATTAGCCACGTGGCGTGCCCATCAAAAGAAAGTTCTGCCCCCGTCCTCACGCGAACAGAGATGAACTAGCAAAAGGAAAAAAAATAAATAAATAAATAGTGGGGAGTCGGGAATCGGCTCTTCTTATTCACTACCAAGCATCGGCTCTTAGAGCTAGCTCTTTAGCGCATGACACATCACTAGTTCGTGTACGTACGTATGTTACGGCGTCTATGTCCCGCAGTACCCTAAATGAACCTTTAGAGATAACATGACCCATCTCCTGTAAGTACAGTCATGCTAAAGCAGCTAAGGACCGCCTCATACACTTTATATTTTAAAGTTCAACATATGATAATTAAAAAAAAAAAGCAGAAGCTGGAAAATATCATGAGTAGTCAAACGGACAGCAAAAAACAAATACTAAACTCTGCCACACTCACACGGACACACAAGCACACGCACACAGATGGCCTTCTGAAAGCTTTTATTGATTGGGCTGCAGGACAGAGGGAGGACACAGCAGTGGAAAAATACATGCCAAAGCTATTTCCTAGACAGCTGGCCTTAACCAGCCAGTCAACTGTCTTAACCTATTAGGAGAAGGTGAGACTCATTTGGCTCTCACGTTTGGCGCCATTATTTATTCACTTTTCCAGCTTGACATTTGTACAAAAAAACACTTTATTGTGATACAGCACTGCAAAATATTACATCTCCCAGGTCTGCTACGGTTAGCACGCGCTAGGTGTTTGGCAGCATCCGGGCTGGCGATTTATCATACCCAGACTATCTACATTAGTTTGTGCCTGGCCAGAATGAGGAGCTGTTGAAAGAAACATGCAAGTGCTGGCACAGGCCAAAGATGTGGCCTGGTTTTCCTTACTGATGCGTGCAGCAGAAACATCAAAGATCTGCAGTTTGCATCGCATGCATACAAAATAAAGAATCCAAATTGTTACCGCATGAAGACGATATAAGGCAACAGCAATGAGACGACGGAGTCTGTGTTTAAGGCGGACTCCTACGCCTGCACTGTTTGTTGGTAAATTACTCTTCCCTAATTCCTCTCAAGTGGCGCAGCAAGATCTAATTGTCATCCACAATAATAACATCAATGGCCATTAAACAAGACCAGTGATTTGGTCTGGGAGCCATTTGGGAGATTTCTAAACGAGTCATCAGACTTTTCTTCATCTCAGAGGACGGGCCTGGCTGTGCCGCACTCCCATCTGTCAACAGATTTCCTGCATGCATATATATACAAACTGCATGGGGAAGTCATTACACCCCTCAGAAAGCAAAGTGTAAGTGCACGAACACTTACAAGGAAATGCTAGCCTTTAAAGGTTATATTTAGTCTGCACGGTCTGGCAACTTCCTTTATGTACTCCAGACTCAATCATAAACACACTTCAGAGTCCCACAATAGAAGGTGGACTTGAAAGGTGGACAATTACAGTTCGATTTGCTCAAACGGGTGGAAATAGCTCAGTAAACTTACCAAATGAGTTTCGGAGGTTTCGATTCATCATCAAGTAAACTTAGGATGTATGTTGGGAAGGATTCAAGAATTATGAGAGGTTAAGTTTTAGTAAGAGTTTGCAAATTGTTGGCCGGACCTTGACCACGTCGCTTAAACTTTCAGTTCAGAAATAAAGTATATTGGATTACCTGCTCACCTGTGCTCACCTATATGAGCACAAATACCCATAATACCCATAGTGCACTGCTCCAACATACTTAACCTATTTCTATGTTATTTTGCACCTTTTCCCGCATCTCCTCCTCACCCTGGATGCTACTGAAAATTTTTACTCGGCTGTGTGCTTCTCACATGCTGAGAGACTCTGACACCAAGGACGCAATTTAATTAAGCCAGGCTTCAAACATAATCTAAACAAACAGAGAAGCTACAAACAAACAACAAGCCCAATTACAGCAATGTTAATATGCAGGGCAAAGCAGCATTAGACCGCCACAAGAGTGGGAGGGAATGGGAGGAGGAGGAAGAGGACGAGGAGGAGGAGGAGGAGGAGGGTCTGGCTGCTTTGATCCATGCTTGGAGATCCAAAATCTACGCCGCTGCTTAGTTCAACGGGGATTCGTGTTATCCAGAGAAATAGTCCTGTTGGTAATCAAAGGAGCCTCCTTCAGTGGTACAGTCCAAGAAAGAGAAAAATATCACAGAGTAAATGCACCAGAACCCTGGGGCTGTAATGCATTAGAAGAGGGGAAAAAATCAATCCAGATTCTGTTTCAGATCTTGCTATTGCTATGTGACAATCACAACAGACAACAGAAAAGGTGGTTGTCCTGAATCTTTTTTTTTTTCTTTACCGGGGAAACACCATGCGCTCAGCTTTTATTGATCCTGCTGCACCTGCCCTTGAACTGGTAATGGCTTCATGGAATTGCCTCGACGATATTCTTTAAATTTAAAAGAGAATCAGCTGCTATTGTCTACAATAAACCAGAGGTGTATTGATTCTTCTGACTGGATGGCGGGGCGGCGGGCCGCAGGGAGGGGAATCCTGTGATCTACTGTACGTGCAACGTTTAGCGCATGCAGGCAAAACTGAAAGTAGTCCCTGGGAGGGAGCAGATGTGCTGTGATATTAGCCTGCAATGTTTTCCTATAAATGAAGCAATAGCTGTCAGGTTGCTGGCTGATATTAGGTTATCGCGATGCCAGAGGCTATGTCAAACTGTGCCATTACTCCACAACGCTGGAAATGAGCAACGCACAGTGTATGAAAACTGCCCCCGAGCCATGTCTGCCCAACTACTGACCCAGGCTTTTAAGTCCATGAGAACCAGTCTGTCACTTTCTCTAAATATTGTTTATTCATTTGCATCCATGTGCAGAGAAACCGAGGTTTTTTATTTTGGCAAACTAATTTAAATCCTGAGACTCCAAGTTCATTATCTATCTGTGTGTGTGTGTGTGGGTGTGTGTGTCAGCTTTGACCTCATTAAGAGTGAGTTGATGGGTTGGCAAGGTTAATACAGATTCATAATCTAAGCTGCACAGCTGCAACCCCCCCATACTTATAGGGTTGGTTTTACACTGGTGTGCCTGTGTGTCAGTGTGTGTTTAATCTCCATGTGCGCTTATAGTCATGATTTTTGTGTATGCCTGTCTCCCATATTTGTGCAGCTCTGTGTGTGCCCTGTAATCTGGTTTACAGGAAGCACACCACAGCCAAACACATGGTCAATTTCCCCTCACGGTCCTATCATTAGCCCGGGGCCTAATCCTTAGTTATAATTCAGATGATGGGCCCCGCCAGTGGGGGCCCGGTAATAAGTCACATAAATCACAGCGTGAAGCTGAGGCTGGGTCGAGGGCCAGCGAAGTCGGCCATTTTTTATTTTTATTTTTTCCCCTTCTGCAGGCGTAAAGATCTCCGTGTCACTTGATTACCAATAAGGGCAGATGAAAAGGGCAGTTGCACACAAACACACACACACACATGCAGAAAGGGTGGTAATCTAAAGCTGCTCATGCTTTGAATACTGAGCATGGTGAAATACCAAAGGAGTGCAGCTGAGCAGTGGGGGAAATTCTATGTTAGCATGTGGCGAGTGCCACGGTGTGTGAGGGAAATTCTTAAATGTCCCTTATTATTTTAATATTATGTATGAAACCCAACATTTGTGGATGCCACATTAGCTTGTATGTAGGGTGGTAGCTTGTGGTATGGTCAGAAGCTCTGCCTTATGATAATCATGTGGTTGCAAGGTATGAATGGATATGTTGTTGTATGCTCCATTGTGTAATATGTTGTGTGAATTAACATAAGGAACTAACTTTAAGGAGTTCATCTTGAAGGGGGAATTGAGGTACCTCTTCCGTGTATATGTGTTCTGGCGAAAGGTCACTGTATATCACACAATGGTGGTTAAAG
Organism: Chelon labrosus; assembly: GCF_963514085.1. Classification (NCBI taxonomy): domain Eukaryota; kingdom Metazoa; phylum Chordata; class Actinopteri; order Mugiliformes; family Mugilidae; genus Chelon; species Chelon labrosus. The sequence goes on from NC_140339.1 coordinate 8,623,272, forward strand.
TGAAGGAGAAGTGTTATGTGTGTCATGAGATGTATGTTGAGATGTCATATGTGATCTTATGATGTGACTACAGATAAGAACATTGTTTAGGCTAGTATAAAAGCTGAGGAGAGACTGCCTCTCTTCAGTCATCATCCGTCGCTGATGAGTGGCTCTTGCTTGCAAGCAATAAAGGTTTCTAGAAAGTACTGTGTCACAACTTGGTATTTTGACCAACTCTCATCTGCACTAGACAAGAGACTGATTTTCAGTTGCCACGACAGGACCCACTGACTTATCTCACGTCGGAACAATTAAACAAATTAAGGATGATAAGAAATCAAAAGAACACTGCATTTTTCAACGGAAACCAGGTTTAGCTGATCATTTTTTTTGCATCATGACATTGGATCACCTTGAAGTACTGTGCATTTGGGCTTTTTTTTTTTTTTTTTGTAAGGACCACGTGCTAGGATCAAGATTAACAGCCACGGTCTGATATGGGATTATCACAGTTCTCTAGCTCACACCAGATATTAATCCAGGACAATCTGCCGTGACAACCAGATTATTTCTTTGACATATGCCGCCACTTAAAGATCCAAAACTAAATTTTTAGATATTATAGTAAATCCCATGTATTTATGTCTAATCTATGGAGATGCACAGCAAGACTAAACGCAAGTGAATAAAATTACCATTTTATTTTATATTATTACTGTATTATTTTACAGTGTGGCCTGCCTGGATGATGATGATGATGATGGAGAAAAACTAAAGACAAAAACCTTTTCCGCTGCTTGAAACGAACATGCTAACATATCAGGAGCCACATGTGAAAGAAATGAAAGATGTTATTAGATCGGCAAAAGAGGAATATGTAAAGTGCAAACATGTAAAGGTCACCATGGACAGTGAAGGAGTTTTCATGAAATATTGCACACAGTCTGATTCAGAAAAGAGGACGCGATGATTGCTGAGGTAAAGGCTCTAACTGAGCGTTGTCCTATTTAAACAATCATCTTCCTATGCGTTACAGTGTCTGGCAACACTGTCCCAGAAAAAAAATGCAAACCGGCTGAGTGAGCCATCATCCGAGTCTTAAACTGAGCTTTGCGGTAGCTCAGGCAGGCGAGGAGTCACTTCTAGACACAAGCTCCTTTCTGTCCACTTAGTATCAACTTCAGTCTGTCCCACCTAAATAACAAGCTCTATAACCGAGGCCTGCAACTGTGAGTCTTGCTTAGATTGTTCAAGAGCATCACTTGAGCAGAGTTCCCGCTAAACATAAGATATGTCATGAGTGCGTAGCGAGGGGCTGTACGTTCAAGCTGAGGGTGTTTAACATGCATCCCCATATTGTTTAGTGTAGCTGAAACTTCTTATTCATGGTTGATTTACTTTACATTTTTGCACAAACGGAAAGACTGTTCAACAAGAAAGTGCACGTATTATTCCATACATTAAAGATGTACCAAAGCATTTTTTTTTTCTATTTTCATGTCATGCTTATAGCTCTTGACATTTTAGTAAACGTTTCTGCATTTTTAAAATGAAGCTCTGCAATGTTGTCATCCACTGAAAGCTCTCTCTCTCTCTCTGTGTGTGTGTGTGTGTGTGCCTCCTTCCACTTTGCTTCGCATTGATCATACATGCACCCAAATCTTTGCTGAGAGTGTGTGGGAGTCGGACAGTGAAATGCGAGCTTGCACTAATGCACCGCAGTGTGGGCATTTTTTTATTTCTTTACAAATCCATTGAACCTGACCACGTCCAGCACTCAGCACTGAAATGAACTATCCTCCCTTTGCCGGATGAAGGCTTACACTGTGCTTCGTGCTGCAGTAAACTACGAGTTTTATTATGTTTTTCGCTGCTCAGATTGTGCCCTTAACTGCTCCGAAGTCGGCCGACCAGTTTCTTCTGAGAACAGCTGCCACACGAAGACGTGCTTACGTGCAGAAACAGTTTTTTTCCAATGCAAGATTTGCCATCGTGCAAATACCTCAGCCGACAGTAAAGTGCATTGTCACAAGAGGGTCAGTGTGATTTACTTCTCCTGTCAGTGGTCATAATGCTGTGGCTGATCGGTGCATGTGCTTTCAAAGCCTGTGCACAGCGGGAAATGTTAGTGCTTGGGTTCTACCTGAAGATATAACACTCTAACATTGTGATTTTTTTATTTTTTATTTTTGAACCTGACCACGTCCAGCACTCAGGACTGAAATGAACTATCCTCCCTTTTGTTGGATGAAGGCTTTCATTATGTTTCGTGCTGTGGTAAACTATCAATTTCAGTATATTTTTCACTGCTCAGATTGTGAACCTTAACTGCTCCAAAGGTGGCGGACCAGTTTCTTCTAAGAACAACTGCCACATAAAGACATGGCTACGTGCAGAAACAGTTTTTCCAATGCAAGACTTGCCGATGGTAAAATGAAACAGAAAAATAACCGAGCAACAATTAAAAAACAAAATAGATTTAAATCTGCAGGTGCAGCCTGTACCTACAGAAGAAGACTGATTGTGATTGCAAGACTCACTAACTCTGTTCGCCTGTTAATACTGGCAAGAGAAAAAAAACACCCAGTAATCAGTAAGTTATCCAACACCTGCAAGTAACTCTAGAGATGTCAGTTAGTAATTAGTGCACAGTGCTCCAGACTGGTTAAAAATCATCTACAAGCCGCACTGAGACGATGCATCTTTCGGCTTAGTTCTCCCGAGTTTCGCTCCCGAGTTTGCGGATTAAACCCAGCAATAACAGCCTCCTCCGTAGCAGAGAGAAAGATAAGCGCCAAATTAGCGCAACATTAATGCAGGTCATCATTATAGCTGCTGAATTTTCACGAGTATACGGCGCACAGCTCTCTTGCCTTATGAGAAGGTATTTACAGTGTAATGCTAACTGACACATAGAGGTCTCCGGAGCAGTAGTTACACAGACAGCGGAGGATTAACTGGCTGCCTCAGCTCTCTCCCACGTCACGCACGTATCCTTCTCCCTTTCATTAAGTGAATAAACCATCCCTTCACTCATTGGTGTGGAGAGAGAGAGAGAGAGAAAAAAGAGAGGCTTTTTTGGAGGGCAGTCTGACATGACACTAAAGAGGCAGAAACTTGTTTCAGGGGCAACACGGGAAGATTCAAACTTTAATTTTTATAACGGTGGGATTAGGTTAATCCTAAACACGGAGAGAGAGGATCTGACAAATGCTTTATGTGACTCCACAGGAATTAGGGTGTTAAACGTTTTAAATGGTTACTGTGGCGCAGAGGGGGAAAAGCCGGGAGGAAAACCGGAGTTGCATTTAAAATGTTCACGTTTTCACACACACTTAGTAGACGGAAAACAAGAAGACACGCATGCTCATGCATCGCCAAAATATGTTTTCTAATGTTTCGATGGGAACTTCTTCTTTGGTCAGTCTTTGCTACTAAAGCAGGTAGACTTTTCTGCTTCATATAAGAGGCAGCAAAACATTGTAACTTCCTTCTGAGGGTGTCCTGTGGTGTCTGGCAACAGAATTTGGTTAGTGGGGGCCTTTGATCTAGTGAATTTGGAGGCCAGGTCAACACCTTGTGCTGTTCTTCATGTTTTTTAGTTGTTCCTAAAGTGTTTTTGTGTGCGTGCCTGTGTCAGGCTGCATCCTGCTGGGGATGGAGCCAATGACATGCTGAGTCATTGCTATGGGGCGGGGGTGCCTGGTCTGGTCTAGGTGGGTGCTACATGTCTAAGTAACATCCGCATGAATGAATGCCAGGTCCAAAAGTTTCCCAGCAGAACACTGAATAGTCGCAAGATGGTCAATGTTATTTACTTCTCCTGTCAGCGGTCATAATGTTGTGGCCGACCAGTGTAGGTCCTACCTGAAGATACAATATTATAGTGTAGTTTATTTTTTATTCATTCATAATCTGCCACTCTCCTAGTGACAGAGGAGAACCATGGACAACAACAGTCCAGCCATGTTCACGTCAGCGCGAATGTCCACTAACTGTTAATTATTCATCCGCCTCTTTAAATATTTACCATGGGAAATAATCTCGAGAGCAGGCAGTAAAAGGAGGAAGAATTATTTAACATTATCACAGCTTTAGCAGCGCACAATAAGGTGCTAATTAAAACACTACGGGAAGACAAAGGAGTGGTGTGCCTGAGAATATGGCTGTAAACACACACACGCCCCCTGTGCGACAGTTTTGCCAGTTTGTTGTTAAATACCTATTCATTGCGAAAAGCAGCGTGCCACGTGAAATTACTTCTTCATTGTGCCTGAATGTCACTCACTGTCGTGACTTTATACCACGGTAAAACAACATGGATATTACACAGACTACACCTTACTGTAAATGCTACCTTGTCTCTTTAATATTTACATCATAAAGAATCAAACACGCGCATCGTCTTAAACCATTTATGTTCAGGGCAGTATAATGTTTGATTTATTCTGGGAGTTACATTGTAAAATGTATACTGTTAATAATTTATGTGGTACTTTATCTATTTTATCTCCATGGTGTGACTATGTTCCTCTGTCTGATTTATACTGATCGGACATAACATTATGACCACCATCCTAATATTGTGTAGGTCTCCTTTGTGCCTCCAATTACAGTTGTGACTCATCAGAGAATGAACATGGGCCTTCTGAGGGTGTCCTGTGGTGTATGGGAACACTTGATCAGTTTGGGATCTAGTGTATTTGGAGGCCAGGTCAACACCTTGTCCTGTTCTTTATGGGGTTTTTTGAGTTGTTCCTAAACTGTTTTTGTGTGTATGCCTGTGTCAGGCTGAATCCTGCTGGGGATGGCTGTTGCCATCAAGGAGTGTCATTGCCATGGAGTGGGGGTGCCTGGTCTGGTCTAGGTGGGTGGTACATGTGTAAATAACATCCACACGAATGAATGCCAGGTCCAAAAGTTTCCCAGCACAGCATCGTACTGTCAGAAGACGGTCAATGTTATTTATTTCTCCTGTCAGTGGTCATAATTTTATGCCAGATCGGTGTATTTGAGCAACAATAACTCTCTTTCGGTGGTATTTTAAAAAGACAGCACAGACCACAGAATGCCGCCTTTGCTCTTTGATTCCGCATAACAAATCCCGAATGTGATTCATGTCCTATCGTGGCGGTTCGCGTCACTGTCGCCCCATCAACACATCACGTCGCACAATTTACGCTTTTCCATTGGTTCACTGAAAACCAAACCACACTAAATAAAAGCGCGGTTGCAGGGTTGCATGTCGGAGCGACGTTTCCGCTTGATGTCAATTAATCCTCGTTTATCCACAGATCTGCGGCGCCTGTATTTTTAGAGGTGCATTCTGTGTTGCTGGAACATCAACGGCTAACGAGGTTGCCAGAGAGATAAGAAAACGTTGATGATGTGATGTTCATCTACTGGATCTGGAGCTGACAGCCTGTGAGGGGGTTGACTTCCCTCTCTGTGTGAGATGAGCATTTCTGAAATTGAAGCTAAGGAACCTCACCAGCCAACAGTCATGCTAACAATTCCTCCTCATTTAGTTAATGAACATCCTCCTACACTTCCCATCTCTTTTGTCTTGCCACCCCTCCCCACCCCCAACACCACCACCCGCGCCACCCTCTCTCCCTCTCTCTCTATCTCCTTTCTTCTTTGCTCTCCATCTCGCGTCTTGACTAACTCACACTGTCTCCCCCTGCTCCTCTCAGACTCCCTTCCTGGCATCTACCTCTCTATTCTCTCCCCTCAGCTCTCCGTTCCCTCGCCCCTCCTCCATCCTCCACCAATCCTCCTCGTAATGCTAATTACGGTAACATGAAATCATTAGAATAGCCATCACAATCTCTGCCATGGTAATTCCATAATCATTACTGTCTCTGCCTCCAGCCCCTGCAGCTACACAGAGTCATCGGGAGAGCTGGACTACCTGACTCCATATATATATACACTCAGCAGCAATTAGTAAAGCCTTATTGCCTAGGATCTATAGCACCGGTAAACAATGGAACTAATGTCTCTGTGTATGTCCACATTAGCCTTAGGATGGTGTTTCAACCTCTGGTCATCAATCTCAGAGCTGTAGCAGGCTGCAGGGCATGCAGCTATTCATTCACCCATGTGATATTAGAGATCTAAATATTATTTAGAACATGAGTGGCCGCGTTAATCGAGGCCTCTTTAAGGATTTTCCGTGGGGTTTTGTACATGCTTTTCTATAGGTGTCATTTCACTTCAGGGCTAATTGGTATAAACCACCACAGATATACCCCGGCCCATTTATCCCCAGTGTCGCAGCTTCGTTGAGCGCGTGTCGATCCGCACAGATTGCTCTTGGCACGCTCGGATTAATTTATTTTTGTTTTCTGGGGGAGTCTTTTGCTTATTCACCAACAACAGTCGGGCCAGGAAAACGACAACACTGGGAATTTGTGATTTCTGCCGATTTCTTTGGATTTCATGATATGTAATTGCCTAATTAATACATGCAAAGTCTTGATTACTTGATTAGCGGTGATTAGCTAGATTGCTCGGATGAGACGCCGGGAACGGCGGATGAATACGCTCAGCGAATAATACCGTTTCTGTCTGACAAAGAACAGGCTAATGTGCTCTTGGATATGCTGCCGTAGAGATGACCCCTCTCCCTGCATGTGTCCAGGCTGGCCGTGATTCCGCATACATTACCCTTGAGTCGAGGCAGCCAGAACGTCAGAATTTAAAAGAGGCTCCCTCCTACTGACATCGACTCGTATTCTCCAGCAACCGTGGCTCTATGAAATTTCTTACAATCCAATTTACGATTTCACGAGGCGTGCGAGCCAAACACAACACGGGAATAACGCTGTCAGCAGGAACATAAAAGGTCACCTGTTGTGTGGACGTTATGCGCAGACCGGGTCAGCCACACAAACACTAACCCGCGCAAACAAACACACTTACTCACGTGGCAGGATCGAGGATTCATTATGATTGGCAGGTGTCTGGGGGACTGACAGGTATGATGGAGCGCACTGCTACACGCCGAAGCAGCAAGTCACCGCTAACACCAGCGGACACACTGCTGGCTCGCCACTATTTCGACCATATGCTGACCTGTTGTGGCTCAAGTTACTGCATGCTTGTCACATCGCGTTTGGGGCTGCTGATCAGAGGCCTGACATTGGGCTTCTCCTTCAGTTTCTCAGGTAATAATTGGTCCTGAGCTGTAATCCCGATGTAAACCTGGGCTCAGTCCCCAACAAAGGGATTAAGAGGACATTGTTGGCAGAAGTCACGCAAGCACACCGTCTCTTTTTCCCCCTCTGTGCTTCCACACATCCGTCCCTGTCCGTCCTCCACTTTCCATTTTCTGTCCGCCATCGCTCACTCTCCCCAACACGCCAACAAACAGTTTCTCCCCGCGAAGCCAGGCTGCACATCAGTATTTATGGCCTGAAATCTCCTGCTGACCATTCATGTACGTGTGTGCACGCTCCTCAGCCCGGTGCTTACATCTGGGAGACGAGGATTAAAGGATGAGAGGAAAATAATGAAATGTGTTTTTTGACCTCCACAGGACACAGAAGGGGGACATCAGACGTCACAGACTTGATTCTGATGTGGTTTATATTAAGCTAACTTTTTACAAGAAAGCCACTGATCCCCCTATTATTAACTTGAAGCGCCAAGCTTGTATTGGAGCATTGATGGGCTCAAAGGCCCTTCTACTGAGCGCGGCATTTCCATTAGCTTGATGAGAAACAACACTTTCAGTAATCTGAGTGGAGACATTTGCGACAACAAATAATGGGTGAATGAAGGACAGCGGCTGAGAGAAGGTATAATAAAACACCGCATTAACGTAATTTACTTTTTCTTTGATGTGGATAGTTTCTGGAAGTTTACAAAAGATTAAGATAAATATTTGTTGGACATAATTACAATTTATCTCACTGTTTCTTTCTCACTTTCTTTGATTCATAATCATTCGGTTCTAGAAGATTTGATTGATTGTGCATTTGAAATGAGTTCATCAGTGTTAATTAAAATGGAAACCGCATAAGGAAATGTTTTGATTTTAACATGGTTCACAGTATTTGGATCCCATTTTATGTTATATATGGCCGTGTGTATGCGGTGTAAAGCTCTTAAGTGGCTGTAGTGGTGATGACGATGTTATTTGCACAGGGAGGAGGTTGGGTGGAGGGATGGGTCAATAAAACATGGGATGTTAACAAAGGAGGCCACTATTTGTTTCACATTTCCAACCAACGGTCAACATTGTGCTTTATTTTAATTTCCTAACCTTAACCAAGTGTTAACTACAGAAAACCATTGTGACAAACGCTGCTTAACCATAACAAACAGTAGACATTTTAAGCAATACTTCTCCGTATAGAGACCTGTGTATTTTGTTGTTTACAGTATGTATATGTTCGACACATCTTAAGGCACATAGCTCATGGTGGAGTTGAGGCAGACTATATGCTGAACAAGCTGTTCAAGCTGACCTTTCTTTCCTTAATTTCGATACACAAATCAGCCATAACATTAAAACCGTGAGAAGTGAATAAGATTGACCATCTTGTGACAATACAATGTTCTGCTGGGAAACTTTTGGACCTGGCATTCGTGTTGACGTTACTTAGACATGTACCCTCCACCTACACCAGACCAGGCACCCCCACCCCATAGCAATGACACTCCTTGATGGCAGCAGCCATCCCCAGCAGGATGCAGTCTGACACAGGCTTAGGTTTAGGAACAACTAAAAAAAACATGAAAAACAACACAACGTGTTGACCTGGCCTTCAGATTCACAAGATCACAAACCGATCAAGTATCTGTGGGATGATCCACAGAGGCTCCTCCCCTCAACCCATAGGACCCAAAGGCCCCCCACTAACAACATCCTGTTGCCAGACACCACAGGACACCCTCAGAAGGCCAATGTCCACAACTGTTTTGGAGATCTACACAATATTAGGAAAGTGGTTATAATGTTATGCCAGATTGGTGTATTTTCTTAGTAAAAAGTGTATAAGGGAGTGATTAGATTGTACTATTTTAAGTCTGCCCAACGTCAACTATTGACACGGTAAGTTCTGACGCTAGAAAGTCTGATCGGTGGTTTATAAATTGCAGCAGACCACTGTGCTGACATCTGAAAAGTTCGACCAGATGTAGCGGTCAGGGGGAACTGAGAGACAATGTGGCCACTATAGTGAGCAATGGAGAACGGTCCTGACATGACCTCTCATTTTGATCCAGCACACTATGCGTGTTTGGTGTTTTCTATGTGGTATATCTGCAACAAAATGGAAAAAAAAAAAATATATATATATATATATATATATATATATATATATATATATAAAAATCAAACCAAATGCTTCGTTCTCGTCTTGGACCATCAAAAGGATTTGTGGTGAGGTATGCTCTGTCACTGATGCTGTGCCAATGTTTTACTCAAAGACATACAGCCAAGGGCAGCATGGGAGTGGGAAGGAAGGGGAAGGGAGGGGTTTTGGCACAAGCATCATAATATTAAAGTTTTCAAGTCCTCCCTCCACATCTGAGGAGAAGACGAAAACGGCGTAACCCCAACCACATTTCCCCCTGAAAAAGACGAATAAATGTCATCAAAGGTTCTATACAATTTTTTCCCCTAAACCATAAACAGAGTCACTGAAATGCTACCAATTGTATTTAATAAACGACGGCGAAGGTTTCCATTTAAAATGGCCACAATCAAACAGGGGTATCTATAGCATAGCACAGAGAGATCCTCCATTACCGGATGAAAGCGTCAGAGGGGAGCGCTCCTTTCAACCTTCTCCTCCTCTCGCCTTCAATTCCAGGGGGAGAAGAGCCATTGATGCCCACTTGACCTGTCTGGTTTACATATTCATAAGGGGATGGAAAAGATGGATAAGGCCTGATGTTCCACTCGCTCTAACTTAATTCTCTCTCTTCCTCTCTCTCTCTCCCTCTCCGTCTGTCTCCTCCACCGCCCCCTCAGGGTGCACGCACAGGCCTCCCCAGCAGGAGGTGAGGGTGACAGACAGCAGGGCCCCTCCAGTCAGTTTTTTTTTTTTTTTTTGCCAGTCACTGCATGTCAGCATTATGCACCAGCAGGCAGCAACACAATGAATGTCACATGAGCAATGATGCCTCTCTGTCACTCACATATGGTTGCTCTGTTATACAGTATATGTTAATGAGTTTTGCTTTCTTCCGTAATAGACTGGGCTGGTGCATTTGTCTCAAACTGCTGATGCAGTTTTGATGAAGAGCATTTTCCCCTTTGGCTTCCTAAAGAAATATGCAATTTGATAGATACACTAAACTTCTGCAGCAGGGAAATCACAAATACAGGATAAGTGTGAATTGTTTTGGGATTGTTTCAAACTTAGGAAGAAGTATTTCTTTAATTATGTAGGAAAAAAGCAAGACGGTTAGAATAATCTTATATTTATTGTAAGAAAATTGCCATGTTTAAGTTATAAGCTTATATATTGTTATGTCTGGGCTGGACATGATTAAATTTATTTTTTTGCATGCGGCTTGGGAAGATGGTTAGGGACTTCAGCTTTTTTCTGTTGGTCATGTGACATACTGCGTGTCTCCCATAACACATATTTTGTTAAAAAATAACTCTACAACTTCCAGCTTTCTTGTCTTCCTGCAGAGAGAGGGCGCAGATACGACCTTAACAGACTGGAATAGAGTGAGCAACAGGAAATAAGAGAGAACGTGAATGAGCATGGGTGGACCCCAGAGGTGAAGCATAAGGAGAGATTGCGTGTCGTGGCTTGGCACGTTAGCGTGTGCAGATTGGTGGGGGAGGCTTATGCCTATAAGTCAGCGTGATAACAAGCGAGGCCAGAGACCATCGCTCACCTTGCCGCGGCTCTACCTCAGCCCACCTCCGAGGGGTTGAACACCGCTCATTTCTCTTTAGGCGCGTGCCTTCCTCGCACCCATCATGACAATTATAGTTCTCGCCATCCGTCAGTGGGCAGATGAGGGGGGGAGACGTTGTTGATGTGCCATTTCTCTCACAGGCTTAATAGGGATGTGGTCGGCGCCAGCTTCCTCTTGGCTGCAACCACTAGGATGCAAGATGTTTTGAAAAGCAGCGGTGGTCAGTGATTAAAAGCAACCGAGCAAATGAATTGTTTTATTCAAGTGCATATCCTGCAGAATAGTCAACTACATATTTATAAATCAAGATTTTACACTCATTTGATCAGCTTATAAAATGTAATTTATTTATGCAACCTTAACCCTAACACAAGTAAGGTGCTAATATTCAAGACTTCTACCAAATATGGGTAAAACTAAAAAAAAAAAAAAAAAGGAGGACAGAGGTTGTTTTTTTTTGGTTTGTTTGTGTTTTAAAGAATTCCCTCGACTCAAAAGAGCCGCAGCACAACGTCATGGCGCGACTGAACCGATCCCTGTTAAATATTGATTTAAATTGGAAAGGATTGCATTCATTACGCAGGGTTTTTACCGTCAGTGCTAGAACCGTTTTAGTACTTTCACAAACTCCATCCACTCGTCTGTTGTCTTTACCCACTTATCCTCCAGAGATTGTCTTGGAGATGAATGGCAGTAAGAACTTACATGCGTATGTGGTGTAAAAGCTCTTAAGTGGCTGTAGTGTTGATGATGATATCGGCGAGCAAACAAGTCTGCACGGGGGAGGAGGTTGGGTGGAGGGGTGGGTCAATAAAACACTGAACATTAACAAAGGAGGCCATTTTCAACTGACAGTCAACATTGTTTTTTTTTTGTTGTTTTTTTTTTTATTTCCACACCTTAACCAAGGGCTTGTTCCAGTGACCACAGTGACAAAGGCCTCTTAACCATAACAAAGTAGACGTTTTAAGCAATACTTCTCTGTATAGAGATTAATGTATTGTGTTGTTTAAAGCACGTATATGATCTACACGTCTTAAGGCATATATACCAGCTCATGGTGGAGTTGAGTCACACTATATGTTGAATCACGAAGCCCTTTCTTTCCTTTATTCACTACAACGCTATGACCACCGATAGGACAATTCAATGTTCTGCTGGGAAATGTTTGGACCTGGCATTTTTGTGGATGTTACTTAGACATGACACTCTTTGATGGCATCAGCCAACACACAACAACGCTTTAGGAGCAACTCAAAAAAACAGGAAAAACAGCCAACGTGTTGACTTGGCCTCCAAATTCACTAGATCCTTAACTGATCAAGTATCTGTGGGATGATCCACAGAGGCCCCTCCCCTCAACCCACAGGACCCAAAGGCCCCCACTAACAACATCCTGTTACCAGACACCACAGGACACCCTCAAAAGGCCCATGTCCATTCTCTGATGAGTCACAACTGTTTTGGAGGCACAAGGGAGACCTACACAATATTAGGAAGGTGTTCATAATGTTATGACTGATTGGTCCATAAACATTTTCAGATGGCTCAGGAGATGTTTTTTTTTGTCATTTCTCTTCCTCATTTGTAAATCCTGCTTTTATAACCTACCATATATTTAGTATATGCTCATAATCACATACAAAGTCATTATCAGAGAGACAGCAACAAAATGCACACAGCCATCCACCATACTAAAAGTGATATTTTGGCGTACCACAGCTGATAATAATGACCCTTCAGAGAACAACATCAGGCCATTATAGTCCTAATGGGTTTTTGTCACTCTACACTGTCTGTTGATGTGTATGCAAACAGCCCTTGTGTGTTTGAGTGAGTCTACGGTTCCTATGGGAGCGCCCTGTGCGTGCCTGCTCAACGCCATAGCCAGGATGGATGGCAGCTCAATTGAATAAAGGGGCTCACCGCTGCACAATACAGCCAACGTGCTGAATTCACAATGAGGACTGGATTTACACTCCCCTCGTCTGTGTGTCTGAATTAGCATTTCGAACCCCCTTTCCTCTCTGCATGTGTATGTGTGTTTATGTGACTATGTGCTTTCATCCTCAGCTGGGACCTCTCCATAAATGCTATAGGCAATAAATCGAAAGACCCCGAGGGGAAAATGTTGGTCTTGTTACAGGGCAGCGTCCGGGCTTTAGTGGACCGAAGCCCACACTAAGATTTTGTGAAAGAAAAGAGAAAACAATGTCTTGTCGGCGCTATCAGATTTATCCCACTCTCGTAAAACCGGGTTGCTTCGGGTGTGGCAGGATAAAGAGACCAACGAAGGAGCTTGATGAAGAGGACAACAACAAAAGCAAGAAACGACGAGGAGCGAAGGGCTAAATTAGGGGATTGACGTGCAAGGTTACAGTCAGCATTTCTTCAGGAGCATAAAATAAACAAGGCGATTCTGACAATGTGTCAGCGCCATGCGGGAGAACGCGGAGGCTAGCATCCCAGCCCGACTGCAAAATCCGCCCATGCTTGCTAAATATTCATTATACCGGAGTTCATGCCAAGCTGCAGTCAGAGTTGATGTCTTTGTTTGAGAGTTTCTGTCATTGTGATGCTAAAATTTGCTCCAAACTTGAGAGGGGATTGTCTCGAAAGAGCCTCCACGGCGGCAGTGTGGAAAACAACGGGAGGAGACGAATTCCGCACCTGCAATCATTATGCTCCAGATTTCCATTGCCTCCTCATATCCCCTACAACAATAACCACACAAAAGGCTAATTGCTTTCTGCAGAAACGGCCCGATCCTCTGAAGATTTTCATGTCTGTCTCAAAGGGCAGGATGCTCAATTTGACTCAAATTGACTTCACAGAATGAGGAAAAACTATAAATTAGCAATAATAGCGGTGCTTCTTGGATATCTGTGAATGGATCTTCACAGCGAACTGACAGCTCTCAACATTTTTTTTCTCACTTACAAACGACTGACCAAGAGAATGGGGAGATCAATTTGTCTCAGTCTGTTTGTGGTGCGAATGGAGCCCAAATTCCTTATCTCTACAAAACACTGAAACTCCCTGCCTGCTCTGTGCAGAGATGCGTTCATTATTTGCCTATGAATCAGTATTTAGAGAGGAGGGGGGGGCAGCAGAATATGGCACTGGTATTAAAAACTCCAGCTGGAAAGACTGGCGTGTTTGCATGTGTGCGCGCGCTTCGTGTTCGTACGCGCACACGTGTGGACTTGCGTGCACGTGGTGGCGGGACTGTAAGTTTTGAGCGGAGCGAACAACAAGAGGTTCAGGAGCACGTTGATTGAGTGTATCTGCGCAGAGCTCATCCGAGGAATCTCTCGACAAGAAACCAGAGCGCCAACACACACAAGCACGCACACACACACACACTTCCACAGTGTACACTACAAAGCAAAGCCAGCACTCGGAGTCAAGCCTCCAGTCTCCCTCTTCATCTCCTCTGCTCACTGCTCTTCCTTCTCCTTCCCCTCTGTCGTTTTCTCTCCATCTGTGTCAGTGGAGGTTGTTACAACTCAATCAGGCTAACAAAGACGCACAGGAGCACCTACTCTTTGTCTGCCTTCGCCCTCACTCAGAAGTAAGTCACTTTTTCTTTTGTCTTTCTCCTCTTTTCTCTTTCTCTCTCTCTCTCTATACCAAGTGTTCATTTGCTTGCCCGGCGAAATTAAAGAGGTGAGGCTGGGATGTCACTGTTCGTCCCTCTCTCCCCCGTCTCCGTCCTCTTTACTCCTCACTCCCTGTTTGCTATCTCTTATGACTGGCTCGTGCGCAGACTGATGAGCAACCCATCTATATTCTGTGGAGATTACAGGGGCTTTGTGGAAGTGAAGGCAAGGAGATAGTCATGTGAAATGTAAACAGGAAGATATTGATTAGCTTCTGGAACTCTGGATTTTTTTTTTTAAGTGCGGTTCCCTGTGTTGCCTTTCTGTGTTGCCCACTGACAATGTACGACCGCTCTCTGAATGTGTTGCACGCCTTGCACTCTTCACTAGCCACAGTGCATTAAGATGCCCAGCAAGACGCAGATGAGATTTGGTTGCATTAAAAATGAATGTCCAAGAAACAAGAAGCGGCGTTTACGTCTGCAGGACGAGCTGAGAATCCGCCAGTGGACTCACACTGTGTTGTGCATGATTCTTTCTTTTTTCTTTCATATACTCTCCGTCTCAGTGGCTTAGCGTCCTGCGGGCTACAAGGACAACCTAATCAGGTGGCAATTGGCAGTGCCGCAGGAGTACAGTTTCTGCATCTTGTTGATTATCCCATTGACTTATGGTTGTGACGCCTGGCAGCCTATCAATGCAAAGTAATTACAATAGGCCTCTGCGAAGTTGAATAATTGATGTGCTTTTTGGAGCTGACGTATGCTGAAAAACCTATCTGCCTAGAGTCCCGTCAGTAGTTTATCATGGGGTGAAAGGGGCGAGAATGCAGCCTGACTGCCAATGCTTAGTGGTGTAATAATGACGACAGTCTGGGCCTGTCAGCAACGGGAACGCTGGGAGTTAGCTCCCAAGCTGGTTGCAGCCCAGCTATCAGCTTTAGCCTTGCCCTCGATCAATACCTAGAAGAGGAATGGTTCCAAGGAAAAGACACTCCCAAACTCTTAGACTGTCGATCAACCTCCTGTTAGCAGCCACGCATGATGGCTCTTTGCTGCTCCCTGCTATAAGATTAGGAACAGGGTTGATTGCATTTTGCGAATTTGGGAGTGTGAGAGTAAACTGTAACAAATGACGAGGTGATTAACTGAGAGATCCTCATGAATACTTTAATCAGGGATTGTGTTAAAAAAAAAAAAAAAAAACGATGTCAGAAGGGGCATGTTATTTCAGCTACAGTGAGCCAGTGTAAACTACAGGCAGGTTTGAATAATAGATCCACGGCTCTGAAGGCCCTTCAGCTTCGCTGTACAAAAATGTAGAGCGGTTTGAAATGCTACGAGA
The DNA here is from genome assembly GCF_963514085.1 of Chelon labrosus. Taxonomy (NCBI): domain Eukaryota; kingdom Metazoa; phylum Chordata; class Actinopteri; order Mugiliformes; family Mugilidae; genus Chelon; species Chelon labrosus. The sequence continues at coordinate 8,639,093 of NC_140339.1, forward strand.
CAGGGTATCACAACTCTGGAGAGCTATCAGGACATCATTTTAACCTCTGTCGCAGGTATGGCAGGGCAAATAGAATGTATACGACAAGCCCAGCGCAGGGCCTGCCAACACACACTATACTGGAGCCACTGAACCTGAGACATATTCAGCTTCTTTGGAAAAATGTTTCACTGTACACCGAAATTCTTCTTTGCCGTCCACGTGAATGTCTAACAATATGAAATCGTAAAAGTAGAATATAAAATAGGTATTTGCTGAAGCCTCATCAGTGTCCTAACAGTAGTAGTAGGGGTTGTACCGACTAGTCGACTTTACTGCTCTGCCGTGAGGCTTTAAGCAGGAAGTTGACTGGTCGCCGATCACGTGACAATAACAACACGGACACCTCCGAGAAGACAGGTGAGGAGCCCAGTGGGTCATTGCAGCAAACTAGCAGCAATTCATCAAGTGTGTGCAAATACTTCACTAAAGATAAAGCCCATTCTACCGTGACATGTCAGTCCTGAAATACAACAAATGTACTACTGCATTACACACTAATCTGAAAAGGCATCCGCTAACGCTAGCAGAGGAACGGTCCAAATCCTCTCAACGGCAGTCAGCTAAGAACTTCACCAAACGTCCTGAGGTAACAGAGAGGAGGAGACCGCACATCAACGATTTGATAAAGTTATTAGACCTTTAGCTGCAGTACACAGAAAAGACTTCGGAGATATACCGCATTTTATTTTTATCCCAGCTACATTATAAGTACCATTAAACACTATTGACGGAGCGGATTTATGGGCTATACATAATCTGCAGCTCACAGTATTGATAAGCTCATGTGGTTGACATTGTTGCTGTGGTTGTAGTGCGTGTTTTTGTGAGAGCCGCATATTACAAGTGTCAGACTGAAGGTGTTTATGGTGTTCTCATGGGCTATAGCCGTCAGCAGCACGTGTTCAAGATTCAGTTGCCTTGTAGAAAAGCCTCCATAGCTTCCTTGGTGTGACGCGCTACAATATTCAGGTCAAGAACATAGATTTCATTGGTGCAAAGCATTACTTTCTACTGTGCTTTTATGCGTGACGTCATCGACTAGTCAACGTCGACTCCAACCACCTATTAGTCGACTTCAGAAATCGTTCAACCCCTACACAGTAGGTCAGGCATCTTCTTGTAGTGGTAATGTCAGACTGAAGACTAGATGTCATCAGTGACGATCTGATGTATTTCTACACATTTTTACAATTTCCTGAAGAGAAATAAATGATGAGTTTACTTACTCTAATCAGTTTTGTTTTGTAGTCAGATATTTCAGAACCTGTCAAAGTTTTTTCCTCACCTAAGCAGCTGTATCACTGTCCGTAAACACTTCTTCAGCGTGCCCATCATTTTAACATTAACTTCCACTGTCCTGTGCTGTTTCAAGCTGTTGTACACAAGCACTTAATAGCTTAGGAGCCTTTTATTTATGACCAGGTTATCAGATTATCTTTGCGGTTTTTAAGCGGGAATTTATTGAAAGGAAACATGGTCCTGTGAATCGAAGCTGGGCTGAAAAATGGCCGCCTCAGTCACCAGTGAGGAGGCTGCTAAAAGCTACTGATCTGACCCCCGAGTATAGGTGGTTCACTTCAAAAAGTTATTGACTGACTGGTGTAACATTTCTCAGAAGATGTGATGTATGTGTTTGTCAAGTAGACAAGAACAACATCTTTTTTTGAGGCTTTTATGATAAACATCTTCCTCTATAAACGATTCAGCTGATGAGTTTAGAAAAGGCTTTTACCCATCAAGAAATCACATAGTGTACCTTCAGGCAGTCAGCAAGAAAAACAAGAAGCAGACGTACGATAGGATACAACAGGGAAGGTTCTGTTACTCTACTTCACCAGAATGCCACGCTTCTGGTAAACTCTTGTATTACTCAGTCACTATTTAGACATTTTAAACAATCTAAGTTATTTTATTCCATATTACTTTGCGCCAAGACAGGGGTCATAAACAGTGGTTTTGCTAGTGTCTACCATGATTTCTTCTTCCACTTCTCTCACTGAGGCGAATCATCCCTCTTCTTTGCTGAGCTGCCAAGGCTTGGCTCAGGCTCTCGGTCAGTCTGCAGCTCTCCATGTCTCTCTTTCCTTCCCTTACTCTATCTTGCTGCAATGCCCACAAGCCCCGGAGCCAAACTCCACCCTGACTCACTCACACAGCATCCATTATGTATGGGCCAAAAATTGAAGAATAACAGGCTTGGGGCAAAGAAGTAAAACATAAATAAAGTACAATAAATTTGGGATAAAAAAAGAAAGCAGCAGTGGTTATATCTATATTTGGTATGGTGTCTGAGTGTATACTTACAAAAAAATTTACTAGTGATGTAATGTACAAATGAGAAATATGCTTAATACTACATCCATTAAAATACATTTTGACATAAATGAAGAGAAATAAGTCATGGAATGACACAGTAGAGAAGTGCTATTTTCAATAGATGTATACATCGGTCAGCCACAACATTAAAACCACAGGAGAAGTAAATAACATTGACCTTCTTGTGACAATTCGATGTTCTGCTGGGAAGCGTTTGGACCTGGCATTCATTCATGTGGATGTTACTTAGACATGTAGCACCCACCTAGACCAGACCAGGCACCCCCACCCCATAGCAATGACACTCCTTGATGGCAGCAGCCATCCCCAGCAGGATGCAGCCTGACACAGACACACACACAAAAACGCTTTAGGAACAACTCAAAAAGTAAATTCACTAGATCCCAAACTGATCAGGTATCAGTGGGATGATCCACAGAGGCCCCTCCCCTCAACCCATAGGACCCAAAGTCCCCCCACTAACAACATTCTGCTGCCAGAGACCACAGGACACCCTCAGAAGGCCCATGTCGGCGTTCCCACAACCAGAGATGAATTTTCAACATGAAGTCTTATTTGGGTTGAAAAATGAAAGGGGGGGGGGGGGGGGCTGTGCATATGCAAAAAGTAAATTTGAATTAATTTACAATGCAAATCATAAACATGCACAACTTTATTTGGACGAATTCTCATTTCATATATAGCAGAATTCTAATTATTATCCTCTTTTGCTCCGTGGCAAGCTGAACTCCTTTTTCTCCAAAATACATTAACTGAAGTCTCTGACGGGAATAACAGGGTATTTTTTTTTTTTCAGCAAGCGATGCTCATTGCTGTACAAAGAGAACCGTTGTTGTATCCCCTTCTCATCGACACAAAGAATAGGTTATAGGGTCTCCTCCACTCCATCTTTCATCAGGCAGAAATACCAACTACAAGGTTCTCTTCCCATCAAGGAGAATACCATCCTCTTAATGCATTTTCTGATACAGTCTTTTGAAAATCCCAAAACCACTCCATCATACTATGTCTCTAATTTAGCCAGCTCTTTACAAAGCAGCAGAAATTTCATTTTCTTTGCTTAAGGCAGCTGCTGGAAGGAGTACATATACACTCCTTTAGGTGTAATAATCTTTCAGTGATTTACCAGTGGATCATATCAGTAAGAAAGCTGAGCTTTGGTGTACTCACACTAGGAAATCTATACCATGTCCGAGCATGTTTGACCCCCAGGTTTGTTTGACTAGTGTGATTACTCTGTCTCACTCTGTGATCGCTAACCGAGCCCAAGCAAGCACAACTGGAACGTTCATAAGCCACAAGGTAAATGGAATCATGAACTCCATTAAGCTAAATTCCACATTTCTTTACACAAAAAGGTGAATCTCAATGTGCTAAGCATAATCAGGCATATAACAGTGTGAGTGGAGGCCAGCGTGGGAGTGGGAAGTAGGGATGATAATAACCAGACACAGTACAAGGCAACCATGCTTAGTACATAATGCCCAGTGTGAGTACAACCTTAGCCACATACACAGATCAGGCATAAGATTATGACCACCTTCCTAATATTGCGTTGGTCTCCCTTGTGCCTCCAAAACAGTTGTGACTTATCAGAGAATGGACATGGGCCTTATGAGGGTGTCCTGTGGTGTCTGGCAACAGAATGTTGTTAGTGGGGGCCTTTGGGTCCTATGGGTTGAGGGGAGGGGCCTCTGTGGATCAACATACAGATACTTGATCAGTTTGGGATCTAGTGAATTTGGAGGACAGGTCAACACCTTGTGCTGTTCTTCATGGTTTTTTTTAGTTATTCCTAAAGCATTTTTGTGTCTGTGACTGTGTCTGGCTGCTGCTGCCATCAAAGAGTGTCATTGCTATGGGGTGGGGGTGCCTGGTCTGGTCTAGGTGGGTGGTACATGTCTAAGTAACATCCACACGAATGCCAGGTCCAAACGTTTCCCAGCAGAACGCTGAATTGTCACAAGATGGTTTACTTCTCCTGTCAGTTGTCATAATGTTATGGCTGATTGGTGCATACGTGAGATCTGATCTACCAAACTGACCTGGAGCATCACTATCAAACTGATCTGACTCGATATGAAAGGATGAACACAGCAAATCACTGATCCCTGATTCGCTAAGTTAGCCACACGGACAGAGACTCTCATTACTCTGCCGCCAGTTCAACGTGCTCAATCAGCAGAGCAGCCACCGATAAGGGCCGAAGCCAACAATTCTTGACTGACTGCACAAAATAGAGCCGAATGTCTGCCGTGGATCCCTAAATTGTCTCCGCTGGGCCAACAGCCAAAATAGCTGCTAGGCTTTTCAGCATTCTTAATACTATTTAGGTAAACAGCACCACTACTTGTCTCTGGCCAGACATCGCTCTCTCTTCCTCAAGGACTCATTACATGTAATAAAAGTGCCTGGCAACCTATTTAACTCCCCGTATCTCATTACAGCACTCTCTGGTTGGATATTAGATATTTATTGCAAGACCTAGAATATGTGAATGAGAGGACAGGTGGACTGCAGGACAGTCTAGTGAGGAAGGGCTTTCTGTTCTCGCCGAGACGGTTTTATTACATATTCGTTCCATTTACAACAGCTTTATGCAGTTTGGATGTCTTTCATTTCTTAGAAGAATGAGAAAGGTATATACAAAATTTTTAATTAGGCTGAATAGGCAAAAAGTCGATACTGCAGCGCACTGGGGACTTGGACCTGTATAATTAACGTCTTTGCATATGGTGACTTGCCAGCAATAGATCTAGGCACACACTGTGATATATATATATAATGGAAAGTGGTTTAGCAAATCCTCCCAGTCTGCCAGTGAATAGCTCGGTAGAACAAATTTAGATTAGCATATTTAAACTCTCGCTGCCTGTGAAATAAAAGTGTCATAAAACATTCATAACCACACCGAGGCTCGACGTGACATTAATGTGACACATTATACACCAGTTCATTTGAAGCATCGGCCCATTTTCAGAAAAAAAAAAAAAAAAAGGTTCACTTTTCAATTTGTATTTTGTATTCAGAGGTTGTTTCAGATTTTATTTCCTGGTCAAACACTGTGAGACATCAGCTAACTAGTCTCATAAAGGACTTTAAAGAAGCATTTGAAAGAGGCGTCGGAGTTGTTGATATTAAAAGTTGTGCAAAGATGAAATATCACTTATAACTTAAACATCTTAAAATCTGTTCTAATAAAAGAAGAGACTCAGAATAGATGTAATATATAAAAAGTATATTTGATTAAATATGTAAACAACAATATCTTCAGTTATTGTTTTATATTCTACTATAATTAACTGTTCCTTCTAAATCATCCAGTCTGATTACTCCCATCCCTCTGATAGACAAATATAAAAAATATTCTTGCTTGCATGCCAAACCTAAATAGAAAACACTCTGCTTATCCAAAGGGATATTATAAAATTGTATAAAATAATAAAAAGTAGTAATAAAAATCAGTTTTCAGCGTGCCTGAAAAAGATTAAGGCAAAAAATACCCAGTTTAGATTTGACATTTACATAAGCTTTGCTGCAAAAATAGCATATACATATATAGCATAATGCTGAGATGATGGAAGTGCATAAGGTACATTGAAGGCAGGTCAGTAGTAAATCTAATCTATTTAGACCCATCTGCTCGGCGTGTGTATGTGTGTGTGTCTGTCCGTGTGAGGGTCTGGGGCGTCAGCTCTGGCCGATAAGCTGACCAGCTGAGAAGAGGAGACGCCAGCGGCCCCGAGGTGGGTGGAGAAGGCGAGGGCGGCAGAGGAGAAGTCAAAGTGACTGCCAAGGGCTGAGGCCTCAGGAGCAGAGCTACATCTTATCTCCTGCTGCCTCTCAGTAGACCTTCAGCTCTGATCCAGAAGGAGGTCATTTAGAGCACGGAGGGCAACTTTCAGTCAAAGAAACTGGGCTCCGGGATAATTCTCTGTAACCTCAGATGTGCTGCTTTATATCAGGAAAAATGTCAGCAGTGGTGATAGTTAGCTCTGTTGCCCACAGAAAGAATAACCTGGGATTGTTTCTTGTCTGTTGGCCTTACAGTCTAAACCAGGGGTGTCAAACTGATCCGTGAAAGGGCCGCTGTGGCAGCAGGTTTTCATTCCAACCATGCAGTGGGTGTGGCTGGCAAGTTTATGTTCCAATCAAGCAAGAGGACACCTGAAATGACTGCGTGAAAGCAGTTCAGTTGATTGATTGAGCCAAGTCAGGTGTGCTGCTGCATGGTTGGAATGAAAACCTGCAGCCACAGCGGCCCTTTCACGGATCAGTTTGACACCTGTGGTCTAAACCATAGAAAGTATAAAGACAGACGACTGAACAGCTCCTCAAAGGTGAACCCGAAGCAAGAAGAGCTCCCCCTGGAGACTGGCTGCAGTACAGATCATAAGCTCCACCCCCTCCATGTTAGTGGATGGGGCTTGGGCCAAAATAAAACACTATACTCAAGTTTCGTTTTAGTTAGTTATTTGACCCTATTGAAACAGGATGTGACATCATGATGACTGCAAGTTGCCATGCCAACCACTCTGTTAAGGGGTCCCGTAGGACCGTGAGAGTAGGAATGAATAAATAAATCAATAAGTACAGCGTATAATCCAACATTTCTTTGTAACTGGTGGAGGTAGAGCAGAGCACAGTATTAATTAAACAAAAACGCGTGTGAGTCTGGAGGAATAGTGGGCAGGTCATCGATAACGCGGCTCTACGTGGCTCCACACTCGGACCCTACAGCGCAGACTCTGGCTCCAAACTCGCAAGCAGGCGCAGCCCGCATCCCCGTGAAACTAGCGTCAGTTTGGCCAATGCAAGGAAGTGGGGATGTGTTGTTCATATTTATATACAGTCTACAGTCTAAATGTGCTAGCCCTGTGATGGACTGGCGATCAGTCATTTTTCTATTATCTATTTGGTACCAGGAACACGTAACATCCCTCTCCTGAAATGATCAAATGTCTGAGTGTGAAAACAGCTTTAACTAAAAGCTGAGTTGGATTGTTCGGTTCAAGGATGTGCTGAAGGGTTCAGGACAGATGCTTCAGCACCATCCTGCAGCCCTGCCACCAACACTGATGTAAACCAGAGAGTGTGTCTGCATGCATGTGTGTGGGCACGTGAACCCGTAAACTATTGCAGAGGAGAGTAGATTTGTGCTGTTTATTCAATATTGCAGAGAATACCACTGCTTTAAGCCACCTGGGTAAACAGGTTATTGCCATATCAATCATTTACAGTGACATCCAACGGTGGAGACCACAGACAATATTGACCAAGAGACTGACAGAGATTAATGCTGCTGCACATAAATAGACCCCATCTCCTCTACCCATCCCTCCATACAGACTCCATCTTTTCTTCTCTCCTTTATGCTCCCGGTCATCTGCCTTCTCCTCCATTCTGTCAATTATCCATTCTCTACTCTCTTCTCTTCATTTCGCGCTCTGTTCTTCTCTTTTTCTTATCTGTTTTTTTCTTTGTCATGCAAGAGCAACCCCCTTTCTGTTAGTTGTGACTCGAGCCTGACCCTTAAAGCTGTAGATAATATTAAACATTAAGCAGAGTATGAATAGGGAAAATAATGACTATAATTACTAACAATCAGCTCCATTTGAAACCGGCTCATTTGGGTAAAAAAAGGCAATTTTCTCAAGCGTAAAGAAGGTCACAACTGACTGACTTAAGAATGTGAAGTTGATAATTATGTCACAGAAAAGGTAGTGCAATGGTATAAGCAGATTTTTGTACATTTTTATATCATATTCACACTCATGTATGCACAGAGGAACATGCACTACACCTGGATGCATCTGTGATGTGTTCTGGGTTCAGTTTGGAAGAGCAACAACATAAACACAGTAATTGATAATAAGAAATTCTATCAATCCTCTCAAGCTTAATTAATTCAGACCTCTCCCCGCAATGATTGAAATAATTAATTATAATTTTAAAGTTGGAAATCATGACAGCGTCTGACTGAGAAAGTCCACCCAGCTGCAAAGATTACAGAAACAGCAAGACATGTCATATAACCCATAAGTTCAGGAATTGGCCCAGCATCCACTTGCCAGGCGGAATCTCATACGCCAAATAGATGTCCATATTAAAAACCCTTTTTAAATTTCTTTCATATTCAAATTCTCGCACACATTCTACATATTGTATCTGCATGGTCACAGAATTAGACTTTTTCTCATTTTCATTTCAATTAAAACTGGCTTCAGTTTTAATTAGTCCTTTGCAAATCTGTGCTGCTGCATGCCAGGCTATGATATGCCCCGCTTCATGGATGAGTCATGGGATGATACGTTTTTCAGTCATCCATCTCAGTCACGTCTGACAGAGCTGATACGCTTCTATTTCATATCCTACGCAGCCGTCCACAGGCCATGGGTGAGTTATTTTTTTTTTTTTTAACCTGTGTAACTAAACGATTGTGAGCGGGGGCCAAAACCGCGGAAGGCATGCACTCCAAGTCACGCCAGAACACACCCCGCGTAGACACAGTCTGAAGGTGAATTTGGCGAGTGAGGAGAGGAGGAAGGAGATGTTTTAATGATAACTTCATCCCCCTGTGGCTGTGGAGCCAGATTAGCAAATCAAGTGAAACCAAGTGTTAAATGCACGAGAGTAGAGCTGATATATTATTGATGATCCGTGGCATTGCATGACCAGCCACGCACACACCCACAAACACGCACACACGCGGTAACACACATGCGCCTGTAAACCATAAACACAGATGCATACACAAATGCACACAAATGCACACCTCATAAAAAATGTGCACAGTCCAGCTAACTGAAGATGAGGCAACACACTCCACCTTGTTCTCTGTCTCCCAGAAAAGGCTGATATAAGGCTCTAAATGTTATATATTGTACAGTGACCACAAGCAATAAGAGAAAGACATTTGCTAGGTTTCTTTGGACACCCATTACATTACATTGTTTTACTCTTTATCTTCCGTTATTTAGCTTGGAGTGTTGTTTCTGTAATGGCTGTGGTGAACGTTTCCAAAAGTTTTAGCCAGCGAAGCTTTATTAGAGCATCCGCAACCAGACATTTGTTTTGCCGGACATCACATAGGTGCAGAATGGGATTTCAGTAAGGGCTCTGGGGGGGATCACTGTTAGAAGGATATTCACCTGAGAAAGAGATATTCTTTAGCAGCTGGTGTGTACTAGATCATTATCTTAAAAGATGCACTTCTGTTGTTTCAATAATTGAATCATTGCTTTAAGCGGAGTTCACGCCCCTGCAGGACTAGACGCCGTAACCCTATGCACGCTGGTGCAAGCCATTTGTACTTGTGCGCTCATCAGTCTGGCTAGGTAACGTAACAACGCTCGTCGGCGTCGTCTTTTTTGCCAGTCGGGATAATTTTGTTGCTACTTCCTGCTTCACTTTCAATGGCGACAGAAACTTTGGCTAAAATCTCACTGAGGTCGAGTCATACAAATGTTTGTATCTCCGAACCTCCTCAGTTAACCTTTCCTCAATGTGTTCCACCTTTACTGGTCCAAAACTCGAAATTTGTGAAGTTGGAGAAGCAGCCGAAAATGCTAAAGCGGAAACACTTTACCACCAAGGGGACCAATCACAGTTCTTTCTGACGCATAGTTACATTTCTGGGGAGGTGCACATCAGGCTACAGCGTTAGGGTCTGCGTAGGGTCTTGGCTGTTGCATTAGCTACGCCGTCAAATTGACACGGAAGCATAAACCACCTATTACGTTTGCATCCACAATTCCTGTGCACAGTTCAGAGCTTGTGGTTCCACCAATACATAAAAAGTTCCCCTACACCAACTGTAAGAAAAAACAGACATTGGGCGAGACTTTGAAGTTCTCACCCAATGTCTGGCCATACCGTTGTGTATATATATATATATATATATATATGGTTGGAATTCTTCTCCAAACACAGTTTCAACATTCAGATCCATGCAGGTTGAATTTTGACTCATCCAAAAGTTGCACACATCTTCAAAGGCTCCCGTCTTCCTTCACATGCAAATTGAACCCTCGCTGTCTTTGAACGTATAAATGGTTTCCTCCATATTACGCTCCCTCTGTACCCATTCTGGTAAATCCTATTCTGAATGTTTTGTGAAGTTGTATCTAGTAATTCTCATTGATCTCTGAAGCGATCCCCATGTCTTGCCCGTTTTATCTTGATTTTACTTACGATTATTCAGTTCAGTCTGCTGCTGATCTTTAAGTCTGTCTCTACGTCTTCTGTACTCTGTCTCTGCTTTCTAATAAAGTTTACCTAATATTTTATGATATTTTGTAATAAAACTGAATCATTTCTGGGGTGACTTTATGATCCCAAACTTGTCAGAGGGAGACTGAATGTTTGTCATTTTTGGGGCTGAAATGCAGCGCAACTCTTAAACTGCTATTGTGAAATATGAGACGGTTCACACAGAATTCTAATAAGCCATTGTTAAAAGCGGCGTTCGTCTCAAATCATTCAGCTTGCCGTGTTCTTGTTTACTGCAGCGGCAACTAATGATATTAATTTGGCTTAACGCAGACTTCTTACCACATTGCCCTTCAATTCCGTGCAACGGCAAAAATGCTGAAAAATTTCCAATCATTTCTCATTAAGCCTCATCCCACCTCCTTTGAGTGACTTCTCCTTAATTGGAATGTGAAATTAACATATTCTCATGAAAAAGCTGAAGGGATCCAGGAATGAAAAAAGAAGATATAAAATAAAAAGTGTGATAGGAATGACACATCCTACCATCAATCAAAAGGGGGAGGAGGGATGATGGAGTAGAGTCGTGCTCAGGGATATTTTTAACCTCTATTTATCCTGCTTTCACTGCCCTGTTATTATAGTGCTAAACACTCGTACAACCTTGCATCGCCGCTCAGATTTCAGCCGGGAGCACAACCACGGTCTTTGACTAACAATTCATAAAAAGTAGAGATGTGTTTATGTGTAATGCCCAAGGGCAAATACACCCCAATAAAAGGCATGTGATATAAAGAAACAGTAATATTTGCCCAGTGCTCTCTTAATCTTGAAGGGCCAGCTCCCTGCACACCCGGGTCCCTATCGCTGCTAGCACTTACTGTTTGCAGGACAACCATCTGTAACCTCTGATACACAGTCATTTCTTCTGACCTGTCAGTGGGGGAGATTCATTGGTCGGTGTAATACTGTGCTCAGACCAAAAATAGAACTGGGACAGGAATTCACAAGTTGTCATGGCCGCTGTGACACACCGACGTTCACGCTCTCCCCTGTTTATCATCCATATCGTTCATACAGATGGCCCCGTACCAGCCTCCGACATACACCGCTATTTGTTTCTAAAAGGCGCAGCCAGGTATAACAAATCTCCACGGTCAGGTGATGACCCTTAATTGTTGGGCTGGATTCAATCTCTGGCTCGTAGATCAGTGTCACTGAGTTTTCTAGAAGGCGCAATAAGAGAGTAAAACAAAAAGAAGCAGAAGCAAGTGTAGAAATTTCAGTTCTCAAGAGAACCCAAAGTTTTGCTTGAGCCCTACGTCATCCATCAAGATTGCATGAGAGTCAGCTTTCTTGTTGTTTGAACTGAAAATCTTCACCGTTCAAGGATCAAACAGTGATATACACCAATCAGCCACAACATTATGCGCACTGACAGAAGAGGTAAATAACTTGAACGTTTGGACTTGCGATTTGTGTGGACGTTACTTAGACATGTACCACCCACCTAGACCAGACCAGGCACCCCCACCCCATAGCAATGACACTCCTTGATGGCAGCAGCCATCCCCAGCAGGATGCAGCCTGACACAGGTACACACACAAAAATGCTTTAGGAACAACTCAAAAAAAAAAGGTGTTGACCTGGCCCCCAGATTCACTAGATCCCAAACTGATCAAGTATCTGTGGGATGATCCACAGAGGCCCCTCCCCTCAACTCATAGGACCCAAAGGACATCAGAAACTAGACACGACCTGACACCCTCAGAAGGCCCATGTCCATTCTCTGAAGAGTCAGAACTGTTTTGAAGGCACAAGGGAGACCTACACAATATTAGGAAGGTGGTCATAATGTTATGCCCGATCGGTGTACCTGTATATCATCCAGGTTGTGACATCATATCTTGGTAAGAAAAAGATAAGAAACAAGTTTTCAAGTCGAGAGAAATCCAAAGCAGTACCTTTCCCTCAAAACATCTTCAAGGCTAGTCGTGTCACAAAAACATTTTCCTATTCTGCCACCTGCAGCCACCCCCACACACACACACAGTGACACACACACACACACGAGTAGAAAGACAAGGAAAGAGGGGGGTGTGAAGAAAACAAAGGGAAGAGTTCAGTGATAAATTAGTGGAGTTTGCTCTGTGGCAGAAGAGTGGTTCCCTCTGATTATCTCTAATTAACCTCCATGGAATTGAACCACCAAGCACAGAGGGATAAACGCACAGAGGCATGATCTGTGTGTGTGTGGGTGTGTGTGTGTGTGTGTGTGTGTGTGTGTGTGTGCGTGAGAAAGAGAGAAGAAGTGGAAGAGAGTGATGTGTCTGTTGCCTCAAAGAAAAGTCAACACCCCTCAAGTTGCACAGTCAGACATCGGTCTGGGGCCCATCAGACACAGACCCCTGGGCCATCTTCGCTGTCTCACATTCATCCACTAATACACATCGACACACACCTGCCCCAGAAGCAACAAGCTTTATATTCCAACGAGAAACGAGAAAAACTATCTGTTACAGACACAACTAACACACACTTGGCTTTGCTACACTCATTCATACCCTGGTGTTTGACTCTAAACATAACTGTTATCACTACATGCATAAAAGTCAACCTCAACATTAACCTAACCCTTACTATAACTTGTCCACACATAGCAAGCAAGGGTTCACATGACAGTGTAAATGTTCATATTACACCTACCAGGCATAACATTAAGACCACTGACAGGTGAAGGGAATACCACTGATAATCTCTTCATCATGGCACCTGTTAGTGGGCAGGATATAGTAGGCAGTAAGTGAACAGCTCCTATGGGGTGTTCCTGGTCTGCAGTGGTCAGTATCTATTAAAAGTGGCCCAAGGAAGGAACAGTGAGTCACGGGTTAGCCAAAGCTCATGATGCATGCAGGGCCTGACAAGCTACTGTAGCTAAAATTGATAAAGAAGCTAATGCTGGTTCTGATAGAAAGGTGTCAGAACACAGGCAGACAAGTCAGGGTAACCATGCTGACTCCTGTCCTCCACCAAAAGAGCCAACAATGGACACGTGAGCATCAGAACTGGACCACGGAGCAATGGAAGAAGGTGGCCTGCTCTGATGAATCACGTTTTCCTTCACATCGTGTGGTTAGCTGGGTGCGTCGCTTACCCGGGGAACACATGGCTCTAGGATGCACTACAGGAAGAAGGCAAGCCGGGGGAGGCAGTGTGATGCTTTGGGCAATGTTCTGCTTGAAAACCTTGAGCCCTGCCATCCATGTGGATGTTACTTTGACATGTACCACATATCCCAGCACTGCAGCAGACATGGAAACAGTATTCCCTGATGGCTGTGGCATCTTTCAGCAGGATAATGAGCAAGAGTTTGAGGTGTTGTCTTGGCATCCAAATTCCCCAGATCTCGATCCAATCGAGCATCTGTGGGATGTGCTGGACAAACAAGTCCGAGCTATGGAGGCCCCACCCCGATCTTACAGGACTTAAAGGATCTGCTGCTAACGTCTTGGTGCCAGATACCGCAGCACTCTTTCAGGGCTCTAGTGGAGTCCATGCCTCGAGAGGTCAGGGATGTTTTGGCAGCAAAATGGGGTCCAACACAATATTAGGAAGGTGGTCATAATGTTATGAATGATCGGTTTATATCCCTAAAATTACATGTAGAGTAAGAACACACACACACACACACACACACAGTGAGAAATCTACTTTAGCTTAAAAGAAAACGCTTGACAGTTCACTAAAGCATCAACATTCCCATTACAGAAAAAAAAATGTTTCTAATTAGTTAATGCTTCAGGTGCCAAAGTATTTCATATGTAAAATTAAAGAGAAGCTTAGTGAGTCAAAACTAATTTAATGTCCATCATAGCCAAGGGCCACGCACGGATAATGCATTAAATATTTTCACATTTCCAGCAGTCATAAATTCAGATTTCCAAGGAAGACTCCAAACGACACCAAACGTATGCTCAGAATTTAAATCATGCTATTGTTCACATTGCCCAAAATTTAAGCACCAGTTCTCTGTAATGTTATACCGTATACCCAGGTGCTTTTAGAGTTCTGAATCGTCAGCCCTGACATTCTCATCGCTCAGAGACGGTCTGTTATCTAACAAAGACGTACTCCTGGACTGGCTAACCGTACCAATTAATGTGTGCACTGTAGCTGTACTGGGTTTAGAGTGTTGAATTTTCATTATACTGACATGTCGTGTCACACTGTGAGCAACCGTGATCTGAGCATGTGATCATTCAACAGCGTAAGTGTGTTTCAATAGGACTAATGCACTCAAGGTTTGATGTTGATTTAAAGTGCATGCGCCTCGTCATACCCATCTCATTAGTATTACATTTACACAACACTAAGATGTTTTCTGAAATAGAATAAAGTGCTGGACTTGCACAGTGGAGTCCAGGCTTACATCCGAAGTCCTGCCTATAATTAGGTTTAAGCAACATAAGCACTTTGAGTGGCTCTTGGCCTTAGTTAATAAACCTGTTTTGTCTCGTAGTCATGAGTCAATCGTGTTTTTTGTAATAAATAAAGTGGAACTGCCTAAATGTACAAATGTAAATGCATGCTTACACCCACTGAAAGTTTAATAATAGTGTATTTGCCTCAAGTGAAGGTTGTCTTGGAAAATTTGGTCATTCGGTGGTAAAGAAATATATATATTAATAGAGTTGCTCCTGAAAAGTCCAGTGTGCACTTATTGGTCAGCCGGACCACATTGTTATTTTAAGCTACAACCTTATTCAGATATCTACTGTGCATAGTGACGAATTAAAAGGTAGAAGCAGACATGCATAAAGTCAGAAACATATAACAGACTAAAGAAAAAGCAGAATCTGGCCTTTTATTTTTTATTTATTTTTTTTTTTTTACTAATGACGTCAGTGACCACACCAGACCATTAGTATTTGTCAAAGATAAAGCTTTTATGAAGCAACTGCACTGTGAACTATGGACTCCCACTGTCTTTCTTAAAGGTTTAAATAAGTGCAAATGGGTGAAAAAAAAAAAAAATATAGCAATGATTTGCATTTGCAAAAATGGCTGACATGGCTAAACCCAGCTTTCTTTCTGTATGTTACCTGTATGCCAGTTTACAACTGCACTGACCCTGCTCATCTAGGGGCAATAATATTAGCCTGTTATGCTACAAGCTGAAATTAATGTTCCAGGCTTAGACATTATTAAGCCCTGTAGGTATACACCAATCAGGCATAACATTATGACCTAATATTGTGTAGGTCTCCCTTGTGCCTCCAAAACAGTTGGGACTCATCAGAGAATGGACATGGGCCTTCTGAGGGTGTCCTGTGGTGTCTGTTGAAACAATGTTGTTAGTAGGGGGCTTTAGGTCCTATGGGTTGAGGGGAGGGGCCTCTGTGGATCATCCCACAGATACTTGATCAGTTTGGGATCTAGTAAATTCGAAGGCCAGGTTTTTGAGTTGTTCCTAAACCGTTTTTGTGTGGGTGCCTGTGTCAGGCTGCATCCTGCTGGGGATGGCTGCTGCCATCAGAGTGTCATTGCTATGGGGTGGGGGTGCCTGGTCTGGTCTAGGTGGGTGCTACAGGTCTAAGTAACATCCACATGAATACCAGGTCCAAAAGTTTCCCAGCAGAACACTGAATTGTCACAAGATGATCAATGTTATTTACTTCTCTCCGGTCATAATGTTATGCCCGATCAAGTTGAACAAAATAAAACAAAAGCAAAAAGTAAAACAAAATGAGGAAAGGGCACAGATGAATGGAAACAAGCTGGTCTGTTAAAAACAGGAAGTCAAGGAAAAGGGGATTTAATTGGTCATTAGTGATACAGTGGGGTCAAGTTGGTCCAACATAGCCGGACAGGCATCCCTCAAATCAGCAACTCACGACAACCCAAGAAAGGGCCTCGTTTTGTGTGTCTATAATACATACAACTGTCTCCAATTGGGCAATATCTGCACTCCACAGGATATAAAGAAGGAAGTATTCTGATTTATTGATCGTTATGGGCCACACACACGTATTTATACACTTCGCCGTCTGAAGGAAATGAGGGAACTGAAATGGATTACAGACATGGTGGTGTGACAGAATGAGGTCCAGACTGCAGGAAAACTGAGCAAGACAGATTTCTACATCCAACTTCGGTCTCCTCAACAACACTAATTATACCGACCCCCGCGCCACCCCGCGCACACGCTCCCCTCACACACATATAAATACAAGCCTGTGTTTGCCAGATCCCCGGTGCAGAGCATGGTGTGTTTGAACAAGGCAGGCTGTTAAAGTGTCTGATTAGACCCCCTGTTTGAACAGACAAAGACAACGACCTATCAGCACATGGAAGGGGCCGGCCAATCGCCGGCGACGGCTCATCTGCTGCGGGCCGCTGCACCGAGCTGGCTGACACAAAGACGAGCAGAGAGACACACCGGCTGACACAATGGGAAACGCATCTAGACGGACAGGCGAGCGGACACACCCACGTGCCCAGCAGGTTTCTGCTCGTAATGCATTTAGCCGTCCCATCTCAGATGGATCCAGAGAGAAACACCTAAATTGATGCACAGGCTGATTCGATTGATAATGACCTTCCCACTGTGTAGCAGGTGTGGGTCACCCTGGCGAACAGCTGGCAGGCATGAAAGTCACAATCTTATTCTACGCTCAGTTTATATGAGACATCATAAACCAGATCGATCTCAGATGATTGTTTTTTCTTTGTCTACAAGTACGCCTGAAACAGAATAGATGTAGGGTACAAAAATAAACCTTAAAAATTTTGATTTGATTTGGTATTTCTCTTAACAATGGGAAAATCCTTCTCGATCATCTACGGTTGTCAGGATCTGAGAGCACATGGCGGCTTGGCTTCTGTCCCAGACCCATGTGTTTATCATCATGGAGGTGGCAACGAGTAGAGCAGATGAGGTAACAGCCACTGCCTTTGCCATTTCAGTCCACTCGTCGGACGCTAATGAAGTTGTCACCGTTTCAAATTAATCAACACCGAGTGATAACATGAGCAAAAGCGGCTGACACCATTATTTAAATTGTCTGCTCGTATGGGTGTCGGATGCACATGTGGCACAACAAGTAGCCCGAATAAAACTAAATAAATCCGTGGCTAAAGAAAGATTTCTCAATGGAAATCTGAATGTTTTGGTTTAAATTCAGTCTCGGGGGAGGGGGGGTGTGGTTGCTGGCTTTCAGGCTCAAAAGAAACCAATATTGACAGAAATTAATAGGTGATGTGCAGCAGTACAACCTCTCCACCAAAATCCATTTCAGCGCCGCTAGAGTAATTTGCTTGGCCAAACAAGTTTTTGGGGAGACATAATTGCTTCCTGGATTACGTTCACGTCGTTTACAGGATTTTTCACACCAGAGACTGGGAATCATGTCCTGTATCCTAAAAGGTAAGGCAGTAAAAGCCACAAATCAAGTATCGCGTTTTAAGACATAAAAGCGTTTTTATTTGCCTAAACATAAAAATAAAGTTAGTTAGCTAGTTTTTTCATGCTGACAGAGACAGCATGAAGGTTTATTTATTTAAAGGAGGCATTAGGTTTCCTTTAAGACTTATTTGCTAGAGTAAATTAGTTCCCTATAAGCACATTAATCCAAGGCGCCGGGGTTGGACATGCAGCGACATGTGGCAATGCAAAGCTTTTGATCAGTTGGCTTTTGGTGGCACTAGTTGATGAGTTTGGCTTGGCGTGTAGGGGTTCTAAGACGCTGCCTATTGTCTGCTTAAGCGCTGGGAGGAAGAATCTGGATGTGGGAGGGTGCGGGGGGGGTGGAATGACTTCTCCTTGACTGCCCTCTTCTATCTCGTCTAGACCAGCAGTTAAGTCTCTGCAGGTCCCTTAACTCCCTCGTGCAGCAGAGACAGACAGTCTGTCTGTGTTACCAGGCACAGCTCCCCTCTCAGCAATGACCCTTCACAGACCCCCTCTTAACCCCCCACCATAGACTCGTACCTCGACGTCCATCTCACCTCCACAAGCACTCCCACGTCCAAGTAAAGTCGCCACTCTGTCCACGCTGCCTTGCTCTTTCTTCTCCTGTCACAAAGTCACCCCACCCTCCTCTGTCCCACTACGCTGCACCCCTTTCTTCTCGGCCCCCGCTGGTCTTCCCCTCCCTCTCTTCAGGTAGCCCCAGCGACATAATTAGGTTTAATTCGGCCAAAATGGAAGCGCACAGGCAATCAAAGTGATTCCTTTCTCGACTCTTTCAGCCGTAATAAATGGAAAATTCACTCAGTTATTCAATTCATATGATTGTCAGTGGAATTATAGCACCTCTTAAGTGATAACGGTGCCGCATGTGCAGGCTTTGCTCTTTCATCTTTCTTTGTCTTCAAGGTAAATGATGGTTATTCGTTCGCCGAGGTTGCAGGGGTGGAGAGCAGCGCTAACAGCCGATGGAAATCTCTTTGTTTTTGTCATGTAACAAACTAGTTTGGATGCAGGAGGAGGGAAGAGACTGCTGCTTAATAACAGAATGATTGACTATCACTGGGAAAAAAATAATCGCCTCTCTTTATTCAAGCCTTGCATTTACAGGTCATTTAAAACTGTATCTAATAGGACTAATAGACAACAGGCAATGGAGGGATACTAATTTGATAGAATAATGAGCATAATTATGTTTTAATAAGGAAACTGTGCACAAGGAGTGAGTGAATGATTGCGGTGCCTTCTCTTTTGTTATGCACATATATTACCCATTGCCTCCACAACCAGACATTTTGACAAGTGCCTCTTGAAACATTTGCCTTAACAAAAGGCCACTTATCACGAGTGCATGCCTAAGTCTGACCTCGAATCGGAGCAGATTGCAGCTGGGAGCGCTTGACATACAAGAGACTGGGCAGGAATTCTCTGCAGACTTCACAAAACCTTGGGGTGGACTGCGTTTACACCTACTCTCGCACATCAAACATGCATTTCTTTAACTTTCATCCTCTGAGCACAGTGCACTTTTTTTGGGGGGGGGGGGGGCTCTGTGATGAATCACTTTGAAATATTTAAAGGACCGGTCCACTTAAATAACAGGACACATTTTTATTTTCACCTCTAGTAGCATGGATATAGTTGGATTTTAGCCTCAGTTTTGATGCACAGTGGAAATCCCTATGATCCCAAAGACATCTACAGATAACTGGATTAAAAAGAACCTCACATTTCATTTTTTGGTGGAAAGTGCCGAGTATATTCAGTGGATCTCTCGACACCTGGGGGGACACAATTAAAACGACCCACGTGGGCGTGGCGGACACCACGAGACACGATATGTTTGTTATGTTACACTAACCAGACTGTAGGCCGCTCTGTTCACCGAAAGTCACCACATCAGTCTGGACCCGTAAAGAAAACAAAAGGATGTGTGCACTGCGAGGGTGATCTTTACACTCGCCCCTCGATCACCACCAGCCACAGGCGAACAGAGGACGATATTGTGTGCCAGCTGCAGCTGCTCCGAGGAGGGCAGTGTGCTTTTTGTACTTCCCCCTTCGCCTGTAAGAAAAAGAATTCGATACTGACTCCGCAGACACACACTGCACGCTCTTTTTTCTGTGAGCCTCTTTCACCCACAGCACAAACCCCACCCATGCCTCTCCCTACGCTGAATTTCCTGCATTCTCGTCCTCCATCCTCCCTTCTGCACATACCCTGCACATGCTCCTTTTCTATCCCTCCCTGTGGTCATCTTAACTGCCCATGCTGAGCATTTGGAAGCATCTCTATATTTACTCCATCTCCACCCTGCTTCCACCCCGGCAGCCCGGGCCATGCATCTTTCATCCACGGCGTTGCGATGACCTATATTCTCAGTCTGGCCCGACGCAACTATAGTTCACCACTGCTCAGCTCTGTCCTGCTGCTCTCACACTGGCCCCAGGCAGGAGCCGTGGGTGTGGCAGCCAGGCTGAATTAGAATGGGCGCTGCAAGCAGAGACTCCCATTCTGAGTAATCTATCTTGGCTGTCTGGGGCATACTGAATTTCAAAGCTAAAATGACTAAACTAAATCATATTGCACTGAGAAGAAGACAGAGACAGAGGAACAGGCCAATACCAGTGGCATAATAAATATTTCAAAATTCTAGTGTTTGTGAAGAGTTGCTCTATTAGATACTCAATGCGGCTGAATATAGGTCAAAGCGGCTCTTATAGCACGTGGATGGCCCACTTTACCTTTTTTTTTTGTTTTGTTTTGTTTTTTTCACAGCACCATTATTACCTGGCCTAATAATATGATTCATCTAATTATCTCTTGTTATAATTTTGCTGTAGACTTATAAATACACGGAAAAATAGATCAAACAGGGCGTATAGACGCCTCTGTAGGAGGTTATTTTGCTCATCAAGAATGCATCCTTAATTTGCTGCTTGTCGCCCTTGACACATAAATCAGTTTTTTTGTGAATATGCAATCACATTCGCACTAATCCAGGTCAGTAGGCTGGTGTTACTCTACACGGCTGCTAAGATAAGGCTGCACCAAAATACACCGATCAGGTATAACATTATGACCACTGACAGGAGAAGTGAATAACAATGACCATTTTGTGACAATTCAACGTTCTGCTGGGAAACTTTTGGACCTGGCATTCGTGTGGATTTTACTTAGACATGTACCACCCACCTAGACCAGACCAGGCGCCCCCGCCCATGGCAATGACACTCCTTGGTGGGAGGATGCAGCCTGCCGCAGGCACACACACAAAATCGGTTTTGAGGAACAACTCAAAAAACATGAAGAACAGCACAAGGTGTTGACCTGGCCTCCAAATTCACTCGATCTCAAACCGATCAAGTATCTGTAGGATGCCCTCAATCCAAAGACCTACACAATATTAGGATATTAGTCATAATGTTATGCCTGATCTGTGTAAATGTTTATTTATATGTGCACAGAATATAATGATTACATAGGTTGTCCCATTTACCTGCTCCACACTAAAATCTCTTTAAATGCACCCGACAAAGAAACCAGCACTTTACAGAAGGCAAATCTTTAACAAAGATCAACCAGTGTATGTGTATGCGCTTTCATTGCCGCACTTCAGCCTTGTAAAAATATACTTCTGTAGTTCATTCATTCATTCATCTTCTGTAACCGCTTGTTCCTGTTAAGGGGTCTGCTGGAGCCTATCCCAGCTGTCATCGGGCGAGAGGCGGGGTACACCCTGGACAGGTCTCCAGTCTATCGCAGGGCTAACACAGAGAGACAGACAACCATTCGCAATCACATCCACACCTACGGTCAATTTAAAATCGCCAGTTATCCTAATTGGACGGTGGGAGGAAGCCGGAGAGAACCCACGCAGACACAGGGAGAACATGCAAAGTGGTCATAATGTTATGCCTGGTCGGTGTACCTAATCTCAGTTAAAAAAATTCTCAGTATTAAACTCATACATCCCTTACAAATACAACAGAGTAGGTGTAACAGAAAAATAAGGAAATTTACTAAGCGGTGACTTTAAACGAGTATGTTAAATGCAATATTTTGTGTTTCTAAATGAGACAGTGGATATTTCCCGTACCGTTTTGTTCTATTACATGACCAAGAGCCAGTGTTAGTGTTGGCACCAAGGAGAGTATTGACACGTGCACACATGCATGCTGGTGCATAAGCTTTACTTGTTTATCCATATGTTAACGCGGTTTAATCATTTACTGTTAATCCACAAAAGCTGTTCATGTTTAGAGATTTCTCTTTTTAACAGCTGCCACCGCACTCCGGCTGCTTATATTTCTGCCTTCGAGTCTGTGTCACCACATAACTCATGGTTTTATGATCGTTCATTCACCCAGCCAGAAGCTTTTTAGTAGTGACTTCGGGCTAATGGATAACAAGGCACTCGTGTAAAGTGAACCCCAGATAGACGGCACAAACAAAACTGCGTGCTCCGTCTTGACTTCAAAACATTTTTCGAGAATATACCATTTCCACACGAGGAGATAAAACCGCCGTTACTCAAACGTGGCGCTGATGCATTCAGAAACTGTGGTTGAAGCCCTAATAATATCGATTTTGTGCAGTTTGAAAGGACATTTTTTATTTACCAGGAATCGATCTCCGCGCTCACATTCCCATACAAACTAAAGCCATGTCACCGAGATGAAAAAGTGACGATGTGATGCTGATTTGTGTTGCTAATATAGCTGCGGCAGAGCTGCTGAGTCACAGTTGTTCCCATACCCCCGGAAAGTGACCTCTCTTTCGGTTGGAGACAGGTGTCTGCCCCTTCCCCCCGATGGCGAGACCCCCAGTCAAGAGTGTCACACACACACACACAAGACATACACAAAGAGGACTACAAACCCAGGAGGCGGCTTCCGGGTTATTAGGTCACCCTGACATGCAAAGGCCAGGCTGTCATGTCGAGGGTTATTAAGAGCCTGGGTGTCTGGGTGATTTAATTAGCGTGGCCCGGGTGAGGCAAGTCCCTCGTGCAGGGTGGTGCTCGAGTAATGCAAGGTCTAATAATATATGTCTCTGACCAGAGATGGGGCAGGCTTGGTTAAGGCTGAGAGCTACCAGTGACACGCTAGCCGAACTTTCCCAATTTGGACGTCACATTCCGCTAGTGGCCGGATAGGGATGGCCTACAGAGCTCACATGACGCTAGACAGAGAGATGGTACTAGCCGCGGCGGCTGCGAAGTAAACCTTGTCCCAGCTCATTATACTTATTGACAGACATGCAGATATTATCTACAAATTCATCGTGTGTTAAGAGGGTACAACAATGTTAAATGTCAATTACCACGCAATATGTTATACAAGGAACTGATTTACCTAATTCACAAATCCTTTTCAGCTAATTTGTGTGTAACCTTACTGTTTTTTTGTCAACATTCATTTACAGCGAAGTTGTGCTTGTGCATTTAAAGGGACGGTAAAATTAAAAGAATGTGAAATGTGACACAAAGTTTAAAGGTTCATTTATTTTGGCATGACCATAAAAAGAGAACTGGCACAGTGGGGATTCAAGAAAAACACTTAATATCTTTAAAGTACTGTAACTGCATCACAGGTCAAACTTTAGCACATAAAATATGAACAACGGGCCATAATTTGTTGTCATATTCTGGTGATACTCAGCCTCTCTGCTTTACTTTTTCTCATCAGATATCATTTGACAACGCCTCAGTGTAGTTTTGTTATAGCTGCCATTCTGCTACCACCTCTGTGATGAAATTGCGAACATGTCACTGCAGGTGATGTGTGTAAAACACGGCTCTCCGGAGACAGCTTTGTCTGTGTTGCAGCTGCCAGCCGACTACTTGATGACTGATCGGCTGTTTCTGAAAAGGGGGGAACGAGAGGCTATCTGTGATTTTAGTTACATAGCCACAGGCAGATTGTGTTTGTGTACACGGAAAAACACACAGACACAACATTAAAACCGCTGATTGAAGAAGTGAATAACATTGTGACAATTCAATGTTCTGCTGGGAAACATTTGGACCTGGCATTCATGTGGATGTTACTTAGACATGTAGCACCCACCTAGACCAGACCAGGCACCCCCACCCCATAGCAATGACACTCCTTGATGGCAGCAGCCATCCCCAGCAGGATGCAGCCTGACACAGGAACGCCACACACACAAAATGGTTTAGGAACAACTCAAAAAAATATGACAAACAGCACAAGGTGTTGACCTGGCCTCCAAATTCACAAGATCCCAAACTGATCAGAGGCCCCTCCCCTCAACCCACAGGACCCAAAGGCCCCGACTAACAACATTCTGTTGCCAGACACCACAGGACACCCTCAGAAGGCCCATATCCATTCTCTGATGAGTCCCAACTGTTTTGGAGGCACAAGGGAGACCTACACAATATTAGGAAGGTGGTCATAATGTTATGCCTGATTGGTGTCCACAGGGATAGAGGTATATTTCAAGAGACTGTGGAAAACCCATATATAAAACATGTATGCTCAAACATAACACAAAACTACTCACACTCTCTCACACATCTCTCTCAAGAGGCAGCTGGTCCGACGTGAGCAATACACATAAACATAAACAGTAACAGGGACTTCTCAGAGATTATAAATAACCGTGGCAATAATTGCATTAGTGCAGTAAGTAAATTAAATGACTTGCAGTCTCTGCGGCAGGACAGAGCACAGGTCAGCTCTGGTGTTGCTGCTGCTGCCGGTAGCCCTCACAGCCCCTGTTGTGCTGTCAGCTGTTCCGTGTCATACTCCATTACCTGCAACCAGCAACAATATCACAGGCACACAGACACACACAAAAGCGGAGCCTCGTGGTTTGTTTTAAAACTTTACTGCACATCTTCCTAACTGCGGCGAGATGTAATTCAACAGCACATGTATTATTCACAGCTCTTTACCAGCTCGCCCTTGTCGTTTCCTTTGTAGCTACATGCAGCTTTAACGGACAACACCTGAGAATACCAAGCAGGCAGCCATGCAGATACAGTACAGATGGGTGAAACTATAGCAAACTCGCCTGCTTGTCATTACATCCACACAATCACGCAGACACACACACACTGCAGGGGGGAGCGGTAGTACGCAAAGGCGGCCAGGCGGGAGGGGGTTGGAAGCGCTATCTAGTCCGTCGGTATCAGGAGTCGCATCACGTCAGGGGTGCTCCTGGTCACAAGCTAAGGGGCTTAGCCAGCTGGACACACCCATGACCTGTTAAACAGCAGATAAGCCCTCTCAGCATGTCGCCCAGTGAGCTCGGCGCGCGTTACAGAAAAGATGAAAAGGTGAGGAAACTTTTAGTCTTTCAGAAAACTTTAAGAGACGCCTCATCAAAAACTCGGACAAGTGTTAAATTTAATACAGCGCGGGCAAAAAAGAAAAAAAACTTCTAACTCGGGAATCAGTAATAGATCGGTGTTCATTTTACATCAACAAGAGACTTAATTAAATGTCACTTGTACAAAAGTATAACACAATTTAAAGCACTAACATGACGCAATACTAATTAACTAACACTGTAACAAAACACAAGCACAAAATTGAAGCATAGCCTGCGGGGAAGACTTAAATATTGCCTTAAAAGAACATTCACTCACTATATTTTAATTTCAGTTATACGTACACACTTAACTTATTATATTATATAATTTATTTGATTGCAATCAGAAATACAAGCCTGGGAGCAGTTCCAATAAGCTGCTTCTTTGCTGATTGTACAAAACACGCACTAAACATGTTCAGTTAATTAATAGAGAAACTAAATTTTGCATCTGTTCCACGCCGCAGAAGGACCAGGGCAAAGATATTGATTTGAAAATGAAGGATAATGGTTGGGACTAATCAAACAAAAACACAGCGTCCATGGAGGGGCGGCGAGTTCAATATCATACGCAGAAGCGCGGGCATCTATATCCGAAAGAAAAATCCATACATTAGGAAAGCTAATGGCAGCACACTGACAGCAATCCACATCACGAGCTGAACAGAGGTCATGATACCAGAGCTGTCCGATCCTATTTAGACACGGGGATCTAGGCAAGAGACGCCGTCGATGCACATGAGCTGGAACGAGATCAAGCCGGGGAAACAGCCACAATTACCACACCACAGCCTGAGCTGGCATCCCTCCCAGTGATTATGGTGCCATCTGATGCGGCTCGAGCACAAACGGCGGAATACATTTTGTCGGGGACGGCGGTTAACGCGGCGCAAAGCCAAAAAACTGCTGATTGAATGAGGCTGTCTTTCGAGGCGTGGCAGCCGGGAATGTCTTGCATTGTTCCGAAATACCGTATTGTGAAAAAGTAAGTTTACGCAGCAAGAGGATCACGGAGAGGGGCTTTGCTGAAAGGCAACCATAGTCCAAAAGATGATATTTAGGGAAAAGTGATGGCCACGTTTTTGCTGAAAACCCTTCTCGCTCCATGGAACCTCATTTACATTTTTGTTTGGGATTGCCTCCTATAGGGAGACGGAGTAATTTATGCCTCTTGTTACCAGGCTCTCTGCTCCAGTTTTGAACTGAATACGCTATTGTGGCACGACTTCCTTCTTGTGTGTGAGTGAGTGTGTGTGTGTGTGTGTGTGTTTGAGGAGCATCTGAAGGTGTCTTAATGCCTGCGGCAAACTGGCACACTCAGCAGATGGGAGAGAGACTGATCCCCTGTTTGTTGACAGTGCACTTAAATGCGGATGTTTGTGTGCGAGCGTGTGTGTGTGCGTGCGCATGTGTGTGGAAAACTGCACATCATAAACCATCTCCAGTGAGTAGTAAATAAATCATAAACAATTCGCTCAATCCAAAGACCAGCGAGAACCTCCCGTTTCTTTATTTGCGCCCGCGCGTGTGCGTGACAGAGAGGGAGAGAGGATATATGTACGGGCTTCGCACTCCATAGGTATTGAGGTTAATACACTGATGAATTATTAACTTCCGCGGGCAGCGTTCAATCTGCGCGAGTCAGGGGGAAAATGGAATTGGATTGGCTCTAAGAGAGGAAAAAACGCAAAGATACACACAGGTGAGGACTTTTAGACGTGCGGCATTCACGCTCTTATTGGATAGATGGACACGATGACTGAAACACACAGGGAGGTGGAGACAATGACAGAGGAACCGAAAGAAGTGACGTCCATCATAAATGTTTCATGAAGCTCTCGGAACGGTGAAGGATTCATCAAATCCGGAGGGAGGTCTCCGGCCTTCGCGCCGCTCCCCGGCATTTATTTTATTCTTTATTTTTCCCTCTCTTGCTCTGTGTCTCTTTTCCACACACACACACTTACAGGACGGTTACACTTGAGCGTAGATAGAATCAACTGCAGAGTTATCATCATCTGGCTTTTCATTTACCAGTCCTATTAGCCCCATTACCCTCTCAGCCAGGCCCTCTGCTTGCCCTTCTGCTCCCATTTCACAGCAAAAACCACGATTATCTTTTCGAAACTCATCTATTCCAAACGTTCTCAGCTGCTTCCCGCAACTCAAACACTTGGCCGGACGTATTCCAAGCCGGACATCGCGCTTGTCTCCTTGCTCGCTGGCCCTCCGGCTTCCTAGCCCGCTGGTGGCTACCTGGCATGATGGGTCATTTAAGGTGCCTAAATTATGAATTCCACAGCGGGTGAGGAGCAAGCAGATGGCTTGGCCTCCAAACACCCCTCCATGCGAAATGCGAGGGGAGGAGGAGGGATGTGAACTGACAGAGGGCCTTTGTCTCAATACGCACCAGAACTCGGAGCAGCGTGTCGGCACACCGCGGTCCAACTCACATCGACTCGTACAACATAGCCATACACGCAAAACAGAGATGATGAATAATTATGTTCGCAGATCCTTCGTGTAGATCAAAGCAAGCCGGCGCCAGTTTGGTCACGTTCATTAGGAGCCATGTTTAATGCATGTCAGATATTTTGTGGTATGTTAATGAAGCGCTGCGTGTTTGGACCTGTGAGAATACGGCTAATTAGAATTCCAACATGTAGAAGTGTGCGCGCGGTAGCGTTTGTTCGGCGGTATACATTGTAATGAAGTACGTCTAACGTGGATCATTTCATATTAACGACTGCCGAGTGTGTTTAACAAAAGACAACCTGAGTGTTTAAGCGAGAGTGAGGAGGAACAGTGGGATCTCCCACGGCCATAATGAGAGCGATGTCTCCCGTGACAACGATACTGCGAACTGTCAGTCTGACGGTGTAATCTGCCATTGGTGAGGGAAGCTTTGCTGACACAGATTTATGCAGCAGTGTGCAAGAAAACATACAAAATACACCGATCTGGCATAACATTATGACAGGTAAATAACATTGACCATCTTGTGACAATTCAGTGTTCTGCTGGGAAACTTTTGGACCTGGCATTCATTCATGTGGATGTTACTTAGACATGTAGCACCCACCTAGACCAGACCAGACACCCCCACCCCATAGCAATGACACTCCTTGATGGAAGCAGCCATCGCCACCAGGATGCAGCCTGACACAGGTACACACACACAAAAACGATTGAGGAACAACTCAAAAAAAACATGAAGAACAGCACAAGGTGTTGACCTGGCCTCCAAATTCTCTAGATCCCAAAATGATCAAGTATCTGTGGGATGATCCACAGAGGCCCCTCCCCTCAACCCATAGGACCCAAAGCCCCCCCCACTAACAACATTCTGTTCCCAGACACCCTCAGAAGGCCCATCTCCATTCTCTGATGAGTCACAACTGTTTGGAGGTACAATATAATGTTATGCCTGATCGGTGTATTTTATATTCTGTATTTTCGCTGAGAAATCTACAGAGAATTTACCCGTTTTATTTGGCGGAGGAATTATATTCATTTTGGATGACTCTGTGATCTTGATCCGATGCCAAGGCAAAACAAAACTGTGCCCTACATACAGCACGGCAGAAAGTTAGTGTGTGCCTATTGTCTGGGATGGGTATCTGTGGGATCAACTTTCATGCAGGAGACCCACGTTTGTGCTCAATCACCAAACCAGACAGATAATAAACAGCTTTTTATGAATCTTAATTACCATCCATTTCCTAACCGTAACCACGACCAACAATACCTAGTTGGCGTAGTCGCCATGTGTGGATCTTTAAAACCAGTGCCACTGGATATATAAAAAAAAAAAAACCTCTAGATAAGATAAGGCAAGACGAGGTAACATAAGATAAGATAAATGAGATAAGATGTGTCTTTATTGATTAAATGAAAGGGTTGCCAGTGTTGCAGAACTGTATTTTATCTGGTGATAGAGTTGATCATTATCAGAAGAGGCTTGTTTGTGCCTCTTTCAAGGTGCATCAGACTGTAAGGGGATTGCTGTCTGTATCGTGCGGTCCAAGGTACATGTGGGTGTAATTATTAAGACAAGTCGAGGAAAGCTGCGTCACATAAATAAACGCTGTAGGACGAATCAGAATAACGAGGCCAATATGCAGAAAATTGAGGATGCGTTTCGAAAACCCGCGTTACCCTCAGCATTCGTTTCACTGCAGAGATCACTGGTGTTCAACATCTGCTTCACCTGTTGGGGCTGCACGCTGCATGCATATTGTGTAAATCAGCCCAAGGCAATAGGCCATTTCAAGGCAGACAGCTCATCAAAATGATTGACAACTATTACGAACTAGGAACTTGACCATGTGAGGGGGAGGAGGTCGGGACTAAAAATAGACAATGGTGGCCTCAAGGCAGGAAGCTGGATTTTGTACCTTTATGCTTGTACATTTTCACCAGAGCTCCTGAATAATCCACGTTGTCCCGATGGCAGGAGATACAAGAGGATGGTTGTTTAGGGAACAGGACATGACCTCTGATAGAATACACTGACAAAAAAAAAAGGTGTGAGGCAGAAATATGGACAGTTCACTCATGTACATTTATTAGGATCCCGTGTTAAACAAATAAAAGCTTTTATGGAAACAAAGTAGTATTGCTAACTATCATTAAACAGTTACTAATAATTCATCTAAACACATCATTTAGCTAAAATTCCCCTGTTCCCTCCAGTGGTTGGATTTTTTCCTGCAGACCAATAAAATAAGATGAATGTCTTCTACATGACAGGGGAGACTTTGAAGGACAGTAACAGCCCTCTTTAATGTACAAAAGACAAGTCTGATGGAACCTGGAGATCAATAATAAATTAAAGACTGCTCCAACCTCTTCACACTACAATGACTCCCTAGAGAAGACGCCAACAGAGTCTCTTTATCTCTCCTAAAGACTCAGATAAGATACTAAGATATATGCTCCTGTAAAGGAACTTTACCGGCTCAAATCTTTATGAAGCATTACACTACTTTTTTTGTTGAAACACTGGTTCAAATCAGTTGAGTGACATTTCTCATTAATGTACACAAATCAGCCATAACATTAAAACCACTGACAGGAGAAGTGAATAACATTGACCATCTTGTGACAATTCAATGTTCTGCTGGGAAACTTTTGGACCTGGCATTCATGTGGATGTTACATACACATGTAGCACACACATAGACCAGACCAGGCACCTCCACCCCATAGCAATGACACTCCTTGATGGAAGCAGCCATCCCCAGCAGGATACAGCCAGTTTAGGAAAAGAAAACGGTACAAGGTGTTGACCTGGCCTCCAAATTCACTAGCTCCCAAATTGATCATCTGTGGGGTGGGATGCACTGGAACAATCCTGATCCATAAAGGCCCCTTGCCTCAACCCATAGGACCCAAAGGCCCCAACTAACTGCCAGACACCACAAGACACTCTCAGAAGGCCCATGTCCATTCTCTGATGAGTCAGAAACATTTTGGAGGCACAAGAGAGACCTACACAATATTAGTATCTAATTAGGTCATAATGTTACACCTGATCGGTGTAAATGTTTATTTATATGTGCACAGAATATGACCATTATACAGGTTGTCCCATTTACCTGCTCCACACTAAAATCTCTTTAAATGCACCCGACAAAGAAACCAGCACTTTACAGAAGGCCAATCTTTAACAAAGATCAACCAGCGTCATGTTTGTTGCGCTTTTATTGCCGCACTTCTGCACTTTTGTTCCAAGCTAACAGCCTTATAAAAATATACTTCTTTAGTTATTAAACAGATTACAAGGCTTGTCTTTATCTCCCCAAAACCAGTAAACATCCCCTATTCAGCGGTGGTTCCCTTGAGAAAGAGACACAGCTCTGAAAAGTGGTACAAAATGTTACTAAAAAAATAAATAAAGGTAAATGACAAACAATGGGAGAAAGAGATGTGTGTCGTCCCGAGGGAGTAGGTGAGCACGTGCAGAAAGAGTTCTGCTTTTCCTAAAAGGGAAAGTAATCAAAAGCAATGTTGGCATTACGCGACATGAAGTTCATTCTTTGATGGGATGGAATGAAACGGGACGACATTTCTTTGGAAATAAAACATGTTGTTCTTCTCAAGATGTTCCAGTCTGGTACTTTTTTCTTTTTTTTTTTTTGCCATGATTGAGCCCTTACTCAAATACTGGAAAAATTAAATTAGCAACGCGGGCCCCAGATAGAGACATTTAAAATATACTTCTGAAGCAAATATTTAGCTAAAAGGAAGCTAATTTGGTTACATGTTGTCCTCTTTTTCGATTTTGTGAGCTGAATGGAAATTGGGTTTGCAGAGAGTACTCTATATTGCGTGATTAAAGGATAAAAGGGGAAGCAAATGGCTGATTCGGTTTACTTCTTCGGTCACTCAAAATAAATCTGACTCACTCACTCCCTTGTTTGTGGCCACTTTCGCTGCTGACTATTCTACTCCAATTTGTTTCTTTCGCTTCCTGTTTTTATTATTTTTGGGACTTTGTGTAACTTGTTTTGGTCGTTGGCCTTTTTCCAGGTCACGTCACTCCCTAAAGATGACAACAGGGTAGCGTGGCGAGGCGGATGC
The DNA here is from genome assembly GCF_963514085.1 of Chelon labrosus. NCBI lineage: Eukaryota > Metazoa > Chordata > Actinopteri > Mugiliformes > Mugilidae > Chelon > Chelon labrosus. The sequence continues at coordinate 8,671,081 of NC_140339.1, forward strand.
GGCCAGATGGCCACAAAACGTAGGGACCAACTCCATCTCCGAGCAGGGCTGAGACCGGGACTAATGCTCCGTTATTTGCCAGATTTATTAGCGTTGTGTTCAGCATGTGGTCGGTGCCGGCAGCTTATTGTTCACGCGGGTCAAACAGGCCGTCGCAGTCCAGTCAAGTCCCTGTCAGAGACGCGCGTCACATCTACATGATGTGCAGGAGATGAGACGAATGACAGGGGAGGTCATTAAAAACAGGAACAACATCGCTCCTCTCACTCAGGCTGAATATGAATCACGCAGCCAACTTGGATATGTGAATGTGCAGACACATGCGATCCTCGGGAGAGGAAGCCTTTGCCTGTTGCTCGACGTTTTGGCTCTCCGTTTTCTGGCAGGAACCATTGAAATGCAGACCGAGGGGTATGGATAATGGACTGTAGCACCTGCATAGCGCCCTGCACACTCTCCGCCGTTCCCTCAGACAGACACTCCTGCTGTAGTCTGCACTACACATCCCCTCTTTTCAACCCCAGGGAAGTGCTGGCGAGTGGCCAACCATCACCGAGCGTGTGAGTGACTGAATATGTGCTTGTGTGTTTGTGCGTGTGATTTTTGTGTGGGAATGTAGGAAGCACTTGCTCGCCAAGAGCTATGCTTATTAATGCCCTACAGACTAAGTGCACTCTTTTGCACTCTCCTCCACTCCTCCCCTCCTCTGCCAATCTCCTTTGCCTTCTGAGTGGTCATTGCTGAGGGAGAAGGAGGAGGAGGAGGAGGAGGTGGTGGTGCTTCAGGGCGGGGTGCTGGAGGGAAGAAGCAGGAACAAAGCAGAATACGAGAGGAAGTACACTAGTGGGCTTCGACAATGCTGAGCCCTCCCACTGTCTCCCAGCTGCCTTCTGTGTTTGATGCTGAGAGCAATCAATAACCTCAACTCAGAGCTGCGCCTCAGATTGTCTCACACTACTCACCCCAACCACACACACACGCACACACAACTCACCAGCGTTCACCATGTTCAACAATAATAGAACACAGAACTACTGCCAAGCACACCTGATGACTTCTATTCAAATGCTCATTTCACGCACACAGAAACATGAATGAGTCATAAACCTTTCACACAGTCGGTAAATGCTTTCTTCTTGCATCGGCAGGATTTACCAGAAGGTCCCCACAGCTTTTACTCGTCGCTGGGATTCTGTTGCGTGCACACACACACACTTAAGTGCCTCCGTAACCTTGTAGCAAGTACAGGGAGCCACAGAAATTTCTGCGGCTGCCTTTGTGCTTGGGTCTAATGTTATTCTAATAGTTCAGCTTACACCAGCTGAGATGGTCATAACTCTATATGAGCCTGTTCTCTGAGTGTGTGTGTTAAGGTGGCTGTGTAATGAGACACCTGGGACGAGGTATAAAGAGGCCCATAGCTCCTGCCTTGGAGAGGGAGGGCAGAGAGACCAGAGCTAGTTTAAGCATATTTAACGGCACCGTAAAGAGAGCGAGGTCTCTACCCATCTACTTGAAATATGGTCCAGTCCACGAGTCTTGTTGTATTTTTTCATCTGATGCGTCTCCCTTTCTGCCACATGCATTCGTTCGTACTATCTTCCTGTCATTGTCCTACCGCTTCTCTCTTTTGCACTGGATGGCGGGGTGCCACCCTGCCCTCTGGGCACCCTTGTCTGATTAAGGAGAAGAGGTTTTTGTGGCCATGGCATCTGGCAGGGTCAGCCCGCATATGAGAGACAATGCTGTATACATCCTCCGGCACAGAGCAAACAGAGAGAGACGCTCCTACTGGACCTTACTGAAAGAACCACATGAATGCAAACAAACCCCACCGCTGCACAGTGGACCCCCTGAATGAGAGGTCCTGTTAGATTTAATCCCAGCAATGCGCCCTGAACCTCACGCACACACAGATTTCACAGGCATTACTCGGGGCCGCTGTTTGCACTGAGGCTATAGCGCGATGCAGAGAGGTAACCCACTGAGGATGCCAAAGGTTTGGATTTTCCCATGATAGCAACCACTCTCACTGGATAGAGGGTGAGTAACCAGGAAGGAATCTGTCCCTTTTCAATGGCCGCTGAAAGGGGAGCTGTGAAATTGTCCGAAATTTCTCTGTGTGTAAACAGAGGACCGAGGGGGGAACCCAGGGACCCCGCCTGGGCCCGACCGCTTGCTTCCCTGGACTCTTTCTCTACCTCTCTTTCTCTCTGTCTGCCTTTGCCCCTCCTCTCTCATTCACCGGGCGCTCCTGTCTCAAATTAATTTTCTGTCTGTCTGCCCCCCCCTCCCCGACTGTGAACAAGTCCCACACTGTGAGGACACGGGAGCATTTTTGCACGCTGTTCTCACATGGCATTAATTAGTTTTGAGCTTTTCTTATCGAGAGACAGATGCTAAATACTTAAAAAACAAGCAGACTGTGTTTATCTCCCAAAGCTGAATATTGCCTTATGAACAGAGACCAAGGGTGGCACGAGGTAAAAAAAAAGAAGAAGGGACATGTACTGTATCTTTTCTTGTATCCAAGTTCAACGGTGTGAATCTGTTGCTCGGGTTTAACAGTCCAGTCTAACAGAATCGTCTTCAGCGCCGAGCGAGCATGGCCACACAGGAATTTCCCTAAACTTTCTGCTGGTTGCTAGGTGATGGCCTCAGCTCCTGTGAGCACGCTGTGTGAATGAGGAGGGGGTAACTAATGTCCTCACCCAATGACCACACTCTCAACAGACTGCTCTTGTCCAGTTAAAAAAAGAAAAAAGAAGAAAAAAAAAAACATTATGCTACTTCGTCAATGTAATCAAACACACGGCAGTGGGCAGACTGAAAGGCACTAATACTCAACATGTGTTGTCTGATGTGTTCCAAAGTGAAAAACTAACACTGGGATAGCATGAGAGCCAATGAACGTTATTTTAAATTCATTTTATTTTCAACAGAAACACATTTTGACTTAGTTCCTGCATTTCATTAGAGGCACTGATAGAAAAAAACTCAATCGTATTATTGTAACTGTATTAAAACCATAGACTGCATATAAATATGGACACAACGTCCCCACTTCCTTGCATTGGCCAAAGGGATGCTATTTTCCCAGGGATACGGGCGGCGACATCTTGCGAGTTTGGAACTAGAGTCTGCACAGGACGGCCTGAGAGTGGAGCCACTCTTTATTTTTCCCAAGTTTCACAGCGATTGACATGCCAACTCGTTATCATCATGACGACACATCCTGTTCCTATAGCGTCAAATAACTCACAAAAACAAAACTTATCAGAAAAAATGGACACTTAGGTATTTATCAGTATTATATTAACTACGTAACATGACAGAAAATCACTGGAAAAACATTATTTTACTTATACTTTCACGTTTTCGTTTGGCCCACGTCCCATCCACTAATAGGCGGTTTATGCTTCAGCGTCAATTTGACACCGTAGCTACGGCGACAGTCCAGACCCTAGCCTGACGTAACTACGTTGTGGCGTCGCAGACCACAAGAGCTGTGATCGGTCCCCTTGGTAGTAGCGTATTTCTGCTTTAGTATTTCCGGCTGCTTCTCCATCTCCTCAATTTTCGAACTGATTGTTTTGGATCAATAAAGATGGAACACATCGGGGAAAGGTTAACTGAGGAGGTTCGAAGATACAAACATTAGCAGGACTCGACAAAATTCCGGTGAAAGTTTCAGTCGTCAGTGTTGAAGGTGAAGCAGGAAGTAGAAAGTGAAGCAGGAAGTAGAAACAAAAATTAACCCTGCTGGCAAAAAAGACTAAGTAGCGTTTGGGTGGCGTTGTTAGAGAGTGAGTCAGACCGACGAGCGCACAAGTATCAACAGTTCGCACCGGCGTCGGCTACGTGCGTAGGTTACAGCACCAAGTCCCGCAGAGGTATAAACATGGAGAGGGGCGGAGCTTATGAGCTATACTGCAGCCAGTCACCAGGGGGAGCTCTACTTGCTTCGGCTTCACTTTTGAGGTGCTGTTCCGTTGTCCATGTTCATGATTATAACCAATGTCCACAACTGGGAAAATTAACAGAATTTCTATTTATTGTAAGAGAAAACACAAGAATTTTAACAAGACGCAGAAGCAGAAGAAGCAGAGAAACAGATAGGAGCTCGGGCTTATCATTTTTTTGGACAGGATGATGTCTGTGGACGGGCTTCGGTTATATGACATAACATTGTTCTGCCAGAATCCCTTTCCACCGTGACAAGGTTTTGGTTACTCAAGCTCACTCAGCCCATACGTACACACACATACACACATACACACACGCATGCTGGTACAGAATGTGTACACCCCGTACCGCAGACATTCACAGGCTGTGAAATAAACTCCAAAAAGTAAAAAACTATTGGCTCTCAGTGAGAGGAATAAAAATATCTCCCAGTCGTTGTGGGATGTATCTGCTATCACACTGCCTCTGCAAGAGCTCCCTCATCTATATTCCTGACAGACCTGATGTTTCGCCCATTTGCTTTAAAACATACATTTGTGTCAAATGAATGACGCTATAATCAATCTTTCTGCCAATGTCAGAGCCAATGACAAACCCGCTGCCTCTTTCAAACTCTGCTTTTGCTATCAGAGGAAGGCGGCTGCTAAATAACCTCTTTAGCCCTTAATTCTGAGCACCCCACTGCTCAGTTTACTCCCTTTAAACGCATTCAATTCCTCTTAACTAAATGCGTATGGCAGAGAATACGAGAAATGACTCCAGAATTAGAGCTGTGCTCCAAAGCTAAATCATATTTTAGTACACTTACAATACTTCTAAAAGCCTGGGTGATATGTCCTCGCAGCGAGAGCGACGGCTCGCGGGACTGTGGTGTAGAAGGAACAGCTTGAGACTGCTCATTACGAACCTTTAAACCAACCTGAAAACCAGATGCTCACGCTAAAATGCCTCTTCAAACTGCCTCCACCTTCATTTTGTTTTATTTTTTTTCTGCCAAATGCTCAGAAGCGCCGTCTGAGAAATGTAATATCCATCCTCTTCATTTAGAAACGCACCTTCAAAATGTGAACGCAGCAAATGCATTTAAAATTTTGAACCCTGACATCTTCGCGAAATCCTGCATATTTTCTATTTAAGGTCACGAACATTTTTTCAATTTGAACAGAATGCAATACACACACACACAAAAAAAATAAAATAAATTCTCGGAATTCTTAACCGAGATTGTATGAAATCCAGCTCATTTATTCTGTCAGCATCAAATTGTCTGGGCTTTGTGCCAGTAATCTAACGGCTTAACTCGCAGAAATGGCGAGCGAGAAACTGGGTCCGAATCTTTAATTGCAACTGTAAGCCATTTGTTGCCCACACTGGCACTTAAATATTATTTACTTGCCAGAATTTTTTATTTTTTATTTTTCTTTTAAAAAAGGTTCTCTGAAAGTCCAGATATTCAGCTAATGGATAAATACTGCAACTAGAGATTCATAATTATCTCTCCTCCTCCTCCTCCTTGATAAAGCTACATAATTAACAGCGCTGACACCATCCACCTGCTTTGTGTGATACACTCTGTAAGACACATTATATCTAAATAAATTAGATTTAGAATAAATATTTGAACTAGCGTCTCTGAGGATTTTGTCATTTACTTTTAATAAAGAATGTCAAAAAAAAAAATAATAGCAATCTAAAGACTGCTGATGTGCAGACGTTCCTAGTGATGGAGCTCAGCTATTCATCAAAAGTGCCGAAGTGTGACATTAAATGTCTCTTAAACTAATTTAAGAATAAGATGTTTAAATATTAAACGCTGGATGAATATTAACATCAACATCCTTTTTGTCCTTTCCATTCTGCGTATTTTTTTTTTTTATGCTGCCTTTGTAATGAGATGTGAACTTATGGTGCTTGCTTGTGTTTATTTGGGTTAAGTGCCGTTTGAAATGTTAACAGGGTCTGTCTGTGTCGTCCCCGCTTCTGATTTAGTTGTTTAATGCTCTGATCCCTCCACATTTCCTCACTGAAACTCGTCTACTGGGTGCTGGTGTGGTCGCCACGTCGTCTTGACTTTAATCCAGACTCCTCCTTTAGCGTCTGATATGGTTATTTTACCATGCTCTTATCTGAAGAGTTGTTCTCCATAACAACATTTTATAAAAGCAGGCATTAAGAGGCTTAGCAGTGGCACTGCTTTACCAGCCAAAAGGTCACTTTTGCAAATTGGGTTCATTAATCTTTCTAGTGTATGGCGGACCCAATGAAACACTCTTCATACACAGACGCAGATTAAAATGGGAAAAGCGGTCGTAGATTAGCCTGGAAGAAAAAAAAAAAAAACAACTCTTGGAATGATAAGGGCTCTTCAGACGGAGCAGAGACTCGTCTCTCTAAAGTCAGATTGCCAGTTTCACTCATATCAGAGAGAGAGAGAGAGACAGCACTGTGCACTTGTAACGGGGGGGTGTATGAGCCTGGGGTAGAGTTTGGCTGAGCTATGATTATACCATCACAGATGATTATAGTTAGGCATTCCTCTGACCCAATGCATGACAGAATCTCTCACTTCCCCTTCTCTTTCTTTCTTCTGGTTTCTCTCCAGACTCCTGGGTGGGTGCCAGCAGCAGTAAAACACCTGCTCAAGCAACAAGGCAAGATATGAGCCCCAAGCTGGTACTATAGAGGTAAGGATGTCCTCTTACAGACTGATGGGCTGCAGGGACACTTCCAGGCCTGTGTGTATTACTTCAGGCCCATTGACTTGGTTGAAACACAAACCAAAAGAGAAAATTTATATATATACACCAGTTCTTTAAGTGAAGCTACATAGACAGATGCTAAACCTTTTAACCTAAGACATCGCAATATATCGTCATCATAATTCATGATCCTAATTGCTATTTTAAAGTGTATGTAAAGTGAAAATTGAATTTTAATTTGGTTAAATTCCTACTACTTCCATTTGGAGTTGCAGAAAACCAACCGTACCAACATTACCATTAGCTAACTACAGTAGTTTAACCATTTATCTATTAATATTTAGCAAATTATTCCAACAATGTATTAATCACTTTAAGCTAGTTGCTTCTAAATTACTTTGTTATTCGTCCTCTACCTTCGATCATTTATTTCAAGTGTTTATGAAGAAATTTTAGCTCGTTATTTAGGTGTACCTTTAGCTTTTTACTTCATATGTTCAACACATTCAGCAGTTTACTGGTTAGTCTTTAAGACGCTGGGTTAAACTACATACAGACATCCATTATTGTAGTTATTTTCAACAAATTACTTAGCAGCAAATTAATCTGGGCCTGGGCCTATTTGTAAGAAGTGATGTTAAAACCGTGTTTGTTAACAGGTCTCCAATTGATCTGGTAACTGACATAACTTCTTGTGCTTTACTTAAATTGATGTGGAAACGTTGATCATCACTCCATTACCTCTTCCACTCAGCAGCGTAGCTATTCATTTTGGAGTTGCGTGTATGTAAACTGAGGAAAACAGCACCATCTGAGGATGCACTATATACACTTTCCAGTTCATTAGGCACACAACTAAAAACGAACGCATTCAAACAGTCCTGCACGAAAACCCCATTCACGACTGTTATATTGATCAGTTTATGTTGCAACAGTGTAAGAAAGGTGGTGATACAACTGTGAGTTCATTTTGGAGGGTGCTGTTTGTGGTGCTGTTAAACTGTATTGAATAAAACACAAAGGTGTTTTTGTTATTTAGCCTAGCCCTCTGACTAAAATGGAGTTGTTGTGTGAATAATAGAAAAATGTGTCTGTAAAACACAATGTAACTCAATAGTACTACAAACCGCAGCCTCCAAAATAATAAAATAAAAACTGTTGAATCAACAGCTTTCTCAGTTAGTTTAAACAAATGCTGAATGTTATAACCTTCGTGAAGCTGAGCGCTGGACTGTTATATTACAGTGCACTTGTTTTCACTTGTGTACCTGATGAACTGAAAAGCGGGTGTACATCACCATACTGAGTAAACAAAAAAGGTTAGCCCACGCTTACTTCGACGCACTTTTTCAACAAACGGCCTTCTGATTAAACATCCTGCACTCACAATGTGACTGTGGCTTTAATTTAAGCTTTGAGAAGTAAATACTGTTCAGTCAGTCTATCAATCAATGGTAAATTATACTGGTTAGGATGTAATACTTAGCTTATTTTTCTTCTAAACACACACACACACACACACACACTTCTGAAGAAACTGCAGCTCTTGAGGAGTGTTCCTGGTCTGCAGTGGTCAGTATCTACTGAAAGTGGTTCAAGGAAGGAACAGTGGTGAACCAGCTCACTGATGTATGTGGGGAGCGAAGGCTGGCCTGTGTGGTCCGATCCAACAAACAAGCTACTGTAGCTAAAATTGCTTAAGAAGCTAATGCTGGTTCTGATAGAAAGGTGTCAGAACATAGCAGCAGACCAGTCAGGGTACCCATGCTGACTCCTGCCCACCGCCAAAAGCACCAACAATGGACACGTGAGCATAAGAACTGGACCACAGAGCAATGGAAGAAGGTGGCCTGGTCTAATGAATCACGTTTTCTTTTACATCACGTGGATAGCCAGGTGCTTGTGCATCGCTTACCTGGGGAACACATGGCAATGGGATGCACTACGGGAAGAAGGCAAGCCGGTGGAGGCAGTGTGATGCTTTCGGCAATGTTCTGCTGGTAAACCTTGGATCCTGCCATCCATGTGGATGTTACTTTGACATGTACCACCTACCTAAGCATTGTTGCAGACCATGTACATCTTTTCATGGAAACAGTGTTCCTTGATGGCTGTGGCCTCTTCAAGCGGGATAATGCCATAAAGAAAAAGTGGTTCAGGAACGGTTTGAGGAGCATAACAACGAGTTTGAGGTGCTGACTTGGCCTCCAAATTCCCCAGATCTTAGTCCAATGGTGCATCTGTTGGATGTTCTGGACAAACAAGTCCGATTTATGGAGGTCCCACCTCGCAACTTACGGGACATGAAGGATCAGCTGCTAACATCTTGGTGCCAGATACCACAGTACACCTTCAGGGCTAGTGGAGTCAATGACTCGAGGGGTCAGGGCTGTTTGGCAGCAAAAGGGGGACCAACACAATACTAGGATTATGCCTGATCGTGTATATGGTTTTGCCAGGTATTACTGGTATAGACTATTGCCAACCCTAGTGGAACACCTAAGAAAACCGATTCATCAACTGTTCTCATAAACTAATCCAGCTCTATTAAATCTTTGCTATACAATAAAAGCGGAGTACATTATCATAATATTGTAATGAGTACACTTTGAACATATTAGTTTAGACTCTTGGGATGCCTTTACTTATGTGCCATACTACCAGCATGCTAATCAGTGTCTTTAACCGAAGCAACAAACGACTTTGTAAATTAGATCTAGGTCTACTAATAAACGTAATCAAAATTTCATCTATCCATTTTGTTTTGACAAACCATCCTCATAGTCCAGATGGCGTTGTGGGTTTTCAGTCTCTGTTCTGCCATCATGATGCTTATTAATAATTTATGTCTCATAAATGACTTATAAGCTCCTTCTCCATCTCCCAGTTCTTTCTCTCTACATTATGGCCCCATGCGCACTATGGATGGTCGGCGCTGGTCCACTGAGCCAATGAAAATGCATGACTTGTTCCGCGGCTATAAAATTCCAACCTGGTAATGAATGGTTTGTTTTGTTGCTTGTGGTGATGCTTTTGTTAGAACGACTCCAGTCACGACGCCTGGATTTTATGTAAAGCCACGTTTAAGATGTTCGGCTAATGTGTTTTTCTGTACACGTAATAAAACATGGGATTCAGGCTATACTACAAACTAGTCATCACACATAGAATGGAAATTATTCTCACCTAAACATTGCAATTTAGCAGAACCTTAAAGGCTCTAATGAAACGAAACTCATAAAGACTTCTTGTAATGATCAGCGAGAGTGCAGATGGGATTTGACAACGCGCGCGCAGTCCAGCACACACACGGACCCACGGGCACGCGGCCGCGTTCAGAATTCGTATTTCATATTCTATCCACTGGGTGTGTAATGACGCCCGTTATTAAAGCGGGTAATTGTCTTACAGTGGTGCTGTGTTATTGGATCCGGGGGCAGTTCTGCAGACACAGTCGGAGGTAACTGGATGTAAAGTCGCTGAGCAGTGAAATAGGGAGCAGGGCTGAGCAGACACACAGAAGATGGTATCAGCATCAAAGGGAGATGCTAGCATTGTGCTGTGTGACCCTTGTGAATGGCACTCTGCCCACCTGTTACCCTATCCCTCCTGAGATTCTCTCTCTCTCCCCTTGCCTCCTGGCACCAAACACTCTGGTTAACTAGAAAATCTTGTAAAGACCCTGAGACACAGAGGCACAGAAACATCATACACTTAAGCAAACTGGCCCGTACAAATGGAACTAACGATAAATTGCTGACTCTCTCTCTTATTGTAAGATCTACCAAGTACAAAGGAAGAAAATGCTTGTCTGTCTTCACGTATTTAAGTATTTATTTTTTGTTGCTGAATGCTGAGGGCATCTAGAGAAGAATGACTACCTGTTTTTACAACTGTTAATAACTCGACAGATATGACATAGAGCAGATGCTATTATTTCTAAACTGCCTCACGATAGTTATCCCAGTCTTTCATGTCTGCCTTTTATTAATTTTTCTTTGCTATTTTCACACAAGAATGCTCAAAGAATTCTTTCATTTAAAATATCCCAGTGTGAACAAAACCGCAAAATGTGATTTCACAAATGTGCACCACCCTCAGGATATGTTACCGAGGTATTTTTGATATATTAAATGCAGCACAGGGTTTTCTGAGCGCACAGTTACAATTATTAAAAAAACATTAAAAACACATAATTTGTGAAATATATATAACCCAACCAAAGATAACAAGACACTGCCAACTGACACAACTCAGAACTTTATACTGTACATGACTAAAATATGAAAAAATGTGCAATTTATGGTACCGCAGCACCTTGGCAACATCGCTCCAGACCATACGCCACAACCCGACGTGCACCTCCCCAGAAAGGTAACTATGCGCCACGGGGGTGCAGATCGTAACAGCTGTGATTGGTCCAAAATACATTTACTTGTTCATGTGACTGTTCATGTTTGTTCAGACTCCTACTCACCGTCTACTAAGACATCTTCTCTATGGTCTGAGTTGCAGTGATTTTAGGGAAACTAATAGGCGGTTTAGGCGTCTGAGTCAATTTGATGCTGTAGCTACGGCAACAGCGTGGAGCATACGTAGACCCTTGCGCCGTAGCTGCCGTGCACCTCCCCAGAAATGTAACAAAGCGCTGTGGTGACGCAGACCGCAAGAGCAACCATTGGTCTGCTTGGTAGTAGTGTTTCTGCTTCAGTATATCCGGCTGCTTCCCCATCTCTGCAATTTTTGAATGGATCGTTTTGGATCAATAAAGACGGAACACATCGAGGAAAGGTTAACTGAGGAGGCTCGGAGATACAAACGTTTGCATGACTCGTCTTCGGCGAAAGTTTCAGTCGCCATAGTTGCAAGCAAAGCAGGAAGCAGAAACAGAAATTAAGACTGACGAGTGCACAAGTATAAATGGCTCACACCAGCGTCAGCAGAAGGACTTTAACTTCAACACAAGCCGCTCAGTTCCACTCACCATTGTGTGAAGAGCAGAGCGAAACTCAACACACATGGCCAGTCATCACCTAGTGTTTGGGTGGCATAATTATAGAACAATACAGACACACCAGTGCACAGGTATAAATGCTTTTGACGGCATAACTCGCCGTAGATACGCCGTCAACGCGCCACGGTACTCTAAATTAAGCTTAATGTGTGTGCATGTTACTGATAGCATTCACTACATGACAATGCAGCATAAACCAGCAAAATTATCCATTATCAAATAGGATTGGGGTGTACTGAAGCAATGTTTAATACAAAGATTGAAGCTTTTATTAACGTTTTATTAAATTTGATGTTGTTGGACAGCCCGTGCACAACTAAATAATGTTAAATTGTGTCAAACTTAATCAGTTACAACCAGTTCTCTGAATAAATATATAAACTATTTTAGCAGCAGCACACTGACAGCTCATAAAAAAAAAAAAAAAACAGGACCAGGAGTGTAATTGAGATGTAATTCTCTGAAATCATGTCCAATATTGACTCCACTCGAATTAAATTAGGGAGCATCTGTTTATGTGAGATTATGAATTGTGACGTGCTGATGAGGACCTCAAAGGTTGTCAGGGAAGAAACAAAAAGAAATCATTTGAGGTCGACGAGCTGTAATTAACCATCAACGACCCTGAAGCAAAACAACAGCCACATTCAGATGTGGCCTTTCATTGCCTCTCCGTTTCAACAACAACAAAACCGTCCTCCTATGCAGCGTCACTGAACTCTCATTTAACGCTGCCCCCACAAACAACATTAATCTTGTTCCTGCCCAGCTGTGCACAGTGTGAGGCGGAGCTGGCAGGGGAAGAAGGAGGTGGACAGCCAGCTGGTGTCATTGGAGCTTTCCTGACTTGGATCGCAAAGGTGATTTCTCAGTAGGGGCTTAGTGTCTTAAATACAGTTCTTTACTCGAGTCATTTTACCAGCAGGGTTCTTTCATGAAGAGTCAAAATTGTTACGGGAAGTTTCCCCCTGGATCACAAAACCACACATTTACAAAGAGAGGCAGATAAAAGAGATAAAACGAATGCCCGTCTACAGCTATATCTATATCTAACCTATCTAATGATAGTCATCATGCTAGTGTTAGAGGTCAGTGAGGACAGTAATCCAGCGGAGAGCCCGACGGTGTCACATTTTCACTTAGGGGCGGACATGTGGCAGGAAGCCATTATGTCTGTCTAGGTCTCACCAGCAGACACTTTTGAAACACCACTCTTTTTAAAGTGTGAAAGCTTCTACACCATCCGACAAAAGTGAATTTTTCCAACCAGCTTATGAAAGGTGTTAATTCTTTGTAAGGGGGAAAAGAAAAAAAGCTACCGTCTGGAACAGAAGTGCATGGTGTGCTACTGAAGTTCAGTAGGCACTGTAAAAACACTGTGCTGTTTTTTTTGTTTTTCCTTAAGCACAGTGGCACACTTCTTCTAGTATTTACATAGCGACTGGAAAAGCCAAGCTATTTCCTCCTTTGCCAGACCAAAGGCAGCCAGGACAGAATAAACAGGCCTTTCAGCCCATCCTGTGGGAATTGTTTTCCTTTTACCAACCGCCGCACGGATTTTAACATAAAAAAGGTCAAAGCCAGGATTTCCTTTTTTGCAAACAGCTAAGAGTGGGGGGTTTATTTGCCTGTTGTCTTAATATATGTAAAGTCCTAAATTAGACAGAAGATGAGAGAGACAAACAAGGGGGGTGAAGATAGATGACGATCTGGAATAAGTTAGCAGGGCCGTGTGCATGCTTGTTTTAATAAAAATACACAATATTTAATATCAGAATACGCATTCTACATACTTCAGTCGTGTTGAGATGAATCCAGATGAATTATTCCTAAACCACGTGTAATGGCAAAGCCCATGTGTGCGATATCGTGTTTCCAGGAACCTGTGCGATTTGTCTGCAAAGTGTCTTCCCATCTACTCCATTCACCTCAGTCACATCCTTCACGTCAACCCCCCGTCTCTCGTCTCATGAAAGGTAGTCCATTACTGCATATTAGCAGCAGAGTGAGGCAGGGAGATAAGGGAGGCTGCTGATCAAACACACAGACAAATCGCCAGTGACAGAAACACACATTTGTTGCTCAGCGTTTAGCTTTGATCTCTGACTCTGCCAAGAGCCAAAGAGAAGCAAATCTCAGCCTTTGAACTGGAGCTTTTCAGATGAGGTATCTCTCCCTCTCTGCCCCTCTCCCTCTTTTATGGTGATCGGCGCGTACACTCCGCACATCATTTGCAATCCTTCTCCGCAACTGACGGTGCCTACATATTCAGCAGGACAGTGAGGGGATGGATACAGTGCGGGGCGGTGCAGAATATCCACATCACTGACTGGGAACATGACACAGGTGATGTTGACGCTGATCATTTGAGACGCGGGGCCTCTGGTGGGCTGACACCGGCCTATTAGAAGGAAATGATTGTTCAAAGTTTAACAGCAGCATCCCTTTCCTGCACTCCATAACCACATAAACAAGTTGGTATTGGAACACTGCGCTTGTGGTTATGGTTCAATCATGCACTAGCAGTATGTAGACGCACACATAGAAATCTGATTAGCCTCCACTGCTAATCTGCTGATCTCTGATGTGTTTTGATATCACACGTTTTGTATCCATGCAATCATGTGCAAACACATGCACGTGTGTGTGTGTGTGTGTGTGTGTGTGTGTGTGTGTGTGTGTGTGTGTGTGCGTGCTCACACACAGGGGAGTGTGAGATTGTTTTTGCAGCATAGTAATAACAGATAAGTGGCTGCTGTGTGTCTAAGCTGTCAGCCGTGGATCATCTCATTTCCTGACCGGGCCGGCCCAGGCCCCCTGTGTGTTATTACAAACAGCCCGGATCATGTGACAGGGGAGGGAGATTACTGGAGAAACTAATTGAGGCTGCTCCGTGTGTTCTCTGCTGGAGAACAGTGGGGTGACTGTTTGGCCAGGCGGCCTGATACTCGACCCTCCCGTGTCCCCTGCAACCACAAAATGGCCATTACAAACAAAGACCTTGTCAAAGCCGAAAGACCTGGCCGGCCCACAGCGAACCAGATCACTCGTTTGAAGCTCGGGGATTCCCCTGATCCTGAAGGGGGTGTATGGGATTAGTAGCACATCCACACACCTGGCTCAGCATATCATCTGAATAGTCTGGCAACATTCTCCTTGATAAAGAGGGGGTAGAAGAGAAACCACAAAGAAGTGTTTTGCTATTCCACTTCTATACGATACATATTCTGTGATGTGAAGTCAACCATGACTACACCACTCTCGGCTTCACTCTTTCCTATATATCTTGGCCCAACTACATTATTGATGACGTGTTTTAGTCCGGCCACCGTGTACAACAACTGTACTTGCTGTAGCATCACAAGCCCTGACCCAGTACCATTCAGCATTATAGATACCTACAGTACAATAGAGCTGGACGGAGGCCATCAGCAGCAGCTAGGGCCCACTGGTGCTCATGCAGGAACAACTGTCAGCTAACATTTGCTCTGAGTGGAGCAGTATGGCTGTCACACAGAGCTATTATTATGATACAGCCCTGGGTCAGGCTGGGGCTCCAGGGTGAGACAAAGTGATCCTGTGTCATCACTTTCAGCTCTGCTTTTCTTTTTATCAGCGTACCATAAGGCCTCGGCAAAGACATACTGACATTAAGACCTACACAAAATCCTTTTTGACAGGAGAAACACACTGGAAATGCTGCATAAAGTGCACTCAGTGCGTTTATCAAAAAGGTGTGCAATGCATGCAGGCACTATACCTCCTTCTTCAACAAAGCTTATACCGTGACCCTGAAAAAAAACACGGCCCATATAAAGCATAAACACGGACTAGCACTTATGCCCGATTACACTTTTCACTAGAGAAGATCCAGACCCCGGCCAGTGGGCAGACAGCGAGGGGGGGGATGGTGTTGCAGGATTGTATTTCCACAGCGGATATGTTCCCTGTGTTTTTACGTGCAGTCGGCCCCAGGCACGGCCCAGTTCCAGCCTGGTGCCGGTGCCAAGGCTAGCACAGGCGCCGAAGCTGGCTGGACAGGTCTGATAGTACTTTTACAAGTGGGAATCTGAGAGCCACTGTGCTTTTAAAGCTTGGCTACTTGTGCTGCATCTCAAATGACATCCTCTTGCCACCAATAAAGCAATAATCTTGACCACTTCTGTGTCAAGTGGCTCTCTGGTCATAAGTAATGCAGTATGTGTGTGAGTCTGGGTGACTCAGTCCGGGCTCGTTGGGAGTGATCGGCCCTCCTTGGAGAAGATTCAGGGTTTTGTTGAAATAATGAATGACGCCCGGGTCATCAGGAGTGGAAGTGCTTGCTGGGCAGTTGACGAGAGATTGGCGGCCTCTTGAGCAGGAACAATCCCGTCAGCCCGGATAGGTATCAGATCTTGTGGGAAACCCAGCTTTGACTGAACAGCTTGTATTTGGTGACGCTCCAGAATGCGGCCAGACCCGAATACTGAATTTAATACTGATGCTGATAAAAACTGAATCAAATTGCGAGCTGCATTCTATCCCATTAACTCTACAATCCACATTGGGCACAATCTTTGCTGAAGTCTATCAATTCACCAGATTTCATGCATAGCAGCGTGCTCTCAAGCAGGCATTACTGCCAGTTTATAAATCTGATGAATTCTCAAACTAGCAGCATGTACAGTATAGTAATTTTCTGAGGAGATACGAACTAATCTTCTCCGCCCACTGTGGCTCCCCAGCCCACACAACTGATGATGATTATGCGAGTTGAATGATCCAGGTTCACTGGACCGAACAGCAGTGTATCTGAAATATGAAGCCGTGTCCGTGCCCATGTGGCCAATAACCAATCACTGGCAAAGTACAGTTTGTTATCCGGTGCAACCTTTCCAACACACTGTCGCAACTACACTTCCTCACACTGTTAAGACGATATACTACACTGATCCCAACATATAAGTTATTTCCAGAGATTTGCTATTGCATGTCCATGAAGCTGGGGAACCATTTTCAAAATGGATCAAGCCGTGGCTAAGCTATTCATAGCTGTTAGTATAAATCAAGCTCAAAAAGCGCTGCAACTATGCCGGTCATTAAATCCTCTCTGCCCAGTAAGCACACAAATTTAAAATTCATGCTTCTGGTTTTTAACATTTTTCTAGTTAAAGTAATGAAAATAATGTTCACTTTAGTAGTTAAATGAATTTAGAGGTTTCTTAAAACATTTAGAAATGATTTGCTAAATAAAAAAAAAAAGAAAGAAACTGGCAACATTACCATGTTCTTGTACTATTATAGATAAAATGTCGATTCATGCTCTGTCCAACAATGACTGCTGACAAAACAGATCTTTGCCTTTAATCCCAAACAGATATAATACCTAAAGCTGTTACATGCAACCACACACACACCGGTGGTGGAAGACACCGACCTTCATCTTTTATTCCTTCAACCATCCTTTTAGAAAAGGTCAGCATTGTGATATTTGCACAAATCCAAAAACCTGTTGAAGTCTCTCATACTGTTTAAAAGAAGGCGTGTTTTTCCATCTGACCAGAATTGTGTGTTTTTGCTTACCATAGTTTGCATGCATCGTTATACCAGACTTGCAAATCGTTGCACTGAGGTGAACGCAAACAGGCAAGGGGTCACGTGCACCGAACTGCACTAACAATCCTAGTAGAAGTACTTAGTCGCTGAGTCGAATGCACGGCAAACGGCGTATCCCACATGTCTTGAATCTTATCTATATATATCTAATATCTATATAATATCTTGAATTTCCCTCGGGATCAATAAAGTATCTATCTATCTATCTATCTATCTATCTATCTATCTATGTCTTAAGCGTTAAGCACTAGTTTAGAATATCTAAACCAGACATGCTGTTTACGCGAGCTGCATCAAATTCATAATATTGTCCTACTCTAAATCGGAGTGGACTATTAGTAATAGTCTAATGGCTGTTTGTGGCTTTGCTTGGATCCATGAACAAAGAAGAGGAGACACCAAACAGGAAACCCACACTCTCACATTCAGATGCTATAGAAACCATGGCAACACTAAAGCACCTTACTGGGACCTTTAAAAAAAAAAAAAAAAAAAAAAATCTGATCTTCACCGCATAGACATCACAATGTCATGTACAGTGTGGTTGGCTTTTGGCAGCATCTGCTTGAAAGCAAAAGAACAGACGACAGACGGTTTTAACACCACTCAAGTCACTCATCCATTAGCTTCCACATCTAAACATTCGCAGCTAATTGGTGAATCAAATCAGATTTAAGAGGCTCAAAAGACACATCCACCTGCATCACGGATAGTGTTACACTCTTACAGCGGTGTTAATGCACCACTCCCTATTCCTGACCCCTAACCATTGTTCCCTGAGGCACTTTCATTATTGCGCTGATGTGACTGGGTGTTTTACACAAATTGGAAAGCACAACCTGCTCACGGATCTGGGGAATAAGGGACAGAGGCATTCGGAGCGAATTCACAGACACTTCTGACTCATTAGGGAATTAACATTGTGATTGGCCATTCAGCAGCGGCATTAGAAATAATCACAGCCTGTTATAAGCAATATTGCGGCGAAGCTAGTTAGTATGCCACGGCGTATTAAAGTGAATTTGTTTATTTACGGTTGGCTGGCTTCTGATTACTCAACATTTGACAAATTTACAGTCGCGCCAATTTTCTTCGAAACCATCCAGCGTGCTGAAGACAACGGGGCTTTGATGGATTCTCTCAGGGGACTGATCATGTCAGCCAGATAACAGAACACTCGTTAAAAGACACATACCGCTTCTTTTGAACACATTTGATTAGGTTTGTAAATTGCTTGCGTTCCTGGTGGAATTGCCTTCAGGATACTTCAGGAACTTCACGCATGCAAACAGAAGTCAGACTGTGATTTCATCTTTGCATGCAATTACGGTGACTTGTGTGTCTCCTTAATGTTGACTTTTAGGAAGCCTTGCAGCATCTCTTCCACATGCATAAGTGTCCTGTAATGCTGATAAACAACCTGCAGTGGAGTGAAGGTAAAGCTTGCGGCTTTAATGGAAGAATCATACAGCCTTGATGTATTATGACCAAATAGCATATGAATCAGGCAGGGAAATTGAGAGTGAATTAGCATCGGGACGGGTCTCCTCCCCCAGCCTTCCGCCAGCCTCCCATCATTCGTTACGATGATGTATGGCTGCTCTTTATGCCCTGACTTGATATTTCAGACTCATGTGAGGTGTGAATCATTAGGGAAAGCTTTTACCATTAATAAGCAGACGTTGTTTACATGACTAATACTCCAAGAGGCAATGAGGTTGAAGCATTTAGAGTAGGGCATTCATCTTCCCCACACCAGTAAATATCATCCAGATGCTATTGATATTTACTGGGCTATAGAGAAAATGGCTGGAGTGGACAAACTACACGGTGCACGGTAATGTTTGAGGAAGGAAGGGACCGAAGAAAGAAATGTAGGTGGGGAATGTTAAGAAATGAAAATCAGCAAAGTAGGAGAAACAGAACATGCCCAGGTGCAGATTTGTTTGGTCAACCTAAAATGAAGGATGACCGCATCTACTGCAGGTACCTGAGTGTGTTCAAAGAAAGAAGGGATTTGGGTTGGACTGTTTTCTCAAGGAGTTGGTCTTTGCTGTTCTTATCAGACTAATTAATATCTAACCAGTGGTAAACACGCTGGCGGCGCTATCAGCTCGCGAAGATACCGGGCGACAAAGCAAGAGGTTGAGTCGACTCATGAGCATCCACACGTAAACACGCGCGCGCACACGGACGAACACGTAGCAAGTTAAAGGGCGAGGAGTTAGCGGAACGAGAGGATGTTGTGCTGCGGGCGTGGCTGCGATCAGTGAAACAAACGGAGTCCATTGCATTTGGAAGACAGATTTCGCTGCTGATAAAAGATAAAGTCCTTTCAGATGTGTGTCAAAAATACATTTTCTATGCAAATTACTTACATGCAAACATAATTTGTAGGAGTTTCCATGAGGGAGGCAGTTAATGGTTTGACGGACAGTCGGAATGGGGTAAATTACAGGCTGTGGCATTCACAGTTACCAGATCTCAAGCCACTTGAGCAGCGGGAATTTGAGCCCTCTCTCTCTTTCAGTAACATCACCATCAAAACACCAAAATGAGGGAGTATTTTACCGAAGAACGCTTCTCCATTTATCTGCCTCTTCCACTTGTAGGATCAGAGCCACAGAAACTGCTGTCAAGGTTCATTTTCCCGTGCACCTGTGCACGCGCACGCGAGCTTCAACGAGCCATATGCTGAGTGACGATGGCACTAATTAAAAGCTCTCGGTGAAAGGTTAGGGTAAGCAGATGCATCACTTGGCCTTTTTCGAACATCATCAAAGCATAATAACACAAAACCGAGTGTGAGTAAACAGACGGCAACACCACCGTGTTCTGATGGCAACACAGGGATGAGGCCTGGACCTGGTGATGATGATATACTGGGTACTAAAAAAAGGAAGGATTACATAAAATATGTAATATGTAGCTTTGTGCGGCACAGGCAGTAACAAAGCATATGCAAACTAGTCCTAAAACACTGTGCTAGTCCAGTCAAACAGAGATCATTAATGCCATGTAGGCTGTGCTGCGCCCAGGGGGATGAGGCAACAAAAAGTCCCACATAAGATCTCTTCTGTGCCTGTAACTGTGTTAAATTGCAATTATGTCCTTCTGTCGTCGAGCACGCCATAGGGGAGAGTGAAGGACGGTAACGGAGGCTGGGGGAGAGACCCAAGAGGTGAAGTGCTGTGTAGGGACACCGATACATATTCCTGTAGTAGTTGGGAGGAGACGGGAGACGGCTATTTTCCACTTACCAATAGCCGGGGTCAGAGATGACGGATGAAAACAGAGATGTGTCCGTCCACCCAATGGATTACTGAGCTTAGCTTTCAGTCCCGCCTCCATTGCCTCAGACCTAACCAGGAAAAGAAAGTGGCTTAACTTGTCATCCCTTTAGAGAACGATGTAATTAACGGGCTCTGATGAGCAGCTCAATCTCCACAGACAGGAGGAGATTGGCCTGGTTTTGGAGAATAAGTGCAAAGTGTGAGTCTGTGTGTGTGTGTGAAAGAGAGAGACAGAGAGAGAGAAGAGAGGAAGGAGGAACAGAAAGAGAAAGATGCACCTTGCAAATATGTGCAGCATCCCTGGTGCTGACTTGTCCTTGAATGCAACCTTGATGTTTGCCCTCTCATTTCTCATGTATTTCCCATTGAGTGTTAGTTATTATTCCATTAATCTAAAGTCCCAATGTGCAGATATGACCGAATTTAATTTAGCAGGAAAACCAGAGAAACAGAAGCTTATCGGTGGAATTACAACATATTCTCCAATGAATGTGAAAGGGACAAGATCCGATTTGGTTTTTGACTTGAGGGATAGTGAGAAATTGAGAAATGCCTCCATTGTCACGACTCCATTGGTACCGGAGAGCAGTGTAGCTCTTCCTCCTGTGTCCTCTGTGGATAAATATTCGAAGCAAATTATGCACGTTATTTCTGTCTCCACCAATGACGTCGGCTCCCAGCGTCAGAGGAAATGCTTTTCCACACGGAATAGCGTTTCATCCGGAGCCGGGTTTTGTTTTTTTGAAGGAGAACTAGTGATGGGGCCCTAAATCCATTCATAATGCATGATTACAAAACGCATACAGTGGTTCCAAGCGAACCACGTAACCATCGCGGGACGCATGATGAAGTACAATTTTATCAGCTTGTAAAACACGTCCACTGTAGGTGTGGTGCGGGGAAAACCTTACATTGTTAATAACTTTGACGAGCACTCGAATAAAAACCTAATCGACTTTGCCTGAAAGATGCATCGCTACAGTAAAAACAAATCCACGCACATGAAAGCGACACTATATTTAGGGTTTGCAGCCTGCGCCTGAATCTGAAACTACTTCCTGTGATGAAATATTCCCAAATAAAACTGCTTACCCTGTATTCTGTGGATCATCCAGAAATAACCGGGCCACTGTTTCTGGAAAGAGATGCCGCTCTTGAATCTTTAAATACTACTTTTAATGCTGCGAGCGTTTCAAATGAAATTGCATTCACCTCCGTTTCCCCTAATGCATGCTAAAATAAGAGTCATTCCGACATGACCTTAAAGACCAGAAATAAATCACTTCAGTAAAAGGATGGATAGATGACATGTAGGTTTTAGTAATGGGCGACAGACGAACAAAATATTAGTTGTCCATTTTACAAGAGAAATCCCTACATTTGCTTTTTGTTTATTCCTCGCTAAGGACGTCCTCAAACTGTCTGGTTATCCGGGATCCAATCGTCTGATGATATCATTAATCGTATCTCATAAGAAATTTAAAGGGGCTGGGTGGGCCGTTCCCCTTAAGTAATCTGTCAATATTAGAGCACTTAGGAGGAGACAGAGACGGGGTGAAAACAATAGAAAGTGTGCTGGCTGAGACTAATCCTGAAGCCAGTGTAAACACATACGCTTGCAGTAATGAGGGTTCACCTAACCTTTGTTGTTGCTCTACTAACCCGACTGGGAGATCTGAAGCTGATAAATGCTTAAATGTGGGGGTGATTTATTTTTCGGCTTTAGCAGAGCGGTGCAGTAAACATCCGGTGACAGTGACCCGGAGTTTGAAGTGTTTAAACAACAGAAAAAAACAGGCAGACATCCAAAAAGGAAGCAGACGACGATGGTGGCTTGTATGAAAGAAACTACATGAGAAAACTCTCATACCTATCACAGTGTCTTTCCGGCACAGGTAACTTCTGAGACATTCTATTTCTACAGTAAGAGTAATACACATGCTGGCTCAGTTTCCTTCATTGTTTGTCACAAAATCCAGCCGTCATTCCAGCTACATAAGTTGTTCCCAGCTTTTCACAATGTGTGGGAGTTTGCTTGTCTCTGTTTTCTGTGTTTCCCTAAGTGGATGGAGCACTCTATCTGGTGAAAAGGTCAGGCCGAAGCAATAACTCGTGAACCGGAAAAACGCTTCATTGTTGCCTCTTGTGTTTCAATTAATTGGACTGGTGTAAACTCTTGAACTGGGCGAAGAACTCTGTGATTTGGCTGCTTGTGAAATAAGAAAACACATGTTTATTATACATTACTTTAGAGCAAACAGTATATTAATTACGATGTCTTCTGTAGGTGAATAAACCCAAACCCAACCCAAAGTTTAACCCAAAGTTAAACGTCTTGCATACAATGTCGCTGCATGTAGTTTAACAAAGAATTAAGATACACCAATGAGCCAAAACATTAAAACCACTGACAGGAGAAGAACAAGAAATACAATGTTCTGCTTGGAAACTTTTGGACCTGGCATTCAAATGGATGTTACTTAGACATGTACCACCCACCTAGACCAGACCAGGCACCCCCACCCCATAGCAATGACGCTCCTTGATGGGAGCGCCATTGCCACTCCAGCAGGATGCACACACACAAAAACGGTTTAGGAACAGCTCAAAAAACATGAAGAATAACACAAGGTGTTGACCTGACCTCCAAATTCACTCCTCCAAACCTCCAAACTGATCAAGTATCTGTGGGATGATCCACAGAGGCCCCTCCCCTCAACCCAAGGGACCCAAAGGCCCCCCACTAACAACAGTCTGTTGCCAGACACCACAGGACACCCTCAGAAGGTCCATGTCCATTCTCTGATGAGTCACAAGGAAGACACAATATTAGGCAGGTGGTCATAATCGGTCACCTGTTCGGTGTATGTAAAGCAGCCAATGAGCCATAATGCAAATGTGTGATTTAGATTCACCACTTCCACGTGTTGTTCTCTAAGGCCAGGCCTCTGTTCACTATCATTTAGCTGCCATTGAAAGAGAAAACACAGCATCGCCAAAGAAAGGACAGAACGTTGAGAGTGGCTCAATGGGACTGATTCAGCATACAAATTGTTAAATCAAAGCTTAACGTGATGACAAATGCCACGACTACTTTTAAACTTTCACATTAGTGTCAAACTCTGCAGTGTGAATAAGAGCCCCGGCTGACAGAGCTGCATGTGTCTCTGTCGCTCTGTAAAGGTGCACATATATTACACAACCTTAGCAATGATTAAAATGTTCTGAAACCCTCAGAGGCATTTGCTGCTATTTCACCTCAGCCGACCCTAATTTTGGCTCCGAATTTTTTGACTTTTCTATTCCTGCTTTCCCTGGCTTGCATTTACTTTCTAATCTTTGTGCACCCCCAGTGCGCCCCTCAGTGCAGCGTGACTTTGCAAACAATGTGAAGCAACAGCAGCTGTACACAAAAACTAGGTGCAAGATGCTGTCTTTGACTTTTTTTTTTTTTTTTCATGGGCATTTCTTTTGAGCAGGTAAAACCGCCTACAGCATCTTATCCTCTCTGACAGTTCTGAGTTTGGGTTAATATTAGAAACCAGGGCAGGGTAGTCACGTAGGGAGATTACGTATAAAAACACAGAACGAGAGCAACCACGACTCGTCTTAGTCATTCCCTTGCCGTACCCAGTCCAATTAATGTATTTTTATCTTAATATTTACTCAGCAGATTGTATGCGTGATATAAAGGTTTTTTAAAAGGGAGTTTTTCCTCGCCATCGTCGCCTTCGTGCTTGCTCTAGGAGTTCTGTAAAGCATCTTGAGACAATTTGTATTTTTACTGGCGCTATATAGATAAAATTTAATTGAATTGAACTAGAACTGTAATCCACTGAAGTGTATCTGCTACTGAATATTATAGTAGTCTAAAGAAATAAAAGGGCAGCAAAGCGTGTTTCAGTTCCAGCCTGCATTAACCCTCCTCCTCTATGACATCATCCTGTCTGGCAGTGAGCTACGTAATGGACCTTCAGACGTCTGCAGACATTACCACATACCCCTTATCTCCCCTCCAGTAAGAAAACACTGCATCTATCAAATGATCAATATCAATAATGTGAATGACGTCTGCATAATACAGAGAGCTGTTTGCTTCTACTACATCTCGCAATGTGTTGCAGATCCTGGTTTTCAATCCACCTGGCCTTGACTCACTCATGTGGAAACATTATTCAAATTGAAGCTGTAGGAACATACAACTTTAAAAGCCACAACATTAAAACCGCTGACAGGAGAAGTGAATAACATCGACCATCTTGTGACAATTCAACGTTCTGCTGGGAAACTTTTGGACCTGGCATTTGTGTGGATGTTACTTAGACATGTAGCACCCACCTAAACCAGACCAGGCACCCCCACCCCATAGCAATGAACTCCTTGATGGCAGCTGACACAGGTATACACACAAAAACAGTTTAGGAACAATGCAAAAAAAACATGAAGAACAGCACAAGGTGTTGACCTGGCCTCCAAATTCACTAGATCCCAAAGAATCTGTGGGATGCACTGGAACAGGCCTGATGGGTTGAGCCCCCTGCCCTCAACCCATGGGACCCAAAGGCCCTCACTAACAACTTTCTGTTGCCAGACACCACAGGACACCCTCAGAAGGCCCATGTCCATTCTCTGATGAGTCACAACTGTTTTGGAGGCACAAGGGAGACCTACACAATATTAGGAAGGTGGTCATAATGTTATGCCTGATAGGTATATGTTCTTAATTTATAGCATTGTTTCATTGCTACGACTTTGACCTATGTACTGTATGTGTCCAAATTTATTGGTAACAAGTTTTAATGCTCTTCTGCCGACAGAGTATAAATGTAAACATTGTTGATTCCATCATAACACAGACAGCTAGACTTGGGTTTTCTTTGTGTCTTTGACAAAGGTGAACCGTTGTTTCATTTTACTTTTATTGTAAAGAGCGCAGAGACTGCAATAAAAATACAGAACCGTTACAGAAACGATCTCAGCAAAGGTGTTGGGATGCAGCTAGCCAAAGTGCTTATGTGACCCTTCATTCAAAGTCGTGCCGCACGCATTTAAAATCATAAATTTCACTTTGCAAGGGATTTTTACAACGGCGCCAATTGCTGTTGCTTTTGATAGTGTTTATGCTACACACAAACTACACTGGAGTGTGCTCATTAGTCATCCTGTCATAAAAGCAAAGTCAGCAAGAACAATAAACGCGGCTCATCCAAAACGAGGCTTTTGTCTGTCTAAAAGAAATAGTGTTGGCAGGCGTTGCCTCAGACAATGCAATAACCCAACAGGCCACACAAACAGAAACGCACACAGAGACTACGCTGAATGTAATACAGCGCAACGCAGCTCCTTTACGCCTGTCTGATTAGAGTTGGTGATAAAGTAGCAAGAAATTAGCCTATCCACAAGACCATCTGAAGCTAAAACTAAATGAGGAGATGTAGGGCAGAGACAAAAAAAGGGGGAGGGGGGAGATAAGCACACAGTAGACCAATTAAAGAGAGATGAGGTAGGATTATGAGGAAAAGGTGAGTGATGAGGAGGAGGAGGAGGAGGAAGAGGAGGAGGGCAGATAAAGCATCAATATTTGCTTACTCCTCCGGCTGAAAGGCATTGCTATACATGTCAGCATTCACTGATCGGGCATAACATTATGACCACCTTCCTAAGACTCATCAGAGAATGGACATGGGCCTTCTGAGGGTGTCCTGTGGTGTCTGGCAACCAAATGTTATTAGTGGGGGCTTTTGGGTCCTATTGGGTGAGGGGAGGGGCCTCTGTGGATCATCCCACAGATACTTGATCAGTTTGGGATCTAGTCAATGTGGAGGCCAGGTCAACACCTTGTGCTGTTCTTCATGTTTTTTTTTGAGTTGTTCCTAAACAGTTTTTGTGCCTGTTCAAGGGTGCATCCTGCTGTGGATGGCTGCTGCCATCAAGGAGTGTCATTGCTATGGGGTGGGGGTGCCTGGTCTGGTCCAGGTGGGTGATACATGTCTAAGTAGCATCCACACGAATGCCAGGTCCAGAAGCTTCCCAGCAGAACACTGAATTGTCACAAGATGGTCGATGTTATTGACTTCACCTGTCAGTGGTCATAATGTTATGCCTGATCAGTGTATATTCAGAGAAAGAAAGAAAGAAAGAAAGCAGGTACTGCCAGAAAAATATTTTCTGTCTTCTGGCCAACCTTGCTCAACCATGAAATCCTGACTTGGGGAAATATGGATATTTCACACACCTATAAACAGTAGTGAAGTATCCCCTTCTCTGCTGTTCACACAACATGCAGAGAGACAGCTCAGCCCGAAACCAGATGGTTCAAAATTCTCACACACATGCCCAGCGACTGCTGAGCTTGTGATGCTTGTGAATTCTCAGGCTTTCGCATGTCTAGACGCCACACAGGCGGTGGCGGCCCGGTTCCAGCAGCAGATGAGTGTCCGGATGCATAATTAACGGGCTGGTTTGGCACCTGACAGCCTCAGAGGTCACAGTGTCCTCTCTCCATTACCCGGGCGCCAATCAGCCTCTGGATCACCTGAGAGTGTCCTTGTCCCAACAGCAGATTGCCCAGAGGACATCAGTCACATTATACAGCCCAATCAGAGACTGGGACTCACACAAAGGCTTGAGCGGACACAGCTAGAGATAGAATACAGGGGTGATGTCTCCCAAATGAAGCTGAGCTGCCACTCAGGGCAGATGGGGCACAAGACAAACCACACCCTGCACAGGGACATGACCTTGCACCATGTAAAAGCAATCTACCAACGGCACAGATCACAACAAGAGCAGATTGATGACTACGAACTGATTCAACCGTATTGTTGGCGGCAATTATAACGGTCTCTTTACTCCTTGCTGGCTACATTTATATATCTATTAAAATGGATTTGTTGCAGTAATTCCACTGACAGGAGCAAATGTGTACTTTTAAATGTCAGCCCCTTGCAGGTCAGTATAAATTTTGCTTCTGAAAATGCCAAAGCAGGTGTCACCAGCTTTAATTTACCTTGGACATTTTGTGGCATTTTGTTGAGACGTGTTGAATAAGTTTTCACAATATCAATAAAAACTAAAAGATTTCATGAACTTCTGTTTGAGGACCCACACTCGAGCTCGGCCTGCGAACCAGCGGCAGGATTTAAACCACAAACCAACGCCTCTGTCATCACAGTCATATTAGTTCTGCCGCAGTAATACTAAATACTTAAGTCAGCAATACCTTCGGTCTGATGGAAGTTCTAAAGCTACTTCAGACCGCTCACCAAACAAACCATTTGTTCCCACTCAGACTGCAACTCTAAATCTCTGGGCTCCCATTGACCTGGAACCGGGCCTCAACACAATACTGAAAGGCTCCTTTGAGAGGGCCAGGACGGCAGGCAGGAATAGGAGGGGTTTGAGGGCAGGGAAGCCAGGCCGGGGTTCTGTGAGTTGAGGCTCCCTTAGCTCCTGTTTCCCAGCTTAGAGTGATAGGCCCAGGGAGATGAAAGACCCTCAGACTCTGTGAATTGAGCTCTAGACAGGTCTCACAAAACTAGATGTGCTAACACAGGGCCTCCTTCAAAACTGCAGAATGACCGCTTTCAATTGGCAGGCCTATTGTCTTTCTTTAGAAAGCCAATGTTTGACTTGTGATAGGCAACAATGGAGTGGACACATGGTATTTTTGTGGCTCAGCTGAAGGCTTTACTTGGGAGGTTTTAGGTTTTAACAAGATTACAAATTCCACTTTTGTGTCATTCATGTTTTAACCTTAGCGTTGAGTTAACCAGAAGAAACCACAGACGGACCCGGATTTAGCAAAGTATTCTGTATTTAAAAGAGAACAATGGGAGAAATCCCATAACTACACAATAATTATTACTATTTAAATCTCATCCAGACTGAGTTTTGTACCCGTCCTTATAAAACTAGCCGACTGTGGTTGTGTATTGCTTCGTTTTTGCCAGGTCATCTGAAAGCATCTTTTGCTACGGGGGGGGGGGGGGGGGGGGTGAGTTACGAGGCTAATGTCTCTCTGTTCTTGATGTAAAGTGCTGTTGCCGTTTTTGCAGACAGGATTTACAGTTTGGTCGAACCGCGTAATGGACGGCATTGGACACCCTCTCCGCTGACACTTTTTGATGTCACTGGGGATTGTCTGGCGTTGTTCCTTTGCTGTACGTTTCCAAAACGGACAATCTGACCTCCGCTCAGATTGTACACAGATGAAAATGTTTCAACCTTTATTTTAAATTTGTCAGCTATTTGTAAGACTTTTCATGCGTGCACCACAATGCAAAACTATGACTGACGACATTCACACGCATGAAATACCCCAGATATTTTAAGCTGTTTACATGGCTAATAATCCTGTGTTTTTCACACAGGATTTTGTGAGACTACAGGGAATACACGCTGGCTGGATAAATTTCCATGAAGCTGGCACCCCATGTGACGAAAATGTGTGCAGCGCAATGACAGCACACTGCTTTATAAGCGAAGACAAGAGTCAGACAGTTCATATTGCTGTGGCAAGCTATTTTCGCCGAGTCTACTATTAAAAACAATAAGGATTGTGTTTGGGTTAGTGGTTACTGTACATTACCTACCTTTACGATATTCATGAGGGTTTTTCCATCAGGTGTTGCAGGTGTCTTGGTGTTATTGGAGATGTGTAAAGCTATTTCCGGTTCGATATGAGATTATGGCAGGGCAAATTAGATGAGGCAATTAATGGGAAACAATACAACAGAATATTCCTCCTTACACGCAGCTGGATTGTTTTGATTTCCTCTTTTATATTTTTAACTAGCAGACTTCTAGTTAATCATGCAAGCCCAGCTTCCCTCTTACATTCCTTCAGCCACTATATAGAAAAGGCTGGTGTTAAGTGTAAATATTCAAAGACACAAGCAGGTGTGCTTCTCCTTCTGGACTTTTGTTTTGGGCATGCATCTCTACTCCAGCTTTGTAAACTGCCGCACAGAGCTGACTCTGAACAGGCAAAAAGCTGTAGATGCACTGTAACTTATATCATAGACCACATACTGTAATTGGAAAATGCACTTTTGAATACTTGAGAATGTCCAAATGTAATATAAAATACATGACCCATATCACATTCAATTCAGTATTCTCATACTGGGAATAACAGTGGAATATTAATACAAATTAACATAAATTGCATAATCATCCCAGTGATATTTGAGAGATTAATATTGTAGATTCTCTTCTTTCCCTCGATATCCATTTATAAGATGGTGGACATAACTAAAGGAAAGGTGTCATTATATAACAGCAGTTAAAGCGTTCTAATGGGCACATTACCTGGAGCTGTTAATTATTTGCCACGTGTTTACCTGGGTGGGGTGAGACCCAGTGAAGTCAGGTTACGGTAGAACAGATCTGGGTCAAACATGTCTATAGTTGTTACAGATAGCCACACTGAAAAGCCGGCTGTCGTATCACAGATTCATGCTATAATTTATACATGTAAGTAACGTTTTCGTAAATAGTGTTCATTTCAGGAAGAGTTCCGTTCAGTTCTCTGCACGGCTGAGCATCGCAATGTAAAGTGGAGGTGAATTCGGGTTGGGATTATATCCATTTCAAAGATCTGATGTAGAATCATTTAGTGATTAGTCTCACCGCAAAAATTAGTCCACATGGGAGGGAGATAAAAACATGACAGAGGCTACAACTCTGAGAGCACTCACCAGCCTTAGAGATTACTGTCAGATTACTGATTCAAGAAAGTTAAAGACAACATTCATTGTCAGACAAGTACGGAGGGAGGAGTTTTACGAACCTCATCTAACGAGCAATGGTTGCTTAAGTTAGCTTTCATGGTGCTGTTCTGCAATTGTGTTTACTGAAGTGAACCAAGCTGTTCTGCTGCGTTTTACTCACCAGCTGAAACTAACACAGTTGCTCGTCGGCAATCTGAAAAACTTTTAAGACCCCTAATTTAATACATCATCCATGGACCGAAGCAGAATGAGGAAACGTTGTGTGCATCTCGGACCACCTCCAAACTAAGCTTTAGTCTGTATTTCCTCACCCCAAAAACTCAACTTTTCAATAAAGCTGTTTAAAGATTAACCCAAGACCGCCTGGATGAAACAGAACAGAAACATTGATTTATGTCTGCTCAAACACAGGTGCTATGTGGTAGTAATAGCAAGAGCAAACTGTGCCACCTCTAAATCTTTCTGTGATCATCGCCTCGTTGCGGCAGGTATTAATCAACTAGTTTGCAGGTAAGAGCCACGTGCCAGGAAAAAAATAAATGAATAAAATGTCAGCTAGAACAATTCAGTTGTGAGCAGCATTAGTGAAACACAAGGTAAGTGTTCAGGGGAAGCAGGAGGTGGCAGAATAAAAAGTTACACTCGCAAGACTCGGTTGTCTGCCTCTCATAAGAGAAGAAGAGATTTAGTTCTTTTTTTCTTTATGATCCTTGTGTGTCGTTGGTGTGTCAAGGCTTAGCCAAGCCAGAGGTTATCTTTTAGCAAGCTCAAGTAAATCACTAACAGCGCCACATTATGAATACACACCTTTGTGGCAGCTGACAAATCCATTCTGGACCTGCCAGCCGCCTTATGAGTAAAATTGTATCCGTGAGCAACAACAGAGAGTGGACCACATAGCCCCTCTGGCCTCCGTGGCCTAGTTTCCCTTCGCTTTCACAAACCAAGAATCTGCCCACGCTTCCATCCTACTCGTCTGTCTAGCTCAGATGTGGAGGTTTAGTTTGAAAGTGCCTTTAATCCCCTCACCAGTCTGAAAGAAGTCGGCTGGTCAGTCTTGATCGTGCGATAAAGGGTATTTTTCT
Source organism: Chelon labrosus (assembly GCF_963514085.1). Lineage (NCBI taxonomy): Eukaryota > Metazoa > Chordata > Actinopteri > Mugiliformes > Mugilidae > Chelon > Chelon labrosus. The sequence goes on from NC_140339.1 coordinate 8,702,467, forward strand.
TCGAAGATGTAGATGCGGATTTACGGTCCCATAAAGAAGTTGGCAGCTAATATTTAAATAAAGAGACTGGTCTGGTTGAAGGGTGCGCTTCACCAAAAGATAGACTGTACAATTAGTAAGATAAAATGGTGTTTTGATCTGCTGATGGAGATGTGGATGAGAAGCAGGCATGCTCAGAGTCTCCCACATGTGACGGTTTTCTCTCAGGGCCTCATTTAAGCTGAGCGAATAAAGACGACAGTTAAGTAACTTCAGATATCGTCACTTATTCATACTTTCTAACACACACACACACACACAGAGAGAGTCTGAAAGGGACATCCGTTGCAGTGGCCCGTGTCATTAATAGTCTAATGAAGGGAACTGTAACAAGAAGAGATTTTCAGTCTCAAGAGAAACCACACGTTCACAAATGCGACAAAATAAAGAGCAATGACAGGAAAAAAGAAAAGGATGAATATTCAACGCAAAGTAAATTCTAGTGATACAGACCCAAGTAAGATAAGATAATCCATTTGGCAAAAACTTGAATAAAAAGACATTAAGTATTTTATTTATGTCAATGAAAACTATTTGAAGTAATAAAAAATAAAAAAAATCAGACATTTGAATCACCATTCAAATTTTGCAATTCTGATAAAGGCTTTCACCTCAGAAAGTTATATATATAGGCTACATATATATAAATGGCACATTTTTCAAGCTGCTGCTGTATTATTATTCTGGTTTCAAACAGTAATCTGCTGTGAAAAGTCTCAAAGAAGTTACTATTGGTATTATTACAGCATTTTCCAACTCATGGCGTCCCATTGTTGCATGTTTCGTCAAACATTGTTCTCTTTCCGGCAGTCATAAATTTGTCAAATCTGACCATACAGACATAAAACACATATTTACAGATTCATTGTTACTTACTTTTCCAGAAGATGTCATTATTCCCGATGTCCGTTGTGAATAAAAGTCCATAAATCCGCGTTGAAATTTCAAAAAGAAGGACGGCTCTTTAGTTCAGAACTTGCTTGAGAATATCCACGTTTTTGTGTTTTCGTCAACATTAAGTTAACACGGTGAATTGTTTTTTCTAAATATCCATGAGTGCTTTGCAAACAAAACTTGCTAACAAATTCGGCGCACTTTCCATTGATCTTAAATATGTATATATTTAGCTATATGTAAAAACAGCATGTCTTTTTAGCCCCTGACTGAATTCATGCACATTATATTTCCTGTTTACGTCCCTCAAAGCATTATGGGAAATGTGCGTGATTAAATTGTGAGAGGAAAAACATGAATGTTTTGACACAGACAGATGAAAATATTTGCTGATAACATTTAATTACACCCTTACCTTCGTGACATGAATAAGGAGCATGGAACTGAGGACGCTTTATTTATCTGACTCTATCAGTAACCTTTTTATTTTGTCTCGAGTTAAACTTTTAATGGAGAGCATCATAATATTCAGTCAGAGGAAAGCGCACTGCTGTGACGCTAATGCGACTGAAAAGTGCATGCTGGAAAAATGCATCATCTGTCATGAAACTGTGACTTCTCTGGCTCTTTTCGGTTTCCCACCAAGCACCTCCTCGTGCCATAAAAAGGATGCACACTGTTAAATAGTCATTATCAGCTGTGTGTTGTCACATAGTAGCACCAATGTACTTTTGCCCTCGCAACATTGCACCGCCTAACAGCAATATTTTGGCTCTGTGACATGACTGTAGATTTCCTCATTTATTTTTTTGTGTGTGTGCGGCTGTGTGCGTCTGCTGAATATATGTTGTGTCACAGGATTGCCTCCCGGTCCAGGGCTTTATTTACCGAGGGGGTTTGGTGTGTAGTGGGAACACAGGCGCCACAGATCACTACACGACCTTAATTATGTTATCAGTCAACTCAGGGTGTAAATATCCCCGAGAATGTATCGGTCCCAGTGGGGAACATGCGCACGCTCACAAACACACTCACACAAAAAAAACAGCAACTCGCAAACCCCCTCAAACACATCCAGTCCTTTAGGCACCATCAGTTACAATCTATTTCTACCCGCTGACTGATGTGTAGCGTGATCAATATGTCTGAGGAGGCACAGTGTGCTTCTTATTTACAATCTGAGCTCCATACAAGGTTTCAAACAAAGAACGGGGAGGGCACCAACAAAAATCCGAAACTCAGATAAGCACGTGGGCCACAGTGAGACCGAGAGAGACACTCGGTGAGGAAGAGGAGGAGAAAAAAACACAATTCGATCATTGAACAAAGTAGCAGCTTCTCGAGAACTGCTTTTCTATCACAGATTTATCACATACCACCTTCCTAATATTGTGTAGGTCTCCCTTGTGTCTCCAAAACGGTTGTGACTCATCAGTAAATGGACATGGACCTTCTGAGGGTGTCCTGTGGTGTCAATAGACTGTTAGAGGGGGTCCTATGGGTTGAGGGGAGGGGCCTCTGTGGATCATCCCACAGATACTTGATCAGTTTGGGATCTAGTGAATTTGGAGGCCAGGTCAACACCATTGCTCCTAAACAATGTCAGTGGTCATAATGTTATGCCTGATCGGTGTGCATACACGGTCATACAGACACGTCTTGACATACGTCAGCTTGAGTTGGAGCTGTCGGTGTTGTTTACCCACGGTGAATATATGAAATACTGAGCATGGCTGTGTCAGGCAGCCCGGAGCAATAGAGCCTGTATCTACGGGAAAAATAAACGTCCTGTGCCAGAGAGAGTTCAGGTTTGTTTTCAGAGGACGTTTCAGCCAACGCTGTTGTTTTGGCTCTGAGGACCTGCCTGGACCCATGCTGCAATAATAACTCACTCTTGAGATAACTTTCAATATTTTCACCTCAGCCTTTGAATAGCAAACACGCGAGAGAGCTAAATATAAGGTATCGCAGTAGGTGAGAGGTTCGCTGCTCCCTTGGAAGTCAACAGTTCAAAACCCTGTTTTAATTAAGTTCAAATCGTTCCTGATTTATTTCTGAAGTCGATCAGTAAACTCTGCTCTGCAGCCTAATGAGAAAAAATGTTCAGATGAAAAAAAAAAAACATGGCTTTGATTACCTGACATAATATACCTCTGAAACTGAGTATTTTGTCTTGATGATATATTCGTCGCAGCGGTCTGTCTATGATCAGCAGCCAGCATTTTAGTGTTGCTGGCCTCACTGTGGTGACTAAGTAATTACTATGCGTGTGACCCTCTCCCATCCTGTGCTGTCCGGCCTAATTGTGGTTTTCACCACCACTTCCATTTAGCTTCAGATAAGGAACTGCTGGATGCTGGTACATGCAGACTTAAGACCCCTTTCACAGAGGGCCCATCAGGAAGATAAATGTGTTTACTAATAACTCTTTCACAGCCTCCATTCTGGCTGTTCAGTGCCCGCTGGCTGGTGACTCATTCTCATCAGTGCTGGACAGGCAGAGGTGCGATATTATAGAGATGTGTATAGCTTGCGATAAAAGGCAGTGAGTGATACGGGGAGTTTGGGACATGTTTTGAGGGAGTATTTGGCTCAGAATAATGCAGCTATGCAAAAGACGGTGCTCATAATGTAGTCCTCACACACATCTGTTAATATACACCGATCAGGCATAACATTATGACCACCTCCCTAAGACTCATCAGAGAATGGACATGGGCCGTCTGAGGGTGTCTTGTGGTGTCTGATCAGATAGAATGTTGTTAGGGGGGGGCCTTTGTGGGTTGAGGGGAGGGGGCTCTGTGGATCATCCCACAGATACTTGATCAGTTTGGTGAACACCAGGTCAACACCTTGTGCTGTTCTTCATGTTTTTGTTTTTTCTGTTTTTGTGTGTGTGTCTGTGTCAGGCTGCATCCTGCTGGAGATGCCATCAAGGAGTGTCATTGCATTGGGGTGGGAGGTGCCTGGTCTGGTCTAAGTGGGTGCTACATGTCTAAGGAACATCACGTGAATGAATGCCAGGTCCAAAAGTTTCCCAGCAGATCATTGTATTGTCACAAGATGGTCAGTGTTATTTACTTCTATTGTCAGTGGTTTTAATGTTGTGGCTGATCCATGTACACTGCACTGAAGCTACTTTAAGTGTATATGTGCATGTTTCTGCCTGCAATGATGGGTAACAAGCCCTCTGACGCTGTGTGTTTTCATCCTGAGTGAGCTCTAACAGCACAATGTACCATTAAACCTTGTGATTACATAAAGACCCTTACATAAAGCCCGTCGCTTGCTAAAAATACAGAGCCCAGCGTCCTTAACCCTATATATAGATCCACCAGTGAATTATTCAATACAAGTGAAGTCTGACAAAAAAAAATAGAAATACACAAACTTACGCATCAACTCAACTCAAGTACTCTGCCTGCCTCCCTGCTGAGATTTGAGGTCACCACTGTAAAGTGGTTCGAGCAAAGTTTGCAGCTGTAGTTTTTAGAAGGCAGTAAAAGGCAGTGAGAGGTGAAACAGTGCTGGAGATAAGCAGACGGTCTGGCTGGGAAAAAGAGATAAAACACAGATTCGTGTTTTGTTTTTGTTGTTTCTGTTCGGGTCCTTTTGCTCTCTGTAAATTGAACTGTTGGTGGCTGGCTGTGATGCTGCTGAAGTGAAGACCTTTCTCGTCCCGCCCCGTAGCCCACCTTGTTGTCCGGAAACAAAGAAGTACGCGTGTTCAATTTAAAAAAAATCTTCATTTTCTCCTTCTAAGAAAGGGGTAACAGGAGTTAGAAATGTGTGTTCTCAAAGAAACTGCTTGACCTTGCTGCACTGGGAAAGAATTCATCAACTGCTGGCATTTTCTCAGCATGAGCTTTCTTTTATGCAAACATGAAGCTCTGCCCAGAGGCCGCCGTGCCACACAATACTGTTGGCTCGTAAACACATACAGGCACGTTGGAAAATGACCTATTAAATATTTATCTGAATATGCGAAGGCGTGAACAGACACATCCAAGCTGCTATAAAGCCGACTTTCGATTTCATTTACAATTTTATGCAGTTAAGGACAAAGTACATTACCAGTATTGCTGATGACCCAGATTCATCCAGCAGACTTATATTCCCAACTGAAGTCCTTCACCAAGATGTTTTGAAACCAGGCAATGCAAATCAAGACAACACAGCAGCAAATTATACAACATTACAGTAACAATAGCCACTATTCAGTACGCGCAGCCAAGCAAGCAACACAAATCAGCAAAACACAGCTGCGCAATTCTGGTTTCAGTCATTTTTGGCATATATAAACTAATGAAACACAAATGTTATACTTTGCGAAATGTAGAAAATTTTGAAGGGTGCAAAAATGTTTAAGATGCACAGTGAATAAAACACAGCTGACGGCATGAGATGCACGATCACACACAAATTTGGAATGACAAAAGTCAAACAATAAAACAAATGAACGTGATGATGTTCTGTCTCATATGCACACACTCATATATGAAAATACTGTATTATCGCATATAGGTAAGTGAAAGAAGGCCACTCCTCTTTTTTTTTTTTTTTATATAATCCTTTGTTACCAGATGCAATAGTGCAGGCGGTTTGACTGTCTTTTGTGGACAGATCTTGTCAACACGATAGCATGAGAAACATGAAAGGAGCAGTCACGAGTCTTAAGTTTGAATCAAAGTGTGTTCCCAGTTTGAATATGGGTGTGGTCTCACTGGGCGTTGATGGGCATCAGGGAAAGTGTGAGCCCATTGTGAGGTGGCTTTTAGTTCTTGTTTTTTATTTAGCCACAGTTTAAAAAAAAAAAAAAAAAGCACGTTCTGTATTAAAAATTCCTACACTGGTGTCATTGTACATGAGTGGGAAAGTCAAAGTCTGCATGTCACTACACAGTTCAAACAGTGTTGAGCTAGTGTTGCCTATGAGTTTGGGTCTTTTTGAATCCTTTTTGACCCTTGATCTGTGTCCCATACCCAGAGGGGAGCTGATTGATGGAATGAGTGGTAGACCACTTGGCCAAACTTGAAAGCCCTCTTGCTCAGACCCTGGTGGGTCTGTTTGTCACAGCTCAAAACACTCTGCTTGACTCTGTTTGGATGTACAGTATGAGTGTGTTTGTCCCTGCGTGCACGAGTGTTTGAGTGCATGCTAAGATCCTGGCATGAGTTTCCTGCAACCAAAGACTGTGGATACAGAGAGATCCTTTTGAACTGGTTTGTGGTGGTGCAAATGAGACATCCAGGGGAGAGTCTGGAAAGCAGCAGCTCTCTTCTTTTCTCGATGCTGGCGAATACAGGTAACGTCTGTAGTGGTCTCAATATTTAAGGCGTAATGAGAGGACATTAGTGAGACTTCAACAAAGTGAATGAGGCCTTTGATGCAGCAGATTAAACATATCCACCGCTGTATTAAAGGAGAACGCGACTAATATAAAAACTATTTTGAGGCACAACAGACTTTGGGAGAAAGAAAACATTTCGGGAACATTTTAGGAACTATAATGGTTAGCAGAGTGGGCAATCCGCTGCAAAATTTCCATCTGGATCTCATCACAGAGAGGCAAAGTGGCTTGCTCTTGCCGCGGTGACACACACACACACACACAAACACGCACAAACACACACGATGACTCATCCTCAACAGGAAAGGGAAGCGGTGTGGAGCTAAAACATGTATAACTGCACCTAAAATTAATTCTTCCATCCGAGAGCCATAGTTTAATAGTCAAGCTAACATGCACACATGCTAACACTGCTCAGTAGGGCATGGCCCCACTGCTACAATACCACTGCTATAACACGCAACTAGCATGAGCGCTTCAAACACGCTTTCATTACACCAAAGTTCAGATTTTTCCTGCCTGATACCTTCTGTATTTATATTCTGTGTTACTGCAATTAATCCTTATCAGTATTTAATGGTGCTAGCTCTACGCTGAATGATTGTCTCACTTTAGCTTTTATTCTTCCTCCCTTCCCTTTATCCCTCTGGCAAATTTGCTCCTTAATCCACATTAAAGTCTTTTGGAATATAACGATCTTCACAAAGATTTAGATTTGGAAACTGTAATATTTTTCAGGTGCGTTTTTTTTTTTTTCTTTCCCTAAAGCCGACCATAAAGCTGAAACCATGAGATCCAACGGATTTAATTATGGACCGCTCGATGGGTATCGGCTCGGCGCAATAAACAAACAAATTAAAAACTGTATTTGTGTGGAGAAAATATCACTTTACTCTAATAAAGTTCTAGACAGTTTTTCTTTTACGTTTCCAGTCCGTAGCACTTAAACACATCATAGAGACCGCGTGGAAACTAAAGGAAACGAAAGATGAGGGTTGCAGGCACAAAGAGGAATAGCTTGTATACTTGAGAATTCATCAAGACAAAATTAGAGAACAGAGAAGGAGACAGGTGGAAAACATCAGCTCTGTTTACTCTTTGCCGGCTACTTGACTGCAGTGTACTCTGCTCTCCGTTTTTATAGAAAGCCCTTACAGGAAGATAAGAAGAGAGATAGTGGAGAAAACATTGAATTGCAATGAGGGCAGAGTCCTCGCTGTATGTGAGAGACAACGGACTAGACCAGAGTATAGGAAGGAGGAGAGCCGCCCCCTCCTCAACACAGCACTTCCCTGACAGAATTATAATTACATGTATGATCAGCGGTTCCTTCCCACTCACTTCCTGCTTGCTATATTTAGACCGGTTCTCTTTTTGGCAGCCACCCCCAATTTTGGAGAACCCTTTGCCTTGAGCTGCCACCGACACCAGCGTGGGGTCTGGTTTAGCACTTCCCCCCCAAGGAAGAGTTTGGGACCAGCTAGTTGAGGGAAACCTGAGGAAGTCCAGATCCAGCCCCCCCCCGTCCGACGGTCACTAGTGAAGTGTAGTGTGAAGTGGAAAAACACTCAGCTAACCACCACATGGTCTCTGTCACACAGACCTGATCCAGCAGCCCTTTCCGACCCCTCATAACTCACGCATAAACACACACACACACACACACACAGCTTGAAAAACCAACTGTGTTGCACCAGAGTGAATTCCCATATATCTGCTGTGATTCTGCACGTGTGTGTGTGTGCATGTGCGTGTAGGCATGCATACACTTGTGTGTGTGTGTGTGTGTGTGTGTGAGAGAGGTGGAGTTGAGGCTTTTCTATAGAGCAAAAGCAAACAGTCCATAAAGAGGCCCTGCCACTCTCCCATTTCAATGTAAATGAGTCTGACTCTGTTTGGGGGTTAAAGAACTCTCTAGGGGCCTGGCGACTACCACCGCTGGGGTCACACATGCACACGCGTGCGCGCGCACACAGGCGTAAACACACAAGGCACAAACATGCACGCAGACACACATATTCCGAGGCGAGAGGCCCAGATAAAGAGCTCAGAGAGCCTGTCAGAGTGTCAGCTCCCATTAGGCCAAAGGCTGTTGTGTGTGTGTGCAGGCAGGCGTACTGCTTTTTACATTTCATTCAGCGCGCACACTCTGTTTTTTCTCACACACACATCCTCCCAGAGCCGCCCCGCCTGGCTGACATGCTGTTTCAGACAAGACACACAAAAGACAACGGAAACCCGCCTGAAAAGACAAACATCTCCTACATTTCCTACATCGCGCATAGCGGGCGAAGAAAGAGGGGAAACAAAACACGCTCTAAATGATTTTAGATGAGCAGAGGTTGCGCTGAAACAAACGTGGCCGCTTTCAAGGATCCCCTGCGTGATTAACCTCTCCGGAGCACGAGAAGGGAAGCTTCTGCCGCGAGTTTCCAGTTTCAGACATCAGAGTGCAGTATTTATTTCTCATTGGCAATGTAAGCTGTGATGTCATGCATTATTATACAGCAACCGAGTGGAGAGCAGAGAGTAAACCACATCAAAGAAGAGGGAGGCGGCGGCAGAAAGACTGCATAACCTTGGCGACCTGCACAATTAGTGCCGCGCTCCCATGACTGCCTGTGGCCAGCAAGTTGTGTAGAGAAGGATCAGGGTGTTAGGACACAAACAGAGGGGACAGGACGGCTGATTTCCTCCCAAAGAGCCCTCGGAAACATACTACACCCTGAGAAGGAAGGGGAAGCACAACAACAATCTAGACAAGGGAAGCGATGAAGGAAGAGCATGAGAGCAACGAGGAGAAAAGAAAACTTTTGATCCCGTGTTCAGCCTATCTGCCATAAATAAAGATGCGCACACCCATGTTTCTCCAGTCGCACATGCCCTGACTCAGCTGACTTAGACAGGTGTGTCAACGTGTTCCAGCCTAAAGCTTTGGCATGCTGAGGCAGCGGTGTTGTCTCTATCCACACAATCAAAAGTGTCACTGCTAAACAGACTAGCCGGAATAACTTGAAGTCTCACTGTACGGCTTTTTTTGGATCCCTGGTCTTTAGATCTTGGCCTTCTTGCCTTCCATCTTTGCCTTTCATGTCCTGAGCACGGGCTGACAGCTGTTGCTAAAAACAGTCATCTGAAAACAGTCTACGCTTGATCTAGGGGAACTCCAGCCACCACAGAGCATTCATCCTATACTCACACACACAACTAGTCATGCTACTGACACACAGTTCAGTCAGACTCTCCTGACTAATCACTCCGTCTGTTCAAAAGATTGAAACCGCAGCCCAGACCCCCTTGGGCAAGAGCCTGATTCGCAAGCATACAGTCAGAAACTTTTTTGTACACACGCTCAGAGTGCTCATTACTGAGTTCACTTTTCTCCCACATATACCTCCATCAAATCCAGGGATGGGCCGTGCATCAGTCACAGCTCTGCGTGTACACACAGGCTCAGGCTGACAGACAAACGCAGAAACAAATAGAAAACAAATAGCTCCTTACGTAACAGCTGCTGACTACTGGGCTCACATGGCCTGAGCAACACGTATATATGATGCATTAACTTATCAGGACCCCGCAGGTCTTTCAGGGATACAACCGAGAGTTTCGAAGAGACCAAACTTGGCCGCGCTCCCCGACACTGATACACGAATAAAAGAGGTATTTTGAAAGTGTTTCAAAGTCTGGCACTAAGATGAAAGTGCCTGCAGTAATAAAGCTGGCAAGAGCCCACATAAAGTCTTTAAATATAGCTTAGCAAATTTAAAAGTATAGGAAACGTTGCCAATTCGAGGTCGTCTCACGAAGTGGGGTTGAATTTGTCCAGGGATTTATTATATACACGTACAGGAACAGGAATTTTGTACGATTACGATATGTAATTTCTTGAAATATTTAAATATAGTGGCAAATAAGTTTGCCAAATGTATACAGATACACAGGTAATGACACTTCTATAAGAGGTGATAGTAAACCAGATGCTGATTTTCATTAGCTGAACGCTCTCTAAGACATAGATGTTAAAGCTATGTGAGATGCGGTTAGGGATCGGCACCATCAGCGCGGAATATATGCATTCCAATTCAAGGAAAAGTTGTAATTAACTCCTGGCAGGAATTCACATGCCTTCCAAGGCCGTTTAAGTCCCTTCCTCATGCACAGTCTTCCACTTTCATCCCAGCTCTGTGCTGTGCCGCTCCGTTAAACCCACTCTAACTCCCCTTACCTCGCTGTCACACAATACCTGTTGTTTCTGCTGTTTGGCTCCAAACACGGGGACACGCCGTAGCAAGAAAAGGCTTCCAGTTATCTCTGCTCATAACAAGGGCAAGGCTGGTGCTGAGAGAGAGTGGCAAGTCAGCAACATTTACCTCTTAGAGAAATGAGAAAGCCCAGGGCACTGGCCAGTGGCCCAGCACCATCCCTGCCTATGAAGTATAGATAATTGTTTTGAGAGCCCCTGTTGAGAGCTGCTGTCTCATTTCCATATCTCCATAGCGGTGGATATCATACGGTCGTGTTGATACCATGATTCACTGAAAATGGTGGGCACTATAACAACCCTCTGACAGCTACATGCTGGTTAGCTCTTTTCTATGAAGCAAGGCGTGAGAGAATTAGAGAGATTTTGGGCGTTAAAAAAAAAAAAAAAAAAAAAAAGGAGAGAAAAATGCAGACAGACAAAAAGAAGGATGCCAGAAAGGGAAATGGAGAGAAGCTCTGAATATATATCGCATGAATGCCGAGGATAAGGCTCATTGGTATGAGTTATCATCCGCCGGTATCCATGACTGCAGCCGTAACCTTTGGTAAATGACTCTACTTAGTCCACGACACAGCCACTAGCCTGATGGGAGATAAAATTAACATCCCACAGCAACAGTGCACCGACACACACATGCACACACTCAGAGTTTGAGGAGATAAGGACTCGCATAACATACAGTGTACAATATCCATCACGCTGTCGCCATCAGAGGAATATTTACTGCTCCCCTTCCTAGCATGTTACTCAACAGACTGGGAGAAAATGCGACACAAGGTTTGATACTGGCATATTATAATTTAAGAAGCGATCCCATTAACGGCGCCTGGATGGAGGGAGCGGGGAGGAGGAGGCAGAGGTGTGAAGAGATCATGGACAGACTTGATTTAACTTGAGGAATTGGGACCACAGAGAGGGGGCACGGAGGGGAGGAAGACTTTATTTAACATGCAGGATACCACTTGTCTATAGCCCCAGGTAGGACAGAAACACAGAGTTAAGCTACTTCAGCGCTCCATCCACCAGTAAAAGTGCAGAGGAAGGGTTTTCCCTCTAATAGCAGCCATTAATTATCACATACCCATATACTCGCCAGTCATCACTATCTTATGGCGACTCCTTTTGGAGGGGGAGTGGGTACTGTCAAAGATAGGGTCTTTCTGAAAACGCTTTCTTGGGTCCATTTAATGGCCTGTACTCACTCTGGAGCTGGAACGGGCTCATGGAGCTGACTGATGTTATCAACAGATGAATGGCCATTAGGGCCAAAGGTCAAGTCCAGCTCTGTTGTTTTGACTCTGAAACCCTGTGCGCTCACTCCGCTTCCTCTCCGCTAATCCGCACCAACTGTGTGTGCATGCACGCACCTCTGCGTGTGAGGCTAATAGAAAGAGAAAATAGCTGAAGTCAGTGTGGATTGTTGTGTGAGCGCGCAGTGCTCTGTGAGGCTACTAAAGCCAGATGACTTGCAAGAAGAGAGAAAAAAAATGAGTGAGGTTTATTTCATTTAAATATAATCTACCTGGGGGAGATATAAGACGTTATTTTTATTCAATGGCAGCTGGCATCTAGAGGGAGCGGAGAAATCCATCGAAATATTCATTTGGCGCAACAGGAAGGAGAAATCAATCCCATAAAAACAGAGCACTTAATAGAGTTCCATTAAACCGACTCTTAGAGCTTCACAGAAATGGCCACTCCACTGCAGTGAGGGCACTGAGAGGCCACGCTGTTTTCGGCAGGCTACAATTTTAAACTGAATAAAGTCATGCTCCATTTTCAGCCAGCCCTGACAACTGCTTTTTTTAAATGACACCTGATACCATCCCGCCCCCAACGCCCCCCTGCCGCCATTCAGCTAAAGACACACTTGAAGGAGGGCATGCGAGGGAGGGAGGGAGGGAGGAAGGGGGGAGTGCTGTTGAGTGCCGTTGTGGAGGAGTATGCGAGGGGTCAGACGCCAGAGATGCAACATCTCTGTCCCGCCACCGCACACGGCTGTCTCCATGTGTTTGTGGCGGGGTGTTTCACGTTCCACCTGGTATGTGACAGTCGGAGTGAAAGTCTGCGGCGGGAGCGTCAGTGTGGAGCTGTCGGTGATAGATTTCATAAATTAGTCTTATGAAGGGCTGTGAAAAGACATTACTGAAGCTGTCTGTTTAAAACATTCATCACGGCTCGCAAGATGGCTTCCTGCTTTTGCCTTTGAATTGTTTTCAGCCTGTGTAGCTGTACAGTTGCCACTTCTTGCCTCATGTCATTATGAAAAAGTGGGATTGATCGACAACAATTACTTTGGACATTGGACCAACCTATTAAAACTAGTAGTACTGATGAAATTAAATTTTAAAAATCATATTCTCATTTCTGTTGCATATATGCAAATGTTGTCTTTTGCATTTTAATACCAATCAGCCACAACAAAATGACCACCTTCTTAATGTTGTGTAGTCCTCCAAAACAGTTGTGACTCATCAGAGAATGGACATGGGTCTTCTGAGGGTGTTCTGTGGAGTCTGAATGTTGTTAGTGGGGGGCCTTTGGGTCCTGTAGGTTGAGGAGAGGGGCCTCTGTGGATCATCCCACAGATACTTGATCAGTTTGGGATGTAGTGAATTTGGAGGCCAGGTCAACACCTTGTGCTGTTCTTCATGTTTTTTGAGTTGTTCCTAAATAGTTTTTGTGTGTGTTCCTGTGTCTTAGGGGTTTTATACTTCTGCGTTAAGTTGACGAAGAAGCTACAGCGGCAGCGCAGACCCCTATGCAGACCCTAGCGCTATAACTGACATGCACCTCCCCAGAAATGTAAATACGCGCCGCAGAGCGCAAGAACTGTGATTGGTCCACTTGGTAGTAGAGTGTTTCCGCTTTAGTATTCCGGCTGCAATCAATTTTCGAATTGATTGTTTTGGATTAATAAAGATGGAACACATCGAGGAAAGGTTTAACTGAGGAGGTTCAGAGATACAAACATTTGTATGACTTTTGGCAAAAGTTTCGGTCGCCATTGTTGAAAGTGAAGCAGGAAGTGGAAACAAAAACTAACCCGACTGGCAAAAAAGACACAGTGCCAACTGTGCCAAACAAGTATAAATGGCTCACTCTGACGTAGGCTATGTATGTAAGTTACAGGGTCTAGGTCCCGCATTACTCTAAAGTAGGAGCATTCAGGCTGCATCCTGCTGGGGATGGCTGCTGCCATCAAGGAGTGTCATTGCTATGGGGTGGGGGTGCCTGGTCTGGTCTAGGTGGGTGGTACATGTCTAAGTAACATTCACATGAATGCCAGGTCCAAAAGTTTCCCAGCAGAACATGCTGATGGTCAGTGTTATTAACGTCTCCTGTCAGCAGTTTTAATGTTATGGCTGATAGGTGTAATGAGTTATGGCTTCAACGCCTTTATCTTGAAGAGGCTTGCTAGAGACGAAGGTCAGCTGGAACCTTTCCCATCTGACAATGTCCAAGAGAGGCAGGGAATCAACAATTAGCCTAACATGCATGAGTCTTTAGAGACTGAAATTTTAGTTATTTGAGGGTTTTCTCAGGTGAAAAGTGTTTTAACATGCTTTTACAGTTCAAGAGACGTTGTAAATTTGCATCCACAAAATTTGACAGAAAAGCAGTTCCTTGTTTACTTGATGAATCGACAGATAAACCAGTTTTTTTTTTATCGGGAAGGCTTTCTGCTGAATGAATCACTTAAACTGACATCTGAATCTGTGTGGCAGGTCATGTGAAGGAATTTTGTTTGGCACTAACCAAACAAGGTTGTGACTCTTTTCCAAGGAAATTTTATTTAAAAGGAAAAAAAATCCTTGCATGTTTTAACAACCTATCCAATTCCATCTACTCATCTATCAGTTGATCCCCTGAGGAGGTGTGACATAGAAGCAGGGAAGCAGGAGTTGAAGCATGTTGGAGCTGGTCAATCCCCCAAGTGTAGGAGCTGGAAAAGTGTTAACCCTAAAACGCCTGGCTGGAGAACTAGGTGTGCGCTGCGATATGGGTCTGAAGACGAAAGATTTCCCTGTTGGTGTATGTTAATTAGGCTAGAGTTAGTGGGGCCTGCTACAGCTTGTCTGATGGTTGACCTGGAGAGACGGGATTACCTTCTCCAGCTGCTCTCCTGCAAGCTGCTTCTCCTAATGCCACCGTTGTTAAAGGGACAGGTGTGGTGACGCTGGTACTATCTGTCACTCATCACAATTAGGTCATTCAGTGATAAGATGGGTGACGGCGAACTGGACCTGGAGCCGGATCAGCGCCAGATACGTTTTTTTACGCAATATTCCTGGGAAAGGAAATGCAGCGTGTCCGTCATGTTCTATTTCACAAGTTTACAAGGTTCTGTCTGTACACGCTGGATCGGGAAAGGTGTAATAGCGGAACTGATAAAACAGTAAATGGAGCTGATTCAGTGGGCAGAGTCCATAGCCAGGGATTGTGTGTCTGGCATTAGAGAATGTGGAGTGATGTGGGTGTGAGCATAAACATTTGCTCTGTAGCTGAACGCATCTGCATTCATACGAACAGTTGATGTAAATGTGATAAGAGCTGTGTGGACGGTCCAGTGGATTCCAACATTCTGGCCCTCCCTGTGAATCCCACCATTTGCTATTGTCATGCAGGCGAGGCCATTCTTGTCATTTACGCTCTAACACACACACACACACACACACACACACACGCACAGAAAGACACTCGCAAACACGCTCCCCACCCCACCCCACCCCCGGTCGACTGTGTGTGGACACCTGGTCTGGATCTAGAAGCCGATGGCCGATGGCATTCCTGGGAGCAGGGAACTTAATTCCCCAGATTAGCCCGTGCAATCCACCTAAGGGTTAATCAGCATGTAGCATCACATCCTACCAGCGCAACCTTTATGTAAACCCACACAAGGAGAGATTCTGCTACGGATATAAAATGCATGATGTAAAACAGAAAAAAACAATAGATGTAAAATAAAAAGAAGATTAGTAACCGGAAGCTCCAAAGTCCTCCCAATGGCTCGTTTCACTCATGAACTACACACCATGTGTTGCGCCCTCAGAAAAGTTTGTTTGCCACCTCTGACGCGCAGAAAAGATGCCATTTGCAGCATTTATGGTGTTTTGCTGACATGAGACATTTGCTCACCCCAGCCTGTAGAGAAAGTCCTGGATAAAAGGCTTTTCCCTTAAATCCCAGATAGCCTCTGAGCTCCAAGGAGGACTTAACTGGCGACAGGCAGCCAGGATGGGAGGTGGGACAGGGTTTTTGATGCCGGGGCTTACGACTGGTGCTGGGGTTGGGTAAGGGGTAGGTAAATATTTGGGCCAGCAGCAGTCGTAGTTTAAGTGCTTCCCTTTGACAGGCTGTGGCTGGTTGGCAGCGCAGTTACAGATATTCATTGTTCAGGGGATGTGGCGCAGAGGCAGACTCCAATTGTCGCTGGCTCGGAGGTAGCATATCATGCTCGAGACCGTGACTTCTGTGTGGGTGGGTGCAGTTGGCTGTGGGCCCCTTTGAATGGCACCTTGCAGCTGCCTCTCTGTGTGTGAATCTGTCTGTCTGTGTCAAATGCTGTGTCCGGTGGTAAGGTCAGAGAATGCAACAGCTACCTCCCAGCACCCCAAGAACACAAGCTCCAAAACACAGCTGCTCCACCCGTGCAGGCTGCACCACACATAGCACCTGATTGCGTGTGTGTGTGTGTGCGCGTGTGTGTGTGTGTACGAATGCGTCACAAGCAAATCACACACGAGAATAGACCCATGCTGGAGAGCGTGTGAACGGGGCAACCTCTGTGGCTCTGCCTTTCCTGTTCACACTTCAACCTCGGTCCGCTAAATCCCGCTTCTATCCTCTTTCCACCCTGAATAAAGTCCTTCCTTTCTGAAAATGTTAACTTCTCCAAAAGCTCATTAACTTCATTACTGAGAACGTGAGAAGGTCTTGGATCATTCGCGTGGTTCATGGCTACGTTCGGAGCATTCATTAACGGAGACACGGTGATGGATTTTTTTTTTTTTTAGAGAGATGTTAGGGGATCAATGCTGTAATGAAGGGCATGGCGCGTGGGAGGAGGCATTTATTATCATTATCAGAAGTAATAAAACGTTTGCCCCCTAACTGTGGGATTTTTCCCACACCAAATGAATGTCAGTGTAAGGCCTGGGTTTAATTGGTGGAAACACTGCCATAATGGTGTCAAGGTGGCATCGCATTATAAGCACATCATCATTTATTTCGTACATAAAACAGAGGGCAACTTAGTCACGGTCAACTCAAGTTCCCTATAGCCCTCCCGTGCGAGCGATGGCCGAGGCAGATAACAACATTTAGATGGGAACCGAAATGGGATCAATAAATAATGAGTCAAAAATGTCATGTGTGTCACTCAATCATCGGCTTTCACACCGATATAGCAGCTTATCGGAGGCTGCAAATTACCCACAGCGCTGGCTATGAATATGATTAGCATTCTCATTTTCCCCGACCAAATTCTAATAAACCCAATTATATTCTAACAGAATTTATTTCATACCTTTATGTGAATTTCCTCGAGTAAATGCGACAGACATCGGGACGGCATCAAAGCAAACTAGATATTGTGATTTCCTTAAATTTGGAGCAGAAAACAAGTAAAAGGAACCATTTGCTTTCCTCCCCTCGCTCCAAATGTAATCTCATAAAATACCTGAAGCAGCAATATGTGCAAACAGAGCGTAGGTCATTTCAGTGCAAATTACAGATATATGTTTCAATCCTACCTCCGGGTTGGTGCATTAAACAGTGGACTATAAAACTTGCCACCTCTCTGTGACCTTTGGTAATGATGAATCCTCTATAAATTGAAGATGACGAAGTAAATTCAAATGCCATTATCATGAATTCTACTCTCTCTGACATACAGCTCATCTGAAGAGTAATAACAATATAACTTGGATGCTGTTGGTTTGAGTTTAAAGTCAAACTGAAATTGAAATCTTTCTTCTGCCTTTGTACTAGAACATATAAATGATATTATAAAACTAGCGCTGTTAGCATATTTTTGGCATTTCCCACAACAGTGGGTGACTAACATTAGTTTTAATGTGCTGTCAGCTTTTGTGGTGCAGCGCTATCTGGCTTGGATCTCAGTCCTGTAAAGCCTCTGACGACTGATTCAGATGAGTAACGCTTACACACACCATTGATTATGCTTCACTAGCAATCTCAGCAACGTCACCCACGGGATTCCTGATAAGCAGTTTCGAAGCTCGCCGTGGGTGACGTGCGGCCGACGCCATCTTGGCAGGGCCGGACTCTGCCTAGCTACCGGCTAATTCAGGCGGAGAGGTGGAGCGCGAGATCAAGCCGAGGCAGGTGGGTGACACGTAGGCAGACGGCAAACAACCTGCGAGGGCGCCCAGCTGTTATTTAAAGCAGCCACATCCTGAATTATGCATAACTGTGAGATATCTGTATGTTTGGCGACGCTTCAAATCAACCACTGTGTGGAGTCACCTGAAAAGCACGACATTCTTTACTTTTTTGTAAATGTACGATTTGTCTTTTTACAAAATATGTACATGAGCAAACACCTGTTTTTAAAAAACAACTACAATTACTTTAAATTCAAACTAATGCAGCGAATTATCGCTCTCAGAAAATGTGTTTCATGCGACATGTGTTTTAAAATGCCATTTGGCGTTCAGTCCAATCCAAAAGGCTGAGCACCAGAGTGACTGAACAGATTTTTGACATGGGTGGCCCCCAGTGGATCCGGCTGTGTTGGTGGATTTAGAGAGAAGGTCTGCATGCGGACTGGAGGACGCGAAGCCTCTCAACAGGACTGCACAGTCAGGTGACAAATGGTGCCCCAGGCCAGTAGAGGGCCAGAGACGGCCTCTTAATCAATCAGAGGTCAGCACGTAAGCTGAGTCCAGACTGTCTCCACCCTGAGAGGCGGCCATCTGATGGAACACTTAATGCCAAGTCAAGAAGCGCGCTCTCCTTTCTCCTACTTAGCGCTCCGCCGTCGTCTCATTGCTTCTGAAAACTGGACCACTCCCAGCAGAGTCTACCCTTTGCTTGTTCATCATGGCAGTAACACTAAGCTGAGTGAGTTGTTTTAAGCATTCAACCTGAAATAAACTATTTTAGATGTGTTCTCACTTGCTCTGTTGGAATTTTTTATCCTCAAGTCCTCTGATCAGTTGGTGGGGGGAAAAAAAACAAGCTGCAGTAAAACATCAACCCTCTTTCTGACCTGGGCCCCAACCTTAAACCTGCGGCCCCAGTCCTTGACACATGGCCATCTGTACCGGCGTTTCAGGCAGTAAATAAGGGAGTGAAGGGTAGTGCACCTCTCTTGTAAGCCCAACCTAAGGCCAAGCCCACACATTCTCCTCTGCACCCTGGGGCCCACCCGCGCACACCCCCTGGGGTTGACCTACACACTGCCGGGTCCCCGAGGGAGCATCTCAGGCTTTAGGAGCAGGACAGGCCTTCTGTCTTCTGTCCATTCTGTCCACCCACCCCCTTCCTCTGTGCGCATCACGCCAGTCTCCCACCATCCATCTCTCAATTTCCCAGCATCAATACATTCATCTGTTCATTCCCACTATCAATCCAAGCATACTCTCGGACTCAAAGACCTTTTGTCATTCACCCGTCTGCTTCACTTTTATTACAGCTACGTCTGTAATTGAGTCTCCATTTAATCATCTCTGTTCCCGTGACTTATCAATGTGATTTGTTCAGGAAACCCCTTTTTTCACGGTTTTTCAAACAAAGGAAATAGAGGAGTAAGATTTAAATAATCATTGTATTACAATATTGGATTTTTTTTTGGGCTGTGTTGCAGGTGTGCAGGGTATTCTTTTATCAGTCTCACTGGGCTGATGAAATTATTTTTCAGCTGCAGAAAATACACATGGAGCACATTGAAAGAGGAACAGTTGTGCACTAAAAGGCATCAAAACCTGCTGAAACGGTGTAACTTTGCCATTACGCTACCAATAAAACCGTCAATTCCCTGGAAAAAAAAGACCAATCAATAGACCCACCAATCACCAGACGCCCACAGATCCATATATCTATGCATGCGCCCTGACACTCAAGACCTGTATCTGGCAAGCCTTAGACGTATCGATCCGTCCATCCAATCTGTCTTCTCGCACGTAGAATCTCGTGCTGATTCAGTCCCCGCAGGACGCGGCGGAAGCACACAGAAGCGACAGCAGGACTGACGGAAGCACTGAGTGGCCGGCGCGAAGCATGAGAGAAAATGGATATAAGTCACATGAGAAACTCAAGCCCATCAGTAGTTGAGATAACCTCTGGATGAAGCACAGCGAGCCTGAGGAAAAAGAGTGGTTCTGTCAAATGAAGAGACAGGATGCCATAAAAGAAAGAGGAAGAGGGTGGGACAAGCGTGGACAAAGACACGCAAGAAGTGCCAGACCAGGATCAGGCAGATCAGCAGTGCAAACTAGTGTTTCCTATACAAGTATTGAGATGCAGATCCCTCTTTTGCGGCTCATAATGGGGGCTGTCAGGAGTGCGTGTGTGCGTGCTCATGGGTGACTATGTGAGATTCTCACACATCTGCTAACCTGCTCCTGTAATGAGGTGCAAATGGGCCTCCTTTGTCGAAAGCCTTGGCGACCTGGCCGGAATGACCAGCCACATTCAGGGAGGACTTCAGCTTCGCACGCATATGTGAAGATGCTCACGCTCAGTGTTTACACATACTCGCAGAATGCCTATGAATAAAAGGGGCTCCAGAAAAGCAAGTTCACATCACATTGCTACAGAGAATTACTGGGTTTGTCACGTTTGCTGGCTCGTATTAAAATATTTTTCGAGCAAAACAGATCGATGTGTGCAAAATCTGTGCAAAAGTTATTTGGCATAAAGGTCAAACGTTTTCTCTGCTTCTGCAGCGCCTGCACCCAATTTTAAGAGAAAGAAATGTGTTGCAGGACGCAGCGCCGGAGCAGAAGGAAAACTGTGCAGGATCTTTCTTGAATCCGAGCATGCCCGAAGTTGTGTTTTACCAAGCGGCAGACTTGCCAGAAACTGAGCTGAAATGATTTTAACTAGGCGATCTTGCTGACTTGGTGTTGGGGGATGGGGGTTTAACAGAAGAGGAGGGAGGGGGGGCAACACGGGGTCACACAGGAGGAGAACTGAGAGGGAGGGGGTCGCTTTTTCTTTCTCTTAGGAAAGAAAGGAAGGAAGCCAGAGCAAGGCAGAGAATCCCGAACCAACTGAGGAGAGATGGATGGGTTGGGGGGAGGGACTGGAGCAAGAGCGCTGCTTATTGGTAGGCTGAGGTCCTCTGGCTGGATGGATTGACTTAGCACGGGTCGAATTACACCATTTGCCGTGCATTAGTTTGTTTTTCTCCCTGCCAGGAGAAGTTGATCCACTACAACGCGCAAAATAATATCTTTTTTTGGGGATTACGGCAACGCCAAAGGATACAAAATAATCAATTCAGATGAGGTGAGTTCCCTGCAGCTACGTGGATACACTTTGTTGCGCCGTATTTATGCAGCGAAAGTCGAGGGGGGAAAACTAGGGACGAGAAGTCTTTGCTGGGAAACAAAAATATATATATATTTCTTCTGACCACGTCGCTATGCTGCTCTGCAAAACTGATGCTTGCAGGACAGAAATAGTTCAGGTCCGGACTATTTTTACTTGAATACAGCACACTGTCCATTCATTGCTTAACAGGGCTGGCGAAAACGAATCTGCTCAGCTCGGGAGCGTCTTTGCACGGCCAATAAATGCGTGCAAGCAAGAGAGGCAGAGAGGAATCAAATTGAAATCGTTTTACGCACCACCTTTATTTGTGAGCCAAATTTACGCTTCTGTTGGAAAGATCCTGACATGCGTAACGTTTAAAATGCGCGTCAAACCGATGAACTCAAACTTATGTGATCGCTGGCTGCTCGGATAAACAAACACAGCGAGAGGAGTTTCGTGTATGTCTATTAATTTTTAAATCTGGTGGACGTGCGCTCTCATGCTCCACGCACACCTTCAGGTCTGTTTTTTTTTTTAATCACTGATTACGGGATACACTGAGTCAGAGCGCGGCGTAGTAAGGACTGCGCACCGTTTATGTTTATGCCTTTTCCCTCTGGTTTCCAAAGTTGATCGTAGTGGAAGGGGCTGGTGTATTTGGTGTGTGAGTGAGGGAGGGAAGCAAGGAAGGAGGGAGGCACAGAGAGAGGGGGGGGAGCCGTGTGGTCGTGGCAGAGCTTTGAAGATCACTCATCAGAGCGCAGGGGCCCGGGGACGGAGACAGAGTCAGAGTCGAAATGCTCATGTGCGGTGAGCGGAGCTGAAATCTGTGCGCAACTGGATGATAAAAAGAGAAAAGTGGGGTCCGGATGGAGCTTAAAATAACAGGAATATTACATGCTGGGTGTTTTCTCGCAAATGGATTACCAAAGGAATATTGCATTCAGTCGGACAGCCCTGTTGATGTGTGAATTCGGATACTTAAGGTAGGTGCCATCAGGGAATTGTCATTATTGATTTTTTTCCCTTTCTGGTTTAGCATACACTCCCTGCTTTGTATTATTAAGGCGTAACTTGATTTTAATAAAGGACACATCAGTACTGGCCTCCATTCTGTCCGGGAAGCTTCTTTGTGAACATAATCTATACACAAGAGAATCAAATACGTTTCAAAGTCAACAGTTTTTTTTCCCAAACAGACTTAAAATGAAAATATTGATTTGTGTTATTGATCAACCAGATCCACATAAAAGAAAAAGAAAAAAACTCACCAGCGTAGTCCTATATCGAACCTTTCACGCAGGAAAGTGACCTTATTTTGCTTTACGTTAAGTCCCAATAAATGCGAGTTGTGCCAAATGGTTCAAGGCGTCATTTAAAATGTTTTCTGCCATTTCGACTCCACAGAACTTATAGAATAAAGGCAACATGCACATGATTGGGCGGACGCACCAACACAGTACGCTATCAAACAATAAGAGGCTATCAGGACGCACAATTTAACACGAATGTTGCTCGTTCTCCGGAACCTTTAATCTCTTTAATGCATTCCCCGTTTCATTATGGTGTTATTATATTGGATAATACATTTCACGGGCGCTCGTAACCTTTTTTTATTTTTTTGGAGGCAGAGCAGCATGGAAGCCCAGCCCTGTGCATGCATTAAGTGCAGTGGAGGCAGTTAAAACGCAACCCCATCACTGTTGTCACTCCACCGCTGTCCCCCGCGTCTTTGTTGTCCTTTGAATGAATCCTACATGCGAACTAAAGGCATCTGAAAAGATTTAGCACGGACAAAACTTGAATGCCTTTATGCCCCGGTCCGCACAATACGAGCATTAGAGGCTGCCCGGGCTGCTGCATGGGTTGTGTGCGCAAAACAGGAGGATCCCAAACTTGAAAAATCCCGGGATAGAAACGGAAAAATAATGGATATAATGGAGAAAAAAAATGAGAATTTGTTTTTTAAGAAGGTTTGGAAGCATGTGTGTTAGGGGAGTTTTTGGAGATCTGTCTTAATAGCCAAGAAAATGTGGCCAAATTCAGTGAAAGTGCAAAAAGCAGACTGGACAAATACCCAGCACATGGATCTATTCTTGTCTTTAGAGGCTAACCTGATTCTGATGATTTTCAAATGACTTTAAACACATATTCTATTTTTTTTTACATCCTCAGTGGTCAAAATGCTTGTGCCATATTCACAAATAGTGCCTTTAAAGGAATAAAATAAAACCTGCAGATTCCCCTGAAAATCTGGAGTGAGATCAGAGAGCTCAGCTTCTTAAATTACAAACAACATATTGGCAGGAGCAGCACACTACGGTCAGGTCAAACATCAGAACCAGGCTTGGGTCTGATGACAGCACAGCTGGCTGGTGTGTCTCACTTCGCCTCAGTGGCCACAGGGTCAGAATTCAGTGACCAGAACGACCACCGTTAACCTCCTCTACAGCCGGCTGTAACCCCGGAACAACCACCATTAAACCATACAGTGATCAGTGTTAACCCTTTACAGCCTGATGGTTTCCCTAAACTTATGTTTGGGGATCGGACTGTTCCGTATTTAATTGGCCGAGCGGTAAAAGTTTGACCTTCCGTGCAGCAGTTGGAGTCAGCATGTTTATAGTTTGCTTTGTTTCCCCCAGAAGTCCCTTTTCAGGAGCCCCAAAACAGCTCTTCTCTACGCAGGTCCACTGACCGGGGGTGGGGCTCTATTGTGTTGCGTAGCCCAAAGCCCTTTTTGTTTCTTGGTCACACCTGCAGCTCAGGCCCTTTGTGGTGCACTATAGAAGAACTACTGCTGAGAACAGCCTTTCTCCTGTTTCACTCCGCCTCTCGCCAAGGTACAGAAGAAAGGGAGGGAAGCATGGTTTAGGGTGGCACAGCCGCCTCATTCTGCCAAATCTCTGAAGCAGCAAGTCGAACCGAGCTCATCAGAAGTGATCCTTAGGTAAATCGTTTGTGATTAGCGGCACTGGTTATTACTGAAGTTGGAAAAGGTGCAGTGACAATTCCTTGCTCTGTGTGGTAGCTGCTTCAATCATCCGACGGGTTCAGTCTCTTGTGCGGCTGCATCTTGATTACAGTTGACAGTTGTGACAACCATGTTATAGGACCTACCCGGTTCTATCCAGTCACACATACCTACTTACTTACATTTAGAGGCACATACACCAAATGCCTGAAACTGAACTCCTGGGTTATCTGATTTCCTGTGCCGTTGGGTTTACAGCTCAGTGTGGTGCTAGATGTCAAGTCAGGCAGCCTCAAGCAGCAGCAGCCATTGTTCTGCTGGGATTACATCCACCCATCACATTCGCACACAATTTACGAAACCTCACGCACCCCTGTTGTTTGCCATCGTTTTATTATCCCCCCGTTCCTCCCAATAGGACCTCAAAACAAAAACACATCCCTCCAGTGCTGCGGTGGAGGAGAGGTTATGGCTTACATATGCCAACGAAAGCTCAACAGAGAGGCGAATATGTGTTAATCTCTTGTTTTAAGCTTGGAACTCCAAAGCTTCAGCTGTAGCAGCCAGAATTGGGCTACAGACCCTTACACCCACCATCAGCAGAAATAGCAGCCACCCCCCCCCCTCCCTCCCCATGTTTAACACCATGGGCCCGGGCCAACAACATCAGCAGGGAAAGTGCGTGGTTGTAGGACACTGGAAAGCCTGTAATAACAGAGGTAGAATGAGGCAAGACTGAATGGCACTGAGTTGCGTGACAAGCCCAGCGTCTCTAGGCTTGTTGAGGCCTATGTGTGCTCGTGCACACACCCACACACACGCGCACACACGGCCTCGCACACACACACTGGAGGGCAGGAACCAGAGAGCGAAAAAGGAATAGTCAATAGAAAACACACTGGGCTCACTAGAGACTGAGAAGTAATTTTAGATCAGTGACCTCTGGATGTCTTCTGTCTCTGTTTTACATTAAAGTTTCTGAGCAAAGCCTGCAGTATGGCTATTACCATGCAAGGAATCATGGGAGATTGACGCTAAGCTTTCTCCCTCGGCATGGAGTGTTTTTCTCCTGAATTGTTTAGTGAGGGAGAGCGGCAGCGAAAAGTGTCGTGAATGTGAGTGCTTCTGAAGAGGCGATACAGATACAGAGCAGGACTGTAAATTCTGACAAGTACGGAAATGACTTACCTGCGAACACAGCCGGGCACAGCCTGCAGCCCGTACGATAGCGCCATAGAATTAAAATGCAGAGCTCGG
This sequence comes from Chelon labrosus, assembly GCF_963514085.1. Lineage (NCBI taxonomy): Eukaryota > Metazoa > Chordata > Actinopteri > Mugiliformes > Mugilidae > Chelon > Chelon labrosus. The sequence continues at coordinate 8,727,754 of NC_140339.1, forward strand.
TTTATTTTCCTTCCATGGTTCCTCTATTTTTTCTGTTGTTGAACAGTTGGTATCTATTCCAGACCCAGGCCTTTCCTAGAAACTCAGCGGTTTTATTGCTTGGCTTTTAACACAGCACAGTTCTTGGTCTGAGAGCATCGGAACTGGGTAGTAAAACCAGCTGCGTGGCTTTTAACAAACACCACCACCTCTCCTTTTGGAGCAGCCATCACTAGTTCACGTTTAAATTAAGTTCCTGACAGTTCTTCTTCTGTGCAGATCTGGGAGCTTGCGTGCACGGATCTGTGGCTCATTTGTATCTGGATTAGAATTAGCGATTGCTTCAGAATCGCGTAATTTTTTTTTATAGTTATAGGAAGAGAAAACAACCCTTTGGCCCTCGTAATATCCTCCTATTTTGTCAAAACATCAACCCTGTAATTTAACCACTAAGTGGACTGATTGAGTTGAAGCGTCGCCTCATTCAGGCTTTGCATTACTCAGTCATAATGACATTGCTCTTACAGAGGCCTCAGCATCCCACGGCGAGCTGAATGGCCATGATTACACACTGTTGATGACTAAAACATGTTGCCATTTCCCCGGTTTCCTTCTCACCGCCGCGGCTATTCTTTTTAGTGACACATCGTCAGATAGTAACTGTTTAGGCCAAACACTGGATTATTAGCGCATGGAAAAAGAAGCGTCATGCTTTTCTACCTCGACATAAAGGCTGTGTATATAATTTATACGTTATGTCATCCACATACCGACGAAAAGGTTGACATGCTGATGTGTATTGTTGCCGTCACACTTCGCTCTGTCTGATTTTCTACTTGACAACCATGCGTGTTATCGTTAATCCCCTTGACAACCATGTGTATCGTGTTTTATTCGCTGCCCGAAACTAAGCGTTTAGAAATTAAACTATTAAAAGATGAAACTGACCAGATTTGGAGTTACAAAGTGCTCCCATGGCCGCACTGACATGGTTAAAGTCCATAGATTGCCATTTGTGGGCGTGGATCTGCCATGTTTCCTGTGTGGATCAATCAGAGCACTAATGGCCTGGCAGGCAGAGCTCACAGACAGCACAGGAGCAGGTGTGCTCTGGGGCTAATTGAAAAACGAGTCAATACTGTATGTGTGTGTGTGTGTGCGTGCACGCCTCAGTCTTTGCATTACTTCATTTGAAAGAGTCATTATGTGTGTGCGTGTGTGTGCGCACCCCAGTGTGCTCATAGCTAATCCATCCCTCTGCCTGTGTGACGTCTCCCAGTAAATTGTTTATATCCGTTCGGGCTTTGCCTGCATGAATAATTTGTTTGCCTTATAAATATTTGAATGTACACCGATCATTAATATGCACAGACAGAGTCTGTCTCTAAAGTACTCTTCCAACACACTAACATACACTCTAAACCCCTGCCACTCCCACAATAAATTATTACCAGTGAAGCTGTTGCTGTATCATGTCTACAATCAGATGTTGTGCAAAGTATTATGCACAAAAATCAAAACAGCTGTACGCAAGTAGGAACTCATAACACAAATACGAGTGAATCACCGCGCTGCGATGAAGCTCGGCCGCAACAGTAACAGCCAACACAGCGCCGGTAGAAGTCTGCTATGCTCAGAGCAGAGGCTGCGCTGGTGATGGTGATGAAGTTGCAATGTGCTGATTAGTGCCGAGCCGGGCCTGGCGCAAAAGCCACCGGGGCACAGATGTACTGAGACAGCAGGCCTGCCACGTTCCTAACGGAGTGGACTTCCGCTGCATCCAACACACACCGAGACACCCCACCGGTCACTTGGCTGACCTTCCTTTAGACAGCAGATGCAGGGAGAGGTAGAGGGGAAGTGCCAAGCTCTGCCGCAGAGAGCTCAGTCATCAATAAATAAGAGGGGTTATTATGCGTGCAATATGTTTGTGTTTTACGAACAAAGCAGAGCAAAAAAAAAAGAAGTTATTAATATTGTTTTTCTGAGTTTAATAAAAGGTTTGGATTTGCCTCATGAGAATGCAGCTCGCAGCGGCGCGCTAAATATAATGTGAAATTTATTACAAACAACAAAACCGTGCATTCTGTGTGTGTGTGTGTGTGTTTGCAGGTAACATCTCCGCCGGTGCGAAACAGGAAGTGTCGTCTGTGAGCAGCCATGGGCCAGAGAGCTGTGCTGCTGCTGCTCAGTGAGCTGCTGCTGCTGCTGACAGCCTCACGCACTCTCCTCGCAGTCAGCTTCCCAGAGGACATCGTACCCCTCGATGTCGTTGACGCACACTGTGAGTACGCACGGAAAAACGAGCTCAGCGGAGACGAGTTCAGATTCCAATTACCGCTACGTCACTGAGAACGACCGTGAACAATGCTCAATGTACACTTTGCACGCGGAGTTAAGACAAACACCGACCTCTCGTCGTGTCAGCAGTTCATTCACCTGTGTGTCAGTCCCGTATAAAGTCAATCTGATGTATGGTCAGTCGTGGCATTAAGTGGATTTCATTTTCATCCCTGAGATGTGCTGACATAGGCTGTCTTATCCAACGCACCGACACACAACACAGTGACACACATACGTGACTGTAGGGAAAACACATTGTTCCATTTATTACTCTACCATCACCTTAATTGCATGAGGATTTGTATAAAACATGTCCCTACTTGTGATGTCTTTGCAGTCTCACGGAGGTACCCTGTGTTCAGAGGCAGGCCCTCTGGCAACGAGTCACAGCATCGCCTCGACTTTCAGCTGATGACCAAGATACAGGACACTTTGTTCATTGCTGGCAGGTAAATTCAGCAGACGCGCCATCTCTACCTCTCTCCTTTCTCTTTCACACTCCTCCCCCCCCACCGCCAATATACTCAGTCACTGCCTGGCAGGTAAACAGTGGCATAAGGGGGAAAAGCTCTTAGTGGTATTGGATCTGCGGCTTCTCGGCCTGCATCTGATGTATACGGCCAATATTGATCCGGCAAAGGCGTCTATCATCCCCGGCCTGACGCTTTGTCAGGGAATTCTTGGCATCTTTACATGTCTTTTTTTGTATTTATGGACGCTGGACTTAATCTGACCGCTAGCAGGAAATCACTTGGACATGTGTAGTGTAAAGCTCCTGCTTCTACAGCTCTTGTAATCACCACCACATGTATCTGTGCTGTCAGGTGGATCCTGATCTTGGCAGTTTGGGGTTTTTTTATAGAAGAAATGGGAAAGAGTGATAATGAGCTGCTGGTTTACCCACAATCCCTTCAAGAATTGAAGCTTAAACCACACACGGTGAACGTGTTAAATGTGGACATTTTTTAATATAGTGTGAAGTTAAGCATTTAATATTTGCAATGCACTGAAAGAACACTGATTTATAAGTGTTTTCCTGGTTGTGCCGTGTCACTGAGCTTTGTTGTTTTGCTGTTTGTCCACAGAGATCAAGTGTATCTTGTCAGTCTGAGAGAATCCTACAGGAATGAGATCATTCCTTACCGGGTAAGATTCTCGCCACAAGCTGCACTCTCAATCCACAAACACTAAAGGGGCTCCACAGAAAATACTGAGCCATTCATTACAGTTTAGACAGGCTGTAAAATGAGAGTGGAAAAGGGAGGACTGTGTGCGTGCACGCAAATGTGTGTATTTTCCGCGTCTAATGCGCCGCCGTTGGATTTTTTTTTTTTTGCAGAAGCTAACATGGCGGTCGGGTCAAGCTGACAGAGAGACGTGCGCCGTCAAGGGAAAACACAGAGTATGTATAATAAACCTTTTTTGTTTTATGTCACGTAACACAGACAGGAACTGCAGGGAGCAGAGAAAGCTGGCCGCCTCTCAATAACACTGTCCCATGTTGTGTATCTGTTTCCAGGACGAGTGCCACAACTTCATCAAAGTGCTTGTTCCCAGAAACGACGATCTGGTCTTTATCTGTGGTACCAACGGCTTCAACCCTATGTGCAGATACTACAGGGTCAGTATTCAGAGCCTGGCAAAGTTCAGACCGTGCACATATAAAAATCTGGCATTGTGCAAATAGTAATTTGGGTAGTAATGCACACTTGATTTAAATTAGCTTCAATGCATTTGCCTAAGACTCATTTGACTGATTTATGTGCCTGCTGGTTCATCTGTTCGTGTGTGTTTCTGTGTGGGTGATGGTTGCGTTCCCTTCAGCTGGATAACCTAGAGTTTGACGGGGAAGAGATCAATGGACTGGCAAGGTGCCCGTTCGACTCCAAGCAAACCAACGTTGCCCTTTTTGCTGGTAAGGGTCAAACGCACACCCGCCCACTCGCGTAGTTAGTCTCGCGGAAAAAGAACTAATGTGTTCCTGCTTATGCTCTCATTATCACTTCTGTGTCTTTGCCACAGTAAAACTGCGCCTGCAGCGATAACAACTCACCCAATTAAGCCTTATGAAAGAGGAGAATAACAAAGCATTCAAGAGCAATGTACTTTAGTTTTTTGTGACTGAGTTCCTCCTTGTTTTTTTTTTTTGTTGTTGTTGTGTAGAAGGGAAGCTGTATTCTGCAACCGTAGCTGACTTCCAGGCCAGTGATTCTGTCATCTATCGTAGCATGGGTGATGGGTCAGCCTTGAGGACTATCAAATATGACTCCAAATGGCTGAAAGGTAAGCAGACGCCTCATCATTAAGTTCTTTCTCCCCCCGCCCCTGTACGTTCCTTGAGATACATGTACATACCTGCTAAGCAGCTAAGTAAATGCCCATGGTGCCTTTGCATGGTGCATGCATGTACATGGCTGTCAGGGCTGTTTTTTTGGAATGGTAGATAGAGCGCTCTCCTGTCATGCCAAGCTCTATGGGGATGTGGCCTGTTCTCTCCCAGGCAATCTAGGTCACCCCCAGTCATATACAGCCTTGTACAAATCCCTGAAATATTCAACATGCACAGTGGTGGTGACGGTGCAGAAACACACTTTAACTCTCTGTCTCTCCCTCAGAACCTCATTTCCTGCATGCAGCAGAGTATGGGAATTATGTGTACTTTTTCTACCGGGAGATTGCAGTGGAGCACAGCAATCTGGGAAAGGTAAGACGTCGCACCTGCCATTTATAATGCATCACACGGTCTACACAAATAAAGAATATGCAGGCCTCCGTCCCGAAAAATAAAAGCGCACACCTCCCTCAGTGCATGTGTTCCTGCCACAAATGGACCCAGTGGTAATGGGGCGCATTCAGGCAACGACACCACATCGCATTAGAATACACGAGAAATTTCCAACCGGCAGTGTTTTCTGGGAGTGTTCCACTAATGTAAAACCATTACACAGTGAGAGGATTTGTCTTCCAGAGACTGCCCGCTTTGCGTCTGTCTCTCTCTGCGACACACACACAAACACACACACAGAGAGAGGGAATTAGGATGTTCTATGTTCGAAGCCAACTTCAGATTTGACCGTGCCTCGTCCTGAGCTGGTCTGGCCGAGCCACAGGAAGCCAGCATCCTCCATCAGCCACCAGCTAATAAATATTTAAAACCTACTAATCCTGGGGTGACACCTGGCCTCTGATGGAGGTTTGCACTTGTAAATTATTAAAACTGTCTAAGCCAACTGCTTCAAGTACTTCATTTATACTCTAAGCCTTGGTAATATGTGGAATCAAATGCAATTTCACATAATGCTGCATTAAATCAGTCAGAACCACTGGATATGTTTTTTTTTTTAATGTTTGTTCCAGTCACGGTGAACCATCTCAACACATTAAGCTGAGTAAGAGAGTGTGTGTTTGTTAAGTCATCTGTGCCGGGTTGCTACAGGATGGAGAAATGCATTATTCAGCATATTGAAGTGTTTTTAGTGACATTCACAGAGGCGGCTTCCTCTTCCTCCCGCCTCAGTCCGCTCTTAAACCTCTGCTCTCTCCTCGTAGGTTGTGTATTCCCGCGTGGCCCGGATCTGTAAGAATGACGTGGGCGGGTCGCAGCGGGTGCTGGAGAAGCACTGGACGTCTTTTGTGAAGGCGAGGCTGAACTGCTCCGTGCCGGGCGAGTCCTTCTTCTACTTCGACGTGCTGCAGTCCATCACGGACATCATCGACATCAACGGCGTTCCCTCGGTGGTGGGCGTGTTCACCACTCAGATGAACAGGTATGGGAGAGTTTTAGCTGAGCCGTTGCAGAGAATATGGAGGGATGCGAAAGGAAGCGCCAAACCGCAGATGTTGCATTGATGCATTTCCTTCTCCACAGTATACCAGGGTCAGCAGTGTGCGCCTTCTCCATGGCTGACATTGAGAAAGTATTCTGGGGTCGGTTCAAAGAGCAGAAGACTCCTGACTCGGTGTGGACTCCATTTCCGGAGGAGAAGTTGCCCAAACCTCGGTATGGATTTCTCTTCCTCAAAAAAATATCCAAATTCCCAACTTCTCAAAAATAGTTTCAGATTTTAAATGAGACTATTCTCTGAACAGGTGGTGTTTGACTCAGCAGCTGTTTACCACCTGTCAGTTTCCTCCATTTCTTAACTCCTTGCGTTTGTTAAACCCAATGAGATCAAATCCGTTTCACTAGTAAACGACCAGGTTATTAGTTTTGACCCAGCACGCACATTCGCCATCTGCTCATGGTTAAATAATTAATTTGTCATAATTAGACGCGTTGCATATTTAACCCATTTACAGTCGGCACGTATATTTGCAGCCATGCCCTGTGTCCGAAATACAAAGTCCATGAAGCACCTCATTGCCCCAGTAAATCATTGATGGGGGATAAGCATGCATATGTATATTTTATGTTTCCAGCTGAGGCCTTTTTGTGATCCTAATAAGCACCTGCTACTCTCCCCCCCCCGCCACCCACCCACCGGCCTCTTTGTTGCACTTTTCCATCCATTTCATTACACGTTACTATTTTTCCCTGGTGTGTGATTGTATGGGCCGATCTTTGACCTTTTTTTTTGCCCTCTGTGCGTGCGCTCTCTCCATCCCAGACCCGGGAGCTGTGCAGGTCATGGTCCAGCTGCGTCCTTTAAGAGCTCCGTTGAATTCCCGGACGATACCCTGCAGTTCATCAAATCCCACCCCCTCATGGACACAGCTGTGCCTTCTATTGGGGACGAGCCTTGGTTCACCAAGACACGTGTCAGGTAAACACATGTTGGTATCTGTGCTGGTTCTAATGCAGTACTCGCATAGGAATGTCCCTGCAAAAATAGTAAAGATGTAATAACTCAAGAGGCAAGACGTGATCACCTATTCATGCTTTGGATGAGATAACCCCCGCTGTGTGTAACATATGCCCCTCTTCTATGTATGAAGGTACAGGCTGACAGCGCTGGCTGTGGACAACGAGGCAGGACCCCACAAGAACCACACAGTGGTGTTCATCGGGGCTGAGTCGGGGGTTGTCCTCAAGGTTTTAGCCAAGACCACCTCTGTATACCTGAATGACAGCCTGCTCCTGGAGGAGATGGATGTCTTCAACAGGGCCAAGTAAGGATATTCGTCTCTCTCTCTCTCTCTCTCTCTCTCTCTCTCTCTCTCTCTCTCTCTCTCTCTCTCTCTCTCTCTCTCTCTCTGTCTCTGTCTGCTCTTCTTCTCTTTTTCTCTTCCCCTTCTGTCCCCCCGGCTTAGGAATCAGCAAAAATGAAAGCCCTGAAATAGCACGGCAGTGTGCATGTGTGATTATTTGTGAAAGTGAAACATGCACGCCGCTACGTGTCAGAGGTTAAAATCCTGTTAAACTGCGAGGAAAAGCTTTATGTGACTCCTCAACCTAACAAGTGATTAAATCTACAGAGACTGAAACCGTAGACAGACTTATCTGATGGACCTCTGATTGGGTTTCTCTCCTCCCTCCCCAGGTGCCTGTCTAACCGAGAGGATGACAAGCGTGTCCTCTCGCTGCACGTGGACAAAGACGCGCACAGCCTTTATGTCGCCTTCTCAAGCTGCGTCATCCGTGTTCCCCTGAGTCGCTGCGAAAGGCATTCGTCCTGCCACAAGTAAGTGACGCGCTGCCCCGGGCACGTAGGTGGTGGAGGCAAGGTCATAGGTTTGTTGCCCGGTAAAAGTCATAAAGACAATGATAATCAGTTCACCATATCCCTCGTGGTTAATGTTCAGTCACATCAAATTATTGTAGTGCGTTTCCGGAATGATTAAATTTCTGATGGTGTGCGTGTTTGTGTGTGTGGTAACAGGTCCTGCATCGCAGCAAGGGATCCCTATTGTGGCTGGACGCCCCATGGAGCCTGTGAAAGAATACAGCCTGGCGTTTTGTGAGTTCAAGCCCCAGCCACAATATGAAGCGCAAATATTACAGATGAAAAAATGAGATTACAAGATTTTTTTTTTCTTTTTGCAATGTTTAGATTAATATTTAGGTCTATTTCCCTTTTTCCTCTCTCCTCCCAGGACTGGATATGAGCAGGATGTTGAATTTGGAAACACTGCCCACCTAGGAGACTGTCAAGGTATGAATCTCATCTCCATGCCATTTCATCTATCCTGAGACGTACACAGTACAAACGCACACACACGCACACACGCAACACTGTGCGTAAATGAAACACAAGCTCATCTCCACATACACCATGAGCCTGCACACTCACACCAGTAACCACTCCAGTAACTTGCCCCTACATTAGTCTATGTGCAGTATTAACACACACATCTACATACAGTACATGGCCACGCTGTAACTAATTCCGCCTGCGAGGCAGAAACATGGACATGTACAAGTGAGGGTCATGCTCAGCTGGTGCAAATGACAGAGGTCCCACGACGACTACAACGGGCCAGAAAATGCGCCTTTACTAATTTCCCTTTAATGCACCAGTCCCTTCATATGTATCAGCTAAACATGACCCAGGCTGAACCCCAGTATCGATCAGAACCAGAGGGCCTCCAGTGACAAAACGACACTGCCAGCGAGTGCTTCATATCTAGATTGTTAAACCATCTGAACTGCACTCTTAGTGTCTCTTAGGGATTTTCCTTTTTTTTTTCTTACTTCTGAATTCCCTTATAATGATTTCTTGTCCTTTTAATTCTTTTAGCGTTTTTGGGCACTACTTCAGCGCCAGATTACAAATCATTTGGCGACCCTACCTCTGGTTAGTTTGATCTTTTACTCAAATGGTTTTTTATTTCCTTGAGTTCAGCATCTCCGACCCTTTCTTTCCACTACTGCTACCATTCATTCTTTTTTTCTTTTTTCTTTTTTTTACACCAAAAACACCCCTCGAATGCTAATGTCACCCGCTTCATTTTCATTATCACAAATAACAGAACCACCGGACGACATCAGTGCTCCGTCTCGGCACAGATTCACTTCCTCCTTTTCGCTCATCACTTCCAGTTCTGATGCATCCTCCGTCTTGCATGCCCACACACACCACCCCTCCGCATCCTTACTGTTGTGTACCAACTCCTCTTTGAACAATTTGTAAAACAAAAAATGAATTGGTCTGTGAATGTGACACTATGTTTCAGCTGAAGGTTTATTCGTTATTTTTGTCATACACTCTTGCCCATGCCAACTAACTGGGATGATAACAGTATGCTTTTCACTCGTCTGCACATTTTGTTAACGGTTTGTTTGTCACCACAGACATGGAGTTTTCATCAACGCCAGTCACTGTCCAGCCCAGTGGGCCCATACACCCCCCAGTACTCATACCCACTCAGAGCCCTAGCTCTGGGCCTGGTCCAGAGCTCTACGGCTCAGGCTTTGTGCTGCAGGATGACCCAGCCACCTCCCATTCTTTAGACTCTATCCCAGGGGGGCAAGAGGGTAAGGCCCACAGGGAGGCAGCCAGCATGCTACATTGAGCTTGATCTGATAGCTGCCAGCAGCCCTCCCTAAGCCACACAAATGTGAATCCGCATACAGGCATACATATGCAAACACATACATTCACAGGGCTGCAGCGGTAAAGGCTTCTGTTAGATAAAATGGCAGATTTTAATTGACTTTCTTTATTCATCAAACATTTTTATATAATATTTATGTAACTGTATTTTTATGTACCATTTATCCTTTCATTTAAATAGTAATTGCCTTGTGGTCTTTCTTTCTTTGTTCCTTTCTTTAAACGATTAATGATTAATTCCAGTTTTCTAATCAGTTAACTTCTTCTTCTTCTTCTCATTTTAGTTTCTTTAAAGTATTTTGTTTGGATTCACCTTCTCTCTGCCTGAATAGATTTTTTTAACTATAGCTCTAGTAACAGTTTACCCTGGCTGGTAGATCATTGACTGGGCCTGCTCTGCCACATCACTACTGTGGCCGCACGGTGGATGACTAACTCTTTCAATGTCTGTGGTTACTAACAAACCTCCTGTAGACCAACCATCTGAACACCTGGAAGACAAAAGGTTCCTCCTTCTCTGTCCTCTGATCAATTTCCTGCTGGACTATGTCAAAAAGAGTGATTTGGCTCTCTATCTCAGTTAAGAGTGCACCTCTAACCCCTTGGTACTGGACGCATGACAAAAAAGCCTCTAATGAAACGTGGGTCAAGGCAACTCTTCTAAGTCTTTCCTGCTCGACTAACATAACACTGCTTCTTAAAGGTGATGAAATGGATGTGGGTACATAACAGCATCAGCTAATTTCCACTGTATTTCTTCTTCATCTGGATTTAGATGAATAGTAACGTTAAGAATATTTGTGGAATTATAAGGGGGTATGAAAACAGACACTCACGCATGATTGTGCTCACACACAAACATGCACATCTCTGCTATGGGGGGATAGAGCGACACGCATCACTAAGCTTTCTGACTCTTCCCACCAGGGGTTTAACCGATGCCTCACTGTTTTGTAGGTGTTTGGGACATCCAAGCAGGTGAGACCAACCAGATGGTCCACATGAACATCCTCATCACCTGCGTATTTGCTGCTTTCCTCATGGGTGCTCTCTTGGCTGGTTTGATTGTTTTCTGCTACCGAGACTCATTCCTGCGTAAGCCAAGACGTGTCCACAAGGATGCAGAGTCTGCTCCATCCTGCTCCGACTCCACTGGAAGCTTTGTGAAGCTCAACGGCCTCTTTGACAGCCCTGTAAAGGTACTGCAGCAAAAACATTTCAAATTCTACATTTTGTGTGGAAAGGAGTGATTTAACATATAAATGACTGTGTCTAATCTTACCTTTCTCTTTCTATGTCACATTTTTAGGAGTACCAAACCAACATTGATTCCCCCAAGCTGTACACAAACCTGCTGAGCAGCGGCAAAGATCTGAATTCGCCCAACGGTGACACCAAGACCATGATCCTGCGGGATGGCTGTCAGCCCCCTGAGCTGGCTGCCCTGCCCACACCTGAGTCTACCCCTGTGCTTCAGCAGAAGGGCCTACAGCCAATCAAAAACCAGTGGGAGAGGGCTCATGGGAAGGTCAGCGGGCCCCGTAAGGAGTCCAGCTCTTCAGCCAAGAGTCCTCAGTTCCTTCCTTCATCTCCTGCTCCTGCTAACACCAACCCCCACCACCCTCACCTCAACCTGGGACACTCCCACATCCCTAGTGCTGTTGTCTTGCCCAACGCCACACATGACCACCCTAGCCTTGAAAGTGGAGATGATACACTGCCGCATTCTTCGGAAAAGAAGCTAAAGAATCCAGATTCTAAGGGAAGCAGGAAAGACCAGAAGAGGTCTGTGGATGCCAGAAATACACTAAATGACCTTTTAAAACACCTGAATGACTCTGTGGCCAACCCCAAGGCCATTCTTCAAGAGGGATCAGGGCCTCGCCCGAGGCAGCAGCTCACACTGGAGCCCATGGAGGAACTAACTGAATTACCCCCCAAGGTACCCAGCCGTGAGGCTTCCTTGTACTCTCCCTCCTCCTCCCTGCCAAGGAACAGCCCCACCAAGAGGGTTGATGTGCCCATGCCCAGCACTCCCACTACGCCAACGGGAAGCCTGAGCATGGGTGGCACCCTGGAGAGACAAAGGGGGGGGTACCAACTACACCGGAGTGCCTCTCACAGGCACTCCTTATCCACCTCACCCAATGGGGTAACTATGGGGGTGTCTCTGTCTCGGCAACACAGTATGAACAGAGGGGGTTACATGCCCCCAACACCCCCCTCCAGACTTGATTCCCACGGCGGGTTGATGTCACCTGGAATGCACTCGGCCCACCCGCCCTCTGTGTCCCGACAGAGTAGCTACAGTGGGCATGGCTCACTCCCTCGCACGGGCCTTAAACGGACCCCATCGATAAAGCCAGATGTGCCCCCTAAACCCAATGGGTTTTCACCACAGACTCCACAGATGCGAGTTGTCAACAAGTACAGTTATTAGAGACCATGGACACTTCTGATTGAGCTCTTGACTGTAGAGTTTTGAGCCCCGAGGGCCTGGTGGGGTACAGATGGGATAAGGCCTAGTGTGTGTTTGTGTATCAACTTGAGGTGTGTTCCCCCTTTAAATGATATGCACATTCGCTTACACTAAAAAGGGAAAATCATATGTGCGGCCAAAGATACTCATTGGGGCTCCTTTGCTCCCTACGACCCCATCACCCTCCCTTGTCATGGTAGCCACAGGATATGAACAGTGGACAGTGGTGAATCTGCTGCTCCCCATTGTATCTGGGCTTGGGTGTCGCCTGTTCCCATATTAGGTACGAGGTTTAGGACACCAGCAAGGGCCGCTCGGCGTATGTGCATGTGGTACCAGGTCAAAAACAGCGGAATACTTGAAGAATGAGTCTCATTTGTCACTGCCCTCGAGCACTGTCTTCCCACTAATGTGAACTGATTAGAGAGGAAAGGTCAGACATGCCTTTGGTAGTAAGAAGGCAGAGGGCAGCGGAGAGGAACGTCAATAATCAAAAGTTGCTTAAAATACATACATGTAACTGCAAATTGCAGAATCAAGCAGCAAGCGAAGAGAAAAAAGAGTGCAAATGAATGTGTTTGATTGGAAAGCAGAATGGTGTGAAGGCAGCACGCATGTAAGGCCTTCACACTTGGCAGTCGAGAGCGGTGCCACACGCCCGAGGATGCACCTTAAGATCTGTTTAAGATCCAAGGCACTGTCTTTATCATTTCAACAATATTCCCTCTTTTGTGGTCTTGCTTGAACCCACGTGAACGGAGCCTAAACCACATTTTTGTGTCACTCTGTAATGCTTCTGGTATTTCGGTTAGGCTGCAGTAAAACTGGATCGAGCGAGGTCTATACTGAAACAGGGACTGTAACTCACTGGGAAATTTTACTTAGTACATTTGCTGCTATTGGTTTCTGACATAGGTGTTTGTCTTTGATTGTTTTTTTTTTTTTTCAATACCAGGTTGGGATAGCCTCTGATATGTGTGTGCACATCCGCTTGTGAGTGACAGTATGTGTGTGTTGCGTCGCAGAGGCTGAGAAGTACAGTTTAAAGCAAACAAATGCTCCGTTCAAACTGGTACACGGGACAAAACATGTCTCTCCTCGACTGAAACCTCTCCTATCGTCCACTGCCCCTTTACAGACTGGTGGTTCTGTCTTTATGTAGCAATGGTATTACGTAAAAAAAACCATACATTTCTCATCTCATTCTATGAACAAACTGTTCGCTTTTGTAATGTTTTACTGTTTATTTAAAGAATTTATCATGTGACGCTAAAGCAACGCAAACCGGTTTAGCCCATGTATATGAATTCAACATTTCAGGGGCACTTCTACTCTGTTAAACTTGCCTCCTCCAATAGAACAACAGTGTTTTCCTCCTACATTAATCCTGATAAAGGTATATTAAACCGACCCTAGAACAATACACAGATGTAACATCTCTTATCATCAATGGCTCTGGTTCTGCAGCCCGTGTTCCCTGTGCAGCCTCCTAGAGAGCGCCCAGTGTACAATCAACACAACATTTACCAATGTGTCCAAAAGAGTCATGCTGGGAATGACGAGATCGTGTATATACTTAAATACTATAAATAAGGAGTATAAATATTTTTAGGCAAGTGAACCTGAATCTGTGCATTGTGTGCCTTATCACAAAACTACTACAGTCTATAATATTGGCAATGTCAATTGGTCCTCTCTGTGTTACTGTCATATACTATATGAACAATTTTTGTATACACAATTTGAAATCAAGCAGGACATGTGTTGGAAAATCACTACCTATTACGAACTGATGTGATGTGGGGAAGCGAACTGACTGACAAACATTCCTCTCGTGAATGATAGTCATGCAGAAGAAGAAGAAGAAACACTTGTTGGGATTCATTCTTTCTTTTCTTTCTTTTACTGCCGGTGTTGATGAGAATGGTGTTAATCCACCACATAGAGGTGCCATGCAGTGAATGTATTTTTATTTTTTGACGGTGGGATGTAAGGTGGCGAGACCTTGCACTGTGGAGCAGTCGGCTCAACGCAGCACATCCTGCCCGCAGCCAATGTATTAACACAGTGTTCACACGAAAGCCGTCTCTCGGCGTTGGCCGGGGTCGTGCAGGATCTGTAATTCCCCAGGATTGCGGTGAGAGGAGTTTTTTTTTTTATTGGCCATTTGGGACGACCGAGGAATCATTTCTCGTAGCAGTGGGTACATTATTTGGGTGAGTGTCAGTTGCCTGTTTAGCCCAAAGCCACATTTTGTTTACAAGTGATGATTGTATGTAAAGACTTTCTGCCTGTCATCTAACCAGTGTTTGGGCTCTCTTTTCTACTCCACACATGCACATACTCACATCACAGGCAATACACTCAACGTGCGTCGCTCAACTGCCTTGTACATTGCAATACGAACTCGGTCTTTCTGTTGCAATCTAAATGGAAGCCTTTATATATCAGTCTGAGCTTGGTGCAGGTGCAGATGAACCAGATTTTGTCATGTACTTTTGATTTAAATACTGTGCAACATGGCGACGCGAGGCCAGCTGTAGATACGATCTCCGGAGTCTTTGAGCGTGTAGATATGTTGTAAAGTTGTACTGTGAATGTGTAAATAATAATGATGGTCTTTGTTTCATGATATTTTTTGTTGATTTTTTTAACACGGCATGTATAGTTGAAATAAAATATTACTGCACAGAAAGAGTGGCTTTGTGAGATTTTTCACGGTACGGACTTAGCCTAGCTGCGCACCACAACTCCTTGGCTTTTGTCATGTGTTTCTGGTGTGAGGGAGCATGCCACCGGCGCACAGCTGAGACGAGTTAAAAAAAAAAAAAATCTGCCTTGCGAATCCAGAGGCATGCGATGCAATCTGTAGTTACAGCATGACTGGTGTGGGAGTAAAATTGTACGTCTTAGCTGGGCTTTGGGAGCTGGCTATCAGAGACATTAAGAGTCTGCAGAATGATTAAGACTATTTTTAGAGCAGGGTTGTTTTGATGTTTTGGGCCAGCGCAGAATCACCCACACCAGATAGCATGTGGGAAAGCTTCCAAAGTAGAATGTCCTTGTAGTCACCAAACATCTGGACTAACTACTGCTTGGGGCATAAGATCTAAGTCGCCAGTGAGCCGTGGAGAAATGCACGCACACTAGCGGTTGCATACACTTAGATGCATGCAGCGTAAACATCCAGGACATGATGTTACACAGAGATAGGGCTGTGATAAGATTAGCCGTCAACAGCGAAGAATAGAGAGGAGATGGTTGATAATCCCTTTTCATGTGTTCAATTTGCTGTATGGAAAATAAGCAAATTGTCTGTAGAGGAATGACACTAAACACGCACATACTGTACATGGTCACACGCTGTAGAAGAGATCATCAGATATAGGAAATTTCACACAAACAGAGTTGATTTTAGGGTCTACTGGTGCCCTCGGCTAAATTTTCCAGTTAATTACCATTACAGGAAAACAGTATTGTCCAAATCAGCTTGCTTTACCCCTCTAGCTTCCTATAAAACAACAAATAAAACTCTAGAAATGCCCGACAACGTGTGTATATTGGTAACAGCATTACTAACAGCTAAGTCAACTGGTGGTGGTGTCTTAAATACCGCTAGCAGCACTCAAACGGAGTTGGACACACTCCTCTGCTAGCCAAGTTAAAGGGCAGCTACTGTTTTTTTACAACCTGGACCTTCTTTCTGGCATAAAATACGATTGTTTACTCATCCATATAATTTTTGTGTAATTTGTTTTCCTTTGGGAGATAATTAGATCAGCGTATATCCATGTAGTGGGAGTGACTGGGGCACCGAAACGCAGCCTCTCATTTCATTTCACCAATATTTTGTTATTGTACGCTAGTGCTATTCCTCGTTGAGTCCAGAGGTAACTGTTATCAATGTCTTCTGACCTGGATGACGTCGTCTCTGAGCACCGTGCGAACCCGCAACGGTCGGCTTGTTTACCTGTAATTTGCTACTACTATGGTTTGTCCACAACCTCAGAATCGGAAAAATATTCAGCCATGTCGTAAAAAACTAGCAGTAGCAAATTACAGGAAAACAAGCCGACCGTCGCGGGTGCAATGAACGAGTTTCGCGGCAGATAATGCGTTATTTAGAGGCTGCGTTTCGGTGCCCCAGTCACTCCCACTATATGGATATACGCTGATCTAATTATCTCCCGAAGGACTACAAATTACACCAAAGTTATATGGGTGAGTAAACAATCGTATTTTATGCCAGAAATAAGGTCCAGGTTGTAAAAAACAGTTGTTCCCCTTTAACTAATGTTAACTATCAAAAAAAAAGAACAGGAAGATAAAATAATGTGATGCTGAATAAAACTAATTTATTCAAATGTCTCTCCACCATATTTAAGTAGTAGTTAAGTGAAATTAAGGGGGAGCTGTGGATAGATGGACAGATCTATCTATCCTGTGGGAAATTCAGTATCCAGTAGCATCATTACACAGAGACAGAAGTAGTTACAGTCAGCAAAAGGGTCAAAAATCAAATAAAAGTGAGGTCAAATGTGTAAACAAATGTGTATAGTAGTGCTTAGTAAAGCTGCTTTGGGACCAGAAGGTGCCTTGAGCAAGCACCTGACCCCGAAAACTGCTCCCCAGGTGCTAGCCCACTGCTCCAAGCACACAGTATTAACAGATGGGTCAAATGCAAGAAATGATTTCTCCATGTGGGATCAGTGCAGTTTAACAAAAAAAAAGCTACACTGGCAGCATGCAGTTAGCTGTTAAGTATTATTATTAACCATCGTAATCTGTTAAAATGACAACAAGAACACAGATGTTGAGGTCACGTTGGCTTAGCCATCACCCCCGACTTGATCTGGCCAAGAAACCTTTCAAAAATTGCTTGTCACAGCCCCTTTTCTCGTGACCAGATTTTAAAACAATGTGCAAAACTTTTTCAGGGTTTACACTTGGAGTCCATGTCCTGATACTGATTTTTGGGCCTATGTTAGGCACGTTATGTCTATATTATATGTATTATATTTACACTGCCTGGCCAAAAAAAAAAGTCGCCACCAGAAAAAAAAGGTCAAACACTCTAATATTTCGTTGGTCCACCTTTAGCTTTGATTACAGCACACATTCACTGTAGCGTTGCTATGATAAGCTTCTGCAATGTCACAAGATTTATTTCCATCCAGTGTTGCATTCATTTTTTATCAAGATCTTGTATTGATGATGGGAGAGTCTGACCACTGCGCAAAGCCTTCTCCAGCACATCCCAAAGATTCTCAATGGGGTTAAGGTCTGGACTCTGTGGTGGCCAATCCATACATGAAACTGATGTCTCATGCTCCCTGAACCACTCTTTCACAATTTGAGCCCCATGAATCCTGGCATTGTCATCTTGGAATATGTCCATGCCATCAGGGAAGAAAAAATCCATTGATGGAATAACCTGGTCATTCAGTATATTCAGGTAGTCAGCTGACCTCATTCTTTGGGCAACATAATGTTGCTGAACCTAGACCTGAGCAACTGCAGCAACCCCAGATCATTGCACTGCCCCCACAGGCTTGTACAGTAGGCACTAGGCATGATGGGTGCATCACTTCATCTGCCTCTCTTCTTTTTTCTGACCACATTTATTCCTTGAAGACGATGGTTCTCCTCTATCCTTTCAGTTTTTAATAATGCGTTGGACAGTTCTTAACCCAGTTTTAGTAGTTTCTACAATCTCCTTAGATGTTTTCTCTGCTTGATGCATGCCAATGATTTGACCCTTCTCAAACAGACTGACATCTTTTCCACAACCACAGGATGTGTCTTTCAACATGGTTGTCAAGAAATGAGAAGTAACTCATTGCATCAGTTGGGGTTAAATAACTTGTTGCTAGCTGAAAGATAATCATCCATGCAGTAATTTTCCAACAGGAGGCTCGTACCTGTTTGTTTAGTTAAATTTAGGTGGCGACTTTTTTTTTTTTTTGGTCAGGGAGTATGTATATATATTCTTCTGTGCCTATAAGTACACATTCAAACTTTAGTATTTTTTAATATTTAATTGTGTTTGTTTTATCATCTCTCTCTTATCTCTGCCTTTTGATATATAGTTTGTCATTTAACCTTTAAAATTTATGTAAAAATGTACCTGTGCAAACGGCAAAATAACTATTCTATTCTAATCTGTGTACCTCCTCACTGTTTAATATCAAATGCAGCTAAAATGGGCAAAACATAACCCTGAAAGACATCACAGACAACCTCAGTACACTGAAAATAATCATTATTATTATGAGAGCTAACTTCCTCTTGGAGCCCTAGTCAAAGGCTGTGGACATATTTAAAGTCAAACAACCGTACTGAAAGGAGAAGGGTGTTCTTCTCACTGATCTGCACATAAAGAGGGGGGAGTGTAGCAGGGCACTGGGAGCACAGCTCCTGCTTCTTCGCAGGGAGGTGATCGAGCCCTTTGGATGTTTGGCCAGGAGGCTTTGTGGCTCATCGCTGCCGTCAGAATGTTGACACAAGTACTTCTTCATTTGCTTTCAGCAGGACCTCCCGAAAACTCACACCTCCTAGCAACCCGGCTCTCTCATTCCCTCTCTCTCTCACACACACACACACACACACAAGGGAAACATTCTCCCCTCTGGGTGTTCTAGAGGGGGTTGGGTTGTGATTTGGTTGGGAATGGGGGAACAACAAAAGAGGCGCCTCTTGCTATTCTGATGTACATCCCATCCTCTCAATTTATCAGTTGGTCTCTTTGAATTAGCGGAGGCAAATCAAACACAGCCAACGATTCTGTAGCCGTTTCATTCATTTGTCCGTCCGCCTGGCCACACTTAGTCTCATTACAAGCGCCGACTGTTCCCAGACAATGAGCGCGCGTCTGTTGTCGTACAGATGTGTCTGTGCGCGCGTGTGTGTGTTTACTGCATCTCTCAGGGGGGGACAGAGGGAAAAAAACAAAACACATCTATTAGTTCAGTATAAGGGGAACACAGCAAGGGCGTTTATCCAGATGCAGGCAGATGAAGGTAAATTGCTGAAGTTGGAAGTACAGACTTAAATGAGCTTCAGAACAGTAACCTCTGCACCGCACGTACGCCACACACAGCACATAATAAAACTGATGACTGGCATTCTCTGCGGCATCTCCTTAGAAATTTAAGGCAGGTTGATTAGACCAAAAATCACCCATCTGTACTCCTTCCTGTCCTCTTCTTCTTAAAAACCCGGAGGTGAAACCCGCAATTACACTTACAAGCCTCAATCACGGAAAGGTGCTTAGAGGGTTTCTTCGTGGGCTTTAGCAAGTACATGCGCTCTCTCTCTCTCTGATGCATTAAAAACTGACAGAGTGTCCAGGAACTGCTTCATTTGAAAGTGGAACTAAATGGCAGGGAAGAAGACGACGTTTCTTTGAGCCTGGATTGAAAAAAAAAAATAAAGTTTTGACACTCTCGCGGCGCAGCCTCCACAGTCGGGAAAAGCCATCAAAATCTAATCCATGTGCCAAGCGCCCTTACATTGACAGCTGGTTAATGGCACACATTGCTTTGAAAAGTGACTTAAAAGGGAAAGCAAAAGCAAGGAAGAGAGCGAGATTGTTGAAATATGAGGAATGGAAGCACAGCCCGGAAGGGGCTAGTGGTTCCTATGCTTTTATGAGTAAATGCAGGCAGTTATGCTGTGGATAACCCACAAACAAGGCAGTTTAATGAGAGAAAAAAAAGGCTCACACAGAGAGTTTCCCAAGTTCTCCCCTACCGAGTTTCAACCAACCCCTGCAATCAACTGCATTGACACCAGAGAGGAAGACAGTGATGGCAAGAGGGAGGGGATTTGGCCACACAGATTAAAGGTTGTTGAGATGTCCTTGCACTGAACGGCTGCTGTGTGTTCCCAAACAAACCTCCACAATATGACATGACTAACATGCTCCTTTACCAGCATCTGCACTCCTCCACCTGTGTTTTACCGCAAGGAATAATTACAAAGACAATGCAGAATCTTACGCAGCGGAGTCTGGAAATAAAAATAGAGCGTTAACATCGCGACTCATCAGTTTTTGTCTCTGTCTTCTTAGAATGTAAACACACAATCCGTGTCGCCACAAATAGTGCGCTGCAGGAATTATGACTTTTGTGTCGTCTTCGTCTCAGTGAAATTCTCACCGACGGGATTACAGGGGAATTAGTTTTCGTTTGTGTAGATCACGGCTGGATAATCAAGTTTTACATTCATGAATAGCATCAAGTATCACTCAGCCACAACATTATGACCACTGACAGGAGAACATCGACCATCTTGTGACAAAACAATGTTCTGCTGGGAAACTTTTGGACCTGGCATTCGTGTGGATGTTAAGACATGCACCACCCACCTAGACCAGACCAGGCACCCCCACCCCATAGCAATGACACTCCTTGATGGCAGCAGCCATCCCCAGCAGGATGCAGCCTGACACAGTCACACACACACAAATGGTTTAAGAGCAACTTAAAAAAAAAAAAAACACGAAGAACAGCACAAGGCGTTGACCTGGCCTCCAAATTCACTAGATCCCAAACTGATCAAGTATCAGTTTGCCCCTCCCTTCAACCCATAGGACCCAAAGGCCCCCACTAACAACATCCTGTTGCCAGACACCACGGGACACCCTCAAAAGGGCCCATGTCTATTTTCTGATGAGTCACAACTGTTTTGAAGGCACAAGGGAGACCTACCCAATATTAGGAAGGTGGTCATAATGTTGTGCCTGATCTGTGTCTGGCACCATATCTAGTGCTACGATCACAGAGGGGTTGCAGACATCTTTGACTTGTTAATAAGTCTGGAAATTAGAGTGACAGCGTATCTGGATCTAGATGGATGTCATTCGTATTACCATGCATAGCATCAAGCCAGTGACACAGCCAGTCTGAGAGCAAGAGTCGAGAGACACAGATAGAGAAAGTGCTAAGAGCAGGAGGAGAGCGTAAGATGAATATCTGTCCAATGTGGCTCTTTGAGATGCACAGACCCGGCTCCAGCACCTGTAAGTAAAGGTGCTTATCTGTCAGATTTAATCTGCTCACCGGGCTGTGTTTGTGTGTGTGTGTGCAAGTATAGAGAGTGTTTTGGAGAGGAGTTGGGTGAGTGGAGCAAGTTGTAGCAAGCCTATCGAGAGCACATTCATTTACTAAGGAGCACCTGAGCATAGCTCTTGTTGTGAGGCATTATTACAGCTAACAAAGTGTCCACCTGACAGCTACACAACCGTACGCCTGCTTTGTTTAGGTGGAAACAAACAACTGTATTTCTCTTCCTCTCTTTCTCCTCTTTGCTTTCTTTCCACTGTCTTTATCCCCCCCCCCCCCCTTTGAAGCCTGACTCAGACCCTTTACAGTGTGGGTGTTCTGGGAGCTTTGCTGGTAAACCAGTGGATTATCCCAATTGCTTTATGACTAAAGCCTAGCCTGCTATTATGCCGCTTTGTCACTGAGAAATCACATCTTCCCAGACACGCACCCGTCGACACACCCCGACACACACCCTATCCCCGAGGGGGTGCCGAGGACGTACACATTGCAGCCGACGGGACCCTCATCACCTGTAAAATCCTGAGCCTGGGAAAGCCCCTCATGCACAAACACATACAAACACATAAACAGCCGGTAGCGTAAACCAGCCCTCGGGCGAATGCTTTGCCTGAATGAGCAGGATGCTGTAATAATAACAAACAGCTTACACCGTATGCACCAACGTTTCTTGGCATAACAAAGAGCTGTTTAAATTGCTGCTCAGATCTGATAAATCAAATTAGACATACATCAGAGCTCATCTGCAAAAAAGACGGGCCATGAATGACAAAAATGAAGCGATGAAACTGTGTCCCACGGATCAGATTATGCGGGGCAATTGTAAATGCATCGCTCTGTAAGGCTTAATTGAACGTAGCTTGAATCTGACAATGGCTAACAACATGAAGTTGTGCTCTCTCCTCCACTTGTGCCACCGTAAATTAATTCACCCTGCAGATCAATGGGCTTACAGTCTATATTCGTCAGCACGGAGAGTTTTCACAAGCAAGCCACTGTACCAGCTGCTTAATTCTGCTTCTATTCCAGAGCTGTCCCCAACCAACCTTGTTTATCACTGAGGAGAAATCACGGCAACACACCGAGGCCAATACACAGGGCAGCTTTCTCCTGTTGTTTCCTTTTTCATTTATATAGGCACAAGCATAAACCTGCCCTCGCGGCCCCAAACGGAGTCCGGATCAATGTGTAACGGGCGACACACTGAGCAGATGAGCTTTCGTTCGCTCCTTCCCACCCCTGACTGAACACTGTCTCTTTGTGTTGTTAAGGCACATCTACAGTCTCGGAGAGCGCGCAGGACTGAAGGAGGGTAGCTGGAAGGGAAAAGAGGAGTGAGGACAGAGAGTGACGGAGGGGAGAAGATGGCACAAAAAGGAGGGAAGAGCTGAGCGCCAAGATGTTGCACAACAACCCCTAGTCTTTCCAACAGGCAGAATTATCATTCAGGGCAAAAACACATCAACAACGATCCAATACCCTGGACGCGCAGGATACGGCTTAGCACCACCCCCATTCCCGACAGCACATACCCACACACAAACTAAAAGAAGCTTTCAGTCATTTGCATGTCTCTAAACGCAGCTGAAAAAAAAAATGATTTCATAACATACCTGCTAAAGTTATAGTAGCCCTTACAGGATAAGAAGGTATTCTTTTAACTTTTTTTATTGTCCTTCCTGTGGCAATTATCTCATTTGTTCCTACTGAAGATGTAAATCTTCAAATAGTGACACAAATACATGGTTTAATTTTTTTTTAACTTTAAGTAAATGTTACTCAAATGAGTAAATAGCTTTATCTATGCAGCGGCTAAATGAGAAGTGGTAAACGGCACTGAGCTTTTAAACTCCAAAACGCTAGAAGTGCAATTCAATTCGAAATTTATTTGTATTGCATCACTAACGACACAAATTGTCTCAAGACGCTCTACAAAACTCGTTCTGAGACCCCCAGAGCAAGCACGAAGAAAACCTTGAGCAGAACCCAACTCATTCGACGTGACCCATCTGCCTAAGGCTGGCTGGGTGGAGACAGAAAATGTCTATCCCACTATTGCTGTTGACTTTCTGTTAAGTTTCTTCTCTGAGCTGATATTATCGGAGCTAATAAATGTTAGAAGCAATGCATTTCATGCACATCTGGGTACTATGCGTTTGACACAGTGGAACCAAGTTTAAGGTGTAAGAAAGATCACAGTGAGTTGGACTCAAAATAAATTTCAGAGGCAATGTCCGAGTTGATGAAGAAACGTTAGCTAGCGAGACTGCATAGCTAATTGTGTGTTTAAATAGTTTGTGGACATCAGTGGAAAAGGTCTAAGAAACAGAGGAGGATGATAAACCAGGATTTCGCTGCTGCCAAGGATTGCAGGGAGAGGTAGGACCCAAATGCTGGACACCAGGCAATGAGGCAGGAGTAGGCAAAAATGGATTTAATCAAACAAAAGGAAACACAAAGCGCTGCTAAACTCAAACAAGAAGAACACCTGAACATGACTAAAACTTGACAAAACTCAGCATGGAAACAGTAACACTATAACAAGACAAGGCATGGGGAAAAACAGTATGACGTGACAGAGGACAAAGGGACAGGCAGGACTATTTATACACAAGGTCAGAGGAGACACAGGTGAAAACAATCGGGGCGGGGCAGACAATTACACAGGTGGGAAATCACAGGACAGGAAGAAGGCAGGACAGGAAACAAGGAAAAACTCAACAATATAAAACAGGAAACTCAAAAACATGAAACACGAACGAAACTCAAAGCAGGAACACAGGAAACCAAAACACAGAACCATGACAGCTGCACAATATTTGTTAGTAACGTCAGCTTTCTATTTTGTTTAAAAAAAGAAGAGTAGCACTGCCAGAAGAAAACTACAGACCAAAATTATTCTCCATTGTTTCTGTAAAATCCAGCTTCAGATTTCCCTCGCTTTCAGAAACGAAGCACTCAGACCCCTTTTCAACACATCCAGTCGAAGTACCTACATTTTCACGCTAAATCTTTGTGCATCGAGTGCTTTTAAAATCCACACCATGCAGGGAAAATGCCCAGGAACCTTCAGTGTCCGTCAGTCTGCCCTTGAGAGGTGCTCTTACAATGCTTGCTAGTCAGAGTAGTAGCTTTAGCTTAGCGGCTGAACCTCTGCATGATGTGGAAAGTAAAAAGGCTGTCGTCTGGCCTCGGGAGCACTTCAAAAGGCCCAAAGCAGTGTGAGCCGCAGCACAAGTGACAGACACACACGGGGGGTCAATGGCTTGAATGTGTGTGTGTGTGTCTATGTGTGCTGTGTACGTGTGCGCTGCTACATAGGTGCACGTGTGTCTGCATGCGTGTTTATGCGTGTGTGCATGATGAGGGAGGGGAGGCCTATTAAAAAGCTGCCTGAGGAGAGGGCTTTCAGTCGGGAATCTGTGGGGGGCAGAGAGGATGGCAGGGCCATTGTGTGTCATAGTTCCATCCTGAGAGCTGGAATTAGAGCCTTTCTCCTCTGCTCGGCTGGAAGACTCTGAACCACCATCGACCCTGTGTTTAATTAGAGCAGCACTAGAGAGGCAGCCTAGAAGGAAGACGAGAGGGAGGGACACGAGAAATGAGCATAAGAGAGTCAAATTTTAAAAAGCATAATCGTTGGGGGGGAAAAGACGGGGACGGAGAGAGGGAAATTGGACTCACGCCGTTCGGCAATGCTGTGCAAGTCTGATTGGAAGTGTAATGAAGTGAACGATAACAACGTGACGTGCAGGTATCACGACACTCTCTGTAACACGCCCTGATTAGAAATTAGAAAGCAGCTAATATCACTAACTTTCACAGGATGCGTTCGACTTTCCCTTCCATTAGGACTCCACATCTAAACAATGTCGAGGAGCGCATTATATGCCTTTGTGGAGGTTATAGCCTAATCTAATTAGGTAAACAAACATTAATGGATGATAATGAATGTGAGCATTATCTCTGAATGGAGTGGCCATTAATACTGATGATTGTTTTTATCCCGACACATTACAAAACAAAGCAACATCAATATTTGTTAGGGCGAACGGGCGCGAGAATGTACATTTATCAGTAATTGGATAACTAAATGGATAGATGCACGGAGATAAACACAGGCTGTTATCTCCTCCTCTGATGATCTATCCGTTTAGGCTTGTACGGTTCATTTATGTTAAATAGGTTGATTGTTACAGGAGGTAAACAACTTGTCAAGCTTCATTGTAGAACAACTCATTCTGCTTAACAGTTAATGCCATTAAGGCCCGCCGGTTTGTCTCTGAGATACCTGCTTGTTCGCTTGAAGGGCAATCAAAAGATGTAAGTGTGATAATGCCGTTGTTGATTCTTAGGCGCGTGTGCCTTTAAAAACCACTTCCCTAATTAAACATGGTTTAGTCAAGTGATGACGGATTTAAGACTCTTATGACATGACGCCGTGAATCGGCTAGAAGGAAATAAAGGCCCATCATGGGACATCACAAGACTACAGTTAAAACACACACACGCATAGCATGAGGCGTGTCCTGATCCCTGCTATAGTTGGGCTTTCTTTCTCTCTCCGGTGTGTCTTAATCCTGCTGTCAGCTGCGTTCCACCTGATTAGTCTGATCATTCACTTCTGACAGGCCCATTTCTTAACCCTCCCCACACACAAACACACACAATGGAAGTCATACAAACACATGATACGTCACACACACACACACACACACACACACACACACTGACTGCAAGGGCAAGAAAGCCTAAGAGAACGACTTGCTGGGCCGCTCACTCACGAGGAAAACGTCCTATCATAGCTCCCAGTTACCAGTGTCACACATCAGTTCACATGGCCAGCTGCGAACGTTGCCTCATTTAATGTGAGGTGCACACACACACAAACACACACGCACGTGCGCTCACACATGCAAACGTAATTAAACATGATCAAGGTATATATATCCTCGGGGAAAAGTTCTCCATACCAGAATATGAATGATGAGGCCACATATATTCTCCTTGGGGACTTCGATGCAGAGAGATAGAGAACTCAAGAGGAACGCGAATGCAAATGTGAGGTACAGCTGTGGGGTTGGAGCTAGACTTCCCATACAAAGCCTGAACAATATTGTCCTTCACCTGCTGGGATCTAACGCAGTAATCAAGAGGCGTGGAGAGCCATGGCGACTAGTACTGTGCGGGGGACCTCACGGACTCTGACTGACTCCCTAAGGCTGCAGATAAGAGTTAGAATACTGTGTGTGTGTGTGCCTTCATGCATGTAACTGAAGGAAGTGTGTCCCTCCCCCGTGTTAAGCCATCTCTCTCTTTCGCATTGATCCTGCATTCCAAGCAGTTCCTCGATGACGAACCTGCTGCTGGAGTTGTTGCGGCGGTCGAAGTTGATTTAGTCGAACTTGCCGTGCCTCAACGCTGAGGGGCCGTTCTTCTCCGCGGCCGTAAATTACATTTATTTACAGGGGAGGATGTGGAGAGGGAGAGGTGTGTGGGAGTTTTATCTGCGTTCATGTTGTGCAAGTCTGTACATCTGTATTTTAAGCAGCCTTTTGTGAAGACTGTGAGTGTGGAAACCTTCGGCTAGCAGAGGTGTTTGTTGTTTCAGGTTATGACCTTGAAGAAACAGGTTAACATTTTGGGAAATGATTTACTCACTTGCTGACAAAAGGAAAGTTGAGCTGAGTCCAGTTTTTTTTTTTTTTTTTTTTTTAAATCGGTCCAGTGACGCATCAACCAGTCATATGCGTTTTATTCACCAGTTAACCTTTAAACAGATGGCAACTTCCAGAACATCAACAAGCATTTGTGTAACACTTAAGCAGGTTCTTGTAATCAGTGCAGCTGGCCACGCCTTGCTGTTTTGTAACTTTTGTTCACGTAGTGTGAACGCAGCATTGGATGAGTCGACTCGCTCGTGTCTTGGAATGAATAAGTAGCAGGAGGCAAATGTCTGTTAGCTTAGCATAAAACTGGAAACAGCAAAAAACAGATACATGCTAGTTGATCCCCATTTATTCCTCTGATGAGATTTTGAAAAATCCCAAATCCATTTATTTACAACCTTTAGTCATTTAACCATGTGTGATGAACTATTTTCTGGTTTCTCATTCTCTCAAAGGCCACCACGTCTTTAGTTATACACCAATCGGCCACAACATTATGACAGGTGAAGTGAAAAACATTGACCATCTTGTGACAATACAATATTCTGATGGGAAACTTTTGGACCTGGCATTCATGTGGATGTTACTTAGACATGTACCACCCACCTAGACCAGACCAGACCAGGCACCCCCCCTACCCCCCCACCCCATAGCAAAAAAAAAGAAATTCACTAGATCCCAAACTGATCAAGTATCTGTGGGATGATCCACAGAGGCCCCTCTCCTCAACCCACAGGACCCAAAGGCCCCCCACTAACAACACTCTGTTGCCAGACACCACAGGACACCCTCAGAAGGTCAATGTCCATTCTCTGATGAGTCACAACTGTTTTAGAGGCACAAGAGAGACCTACACAATATTCGCCAGGTGGTCATAATGTTATGCCTGATCGGTGCATATGTTAATAAGTCATGAATAAATGTTTTTTGACTAGAATTCATTAAGTCCACAGTTGTGAATGTTAATTTGTGGTTAATAAATGGACTGAGATGCTCTCGGGCATTTCAGAGAAACAAAGTGATTATTATTCTGTTGAGTTAGAGGGTTTGCTAAAAAGAAGAAATATCATCTGATCAAAACAAACAGTTTAGTTTTCTTCTACAGTCTTGCAAATCCTAATGCTGTCCTTATTATTTGTGTAGAGGACAATTATTAAACCATTCATTATTAACCACTAATAAATGCGTCAATGAAGCCCTATATACCACGTCTATTAATCATTACCTAACGGTTGTTTATTAGAATACGTCAACACCAGGTACAAAGGTACAAAGAGTCTTAAATCTGTTATGATATTCCCATGGTTGCAACCTAACCTCACCACATGAACCACAAATCCCAGATCACTTTAGACCTCACAGGAAACTCCTACAAAGAGCTGCGGTCGCACTTCATAGAAGGCGAACACAAAGTTTGCCAAGCGATCGCCTCTTTCTCTCTCATCGGCGTAACAATCCGCTTCGAGCCCGAGGCCAAGATTCTCTTTGTTTATGTAACATCACATGGCGCTCTCGATGACCCTACCTGAAGCATGGGACTCATATCTATTTCCCAGCTGCAGTTGAACATCCCTCCCCCCCTGCCGAGGCCTCAACTTAGCCACAGACCAGCTATCCCATTGCTTGGACAAAGGAAGCTTCACTAGGATGTAACCCACGCCTGCACATATAGAAAGGCCGGACAAAGCCTTCTATTCTCCTCTGGCAACAACAACAACACCTTTTGTGTTTTCTTAACAAAAGTACTGACCAGCAAGATGCCATTAAACGGACAGCACAAACAACCTTCAGTTAGTTTGTGAAACGCAGCAGATAGATTCTTCATTTGCCAGAGGAGCACAGAGAAATAAGTCGCTGCTAGAATTATGCAATCAGGGTCTTATCTCTGCCTCCTACTTATCGGATTGCCACGTGAGTGCTAATGTGCATAAACCGGTATTGTGCTGCATAAATGTTAAGGTCACAAGAAAGCATAATGATAATGTTGTTTCCATAAAAAAAAAGATAAGGACGCCGGGCTCAACACGGAAAGGTATTATTTAGAAGTGAACAAACACGTTAAACAACCATGAGCTGATTCCACTGAATAAACAGATTCCAGTCGGGACCCGTTGCTTGTGTCCTATTAAAATAAAAACAGAGATTCAAGGTTTGAATTTGCAAGTTTTCCCTGTGATAAATAATCTGGGGAAGTCAAACAGCCCTTTTCTCTGTTTGAATTTTTATGCGCACCACCTGCTTTATAAAAATCAAACCGTTCTTCGTGAAGGGAAAATAGAATATAGATGTGATGGTACAGAGGATGAGCTCCATTCTGTCGTAACAGTAAGTAAAATACATACACGTGCATATAAAACTTGACGTACACCCCACCTACAGCAGAGACGTCCCTCTCCGGAGAGAACATTTGTCCGATCCTCCCCCGATTAGCAGACCTTCCTCCCCCTTCTCCGCTTCCATCCAAGTTTTGTAATATTTCACAACGCAAAAGCATCTGCTGTATAGACAAACTTAAGCCAGCGGACATAACCCACCCTGGCATGGCAACTTGGCATGAATATGAATGCAGGAGAAGTTGGTGTTGCTGAAAGAAACACATGGCAGACACAGAATACAGAGAGAAAGAGAACAGATGAACTATGGAGAACGGACTGGGGAGGTGGATCAGACCGGTGCCTGGTATAATAGCAGTGGACTGTTTATTATGCCATTCGATGATATATAACCCAAGTTTGCATTGTACTTTTAACTTAAAAACTAAAATTCTTAATTAGACCAGTTCCAGTGCAGGTCTTTACACATTGATTAAGAATTTGTCTGTTCAGTATTATCTTAAACACCATTTGAGAGAATTTTAAATGCTCTTCTACAGAAAATCTACAGCTACAACGTCAAATATTACATATGAAAAAAAGGAAAATATCAGAAGTTTCCGTTCGTACTAAAGGATACATATCAGCATCCAGTTCCCTCTTATTTTAGCAAACAACTCTTAAAACATAAAAACGCATCTGAAGTCGAGCCATGTCCCAGAATTGACCCGTGGTGCGCAAAAAATGAGGACAAACCTTCCAGTGACTTTTATTGTTAAACCAAATGGCAGCCACAGCTTGTGGACAAACTGCGTAGGGAAGCCCAGGCAGGCCTGTGACAGATGGTCGGAGTGAACCGGTGGCTGCTGACAATGTGAGCCGCGTTCAGGAAAGCGCTTTGAGCACAATGACACAGAAAGAGACACAGAGAAGAACCTGAAGCTTCTGCTTTGTCTCATTAGACACATACACAAGCCAACGCTCACAGTAGATGGTGGCGCGCGCGGACACACACACACACACACATCTGCACACTGGGGCAGAAAAAAACACAATGGTGTCAAAAGAAGACGAGGCGCGCAGCAGCCCGTAGCCTATTTGACGCTAACACTTACCCGTGCTATCTTTTTCAACATTCATTTCAGCCTTTCATCTGCTCGGTCTCACCTGCTCTCTCCCTCGCGTCTAAATCCTAACACAAACATCACCGCCCCCCACAATCCCCAACGTAATGGCTCTTTTGCTTTCCTCTTTGTCCTGCAAGCTCTTTGCAATTAAGCAAATGGGTCATTAATTAATCGCTGCAGGCAACAGGACACACGAGGAGTTAATCAGAGTGGATGGATGGACTGCTGGGAAAGAGTGCAACACACACACATACACTCAAGCACACACTCACACGAATGCATGGCCACTTTCACAAACTATTGACATTTCTGAAAAGTGAGCCTCCAGTAAGACGTGCATGAATAAAATTAAAGAAAATGGCAGGCGCTGATGAAAGGCAGCTTGATCATTGATTCGGGTTGTCAAACTGTGCTGAGTGGCAGTTTCTTCTAGGAGGAAACTTTGGTTGAATCCTTGCCTCGGGCCATCAACATTCAGAGGGAGACAAGACGGGATATTTTTTTCAGCATGTGATGGTACGCGGCTCAATCATCGCGGCTAAAGACTTGCTGACAAATCATTTTTTCGCGAAGTATATACAAATAGAGCTATTGATGGGGAAAAACCACACAGAATTCATATGGGCTGGATTTATACTGAGCAAATTGGTATGATAAGTACGGGGCCGCATCCAGACAGGTGCAGGCTCGGTGCTGAGACATCACTTCAGCTGCGGAGACAGAGGCTGATTGTGAATGCAGACGTGTTTCTCAAACCCTTTCTGCTTTAAAGACGGTGCTCTCTAGAGACACAAAGAGCATCTCTTTTTATCTGTCTTTCTCTGTTTCACCGTCTCCCCTCCCTCTCTCTGTCTCTCTTTCTCTCTCTCTGATGTGTGCGTGTGTTTGTGCAATAGATGTGAGGAAATTACATGCACAAATGTTGGGAATGTTTGGAATCTGCACCAGCAGAAGAAAATACCAAATGAATCTTGTACCACACAACAAGAAGGGGGGAAAAAAAGAGAGGCAGCAACTATCAGTGGGGTTAGGTAGGACTGAGTCGTCTAGGGCCACAGATATCCAAAAAACAAAGCTGAAACTAAGGCAGCTCGACTTGTTCAGGTTTCTTGAAGATGTCTGTGTTTCAGCTTTTATTTATTTATTCATTTATTTATTTATCTGGACGTACCGCGTCTTGGATCGACGAGAACCCTCATGGACATGATTTTATAGATTTTCTTTCTCTGAATACAGCGAAACACACTTTGAGAATGTGCCAGTGGTCACAAAAGTAAAATAACAGTTGCCAGTCTCTACTTTTAAAAAGCTAAAATCAGCAAATGTTTGGTATTTTTGCTTTAAAATTATTTATTTGAATACTAAGCGATCACAAGCACTTTCTCTTGATCAACATATTCATTAATGTTCGTGTGCAGTACCCATGAACATGTCATTTCGGTGCAATACTTGTTTTTCAAGGGCAATCCTCCTTTATCTTTATTCTCTTTATTCATGATATTCATGTATATTCAGCCTCCTACCACTTAAACCTTCCATTGACATTGGGGGGTTTTCCACCATCCATTAGTATTAGCAGCAATAGTTGGTTGAGTTACTTCAAACTTGATACAGGACGTACTTTTTCTTGCCCCACCTTATTCTATTTTTGTATTTTTGCACTGTCTCGCCCTGTCCCTGTAACGCCTTAATTTCCCCACGGGGATCAGTAAAGTTCTACCTTATCTTATTAATTAACTGATGCTTCACGCTGTTGAACACACTGCAAACTGCAGAAAATTAGATATATCTGCACAAATACCAAGAAAACAAGACATCCTGTGACTTCTCCAGAACATCATTACTGTAATGAGCATCTCTACCTTGATCTCTTACCTAGCGGGCATAATGTTGCATCATTATTCCTCCACTAGGTGGCAGACTTGTAATGTAAAGCAAATTCAGCCCTCAAAATGAATGATTGGATAAGATACAATAAGAAAAAAGTAAATAGAGAAGAGGCTGAGTGTTTCCAACTATAATACAGTCAGACAACCGTGTGACATCACTTCCTTCCACTGAGTCCGAGGGGATGAGGTGCCCCTTCCTCAGACATCTTCTCTCTCCCTTTAAACCTACGAGAGTGCCCTTTTCCTGTCAGCAGGACAAACAAAGCAACGCAGGCTGAGCCAGAACAACGTGTCAAAGGACAGGACAGGACAGGATGGGGGAAGTAAAAACAATGACGCAGGATGAGATTTGTTTAGTCCGGTGCACTCAGCACTATCTGATCTGCCAGAGGGACAACCCAAGGAAGGAAGGAAGGAAGAAAGGGCAACATCACCTGGACGAACCTGAAACACTGGCACCAGCAGTGGTGGAGATCATAAATAAATGCACAAAGTGTGAGGTAGACCTTACCTGATTAGATAATACCGCAAACATTTCTCCATAAACTTATCTTTTTTTTCCCAAGAGAGAAAATATTCTCAATATTTGCACTTCATCGCCGAACCAGTGAAACACTAGAGATGTGGCGTGGCTAACATATAAATATGTACACAGTGTGCACGGCAGGGGCTTGTAATGTGATAGTCAGCAGAGGGAAAACGAGAAATGCTGTATGTTGTACTTCCCGGCTAAATGCATTCATTTGTTTCTTACTGCACTTTTGTAATCAAATTTCACTCCTTCATTAAGATAATTACTCAGACTGTCTGGGACAAGAGAGTCCGAAAGGAGACCGGCCACTGTAATTTAATTAGGAGGACTTCACTCTGCTGAAGCTGCACGGCAGAGAGGGAGAGAGAGAGAGAGGCATAGAGGCACAGACAGATAGATAGATAGATAGATAGATAGATAGATAGATAGATAGATAGATAGATAGATAGATAGATAGATAGATGATTTTCGGGGAATGATGTGGTATAGAAACTCCTTTAAATGATACGAACATGAAATATCGCGTGTGTGTGGGCACGCTCATGCTTCAATAAGGATTTACAAGGGGCCAAAGAGGAAGAACACCAGTAGAGCTCCTCAGCTGGGCCATTAAAGTATACAGCCAGTGAAGTGCTGCATTTCATTGCGTCAGGATTTATTACTCTGTGCATTCCACTCAAGGAAGAAACTGCCAGGGAGTATCTTAATACCAAAAAACGCCTCTGACAGTGCATTTACACCTTCACTGGGAATTCAAATTCACAGAGAACGGCGAATCCTCTCCACCGGGTGGCGTTGCGGGGCCAGCGTAAACACAAACCCCACAGACGTGCTAGGGCCTGAACTGAAAGCATTTTCTTCTTGTTTTATTAACAATGGTCACAGCTATGCTTCCTATATTCTTATTCAGCCACAAGCCGCCAGGCAACTTTATATGTTTCCATAGAAAACATGAGATATTTACAGGAGCAGATAAGGTCTCGGGCCACTACGATATTTAATTTCGCTGTTTGATTCTTATCTGGAGCTGAAGGTCAAGTGCGGTATTAGAGTACAGCCAGAGACTAGTATGCCATTAAATGAAAACCTTCTGACTCAATTTTCTCCTTAACAACTGCAATAAATCAGACGAGCGCCACCGCTGAGCGGAGCGTGCCTCTAACCCAGAGCTTGCCAGTCGTTCCCAGCCCGGCCGGTTAGTTCAGTATTGATCCTCCGTCGTGCTGTTATACCACTATAACCATCTGACCTATGAATGCTGAGCTCACAGTGCTGGCCTGAAATCCAGTACAGAGGGGCAAGGGAACACCGTGAGAGCTCGCCCTCTGTGTTCTGGATTGTTCCGCTCGCAGTAAAAGAAAAAACAAAAAAAAACATCTGACCTTGACTCATGTCCTGTTAGACAACCTGCTTTCGCTCCTACGCCTTTCTGCCTGCGCCGTAACACCTTGACACCACCTTCACACTTTAAAAACTTTCTCTCATTGCGCTGTGATCATTCTTTTGAGGCTTTTTGACACTATTAAAATTATATCAGTAAAACTGCCATTTAAAAAAAAAAAAACTAACACAAAAGGGCTGTCAAAGCTTGCTATGAGGCCTCTAATCATGTTGCTTCAGAACAAGGCAAGGCCCTCTAGAACAGAATTTGGTATTATTATTGATGAAAACTATAAAATATATCGTCTGAATGAGTTTGACAGTACATGGGACTAAATCAGGAATGTGTGAAAGGACACTCTACAGCAGTGGCTGGCCCTAGAGGTTTCCCATTAAATGGAAAAAACTTTGAAACAATCTGAGAAGAAAATCGCATTTCGGCTCGACTCAATTCGTGTCTGCACTGAAAGCCACAGCCTGTGCTTCGGGGTCACGTCAAACTACTTTAAGAGGTCACAAGCTGGAAAAGGTTCGGGAGCGGGACTTTACAGAACAAGCCCGTTTTTTTTTTAAGTGCAGTCGACGTCCTGACTGACTCAATGGGCTCACAAAAATTCAAATTAAATTCATTTCCATCGCCAACTTTACCGTCGAATGGAAAAACACACAATGGAGTGGATAATAAAAATGACATTTCTATTAAATCGCCACGCAGCTGCATATCTCTGCCTGCTCAGTCAGGCCCCTCCACTTTATAAGGCATGATGATTATCCAGCTCAAAGCTTAAGGTGTGTGCGTGCAGGCTCCCACCTGTGCAGAGGTAATTACAGTTTCGCTCCTCTCCCAGCAGTCACTGGGAACAAGACCATACGTCTGAAAGTGAGATGCTGCTTAACCAGTAATACGCAGGCGTGTGTAAAGCAGAATATCCCACCTGGACGCTCACACTATACGCACTCTCTCCCTGCACACAGAAACGCCATTCTTACAAGCATCCACCGTATGCTCGTAAAGTTGTCCTCATTTTGAGGGATTTATTGCATTCTAAAAAGCATCAATGTGATTTAATACAGAAAGCCATTTTTAACTGTACAATTAAAGACTCTTTGAATCTGTAGTGAGAATGATTAAATATAGAAAAAAATAAATGTATCAAGTAAAATAATCAGTATATCCTTGCCAGGCAAACAAAGAAATAATTGTTTAGCTTTAACATTCACGGAGAGACACACTTAATCATGGAAGTGCAAGAATCTTAAATATATGTTCCTAAATTTAAACCTGTGGTGGCTCAGAGGTAGACACAGGGACAGAATAAACTACGTTCAAAATAAGTCAAAACCTGGAAGACATGTTGTTTCACAATAAGAATTTGCGCTAGTAAGTGGAAATCAGCCAGTTAAAGAAGGAAAGGTCTGTACATATATTATATTTCATGTTTATACAGTATTAACAGACAGAACTTCATGATTGATAAACCAGTCTCGGAATATATCATTTAAAAACCCCAGTACAGACAAAGACAATTTCCCCCTATGCAAAAGTCAGGAAAACATTTTTTTTTTTTTGGAAGCATCTCATAAGTTTCAACAAAATTTATCTGCATCCCTACATTTCTATCTCAAAAGTAGTTACGGTCCAAGAAACAACCCATAGAGAACTTTAAATGCTTTACTTCACTGTGTTTCCATGGACCATTTTTCTAAGAGCCCCAGTCCCTCAGGGTGATCTTACTCATGGTAATGCAATGTTTGTCACGTTGCATTTCCAGTCATGGGTGTGTTCATAAGGGTGTGTTTGCAAATCGAGCCCGACAACCTGCCTGAACCAGATGGAAAGGTGAAAAACAGGCTGAAACAAAGAAAGAATTCTAGTAAGAGGAAATTAATTCATTTCAATTATTTGAAAGCCGCGGTTGATTGTCTGGGGCTGTGGACAGTGCGAGCTGTCGGGTTTTTCACTGGAAAGAAAATAATTTGGCCCCCGTTTCAAACAGATATTCAAATCCCTCCACCTGGACCCTGACCGGTGTCAAACACCTGTGCTGACTATGCAAAACAGAAATCTGACACTGGTGTCAGGGCACGACTGCTTGTTTACAGAATCTAACCATCCTAAGGTAACTTTATGAACACACCCATTAATTACAGACTTGCACCAAAGCAGACAAAAAACAAAATGCAATGATATCCAAACTAATTACTCGAGGTCCATTGACATTTTTAAATTCTTGTACTTTGTGAAAATTAATTGTAAGCCTGCCTGCAACGCAAGACTGGCATTGTTTCCCCTATTAGAACATTATATGTTGATTCATTGTGCTGGTTCAATACATAACATAAACATATCTAAATCAAACAGGCAATTTGACTGTGTCCTAGTTTGTTTCCGTTATGTTTCCATCGCTGTTGTTCATCCCCTCGCAGCCTCTGAGTCTCCCTCGAAGGCCCTGTTGTCATAGTGACGTGCCTGTCTCTCCGGGTCAGAGCTCCCTGGGTCGGTCAGAGGAACCTCATACAGGTTTTCTCCTCCTCCTCCTCCCGCCACTGTGATCACAGTGACCTCTGGTGGCGCTTCCGCAAAGATGCTCTTTGTGTCATCCTCGACCCCGAGGGCCTTCAGGATGTCGCACTTACACATGGGGCAGGTTCTCCTGTCCAGCAGCCACGGCTCGATGCAGGCCTTATGGAAGAAGTGGTCACACGTCAGCACGGTCACCACTTCGCCCACCTTGTAGGATTCAATGCACACGGCGCACACGTGGGCCTCAGAGGTAGTTTCCTCGTCCCCTCTTTTGAGGGTGCGTACTTCTAGACGCCCTATTGCCTTCTTTGCTTCAGATTTCAGCCTCCTCTCAGCGTGCCTATGCCTATTCAGACTGTAGAGACGGTTTGCAGAGATAAACACAAAGTAGGCGATTGAGGCTGCTGTCACGATGAAGAAGGCAATGGACAGAAAGTAAAGCCAGTAGGTGTTCATCCAGGGTCCATGAGGGCTGCCAACGTCAATAAGCATCAGAACATCTGTCCCGTTTTTCACCAACCTGGCAACTTCCATGCCCTGATAGTTACCAACCATGATAGCCACAATATTATCTGCCTCAGAGTGTGCCATGTGTGTGGTGCTGTTTCCAGAGCCGTCCACATTGTACACGACCACGGCAGCAGCTCCCTGACGTTTGGCGGCATTGATCTTCTCACTGAAGGTGCAGTTGCCTCTTTTAACAAATGCTATCCAAGGCGGTGAGCTGAAGTTTCGGTTGTAGACAGGGTCTGGGCCACAGCCTTTGGGGTCTCCCTTGGGAAGTGTAACAATCCCTGACGCTTTTTCCACCAGAGAGTTTCGACCATAAACCCCGCACTCACAGTATTTGTCCACAGTCTCATTGTTGTTGTTAAGGTAGCTTATTTCCACCACGGCTGTCCAAAACACCATGGAAGCCGAACAGTGAACAAGCCCCGACAAACACAGCAAAAGCAGCAGAGGCTGTTGTGTCTTCTTACCCATGGTAACGCTCTTCTTAAAACACCAGGAAGCCCTCTGTTAGCGTCTTTAGCTTCTTTAAATCCTTTGTTGGTCCCAGTTCCTGGTTTGTTCGAGCCACAGTGATCTGAATCCAGCTATGGTTTCACTCTACCTGCCGTCTTCGGTAATATGATCTGAGCCTGTGGTAACACAACACGAGCTGTGCGTCAGCCACTCACCTCTCGTTATCTTCCTGAACCTTGAACACTGAGCACTCCTTTGTAGAGGGCAGGGTACTGCTATTCAACAAGTTGAAGTACACAGAATACACAGACCTGTGCCGTTTCCAGAGACAAGGAACTGCGTACGAGAATCCGAGACGTGATAAGGAACAGATAAGGAAAATTTCATAGATCAGTAACACAGAGCAATACTGTGAAGCTACTAAAAGCAGCTGACTTTGCCCCGTGCACCGATGAGCAAAGCAACTCAACCAGTCTTTCAAGTACGACTAGTTTCCTTCCCCTTTTCTCTGTGACCACAATCTGTTGTGCAAAGCGGACTGACGGGTATTACTCATCTGCCTTGTGGCTATTCAGCTGCGTCTGCTTCTAGCACACATTTTAAAAACCATACACGGTCAGAAAGTGTCGCTGAAATAACGCACGAATAAAGGTTTCCTCATTGCTTGGATACCTCGAGGCACTTAAAGAGCCTCGGTCCACACAGCTAGCATACCAGTGACAACTGAGATGGAACCAGGCTTTGTAAAGTTTCCATTGTATCTTCTTACACACAAGTGAAAGCACACATGCACCGAGAGGGAGACAGGGAGGCTTCCAATGACAAACAAGATGGAGAGGTTTCTTGCCAAAGCTGTTTTTTTACCTGAGCTCTCCAACACATACACACAAACGCACACACTAAAACTGTATTACACGGGCCTCTAAAGAATGTGCTGTTCAATAAAGGATTTCAGGGAAACAAATATTTGCAAATAAAAGAGAATCTGGTGTTTATTCTTGCAGCTCACAGCTCTTGATAACAGGAACAATGGCGCTGCTATGACCTGGAAATTCCCGAAAGAAAATACCCTCACACAGACAAGAGAAAGGCAAAAGAACAAACCAGTGAAGACCATATTTCTCAAGTACAAAAAACAACAACAACAAAAGAAAACCTTCACCTGCACTGTTGTGTATTTAGGTCACATGTTTTGGAGATATCCTCAGACTTCCTGTTTCAATAGTGGCACCTACTGGTTGGTTCAGGAAGAATGCTGTGACACACTGGTGCACAAGGTGAGAGGTATTTGAATCCATCAGACATCTAGGCACATGAAGCTGATGACAGAACCCGATATACAACACGCATGCAAACGATCTTTTATCCAGAAACTATTTATGGGTTCAACAGTATTTTCAGCAGCAGCAGGTGGATAAAAATATCACGGAGAGAAAGACTTGAAGTCACTTCCAAAGCAGACCTAAATAGTTCACTGAGCGAATGGAATACACACTTTTAAATTAATAATCCAATGAAGAAATGCAGACGAATGTATATTTTAGATAAAAGGAACTGAAAGAATATGAAGTAATGCATTTGAAAATCTTAATTTAAAAGCCATGCCTCTCACCTGTTGTGAAGTGGCACTATGAACAGGTGTTGAGATAGACTTTCAAACAAGTACAATAAATAAACAGCAGCTTTTCACACATTTGAAGTTTTGAAAATAACATTTTACAAGACTATTTTAAAATGTCATGGCTGCATTTATCTATGCTTGTCTGAATTTATCTACGTCTTGATATTTTTTCTTTTGTTTTTTGTTGTTGTTGTTGTTGTTGTTGTTGTTGTTTATAACGTCCTACTTCATT
Source organism: Chelon labrosus (assembly GCF_963514085.1). Lineage (NCBI taxonomy): Eukaryota > Metazoa > Chordata > Actinopteri > Mugiliformes > Mugilidae > Chelon > Chelon labrosus. The sequence goes on from NC_140339.1 coordinate 8,767,365, forward strand.
TTTTTATGATTAGACTCTTCAGGTCATTGCACCCGGGTTGGGCACACACAACAAAAGCATTAAAAGTCAAACTACAAGATGGTCAGCACGATCAGCAACCAGTCAGTACCACACAGGGGCGCCATTTACTCACTATTGTTTGTTGACTGACTGAGTAAGAGCAATAAACACCGTTTTGACTAATTTTTAGTTATCACAATGAACTCTATACATCCTCATTTGACAGCTGCACAACACACAAAATGCCAGGTAGACTGCAGCGAGGAATATGTTACTTGCCAGGCTTCATGTAACCTTCATTAAGCACGCACAACTTCACAGTTTCATGCATAATGCTAAAAAGCAAGTAGGCAACTTACCTGCAGTTCTTTTTTTGTGCATGAGGGATAGACCGTCCATCAGTTTAATGTCTCCAGGGTGGGAAGGAAGGTGACTCTGAGTGAGCACAGAGAGAGCATGCCAGGTCTGTGGAAGTGGGGAAAACTTGGGGCATGTCCAAACATGCCCGAGACCCTGTCACTCAAGCACTAACACACACCTAACACGCACACGCACACCTTTCTGTTATAATAAAACCTACTATCATGATGTTGGATCAATTTATATGGTACTATACACCGATCAGGCACAACATTATGACCACGTTCCTAATATTGTGTAGGTCTCCCTTGTGACTCCAAAACAGACTCATCAGAGAATGGACATGGGCCTTCTGAGGGTGACCTGTGGTGTCTGGCAACAGAATGTTGTTAGTGGGGGCCTTTGGGTCCTATGGGTTGAGGGAAGGGGCCTCTGTGAATCATCCCACAAGCACTTGATCAGTTTGGGATCTAGTAAAGTTCCAGTTTGAGATCTGGCTGACCATCAAGGAGTGTCATTGCTATGGGATGGGGGTGCCTGGTCTGGTCTAGATTTGTGGTACATGTCTAAATAACATCCACATGAATGCCAGGTCCAAACATTTCCCAGCAGAACATTGAATTGTCACAAGGTGGTTAATGTCATTTTCTTCACCTGTCAGTGGTTTTAATGTTATGCCTGATCGGTGTATATTATAACATAAAATGCTCAGTATATGTTATTTATGTTGTTGGTATTTGCCTTCTTCAGACCGTTTAAAGAGCCTACAGGCAACATCAGTCTGAAACATGGATGGGATGGGATTTATAAGTTTCTAACCTGCAGCGTTTCAGGCCTCCTTACAAGCATTTAAATGTGCGTTAAATTCCTGCCACCGGAAAATTAAGAGCCAACTTTCCAACCTCAGATTTGCGGTGGAAGGGTTTTTATGTTGAATTACACCCCTGATGCGCCTCAGGCTGGGGTCCGTTCAAGTCGACTGGAATGACTCGCAACTCGTGATCCCCGACTCTTGGTAATGCCAGACCTTAAAAGATGCTTTCTCCCCCTCAATAATCTCTCTTTGCAGCCTGTAGCCGTAGTGTAGTGTTAGATGCGGCGCTTACAAGCAGTTTCACTCCACTTTTAATCTTTTTGCAAGCTTGTTAGAGTGAAGACTAGTAAATGACTCACTGGAATAACTGCTAATTTCACTTTATCTTTTTTATTTTTAATTGAACTTTTAAATGACAATGAGTGCGGTGGCAGCTCTGCAAAAAAAGAAGAGGAAAGATTTTATACCTTATTTTATAGGGTTTGTAATATTTTTATATTGCACGGTCCAGCTTGTTTCATTTACAGCAAAAACAGCTCAGGAAACTCACTCTGTCAGGGTACGCCGGGCTCTAGGTAAGCATATTATATACATTTGATTTCTGTTATTTTGTAGTATTTATTTTTTGTTTGTTTGTTTTAAATCTGCGACAATATTCCAATAGAGCCTCGTTTGATAACTGCAATCGCTTTAATTTATCGTCATAAATGTCACGGCTCATTTTCGTGTTCTAAAAGTGTGCGTAATCAATTGTGGCCCAGATACTGTGACCATGTTTGCTCTCCAAACCCCCGTCTCTTCATTGGCATTAAATACCGTGTAAGTGCCGTTGAAAACAATCTTGGCAGAGCAACTTCCTGGTTGCTTTGGGTGAGAGATGTTGTCTTTGATTACAACTAAACAGTATGTGTGTGTGTGTCCTTGTGTTTTTATTTATTTATTTATTTATTTTTTTAGAAAATGAGACAGAATGCATCCCACCACAATCCTCCGAGTTTCCCGAAGGCTTCTTCACGGTGCAGGAGAGGAAGGATGGAGGGCTCGTCATTTATTTTATGATTATATTCTACATGCTTCTGGCTGTCGCAATAATCTGCGACGACTACTTTCTGCCATCTTTAGAAGTGATCAGTGAACGTAAGTTGAATTATTTTGCAACGCATCATCTGTGTGCATTGTCTATGGATTGTGGAACAACCTCTAATTATGTGCTGTTCCCTGGGGAGGATGAAGACAGACTATGTCACATTACAAAATAATTATTCTATAGATTTCCATTATTAATATTGCTAAATTAAGGTTGGCATTAAATATTCAAACACACACTTTAAAGGATCAATCAGAATGAGTATTGTATCAATCCTTAAAGGCAATAGTTTGGTTGCAGTTGTTCCCATAAAATGACAGCTGCAAGGAGCAAAATACTAATAGAATAAAATAACAATATAAAAATATACCAAAAAAAATGTAAGATGCATAAAAACAAGATATTGCACAAAGTATTAGCTATTAGACAATTACAGAATTACAAAAGGATTACAGGAGAATACCTAAATGTGTGTAATGTGTTCATATAACAGGCCTGTGTCTGACTGATTAAATGGTTTATATGTTCAGTTTTAATATCCAAATATTCCCCTGGGACCCGGTAGTTCATTTGGACATGAGTCTCTTATTGATATTTAAAAAAAAAACAAAAAAAAAAACTATTATATATTTGATATGTTTTAGTTAGAAAACGGTTTTAGCTAACATTCAGACAAGTTTAATTCATATGCACAATATCTTAACCACAGAGCAGTGTACTTTTTGTTGATGTCCCCCTTGGTGGACATTGGGAATTAAATTAAAATGAATTAAAATTCGTGGTGTCACAGGTGACAGTAATTCGACAGAAGTAGAGAGAGTTTTGCTCAGAATTGCAGATGGAACTTGAAAATTTGTTTGAAAATTGAAATTGTATCACACCCATTCAGAATCAGAATCAGAATCAGAAAATACTTTATTGCCAAGCATGTTTGTACATACAAGGAATTTGCTTTGGTGTTGTTACGCATAAAATAAAATAGAATAAAATAAAATAAAATATAGAAACTTTATTTTATTTTATTTTATTTTTTTAGATTGTGATCCTATTTGGGTCAGGAGCAACACGTAAGATTAGCAGTTAAATGCATTAATGCAACATTGATGCAACACTGACGCAACACCATCCAGGCCAGTACATTAGTCATAATTCTGCAACATATTTATTTATTTATTTTTTAGGAAGCTTTAGGTGTTGACCGGATGCATTTTCTGTTGTGATACTGTTAAACTGGATTGTGCGTCATGATGTTTCTCATGTTGTTTTGTTTCTCAGGTCTGGGACTTTCTCAGGATGTAGCGGGAGCCACGTTTATGGCAGCTGGGAGCTCTGCACCTGAGCTGGTCACAGCTTTTCTAGGTAATCAATACAGCCATCACCGTGTCCCTTTAACATCCCATATGAGAACAAAAAGGGAAAGTGGTCGCTCTGTTCTCAGTTAGCTCTATTTATGTTACCTTGTCATTCTTCAATAACACTTCCACGTTGACCGTGTGCCTTTATGCCTTTATCATGCGTTAGGTGTGTTTGTGACAAAGGGCGACATCGGGGTGAGCACCATTGTGGGATCAGCCGTCTATAACCTGCTTGGAATCTGTGCCGCCTGTGGACTCTTGGCCTCTATGGTACAGTTTGACACGATGTCATAGCAGCGGAATCACTGTGCGTGAGTGTGTTGTGTGAGCTATAAACCTATTATTTTTGTCTCCTTTATTAGGCGGGTCAGCTCACCTGTTGGCCACTGTTCAGGGACTGCCTGGCATATGGCATCAGTGTTGCCGCCGTTATTGCCATCATTTCTGATAACAAGGTGTACTGGTGAGTGTGTGCTTGTGTGCAGTGACGAAGCAGCGCATTATCTTAGGACCTTACTGCACTACTTATAAAAGACAGCGCTACAAACAGCTGTTTATTGTGTCTTATGACACCGAGAACAACAAACACATTACAGGCGGGACAGTCGTGTTGTACAGTGCTGTGACTCAGCCACATTTATTACACAGCTATCTCTACTGTCAGAATTGTATTTGTCATAAAAATCAAACTACATAAAAAGTAAAATAAAAACAGATCTAGCAAGAGAAACAACCGAACAACACCGAATCAAATGTGGTGCCGTTCCCTGAAGTAGGATATGGGATTTTCAAGGAAAGCTCTTGGAACATCTTCCCAGAAAATGCGGCAACTGTTTGTTTCGTTGACAGGTATGATGCCGCCTGTCTGCTGCTGGTGTATGGCGTCTACATTGTGGTTCTGTGCTTTGACCTCCGCATCAGCGAGTTTGTCCTGAGGAAGCTGAGCCCATGCTGCACCTGTCTGGGTTCGGGCTCTGGCGATAAGACTGAGACACAGCCTCTGACGGGCTGGAGCGACGACACCAGCCTGAGAGTCCACAGTCGCTCCAGAACCGACAGCGGGATCTTCCAGAACGACTCGGGGTACTCTCACCTGTCGCTCAGCCTCCACGGCCTCAATGAGATCCCTGAAGGTAACACACACCGCTTAGTGAAGTTTGCACTTTGGGGTTTGTCCACTTTGGAGGTATTAATTTGATGAACTGACATTAATTTCCCTCCACACATTTGTCCTCCTGCATCTCAGCAGACCACAAAAGTGTGTTTTCGGTGCCGGAGAGCGACCTGAAGAGGATCCTCTGGGTTTTGTCTCTGCCCATCATCACCCTGCTGTTCCTGACCATCCCCGACTGCAGGAGAAGGTTCTGGAAGCAGTGGTTCATGATAACTTTCCTCATGTCCGCTGTCTGGATCTCAGCCTTCACATACGTGCTGGTGTGGATGGTCACCGTGGTCGGTAAGACCAGTGTTTTGAACATTCTGTAATGGGCCCGTGCACATTCTGCACATTTCCTACGACTTAGCCGCAGGTGTAAGTGAGCCCGGGTCACCCAGCGAGCCGTTGGGGATCACAAGTGTTTGAAACTTGTGAGAAAAAACGTCTGATTTGCAGAGTAGAATCACATGGAGGTCTGCTGGCTAATTCCTGAGATGCCATTGTCTTGGAAAGTTAAGAAGGGGGGTGATTTAGCTCCAGTGGGACGTGTGCCTAGCCAAGCACAGCAGGGATTACAGTCGGCTTCACCCCTGAGGAAACACAGTCATGTGAGGGCTGGGTGTACATACAGAACCTAGCACGGGCTTCAGCTCGCATCTACAAGAGAGATGTAAAAACTGACTAGGGATCAGACTTAAACAGGCTAAAAGATCCAAATTACCATGTGACAGTAGCAGGTCTAGTGAAGTATAATGAGATTATTATCCCATAGTCACCAGATAGGCTCACATGGCTCTGCTCTGTAGATCACTGCAGCATCACACTGCACAGTTCAGACAATGTTGGGAACTCATGTGACTTGTTCTTGCATCACAGTGTACAGTACATTAAGGCTTCCTAAAATTATTTTTCTTCCGCAAACTTAAATGGCCACAATGGGAGTTAAACTTATAGATTTTATTTTTCCACTCGCGCTGAAGATTTAGCCCTGTCGTTAGATGCTAGTGAAACATTTCTTAGGTGGGCGAGCTTCTGTTGGGGGGGAGAGCATTTAGTTCCATGACCTTTGTGTTTCTAAAACCCTGGCTACAACCTTGCTGCCAGGGATAATCTATTAACCCTATAGGCATACACACAATGAGCTGCTGTTCTCTTCCTGGCTTCAAGCTATTGGTTCGAGGGAATGGGTCTGATTTTGTGTTGTCTTGCTGTTTACACAGGTGAGACCCTTGGGATTCCTGATACAGTAATGGGACTGACTTTGCTTGCTGCTGGAACCAGTATACCCGACACCATAGCCAGTGTGATGGTGGCCAGAGAAGGTAATGTCACGTTCTTATCAGCTGCAGTTCAACATTAAAAATAAAAACAATTTGTTCAAGAGCAGCACCGCCATTTCATTTCCCAATACTCACATGTGGTAGACGTAAAAACACTAGTCTTCTACCAGTACATAGGCTCTGAGCTGTTTCAGGCATAACATTATGACCACTGACCAGAGAAGTAAATAACACTGACCATCTTGTGACAATACAATGTTCTGCTGGGAAACGTTTGGACCTGGATGTTACTTAGACATGTACCACCCACCTAGACCAGACCAGGCACCCCCACCCCATAGCAATGGCAATCCTTGATGGCAGCAGCCATTACCAGTAGGATGTAGCTGGACACAGGCACACACACAAAAACAAGTTTAGGAACAATTCAAAAAACATGACAAACAGCACAAGGTGTTGACCTGGCCTCCAAATTCACTAGATCCTAAATTGATCAAGTATCTGTGGGATGATCCACATAGGACCCTCCCCTCAACCCATGGGACCCAAAGGCCCCCCATTAACAACACTGTGTTGCCAGACACCACAGGACACCCTCAGAAGGCCCATGTCCATTGTCTGATGATTCACAACTGTTTTGGAGGCACAAGGGAGACTTGCACAATATTAACATAATGTTATCCCTGATCGGCATATTTATCATTTGTTTGGTTTTTAAATCCATTTTAAAATAAACCATTTTGGCAAATTACAAAAGCAACAGTGAAGTTTAAATCCAGTATGTGAACATGTTATTTTTGTTTCTCAGGGAAAGCTGACATGGCCATGTCCAACATTGTGGGTTCAAACGTTTTTGACATGCTGTGCCTCGGCCTGCCTTGGTTCATCAAGACCGCCTTTGTGGACACCAACAACCCCGTGGAAGTGAACAGCACCGGGCTGGTCTTCATTGCCTCCACCCTGCTCCTTTCAATCGTCTTCCTTTTTGTGGCCGTACATATCAACGGCTGGAAGCTGAACTGGAAGTTGGGAATTGTTTCTCTCTTCTGCTACGTCCTCTTTGCCACTCTGTCCATCCTGTACGAGCTGGGGATTATTGGGAATAATCCCATAAGACTGTGCAGTGACTGAGACCTGACATTCCCAGGACTGAAGCCATATTTTTTGTGAGACTATAAAAGCCCAAAACAAAACTGTTAAGCCTTTTACAGTCTACAAAAGTCACAGAGCCGTATAACATATTTTTAAGATATTATGAAAGACAAGCACTCGTTACATCTCAGGAAGAGGAAGATGTCTATAATGTGGAGAAGCACCAAAGATCATCCTCTTACATGTGCCTGCTAAGATCCAGACCAGACTGTTATCACACCATGACGGCCTGTCGTCACCTCATGAGACGTCTCCCGTCTTACACAAGGCCCAGAAACGGAAAAGGCCTCATCACAGGCGTGACTGCCAAGGTCACATGAATCCAGTCAAGAAATAAAAGTGTCAACTAACGTGGCCATGTCCATCTTTTGTAATGAGGTAGTGAAGTGAAGACATGAAAGAGTAATCATATAGTCATAACTGATAAGCTTTATGAGCAGGGATTACTAGTGGAAAGAGCCATAAGTAGTAAAAAATGAAAGAAAAAAAACTTTCCACTCATCTATGTTGCCAAAAAGTTTTTCCTTCAGTTGTGTTTACAACTCTCTGGGTAAATTTGCATGGACTTTAGACGTTGACCTACACTTTAAATGATTCCTATACAATAAACAGTTGTAATGCTATCCCATTTAAACTAATTACCATCACCATTGGATTTGAGATTGAAAAAGCATCTAGCATTTCAAACACAGGTGGTTAAATTCACACCCACTCATGTCCACGTTTGTGGTTAATCTGGAATTTTCCAGTTTTCAAGAGGCCAGTGTGTGGCAGTGTTGAGAGCAGCGCACACAGCTCAACGCCGGGTTTACACGCTGAAGAACAACCGAGACTTTGTCCCTTTTAAAAAATAAAATAAAATAAATTACAATCACCAAGATTAAAAATTAAATTTTATTTGTTCAAACAAATCACCTGACAAATTAAAAAGGGCTTACAAAACAAAGATAAAATAGCTATGTAGTATATATAAACAAAAACCAACATGAAATGGACATATGGGGATATGAAGTAATTGTGTTTTTAAAACAAAACAAAAGATCATTGGCAAAGGGGGGGCTGAATGTGTTAAGTGTGAAAGCTCGACTTCTACAAAAGCTCTAGGCGTTGCGGTCGATGCGGACGTCCACCTCTCTGCCGTTGATCTTGGTTCCGTTCATCATCCTGCAGGCCTTCTCGGCGCTCTCGGGAGAGTCGAATCTCACCGTTCCACATCCCTTTGACTTCCCATTCTCCATCTTGATTTCTGCGAACATCACCATACCTGCAGGTGGAACCAGCATGAGCAATAATTGAGTTTCTGGGCAGTCTGAGAATTAAACAGTAAATAATAAATGAACACAACAGCAAAAGACGCACCACAGTGACTGAACTTCTCTTTCAGCTTTTGCCATGTCAGATCGTAGGATAGCTGCAACATAGAAATATATATTTAAGTTAATACGTTTATTGGCATTAACACATTTGAAGCTAGATGAAACCACTACAAGATGCAAATGAAAAAAAATATTAATAGTTACAGTATAAATATTAAAACCACTCTAAGACTTACATTTCTCACAAATATCTGGCAGCCAGCTTTGGACCCAGAGCCTCTGTCAGACATGCCTCCACCCATGTGGCCTGGCCCCCCACCTCCATAGCCACCAAAGCCACGGTTCATGTCAATTCCTGACATGCCTATACGGTCAAAGCTGGAGCCCATCCGGTCCATTGACATATTGCCTAGTCCGCCACCTGCATTAAGCACAAACACAGACAAACAAAAGAAAATGAGTGACAGACTTAACCTGGATTTAATGAGACCTAATCTGGGTTCAGTATATGAAAGGTCCAGCTGCTGTAGCCCTGCGAAGTCTGATCACAGATATAGATAAATGGGATGTTTAGATAATACCTGACAAGCACCAAATATAACAATAAACTCCTCCACATGGCACACAGTGTTTCCTTCGATCAGTTCAATGAAAGGTCACTGGAGTGTTTAGAAACTGGAGAATCTGCAGAACAGAACGTCAGTACACCAGAGTCCTGTGTCACCGTGACATAGTTTATGTGGACGTTAGGACTTTGCTCCAGTTTATTTTTAGTCCCTAAATAAACCACACGGGGAAGAGGCACGAGAAATTATATCCATTAACACACTTTCTCTGGCATTCCTTTTACTTTGCATTTTGCAATAACCGTTATCAGTGCACGAGATGATCTTGCCGATAGTGACTTTATCACAAGATGATAAACAAAAGCTAGCAAGACGTTCTTCAGTTAAAAATCAGCAAATAAAAAACAAAGTCATTGCTCATCTCTAAATAGAGTCTCAAGTGCTGATGACAACATCGTAAATCTAGTAATTTACAGGGGCTGGATTAAACAGGATCTATCTCAAAGAGTGACCTGCTTTTGTTCTGCACATTACAAAAGAATGTAATAGAGATAAAATAGGCCATCTCTTATACAGATGCACTGCAGGAACTCTAACATTATTATATAACTTTGATTCCAATGCACACCCAGTGCAAATGCTGAAAAAGGTATTCAAGTTCCTTTATTCTGGGGCCATGCAACATGCAAAGATCCTTTCTAAGGCTGTCTACATACCCATGTCTGTGGTTTGTTGGTGCTATATTTAATGTTTTAATGAAGTGTCTCAGCAAAAATAAAGTTGATCCCTTTCTTTAGTGTACCCTTCTGTTACAGGATGCTGCTTTCCTTTACCAAGGCCATGCTGAACATTTCACTGGGTATCAGGGAGAATTAGTTTGTTAATGTGTTTAGTAGTGACCCAGTCTGACAGCTGGGTAAAATCAAAATATAAAGATTTGCTCTCCGTTTGCCGTCTTGCATGTACCTATCGATGCAGTCAGTGTTTTTGGATAGTTGCTTCTGTATTACTTTCACTGGATAACAAGAAACGTTGCAGACTGCAGGTCACATTATGCGTCAAAATGATTCATTTCCGAGGGTAACTTGACGGCAGACCTAAATTAGACTCGGTCGTGTTAACATGCTCTCTGTAGCCTGTACTTTTTGTTTTGGTTTAAATCACTTTGCAGCATTGTGTCTTTATTTTATTTACTGTGCAGGAAGAAACTGTGAGAAAGAGGCCAGGATTTAAAACATGTCCATGTTCAGTGCATCACAAACAAATGTAATCAACAAGTTAAAGTACAGACTGGGACATCCCTAATAGACATCCCTCTTAGTTGCAGCTGTGTTAACTGCATCCCACACATATGCTGTAATCACTGCGGATCACATTAGATCCGACATACAGCAGTTTGTGTCGTAAAGAACAACACAGGAGGAGGACCAGTACTTGCACTGAGGTCATCTGATTCAAGGACACTCTCTAATTACCGGGCCTCATTATTACCCACCACCTAATCAGCAAGTCTCAATACTTAATAGCTCTGAACGTCATGGTGCAATACTAAGTCCTGCCTTTACATGATCTGCCGTATAAACTGTCAAAAGACTATAAAATGGTCTAGTGAATTTTCTTGTACCTAATCCAGTCCCCATGTGCCCCATGCCACCACTGCCCATGCCTCCTCCAAAACCTCCACCTAAAGGAGAGAATGCAAGTTGGATGCAGATTAGATCAAATCCTAACGTAACAACAGCAAGTACAAACAGAACAACACATTTTAACACAGTGAGTAATCCCCATCATAACTCAAATCCAAAGTACACAGGCGTACTTGAATAACCTCCCCTGTGTCTGGTGTTTAACTATGAAAGGAATTCAAAGCCGTCTGAAGCGAGGGTTGAACTTACCCATTCCTCCGAAAGAATCCCCAAATCCTCGATTCATTGGCATGTCACTGTGACCAAACTCCCGATCCATGACACCCATTCCTGACCGGTACATATCTTAACACAGAAGAAAACAGGAACATCAGACTAAAGATAGCATTAACACAAAGGAGCATTTCAGCGTTTACAGCATGGCACAACATCTCTGCCACTATCTCTACCCACTGTGAGTGAAAACACTCACTTACCTCCCATCCTACCAACTGGTGCCATGTCTCTCCCTCCAAAGCCACCCATATTGCCCATGCTCTCCATGCCCCCAAAGCCTCCTCCACCACCACTCATTCCTGTTAAAAGCAGCACCAAGTTTGATCATCACTGCCTCCTTAGCAACTTTTTAAAAGAAAAACTCAGTGGTAACAAAAGCCTCACCTCCTCCGAGTCTGTTCATTCCACCATAGTTCGAAACATCCATACCTATGACAGAAGAGGGTAAATGTCAGGATATGTAAAAGCACAACATGCATTTATTTACACTCAATGAATGAACTAATAAGATTAAAGGTCTTGTATATTAGAGTGTAGCTTAAATGTGCAGCCAAGACTTCCTTGGTGAATTGTTTGCACTGACTATGTGCTGTGTGTAGCTTTTCTAAATCAGCACAAAACATATTCAAATGCCTGCCGTGTAGCGCTAACAAGCTGGACAGCTGGTGAGGATGAATACCATCCTCTCTGAAAAGCTTTCGCTTGTAGAGATGGACTGTTTCACAACGGCACTATGCCCTGTATGCGTGACTATTTTGGACGCTCCATCAACTAAACATATTTGACGGGTGACTGACCTCCAGGTCCCATGGAACCCATGCCTCCTCCACCGCTTAGTCGGTTGGCATTTATAGGCTGCCCTCCTGGGCCCAGTCCCATTCCAATGCCACCTAGACCCCCTACAAAACACACAAAGACCAAACATTTAAAAACAATTTACTGGCACCGACCACAGAGCTGTTTACTGATCATGAATACTTCTGCACAGCTCAATCAATGTTAAGTCATGTTAGTGACATTTATTGTAACAGACATTGAGAACTATGTGCAAAGACGTTCAATAAAAACAAATGTAGCTTGATATTTAAGTACATGAGTCTTCACTACATCTGAAATGCACCAACTATTAAGAATGGAAGTACTAATCGTAGTATACTTAACCTTAAAGGTACAGTAACATTGCCATTGGGTAGAACATGTGTTATTTATCCTAGGCTGATGCTCTGATGTCTTTACTTTCAGTGCAGACATCATACATTAATAACCAAGCACACCTTACTGTGAGAATCTCATACAACTCTTTTAATTCACTGGTGTTTTTCTATATAATTTATGTTTTTTGTTTGCATGCAAAGACAGTATTGGACAAATGTTTTGAGCCTGCAAAAACTTTTCAACTATTGTATGTGCAAATTACATATTTTCTTAAATAAAAAAGGTCTTTTAAAATGAATGCTTAAGAACAGCTGTCCATTTTTTATATCATAAATATGTGTTAATTACTGAAGCAGCATGCAGATGACAGACAGCAGCTAACAGCTATACTACAGGTAGCAAACCGGCTTACTGCCATAGCAACATATCTGGGCTTTTTGTAACTTCCAATTTTCAAAATATGTGTTAAAATGTGTAATTTGTTTCCAATGTCACTGTAGCAAACGGGCCAAAAAAACAACAAATGTAGACAAAAGCACTGTACAACTATATGTACTTCCTTAAATTACTTGCGCAATGAAGTGTACTCACTTGGTAACTGAGGTGGTTTTTCTACTTGCTGGAAATCATCAGGGGGAAGTGACTTTTCATCCTGCAGGATCACACAAGCAAATTTTAGTTTTGATCTTTTCCGCATCCTGCAGTTTAAATTATACAATGACTAAAAGTGACTTACAATTTTCACATGCATCTGTCTGTCAAAGAGCATCTGTCCATTAAACATAGCTGCATTCAGAGTCAAGGAGAAGGTCGTGGTAAAACTGTAAACCAGATCTGTTTGCCTTTTACATTTTGTTTCATATGGTTCAGCTCAGAAGGATACAGATTGCCTGCACCGCCTCCAGTGGCTGCTCAAAAGTCACCGTTCCCATCCCGCGACTCTTGCCATCTTTGTCCTCCTTAACATCAGCTCGTTTGACCACACCTGCCATGCCAAACACCTCCTTTAACTTCTTCCAGCCCACCTTGAAGTCCAGCTGTAGAACAGAAGGACACCACTATCTTTAATGAACATAAATAACCAACACTAACTAGACTTGGAGACAGTTCATTCACGTGTCCTCACATTTGCCACAAACACTGTGTTGCCCAGTCGTCCAGCCTGCAGTGCATGGATGACCTCAGGTGGGATGTTAGGGTTATTGGCAATGGAGGGCGGTAGGTTCAGCCCGCCAGGCCCCATGTCCTGCCCACGACCTCCCTGTTGACCTACTCCCATGCGCTGCAGTGCACGCCGTGCATGTTCCCCATCAGGGTCCTGTAAAAAAGAAACAATACAATTTAACCCAGGTCTCACATAAATAAGGTAAATTCTAAAACATGGACAATTGTAGAACGTAATTCCACATGTTATCTTGTGACCATCACATGTATTTGTGTCACGAGCCCATGTGTCATATTTAACTATAAAATGATCCTCACCTCCTTGATGTTGAGTCGTCTTCCACTCAGGTCATGCTTATTCATGGCTGACACAGCCTTCTTCACAAACTCCTCATCTTTGAACTCCACCACACTGTTGAATGAGCCAAATGGAGGCAACAGATGAGTTCATCCAAGCCCAACATTAAAAAAAATAAATAAATAATTGTTAGCGAAAGTAAGTTTCTTACCCACAACCCTAATCGGGGGCATCATAGGAGTCCAGGTAGCACACAAGGAGTGAACAAAGTACAATTAATATCAAAACAAACCACAGGGACATTATACATCTAAAGTATGAACAAGCTTCTACTTTGTTCTTCAGAGCATGATGGCCATATTTTGCCCGCTGGCTTGAGCCAGAAGGCTTTTGATTTACAAATAAAGTTAACAATTAACAGTACTTACAATAATAAATAAATGTTTGCAAAGACATTCTGTACAAAAAGATACATACATTGCAATTTACCTGAAGCATTTTAAGGTTTTGAACTGGACACAATTACCAAGGTAGAAGATTTTAGAAAAATGCCATAAAAATTTTGTCTAATACATTGTTTAAGCTTTACCAGATTAAACTTTAATAAAGAAAAATAGTGCGGTTCATCTTTATATCTAGAATATGCATTTATGTCATTTAATATAGAAACATAACAAAAAAAAATATCAGGATCTTTCGAGGCTATTTTGTTCCACTGAAGAGAAAGCTGTTGCGTGTAAAATAAAATTTTGAGACATGAGGGTCAATCAATAAGACAAACCACACAACCCACATTTCCCTTTGGAAAATGGCCAAACAAACAAACTTTTAAACCAATTGAAATCACAACAACAAAAGCAAATGTGTACTCTTAGATGAGTTCATTAGGCTACTTTTCCAAAAGTCAACAGGACATCTCCCTTTCAAATGAATGTCAATCGTTAGCCATCTATCAGGCTCTAAACCCAACCTACAGTATCTCCAGTTCAGTAGACCCAAAGGATCAGAGCCTAGAAGAACACTTGATTAAAGAGAGCCTGCTGAGGGCATTTAAAACCTCGTGCAGCATGTTGGCCACATCACTTACCCTTGACTTTCCTTCTGCATCCTTAAAGAGCTCCACGTATGTAACCTCACCGACTACATGAGACATACAAAGGAAAAATACCAAAAGAACAAAGGAATTTAAGTCACCAAGTCTTCAAGTCACCGTTGGCCTTGGCAATGCCGCTACAGATGGAGATGTCCCATTAATGATCAACAGTCAGCCCAGACCAACATCCCACCAGACAACACCATGCCTTTCTGGGCAGTGACTGAGACACCCAAAGGCCAAGGCCAGAGAGAAACACAGCTACATTAAACCTGGGAAATTCAAAAGACTTCAACATGATCAGTTTGGCAACAGATTCCATTCATGGCAGTTGAGAGTTTAAAGCTGTCCTTTGACCTTTCAAATGGCTTCTTGAGACCTCCGTTATTCAGAAGGTAATGTGTTTACAATATTTTCAATGACATAATCAAGATTCACCTTGGAGCAGATGCAACAAAAACATTCAACAATCGATTCTACTACAGGTTTGAGGTTACATTTTGGAGCTGACAATGCCATAAAACAAGTGACAATATAACTAAGTTCATCTTCCTTTTCTCACATTCATATCTGCTCAAACTAAATTGGTGCCCATCCAAAAGATTTTATTAAAACTCCAATCACCTAAAAATCACACTATATTGGTTCCTTAGTATCTGCACTAAGTACGTCCAGAGAAAGCTACAAACTAACTGACTAGTGCTAGAAGCAGATGTTCCATCTGGTAACAAACAAAAAAGGGGTCAAGTTCTTCTATAAGTTGAAGAGATAGAGAGAAGGGGGGGGACACCATCCCCATCACTGGGGACATTACCTTTCTCACGCATTAGATCTTTAATAGCCTGCCACTTCATATCATAAGGGATATTGCTGATGAACACCCGGTTTCTATGGGCACCCTTCTTCTCTCCACCATGTTTGTCTTTGTAGGGATGGTAGCGGTTTCCTCTTCTGCTCCCAGAGGACTTCTCTTTACCATCGTGTTTTTCTTTGGAGGGCTTACTTTCATCAGCTTCCCTACAAAATGCACAGATATGCAGGTCAGAAGATTTCAAAACCACATTCACAGATCAAAAACAGTCTAATAACAGTCCTGCACTCATGACTGACAATTAAACTGTATGATTACTTTGAAGGATGAAGTTTGTGGTGCTGTTAATCTTTACCGGCCCACTAACTAAAATAGGGTTGTCAAAATAATAGTAACATGCTCTGGTGCAACACAATACAATTCAACAGCACTGCAAAACACAGCTCTCAATACCAATACCATTACATTCATGAGGCTTTAGAGAGATTTAGTGCAGTGTGTACTCACTATCGTACCAAGTGAGCTGGCTAGTATTTGACAGGTGACAGATTCATACTGATTTGCATATGCTTTTCTTCACTTGTATTTTGCATGTGCTTTTCTTGTTGAAGCTTCTTCCTTGTAGCTACAGGGACTGCAGCAAATGCTAATACATTTAAATTCTGTTCAATTGTTTATTAATAGTATAAAAGCCAGACTTTACAGCTAGCTTAGCCAACTTCACGTTATTGCTAGCTCATTATAATGATCACACACGACTGAGCTCAGATTAAAAGGGATGCTAATGCTAGCGGACATAGCCATCTAAAGTCAAGCTACAGCTTATGTGGTTTATCTAACTAACCTGGCTAAAGGATAAATCTAAGTGGTAACTTGGTAAATCAGCAAGCGCCCGATTTCAAAATTCTATTAGCTTTAGCTAACACAACAAGGTAAGCTTGGCCCGTAGCTTAGCATAATTTTGCGACACCGGTTTGTAAATATATAGCATACAGTCGGCGTGAAGTAATTTACAAACCAACTAGCAGGCACTTAATAATAAAGCATCGGCTTAATATTAAAGTTTTTGACGGCTAACAATAGCTAGCATCTCACGACTCCATTTTGGCTAAGCTAGCTTAACAGCTACGCTGACAGAACAATGCATCATTTTTACTCACGTTTTCACACCATTGGGTGTTTCTTCAAATGTCTCCTCGGGTTCGGACTTGACGGATCCTGCAGATTCCTCCTGCCTTGGTTCCTCGTCAAGAGCTTCAACATCTGCCATGTTAAGGTTTGCTTGCCCTACAATGCAAGATGCCCCTGTAGCTACGCAGTTGGATGTGTGTGTAGTTTGAAGATTTGTTAACCTGACGCGCCAGATGGTTACACACCACCGCAATTCTCGCGTGACCTCAAAATATCGCGAGAATCCAGCCTGCGTCTCAAAAGGCATGTAGTTCCAACGTGAGAATTGGGAGCTGTTGCTAGGCAGCCTGGTTAAATTGATTGATTTGAATTGAATTGAATTGAACTGAATTATTTGAGCAGATTGTGTACATGTCTGCAATGAATTAAGTGACCTATAATGCAAATGAAATGCAGAACGTGACCCCTTCTAAAGGATTGTTGTATGGGTTTCTGAACGGTATCCAAGCAATCAAAAAAAAAACCTGTTCAAGGCACAGTTGCAAATGATACAGCCCGCACATTTGGAGTGTCTACTAGGACCATCAGGTTAAGATTCTGAAACTGTTGTCATGTTAATCATGTAGTGAAACAGCAGCATATTTGTTTTCTAATAATAGACAGTGTAATTCATACCGGTAATACCTACAGCCTATAATATTCCAGGCAGCTCACTCACAGCCTCAGACTATAAATGTCCCATCTTATTGATTAGAATACAGTGCCAAGCCAATTCATCATTCCTGAAAGTATTGATTCATGCACTTTTACTCTGCTGGAGGAATAACTTCAATTCCTTTATACAGTCTACTTTATCATTTGTAGAGGACCTGCTTAGCAAGTCTGGTTAGATTGCACCACTAAAGAAACACTTTTCAATGCCACAAACAGTTTTACTGCTGGAGACAATGCTGCACAGTTATTTGTTAATAGTAGCAGAACATAATAATAATCATTTCTAATCTACTAAATTTAAAGTAAGTGTTGGTGGAAATAATCAAGCCCCAGATGTCAGGCCTCAGAGCATATTGATCATAACTTCTAATATCATGTCTGTTGGATATTTTACATGTCTCAGACTCTTCAATACAAGTA
This sequence comes from Chelon labrosus, assembly GCF_963514085.1. Classification (NCBI taxonomy): domain Eukaryota; kingdom Metazoa; phylum Chordata; class Actinopteri; order Mugiliformes; family Mugilidae; genus Chelon; species Chelon labrosus. Next base: position 8,785,159 of record NC_140339.1, read on the forward strand.
CAACTAAGCTTCTCCAACCCTGATGTTTGTAGGGTTATATGAATGTTTATGACTATTGATACTTTGATCCAGTGGTTAAGGTTTCTACGTAGTAAATCAACCAGTTGTGCAACTTCTCTAATAAAAACAAATATTCATTCATTCATTCATCTTCTGTAACCGCTTGTTCCTGTGAAGGGTCGTGGGGGGGCTGGAGCCTACTCCAGCTGTCATCTGGCGAGAGGCGGGGTACACCCTGGACAGGTCGCCAGTCTATCGCAGGGCTAACACAGAGAGACAGACAACCATTCACACTCACACACACACCTACGGCCAATTTAGATTCACCAATTAACCTAATGAGCATGTCTTTGGATGGTGGGAGGAAGTCGGAGTACCCGGAGAGAACCCATGCAGACACAGGGAGAACATGCAAACTCCACACAGAAAGGCCCATGGATTCGAACCTGGGACCTTCTTGCTGTGAGGCATCAGTGGTAACCACCACGCAGCTGTGCCGCCCCAACATTCATTCATTCATCTTCTGTACCCGCTTATTCCTGTTAAGGGTCGCGGGGGTCTGCTGGAGCCTATCCCAGCTGTCATCGGGCGAGAGGTGGGGTACACCCTGGACAGGTTGCCAGTCTATCGGAGGGCCAACACAGAAAGACAGACAACCATTCACACTCACATGCACACCTACGGCCAATTTAGATTCACCAATTAACCTAATGAGCATGTCTTTGGATGGTGGGAGAAAGTCAGAGTACCCGGAGAGAACCCACGCAGACACAGGAAGAACATGCAAACTCCACACAGAAAGACCCATGGATTCGAACCCGGGGCCTTCTTGCTGTGAGGCATCAGTGCTAACCACCACGCGACTGTGCCACTCCCACAAACAAACAATAAAAATCTTTTCTTTTTCTTTTATTCAGGTGCAGGTAATGAAACACATGTTGCAACAACTTTCGATTACAACCGTGGGTTAGGTTGAACACAAATACAGAGGTTAACCTTTAACACAGAGCACAGTAAATGCAATACTCTGTCAATGAAAAATCAGGTCAATAAACAATAAAATGATAATTCAGTTCCTGACTGGTTGTTCTCACAGTGTACATGCCATGACTGGATGCTTCATAATTCATGCCAAAGGTGCTGCAAAATGACTTCCATACTTGTCAAACTACATTACTGAACATATTTTTGTTAATGTCGGAGGCTCTCGTGTAAATTTAAACTCTAAAGTACTGCCACATTGGTAGAATCCTTGATATATTTTTCATTATTTCCCTGGTAGACATTTGGATCTGATTTCTGTCAGTAATTCAGTTAGTAATTATTGAAATACTCCTCTCTTGTGGCCTCCTTGAAAATCTGCCTATAATAACAATATTCTAGATTATTGTATTTATACATCAAAATGTCAGGCCATTCTTTTTTTTAATAAATATTTTAAATTTCACTGGAGAGTGTAAATCTCATTAAACCATGAGCCCCAGAAGAATGAGTAATGGCTGCAGTTAGGTAAATGGGTCGAGGCCTAATAAAGTATTTAAAACTTTTGCAATTCCACCGCATTCGTCTTTGTACTTTCTCGTAAGATTGTATTATCACACGGGGGTGTGGCGCAGGGTTCATTAACATTAAAGGGGTTACTGTGAGCGCTCTTAATAGAATCTTTTGTTTTACAATCCTCAGTATCAGTTTTGTTCCTGACCTGTTGCATGGCTGAGATAAAAGTCTAACAACGCTTCACAATATTAAAATACGCTTTATGCAACAGGTTTCCTTTAGTAACCAAACGAGTCCAAAGCACATCACCACGCCTTGACACAAGTTAAGGCGCATTTGTTTGCTCTGACCGTTGACATATATGATAAGGGTAACACAGATGGACATTGCCTAATTCAATGACCTTCTGGTTATTATTACATAAATGGGCTTATGAAAAGCTCTCTGACAATAATTTCACTGCAACGCATTAATAATAATGACACACAGTTTGCACCGTTTGAAACTGTCAGAAGAGTTAACTTAATTTGGAAGACCTGTTGTGAAATTTCCCAGTTTGGGATTAATAAAGATCTATCTATCTATCTATTTATCTATCTATCTATCTGTTGGGCGAAATGTTTGAAAATAAATATCAGTGGTGCAGATCTGCTTAAGACTAGATACTGATGCTGACCCAAGAAAACCACATTTCAAAACACACACTGCAGAGGCAGAAACTTGGAAGTGAAATTTAGCGCAGAGAAATATTCTGAATTTTGGCACTATACACAAACCAGTGATGAGCATCTCCCTCATGGCACGTCTTAGCCTTAGATCCAAGACACTGCATCACTGTGACAAAAACTACATTGCTGATGTGAGTTTGCACTGCATAACAATGAAACAGACAACCAGCTGCATTTTCTCATATGGGCAGTCAAATGACCTGCTCCTTCTTTTCACATTCACTGCTGCTAAAATCATTTTAAATACCATTATTTTCTCCTCCAGCATGCAGATTGCATTTGTAAGCCTCCGACCAGAGGGGCTAATTCAATTGGATCCCAGCAAACTGCACCAATTAAAGACACATCATCAAGCCAGGCTTGGAGGATAATGCTGTGTTGTACCAAAAAAAATCCATTGCAGCAGCATTTACAAGTCAGGAGCAGTAAGAGGCAGCATTTCTCCTGCTGCCTATACCTTGATATTCTTGTTCGATTTTGGTAGAGTCATTTTGGGAAAAGCCAAAAAAGCCAGAGAGGGGAGGATGAAGGCAGAAGAAGCGGACAAGACGGCAGATTGCTTGTTTATGCTGCTGCATACACCCTGTTGCTGAGGGGAGGAATGTTGTGAATGACTGAGGCAGCAGAGCAGCTGAGTGAGACTAACAAGTGGTTGCCATGCAGCAGGAGCAAGCGTGCGTGCTTCTGGAGGGAGAGATAGAGAAACAGAATGATAATGAGCAGGAGGCAGCAAGTAAAGGAGCATGAGGACAGGAGCTGTATCTCTCAGAAGAGACACATATAACAGCTTGATCCAGCCTCTGCCTTGCTTCTCTGTTTCTCTCTTTGCTTCAAGCTTTTTTTGCTTAGATGAGCCTTGCACATCCAGCATGCCAGCAATGGATGGATTAATGGAGATATGTCTGAGAGCTCAAAGATGGAAGAGTTGTCTGCAAGAAACATCGGCAGCAACAGGTCTATAAGGATGGCACGATAATGATGGTGAGACGCCTGCTTTTTCTTCTCTAACATCCCCACCAAATAATCCTGTCAATGCAGTCTCCTTTTTGTTTACCCTACCTCACCTCCCTCCCTCTCGCTTCTCTCTTTCTCACCATGCATACTTGTGCAGTGTCCTCCTCCTCATTGTACTTTCCTTCCTCCGCGTCTGTCTCTTTCCCAATTCTCTCTGTGCATTTCCCTGTCCCTGCCTATATGTATCGTCCCTCTCTCATCCACCACCCCCCTCCCCTTCCTCTCACCCGAGCCACCTGCTGCTTGTGTTCATATGAAAGATTTGGGAGGAAAAGAATGACAGACTTTCACTTGTATGACCACACCGATTTTGCAGTCATGTTTCGGTCAGTTGCCGTTGCTTTCTTAACGTCTAATGGAATTACACTGTCTGGCAGGCGTCTGCTCACATGCAACAGGTAGAGATTCCTTTCCTCTAAAACACACATGCATGCGTAAGGTTGTGTCTTCATGAGATGTGACGTTTTCATTGATACCCTACTGCTTTGTCTTTGTTTAACAGCAGGCTATGCACTGCGACACACTGAAATTGTAACCTGACTTAAGGGAATGTAGTCAGGATACTGGCTTGTTTTCCTGAACCCATTTTCCATGTTTGCTTTTTGTAATTTTCTGCAAAATTCCCAGAGGGGCAGAGGGAGCGAGAGAGAGAGGGAGATAGATAGATAGATACATCGAAGTGCCTGGACATCTATTTGATATCACATGCAAAAGCTGCTACACAAAGATACCTGTAATTCTTCTTGTTTTATTCAGCTCAACGTTTAAATGCGGGGATATCTATGTTTCCTCTACCACGTCTGCATTTCTTCCTCTCAGACTACGCAGCATGTGCATTAGCTGAGATAATACTTAAATAGAAATAGGTTGATAAAATGGACCCCTTCCGGAAAAGAGACAACACAGCACTAATCCGAAGCCGCCGTTTAACCCCTGTCCAGGTAACATGCGGGCTTCTAAACGCCTGACCCCACCAGAGGAGAGATGAGGCACCTAGATGCTGGTTTACCATGAGCAGCATCCACTTCAACCACTCCCTTGCTGCCATGAGCGGAAACGACATGATGGCGCATTCTCTGACTCTGGAGCAGAAGACGGCATTCGCTTTTGTGGGGATGCTACTGGTGTTCCTGGGGCTGCTGATAGTGAGGTGTTTCAGGATCCTGCTGGACCCCTACAGCAGTATGCCCTCCTCCAACTGGGCTGATGGCATTGAGGGGCTGGAGAAAGGGACGTTTGAGTACGCCCTTACTTAACACAGGGACACACACACACACACACACACACCCTGACAGATAGAAATGTCCACAGAAACACTTACACGAACACACTTGCACACATTCAAACACCTTGCGTTATCCTTGCACCTAATGCCGACACACCATAAAGACATCTATCTGTGACGCACTGGAGACAATGTGTGGTTCGACCTGTGTGCATTGTCTCTCAACTGTACGTGACTGTTGTGTATGTGTGACAGAGTGCGAGGCAGATGCTGTGTCACATTCTCTGCCCTTCTGCCAGGGGGTGTGTAGCTCAGCTCATTGATTTACACAGACCTTGGCCGAAGCTCCCTTTAACCCATACCTACAAGTTGAATGTGTGTAAATGATAAGAGGGACAAGAGATCTGGGTGAGCCGTTCTTGGACTGTTCAGATTTAGCTTGAAGACTCAGGGACAGGATTCATTATGTGGACTATGTGAACGGGATACAGGGGTTCTGCACAAGAATGTACATGAGTGGGTACAGGGTATCATGTCAGACTATAGTGCTCCGTGGACTGATCAGATCCAGCGTGGTTGCTGCTGCTGCTGCTGCTACTGCTGTGTGCAGACTGGCCCTCGGTGCAGATGTGTCTTGTTTTCTGAAGTCCAAACACTGAGCTTAACAAACTGTGATTTACATTATGGTGTAACTGTTTCTAAACGACGCAAACTCAACTCTTAAGAGTTTGCGCTGCTGCTGATTTTGAACGACGGTGTACAGTATGTTGCCACAATTACATGCTCGAGCGAAAGACAAAAACACAACTGTTTACTTATGAGAGTATGTCCGGACAGACATGTGATAGTGTTGCTTTATGACTTGACAAATCCATTTGTCTAAGGTTTGGCTGATGAGATCAAGCCAAAGAAGGAAGGACTCTCTCTCTCTCTCTCTCTCTCTCTCTCTCTCTCTCTCTCTCTCAGCGCTGCTACTTTTCTAACGACAAGGAGAATCTCTCACTGACTGGCTGCAAAGGAAAAGGTCACGTGGAAAACAAAGGGTGGGGGTGTGTGTCAGCACTGCACGTGAACATCTTCTTCCTCTATTCTCAGCCATCCTCAACCTCACTCACCTGACAGGACTTGTGTACGTGTCTGCAGACGGCTCTGAGTCTGGAGCGTTCCTTTGCTAATTTCTACGGTCTACGGTTTCTCCTTAGTGCTGTGAATCTGCCTTACTGTGACCTTCAATGGGTTTATGTGCCTTCATCTAGAAACAATAGAGCACCAGTTTGTGTGTGAGTGTGTGTGCGAGCACATGCGTGGGTGCGTGCGTGCCATTTCATGATGACAGACCTGTTGCTTGCTCAGCTGGTGGTAGAAATTTTGCATTGTTTTCATTAGATTCAATGATGTGAAATAAATAGAATTTCTTCTCTTTAAAACATTGCTGGTCAAGTCTTTGCCTTTTAAAGTCTCTTATTTGACATCTGTGAGTCAGCAGAGGTCAGTTTTAATGAGCACGTTGCAGCAAACAACTGTGGCTCAAAGTTGATGAAAATTTAAAGCCTTTGTTGACCTGTCTGCTTCTACGCTGTGACAGTGATCATTCAACATGGCGACAGCAACAGACAGAGAGGGAGCAAGAGAGAGCATTAGCCCAGCACTAGAAAAAATTATTTCATTATTATTATAACACTGGTACAGGCAGATTCTGAAACAGGAGTTTTTTGGTATCTCTGTGCGTGTGTGTGAGAGAAATACTGCAACAGAAAGTGAAATACAAGTATCCATTGACAGTCTTGCAGTAATAAGCCAGGTCCTGATCTACGGCGCCATTTTAAACTCAGAGCCCACCATGCATACCTCCCTCAACGCGCGTCATTCTTTAGGAATGCAACAATTATTGCACCCGTGTCAGTGTCACTGTCACCTCTGTGACATCCTTATCTGGAATCTATTTTTAGTGGAAACACATTGTCCCTCTTCCTCTAGTCTACAAGCCCACTTTCAAGAAAAACAAGTCGCACAGATTACCTATTAAGTTTTAACGTTTGTTCTGCTTTGCGTTGTGTCTTCACATTGGACTGTGCATTCATTTCATATGTTATCTGAAATTTAGGTAAAAAAGAGGTCGAAGGATCTCCTTAGATTCTTCACTATCACTAATAATCAGAATGAAACGTCTATTTTATTGATTTCCTTCTTTAAAGGACACAGATGTAATTAGGACACTATAGTACAAGCCTTTGCTGCTGAATTCACAGAAAGTTTGTTTACAGAATTCCCTGTTACATAGTGTGGGACTGATGAGATGGACAAATAATGAACCTTAGCTCTGCTGATTATCAGTCATTAGTTTTATTGCTTGTGGTCTTCGGACCTCACAAGCGATATACTTGATATGACGTGATAAGAACAGGAGATACAATAGGGTTTTTACTACCTAAGCTATCTAAAGTCCTATTACATGGTCAATTATATAGTTGGTAATTTCCAAAAATAGTTACTTGAATTAATAAAGCCACAAACACTTTAAGAAGTATGTTTTATTTCCTTTGTTTTCAAGTAAACACGGGAGCGGTCGTCTGGAGAAATGAGCTGAAGCTGAAACGTAAAGTCTAACACCTGAGGCCTTGTGTCAAATCTGAAGGCTGCTTTAGATCAGCTGTGTTTCATTTTAAAGCAGAACACCTCTGCAAGCCTGTATGAATGGACGCATCAATGATTACCTACCATGAGTTATATTAATGTTTTATAGCAATTATTAATGAATATAAACCGTATATGTTTAATAATTCACTTTTAACTGATTCTAAGCTGCCCCAGTTCTTGGATCTCCTTTTCGTGGTTATTCACACGTTAATGTCACTTTAAAATAAAATGAGACGTACTGTATGCTTCGGTCAAAGGTGATCATTTAATTAAGCAATTCAAATCAGAGTGAGAGCCGTCCTAGCCAAACATTTTATGAAGTGGAAAATTACAAATTACAGAAGAGTGTTCTTTCTTTTTATCTTATTAGTTTTAATATCTGTAAAATTGTTACATTTTAAGAAGCTTTATAGTTTTAAATAGTAGCTTGTGAGTATCTTTACACACAGTTTTACCATGATGTTGAATTATTTAGTCTTGCACTTTCGTTTCGTTTTTATATTATAAAAGATGGCAGCTACTAATTCCCCCTTTTTAACTCTAACCTTATTTTTCATTAATAAAAGCATGCAGAAAAAGTTATGTTTGACTGGAGGTGTCCCATTTTATTTCTGAACGACAGACGTAATTAGCAGGCCGACATTGACAGCAAAGGTGACCTACAAGGTTTACAAGGCTGTTTATTTGTTGTGGCTATTTAAAATGTAGCATCAGGAATCGCGTCTGCAGATGTCGACATTTACGCATTTAATGACTTGTTTTGCGTTGCAGAGCAAGGTTTGATAAATGCTGCAATGGGATTTTTCTACCTCTTTTAAGCCCTCTGGTCATTAAGCAGAGTGCAGATTGCCGTACTCTCCGTGCAGACTGTAGCACGAGCACCTGCGGCTACTGTGCAGGCTCAACAGTCCTCAGAGGAGCGCTGCGTCCTCCGGATTTACTAAAGCAGAGCAGGGAAATGTCAAGCAGCCTTGATAATAAAAAAGGAATCACCTTAATTTTAAGTCCAAACTGTTGGAGAGTCAGATGATCACAAACACTGCTAGGAAAAAACAGCAGTGTGGCATGAGACAAGACCATGGGCTGTTTAACCACTAAGAGTCTCTAAGCGCAACCATACAACTGTCGTCACTTGTAAAAATGTCCTTTTGCAGTCTGATTACGAAAAAGAAGTGAGGCAGCAAGGGAAAAGTTCTACTCCGGTGTAGTCATTGCACCCTGGGTGGACATTTTTCTTTCCACAGCATGACTCAGTATTACTCATACAGAAAAATCACATCAGCTTTGAACCCCTGTGTTTCGAATCCGATAAGCGTTGTGAAATTGATTGCCACCGTTCAATCTGCACACAAACACACGTGCTGGAATATTATTCTCAGTTTGCAATACATCCAAGGTCAGGCTTCAAGTCATTAGCCTGCCTTTCACTGTGCGCATAAATCACTGTGGTGTATCAGTAATAAGGAAGTTTACCTGTTAAGAGGTCTTTTAAAGGCACTTTAGAAGTCATGTGGCTTGAGTGAACTCCCTCCGGCATGTTCCTGTAATTCATGGTCTTATATTAACTCCTCATGAATAAGGCCATTTCTTCTGTGCTTGCCAACCCACTGACGTTCCTTCCTAACAGTTTGTGACAAACAGAATCATTAGAGGTAACATTTATTTAATTAGTTCAGAGCTCAGTTTCTTATTCACTGTATTATGGCTCTTCCTCCCCTTATCACACAGCGTCTGTGATTAAATCTGATTGGATACTATTAAAAATTAAGATTTTTCTTTTTCTGTCAAAGTCACTCTCACTGTATAGGCTGAGGCAACCTTGAAAACTTTCCTTCATTATATAGCTTTTCTTTAAATGGGAACTTCCTTGTGGATGCTTCCCGGTGATAGGTCTGAGGAAATACTTCTCAAAGACCCATAAACTGCAACCACAGAACAACATGTGCTGTTTCCCTGCACTTCAGACAATAATATTAGTAATCAATTCTCCAGAACTCAGGCAATGAGCGCCTTTATCTTTCGCTTGGCGTTTATGACTTGGTTAATCGTTAAGCAGTGCCTTTGTGTCCCCGAGGATGGAGCAAGGACATATCTGACACCCCTTGTTCGTTTTTTTTCTGAGGGTTGATCCAGAGAATTAGCCAATGACTGGCAGCCAGTGTATGACCCTGGGATCTTGGGTATAAAGGTAGGCCATTTGACACAAACCAACCTCAGATCAAGAAGCTCAGAGCAGCGGAAGCATTCTCCACATAGCCAAGTCTATATATCAATAAACGAGGATAACAACACCGGTTGAGTGACGGTTGGATGTCTGAAGACTTTAGACCTGCACTGCTGCACACTGTTTTACCGTTGACTGTTTAAGTCTGAGAACCTCCTGCAGCATTCGTGATGGAGAGGCTCAGGTCGAGCACAGGGGAGCACATTAACGCCGCTTATGATGCCAATCTGGATGAACCTCCAGTCTACGAGGAGGCTAACGGGGACCGCCGCACTGTCCGGCCCTCGGTGGTCAGTGCCTTTGGTCATGACACTTTAGACCGTGTGCCTCACATTGACTTCTACCGTAATGCAGGCAGCGTGAGTGGTCACAGAGCAGTGCGACCATCCCTGCAGGAGCTCCACGATGTGTTTCAGAAGGTAAGTGTGCAAACATTTGACTAAAGTTTTCAAATCTGAATACTAAGGTGCTCAATAAGAGTTCCGGCAATAAATGATCTGCACGCTGTTTTCTGTTTCAATATTGCACGTTTGTCCTTCACGTCACCTTTTGCAGAAAGTAACTCCAACCTGTTTTTCTACCAAACTCAAGTCACTGACTATGTAACAGCAGTCTTTGTTCTGCCCCTGAGCTACACAGGTCATCCCTTCAGGTTAAAGACTTAAAACAGAGAGAAATGGGATACTTTACTACTGTTTAATCATTCAAAAATCTTCACAGTGTCCACAGTTCATCTCTTTATGTAAAACCTTGTAAAACTAAAAAGGACACCAAAAGTTATTTCTTGAACTCAGAGGCAGTTAACAGAATTGACACACATTGAAGTTTTTACTGCGTTTTATTAGGCCGTATTGCCAAAGAGATGGGGGGTCGTAGGTCAGCTGTGTTTATAGGCTCAACTGGATTAGCATTTCTAAACAGATAAATAAAATTATTTAGCACTCTTTCTGTCTGGAAATGAAAGAAATAATTTGCCATGGCACACGAGGGCAAATTGTGTGGCTACGTTTGGTTATGCATCAGTGATCAGCATCTTGACGATGGGATTTTAAAATGTTGACTGGGAATCAGTGTTTCATGTAATGTTCTAAGCAGGAGAAACATCCTGACAATAAAACACGTTTTGTGTCTAATAATGGGAGAACAGAAAAGACATAGCCCCACAGACCTTCTTCATAATTATTATTATTTTTGTAATTGGTAAATCACAGTTATTACGATTATATCTCACTTACGTCTATCAAGAAAAATGTAAAAGTTTCCATCCACTTATTTTTTTCCCCTCTGCATTCTCGCAACAGAATGGAGCGATCTCTGTCCCGGACACCGTGGAGGATGAAGGTGAGGGGAGTGTCGGGACCCCCTCTGATGACCTGGAGTCTGCTCCCATTGAAAAAGGCCAAGGAGGAGTGAAGTTTGGCTGGATAAGGGGTGTCCTGGTGAGTTACGCTGGGTCATGGTGAGCTCCCCTCTGCTTTATATAAGCGGGGTCACTCGTTACTGTGACCTGGCAAGAAGAGACCCCATGTGTCTCAATAACACTGCAGGGTCAAGTGGGGCTTTCAAGGCCAGAGTCTGGCAGTCGTTTACATTTGAGCTGCTTCAAATCATGGTCACAAAGTGAAGAATTTGAACTTAAATTGTTCTTCTCATCCACAGGTAAGATGCATGCTGAACATCTGGGGTGTCATGTTGTTCATTCGTCTGTCCTGGGTGTTTGGACAGGCTGGCTGGGGTAAGTGAGTCAAGAGCACATCTATACTCGTCCAACTTGTCCAATGTGGATTTTAGCAGCCTTTCTGGTGGTAGTCATTATTTTACTTTGGTTCTTTTGTAATTTCTATTTTCATCTTTGGCTGCCTGGAAGTTTTTAAGAGGACTTATTCGCAGTTCCTATTACACAGCTCTGGTCAGGCTGGGAACGGTTGCTCGTGTTGGTCTGTAAAAAGCTCACTAGATGTAAGTTAGGCAGATGAACTAGACTTGGCCGAGTCAGTTTCCATCAGTGAATCCAAAGATGATTCTGCCCGGGGCAAAAGCAGACAGATCGTACAAATCTGTGCTCTGGTGACAAATTAGCATGCCATTAAACGGTAATTTTAGGTAATTCCAGAGACAATTAAAGAATTACACAGTTCTCCTGTCGTTTGCAGGGAAGCACTGAATTGCTGCAAATTCAATTTGAATAGCTTTTCTGAGCTCCCGTAATAACTGCTCAAGGTCTATTCTGAGAGCCAAACTTCTCTGAGCAACATTAAAGAGTGTGAGACAAAGAGAGAGGATATTCTGTTAATAGTTTTGTGTGTTCATCGATCTGCCAGCAGCCACTTTTGTTCTGGCGGTGTAACTAAATAGTTTCGAGGGGCAGAGAAATCCGCCAGCAGTAGACGGACCGAGTAAAGCTGATGACTGTCACTTATAGCCTCCAGGGCCCTTATAGCAGCATTTTTCAACCTTTTTTGAGCCGAGGTACATTTTTTTCATTGAAAAAATCACAAGGCACACCACCAACCAAAAATGTTAAAATAATGAAACTCTGTATTAACAAGTCATTCTTGTCAAAGTGTCTTGAATAGGAATCAAATAAACACAAAGAAAAAAGTCTTATATATATATATATATATACACAGACACTCGACAATGGCATATTATTTGCAGATAATAAATAATTTGTTTTCAAAAAATTTTTTTCTTAGATCAATTAGGTGAAATTGGATAATTTTCCACGGCACACCTGACGATCTCTCACGGCACACTAGCGTGCCACGGCACAGTGGTTGAAAAACACTGCCTTATAGAGCATGTTAAGTCTTGCGTGTGTTGGTGTGTTTATCATTCATTTCACACAGAGCACTGCATGACTGATCACTTTAATATAATGCTAATTATTTGCTTACATTTGTGCATTGCAGGTCTGGGAATTGTGGTCATTCTTCTCAGCTGTGTGGTCACCACCGTCACTGGCCTTTCCATGTCTGCCATTTGTACTAATGGCGTGGTGAGAGGAGGTAAGTCATTGCATTGTCAACTCACATAAAACAACTTAATGTACAAGAACTTAGAGTGACAAGTGACAAACTACTGATTAACTTTCACTGCCAACACCAACAGTTAAAACATAATTTATAAATTTATACTCCCGGCGATAACACACACTCATTGCTGACTTCAAGTCTTTTATTGAGATGATGAAATAATCATGAGGACAATGTTTCCAGATAAGGCGATTAATCATCCACTACTGTATGTGTGTGTGTGTGCTTCATTTTGTCATTCCAGGTGGAGCCTACTACTTGATATCTCGAAGTCTGGGACCAGAGTTCGGCGGATCAATTGGTTTGATTTTCGCCTTTGCCAATGCAGTGGCTGTAGCCATGTATGTGGTGGGATTTGCGGAGACAGTCGTCGATTTGCTCACGGTGTGTGATGTTACAATTATCGAGTCAGTGCTGAAGCAACTATAGAAATGTGTATTTGCAAGACACTGAACACTCACTTGTACCCCTTCCTTGACACTCTCAGGAGCATGAGCTTCTCATGGTGGATCCATTAAACGACATCAGAATTGTCGGCGTCATTACGGTGGTGCTGCTCTTGGGCATATCCGTTGCTGGAATGGAATGGGAGGCAAAGGTGAGAGGTGGACGTTTTTACTGGTAGTTCACCAGTCTCTGGGCTTGTCGTGATAAAGCGCCCTAACTCCCAACTTTAATCCGTTTCTTTCATTTCTACCCACAGGCACAGATTGTCCTACTTATCATCTTGCTGGTGGCCATCGTGAACGTATTTGTGGGAACATTCATCCCTGCAACCGAAGATAAGAAAGCCGAAGGCTTTTTCAATTACGACTGTAAGAGACGTAACCATTGCACGTCCACATAACAAATGAAACTGTATTCATTCACACTGTTCATTTTCACTCTTCCTCTCCACTTGACCTCTCACTCTTTTTATTTTTTTTTTTTTACAGCCAAAATCTTCATGGAGAATTTTACGCCAGATTTTAGAGGTACAGAGTCATTCTTTACAGTGTTTGCCATCTTTTTCCCTGCGGCTACGGGCATCCTGGCTGGAGCCAACATCTCTGGAGACTTGAGGGTAAGTTTTCATTATCATGCTATGCTATATTATGATATGGTACATAGGTTTCTAAATAAATTGCTAGAGGTGATTAAAAAACTGTGTGTAGTTTTTATACTGTGAATAAATCATTGGGATTGTATCAGAAACACCTTTCACTTATTAATTAATTTATGGTTTTGACTATATTTTTATTTACAGAAACCTTTTTCTTCATAAAATAGTAACATCAATCTGTGTTATTTTACAGGATCCTCAGGCTGCCATACCTAAAGGTACCTTGTTGGCCATCCTGATCACTGGAATCACCTACCTGGCTGTGGCCCTTTGTGTCTGTAAGTACAATAATCTATAAAATGCAACTGAAGTGAATGAAATTACTCACTGGTGTAAGAAGAAAAACAGTACACTTCTGGAGAATTACCTTTGGGGTATACAGTTATGCCCTGGTTTAGACTTATTCATAAGAACAGTAACCTGTGTGCCAATCCAGAGAATTTTCTAAGTTGTGCTTGCAAGCTAGCATTTGTCTAGATATCACATGAAAACATTATATTTAAAAAAATAAATAAAAAAATCTCAAGCAATGCATCGGTTCTTTTCCTTAAATGCACAGCTGCTACTGTTGTCCGGGATGCCACTGGAAATAGTACGGACATCGTCACTCCCGGGGTACCATGTAACGGTTCAGCAGCTGTTGCCTGTGAACTTGGCTATAACTTCTCCTCCTGCGCAGTAGACACGTGCAAATTTGGCTTGATGAACAACTTCCAGGTACACAGACTTTCAGCTTAACCTGCATACAAGGCGATTCTTTTTTTCTCCCCAAACCATTAATGGTCCCTGCTCGTCACTTCCGATTCAGGTGATGACCATGGTGTCTGGGTTTGGTCCACTCATCATCGCCGGAACATTTTCAGCCACACTTTCGTCAGCCCTGGCTTCCCTTGTCAGTGCGCCTAAAGTCTTCCAGGTCAGTAACTAAACTACTTTTTTCAAATGCAGTGCAGGTAAAGTGGCTCTTAACTTTTGGAAACCTTTTATAACTTGAGTTCTGTCCCTCCCCAGGCACTGTGTACGGACAATATCTACAAGATCCTGCACTTCTTTGCCAAAGGTTATGGCAAGAACAACGAGCCACTCCGTGGCTATGTCCTCACATTCATTATTTCTGTGGCCTTCATTCTCATTGGTGAGTCATAGTCAGACTATATCATCTCAGCATCCTTACAACAACTAACATCTTATACTTTATGCATTTTATACCATCACATATGATTTCACCTCAAGGAGCCAAATTGAGCTGCCTTTTATGCATATTCACATGCCTGTTCCAAAGTCAAAGCAACCTCTTTTTTGCATTTGTAGGTAATCTCAACGTCATCGCTCCTATCATCTCAAACTTCTTCCTGGCATCATATGCTCTCATTAATTTCTCCTGCTTCCACGCATCCTACGCCAAGTCTCCAGGTGGGTCTCTACACAGCAGCACACAAACGAAAAGTTTTAGTAGTAACCACCCACCCAGCGCTACGATTTTTCCTTTTATCCTGAATTTATGTTTGCAGGAACAAAGAATACATTAAAACAGAGCATACTTTTTTTTGTTTGTTTTTGCAGGTTGGAGGCCAGGCTATAAATACTACAACATGTGGCTATCCTTACTGGGAGCACTGCTCTGCTGTGCCGTTATGTTTGTTATCAACTGGTGGGCGGCTCTGCTCACATATGCCATTGAAATCCTCCTCTACGTTTATGTCACAGTCAAGAAGCCAAGTAAGGAAATTAATTGTGCATGCTTGAAAGTGCTCCACATTCGTGATGCCGATATGGTTAAACTAACCAGTTTTTATTTCATCTCCAGACGTGAACTGGGGTTCGTCGACGCAGGCTGTGACATTTGTGAGCGCAGTCAACAACGCCCTTTCGCTGTCTGGCGTGGAAGATCATGTCAAGAACTTCAGGTAAGAATCTGCGTTGCTGCGCTTTGGGATATTTTAAGAAGCCATACACAGGGTGTGACGCTGTAAAACATTCTGTTTTTTTTATAGGCCTCAGATCTTAGTACTGACAGGTTCAGCACGAAGCAGGCCTGCTCTCCTGGACCTGGCTCACTCCTTCACTAAGAACTATGGCCTCTGTCTCACAAGTGAAGTGTTTGTGGTAGGTTATGTTGTGATTTCATTATCGGTGCATAAATACTTTAATTATTTTAAAAAAATATATCAAGCTTTGTACATTGAGCAGATTAATTTAAGAGTACAAACATCCTATGCAATGGATAGTCAAATATCAAGCAGGTATGAGGGAAATGTCAACTGTCGTTTATGGTCAGGCATGTGTTCTGATTTTTTTTTTTAAAAATCAATGTATTTGGGATATCTTACCTTCTAAAACAAACTCTTCCTTATTTTGTGATCTCTTTAGGGTCCAAGATCAGAGGCCCTTGAAGAGATGAATGCAGGAATGGAGAAGAACCAGCAATGGCTTAGGAAGACCAAACGCAAGGCCTTTTACGTGGCTGTGGCTTGTGAGACCTTCAGGGACGGGACTGAGAGTCTGCTGAAGGTCAGTGCCAACACATGTCTCTGATAAAACTGAAACAAAACAAGAACAGTGCGCCTGATTAGAGTGTAACCAGCAAGTTTTGATAAAAAGGCGATTTTGCAGAAGAAGGATTTACTGACCCATTTATTCCTCACAACACTGAGTATCTATTGCTTTGTTATGACTCTGACCAAGACCTATCGCAAGGATCTGGCCCGAACATTATTGCAGGAGGTTGAAGAGGAGGGAGTTAATGAGGAGCAGGGTAACATTCTTATGGCTCAGACTATCACACTCTCAAGATAAGGCCTCTGTTCATTGTCAGGATTGCTTACTTCAAACAGTACGACAGATTAAAAGCTATAATTGATTAACACTGCACTGGATGAGTCCCTGCAGACAAAGTGAGATCTGCTGAGTGATCCGGTCTTAAAATCTGGCAGTAAAACTGCTATAGCCTTAGTCTGGGACATTTTGAAACTTTCTGGGACCTGTTTTTTTGTTGCTTTAGAAAGTTAATGAAGACACCAGGTTTTACAACCTATGGATAACATGGTGCTTCTGTTGTGTCAGTCATCAACTCATTCTGATTTGGGCTTTTATCTTTATGAGTGTTGTCCTTCTCTTTACAGGCTTCTGGCCTTGGCCGTATGAGGCCTAACACATTGATGATGGGCTTCAAGCAAAACTGGAGGACTGCAGGCTCAGAAGCTGTGCAGAGTTATGTGGGAATACTTCAGTAAGTCACGAATACGCCCACACACACATACACAGCTGTTAACGTGGGTAGGTGATCTGTGACTTGAACGGCTGTCCTAATTCTCTTTTGGACAGTGATGCATTCGACTTTGAGTACGGGACACTGCTCCTGAGGATAAACCAGGGACTGGATGTGTCGCACATTGTCGAGGCAGAAGGTCAGTTTGAATGTGAAGGAATTACAATAAAAATATCGAAGAAATGCATGTGTCCATAGCAAAAAGAATAAAAAGTAAATACAATAATTCACTTGAACTCGCTATAAAATTAGCTTCTCGTGTCTGAAACCACCAAAGGATTAATAAAAGTAGCTATCAGGCACTGCAGTGTCGTTGTGTTGACCGCCCACAGTAAATGATTATAATAAAATAACATCGATAAGCCGGGTCAGTTTGTTCTGCAGATTACAGAGTATTTACAATGGCAGACAACAGACAGATAAGATGCTAAAATAACTTCCAGTCTACAGTTGTGCACCTGTAGGAAGCCTATACAATAAAAGGCAAATAAACATCTCACATATTCACAGCAATGGACGTATGATTCTGTCTTTCAGAGGAGATGCTAAAGGCAGCAAAAGCGCAACAGGCACTGGAGGGTGGAATGATGCCAAATGGAGGGAAAGCAAAAGGGCTGTTCAGGAAGTCCAGGAAATCATCTCAGCAAGTCCTCACAACCAGAGGTATCTATCAGATTATTTGTTTGTTAGTGACTCTTAAAAAAAGCTTTCTAAAGCAGCATTAAGGTGGGTATGATCTTTAAGAATGGGGAAGTAGCTTTCACCCTCTCTCATATTTCCACTGAGTCAGAGAATAAAAAAAAAACCATACATTTAACAAATGAAACCGATGACTCACGTCTTTTTTTTTGGAGTTTTCTCCACCCCCATATTGAGTTATAATTGAATCAAACGCTTTGACTAAAGAGGTCTCTGAGGGTGTAATCCAATAATATGGTCCCTTTCGTTCCAGTTTGAAGAGCATCTCTTAAGAGCATCGCTTTAACCCAGACAGCCGAGGGTGCTTGCAGCCTCTTGCTCAATCCGTCTCTGTCTCTGTATCGCTCGCACACACAAACACACGCCTCACCACTGAGCTGCGTCTTGGCAAGACAGCGATGGCCGTTAGTATACAATCTGCATCCCACTCACTGGAACATTAGACCTGAGAGATGGCTGTTCCTGCTGATGTAGAGTCAGCTTTTAATCTTAGTTTGGACTGCTTTCGCCAGCCGACGTAATTCTCCACACTCTGTCAATGAATTATATTCCCTCCTGCTGTTGCTCTCCCTCATCCGGCTCTCAATTTCTCCTATCATTTTTCTCTCCCCCAGTGTCAGTGTGTGGCCCTCCACCCATGCAGGTTGCCAAGATGAATGAGGAGCTGTTGGAGGCCAGTTCTCAGTTCAAGAAGAAAATGCCTAAAGGCACCATTGATGTGTGGTGGCTGTTTGACGATGGAGGTGGGTGCTGGTTCCTCTGGGCCTATAAATTTTAAGAAATGCGTACACAGAGACACATCACATCTTCCTCAGTAATATACAGACAATAAGGAAAACAATGCTAAACAATAAAAAGCAAAAACTGCCAAGCCAAAACCCAAGTTTCATCCATTTGACAACTTTATGGAAATGTTTTCATACTTAGAGATATCCTGTCTGAAAAGTTATCTTGAATATACTTAGTATAGACTTAGACTTAGTCTCTAAAGGCCACACATATAAAAAAAAATATATGTACGACATACTGGATATTTCTAATAATAAAACCAAGTGGATTTTGGGTGATGGTTTTCCAATATATCGATAACAAGTGTTTCCCCTCTCTCAGGTCTTACCCTGCTGCTCCCCTACATCCTCACCACCAGGAAGAAGTGGAAAGACTGTAAATTAAGGATCTTCATTGCAGGGCAACCTGGACGCACTGAGCTGGATAGACAGGAGTGAGTAAACAAATTGATGTTTCAATCGCCACCACTGCTTAATCTGTAGACGATAGATTGGGTACATTAACTGGCAAAACCACGATGTAGAAATTCATGAGCCAACAGCGTCACATTACATTATGGGACGTTTTACTGAGCATTTACTTTCAATGACTGCCTACTTGTATGTGAAATTAACCCACGTGTGACAATTTGACTTGCAGGATGAAGTCTCTTTTGGAGAAATTCAGGATCAACTGCAGCGATATTAATGTGATCGATGACCTCCACATCAGACCCCGAACTGACAGGTAACTGCATGTATTTTCCTCTTAACATATCATAGCATAATAACACATTCAGAGTATATTATTTGTTGAAAAGGTAATGTTTTCCACAGTCAGCTCATGTTTTTACCTGCATTCCTCCAGCTTGAAGCAGTTGGAGGACATGATTGAGCCTTTCCGCCTGCGTGGGGTGACTGACACTATGCAGAAAGAACAACCCTGGAAAATCACTGATGAAGAGTTGAGCAGGTTTGAGGAGAAGGTAAACTCGCTGCCACTTAGTCACTTTGCCATTATACAGCATAGGCTTAATTATCCAGGTATGGAGGTGTTTGGTGTCAAACAACAAAATCTGGTTGCTGTTTTACAGACTAACCTCCAGGTCCGACTGAATGAGCTCCTTCAGGAAAACTCCAAATCAGCCAATCTGATCATTGTGTGAGTATAAACCCGACTGTTGTCTTGATAACATTGAACTACCCAGCTTGATCCAGTGTCAACAAAAACGGTGTCTAACATACTGTATGCCTGTGTTGTTAACCCTCTGCAGGAGCATGCCCATTGCCCGTAAGGAATCTGTCTCTGACTTCCTCTACATGGCCTGGCTGGACACTCTGACAAAGGACCTTCCACCGACTATGCTCATTAGAGGCAACCACAAGAGTGTGCTTACATTCTACTCCTGAGCACCTCACAGGCAACACAGTACTGTAGCTAGAAAGGGATAAGATGGTAATACCAAATATGAACCATGTTCATGAAGCTTGCAATAACACGGATAATACTCAGTCTTCCAGACCATCACCAGCATTTTTATTTAACTCAAGAAACCCTTTCTTTCTAGCTCAGATATTTGGCTTCTAAAGACAACATTTAACTTTTGCACCTAAGGTTCTCTATACATGCTGTCAATGAGGGACAAGACTAGTTTTAAAAATAGAAAATGCATTTCTGACATTGGCTTTGTGAATGTGTCTGAATGGGATTAAGCGGACAAGCACAAAAAGGATTATTTAGAAGTGAGAGGTACGCAGATAATTTTGGGTCCTAACATGGTCAGATCAGTTCAACGAACAGAGACACAGGTAGAGATAAAAAGCTGCTGCCATGGTTACACTGAGTGTGATTGTAAAATACATGTATATAGTAGATGTCTTCATTAGTGGATATTTTTGTGAAGTAAAAACTTTCATAAATGATTAATGGCATTATATTTCTTTTTAAGCCATGGTAATAATGATTTTTTGATATTCACTGAATGTAAAATACACCTCCTTTATACAGTTGTTTGTTTACCTGTTCCACATTATATTGTTTCAATATTTTTAATGTTATTATCACAGTACACTTTTTGTTTAAGTCAAATTAAGGGGAAAAAAAATTATGTAAACCCAATTCTTTAGTATATTTTAACCAACGGTCTGTCTTCTTACTTAAATGTGTAATTGTGATCACATGAAATAAAGAATTAACAAAATATATATAACGTTGAGGTACTTTGTGTAATAGTTGCTTTGGTTTTTATTTAAACTTCTTGCATAGGCCTATTAATGCATTTATATGTATGTGCTCATTTTGACTATAAACAATGAATGTGAATCCCGAGTGGGAATGGTGATTTATTTCCACGGGTGCAGCAATGGATTTAATATTTCAGATCTGACTTAATAATCACAAGTACAGATAGATGATTAAGAAACTGGGGACAAAGTCATCAACTTATCGCTAGATCATCACATAATTACAATGGTGCCCTAAATGATTTTAAGGCACTATTGACCCATATTTAGCTCTGTTATCAGATAATGGCCACGGCATACATGTGGTGTGGTGGGCCAAATTGACAAAAATGTCCAGTCAAAGTCCAGTTAAATTAACAATTAAAAGAACTACAAACCCCAAAATGACAGAAGGCTTGTGTGACTCCCAGGATGCAACTGGAGGACCGAGCATTCGGAGCTAAAATGAGAAGCTGAGAGGAGGCGGAGCTGAGTTAGCAGTTAGCTTCCAGGCGACAATAGTAAATAGTATGACACGCTTGTTGCTAAGGCTAAAGGGACTTCAGCTATGCTCGTCGGTTTTTGATGCTGCTCCTTTCTTGGGAAGAGACATCCGCACTCAAATGATCACTAAAAACAAAGGCAAGCAAGAGATTAAGATGGACAAAGTTGCCATCGGCGATATGCCAAGTACATATTGACGTTAGCTTTGCTAGCCTGTCTAGCATTTTGTAACTGACCGCTGTGATTTTAGTACGTTGCATTATAACCTGTCCGCGTTGACAAATAAGTGTCAGGCTACGTGTTAATGTGATGTATATATAAAGCGGGGCTTATAAGTCCTTCACAGTAGTCTTTCGCTTTAGTAGGCTAATATATTTTTATGCGGACGTTAAGTAATGTTTACAACAGCATCGACTCTCGCGAGAACCGGTTGAGCGACATTCTGTGGGAATGGTTGCCATGGTTACAGGACCTACTGTGGTTTTATTTCTCATTTCGCGTTTAGTTACAGCATTGTAGTGTCTTATATAAGCTATCGCACTTAATTTGACTACATTTTGAGCTGTATAAACGCTGGTCTGTCTCTTGTCCGTTTATATGACGTGTTGTTGAGGAGGGGCTTATTTGACGCAACTTCCAGCGCGGGAAATTCATTGAAACACCCGCCAAGAAACTGGTGCAGCTGCTATCAGTACTGTCTCTTGCTCAGCTCAGCAACTAGTTAGTTTTTTAGTCTGTCTAAATTATTTAGTGTACTTTAATTTTTTTTTTTTGGTTTTTTAACTGGGAACTATTTGCCAACATGCCCGTCCTAGAGGTTACAGACGCTTCTGCAGTTTCTCCATCAAAGAAGGCAAGGATTGAAACAAAGCCTGAAGAGGAAAGACCAGTCCTTAAATTTGCCAAACTTTCTGAGCATGCCACTGCACCTACCAGAGGCTCATCTAAAGCAGCAGGATATGACCTTTACAGGTAAGTAAATTTAAATAATGCTTGGTTGCACTGATGACTTATAGTAAGTCAGTTTATGCAGCTTTTTTGTACCATGACCACTTTGTGTAAAAAATGTAAACCAGCTAACGTAAACCAGCTAACCTCACTTCTCTGTGTTTTTACAGTGCATATGATTACACCATTGCTCCGATGGATAAAGCCATCGTGAAGACAGACATTCAGATAGCAGTTCCACATGGCTGCTATGGGAGAGTGGGTGAGTGTTTGACATGCTGATGCAGCTCTCACATTAATATGTTGCCCTTCCTGTGTTCACAGACTCAGTTTGAGTTAAAGTTAGAGCAGTTGCAGTTAGATACACCAAGCTATAACATTTTTTTTTCCCTCCTCAGCACCAAGATCCGGACTGGCGGCAAAGCACTTCATTGATGTTGGTGGTGAGTCTTTTACCTACCCGATGAAATTACCATGAGCCAGTAGTGATAGCTTGTCATGTAAGCCATTTTAATTAAATATGTTTGTTCTCCCTCAGCTGGAGTTGTAGATGAGGACTACAGAGGAAATGTGGGCATTGTGCTCTTCAACTTCAGCAAGGAACCGTTTGAAGGTGAGTAAGTGGCATTAGTAAGGTGGACCATCGCTCGCATCATGTCATTGTGTGTTGGATACAAATCTAAACTCATAAACCTTTTAGACCTTTCTGTACATACAGCAGGATTAATGAGAATTTAGCATGTCTGATACCGAAACTGCATAAATGCATACATGTCTGATCACAAAGCTGACTAAAAATGATCTTAAAATTAAATGATCTGTTCCTCTAAATGAATGAGTATGAATATAATATTCTGCTTGCTCATTTTTTAAGAGCTTACAGGACTCAAACTAGTCCTAACTAGTAAAATCTAAAGAGCTTTGTGAAACGGTGCATATGTATCCAACAAAGGTTCAAAAAAAGGAGGCAACTGGACTTGTAGAGTTTTTGCATATGTAAATAATTTTTTTTTCTTTTTTCTGTTCCTCCTTTCAGTGAAGAAGGGTGACAGAGTGGCGCAGCTGGTGTGTGAGAGAATCTGCTACCCGGATCTGAAGGAGCAAGAGGTAAATTGCAGTCTCATTATTGTACATAAATATACACTCTGGTGCCAGTTTATTAGGTACGCCTAACTAAAACCGAATGACGCATTCCTGCAGTGAATCCCAACTCCTTAAAACCCCGCAAGTGCAGCCTCCAAAATCAAACATGATCAATTACTAAACATCAGTCTTCCTGAAGGGTCGATTTATTGCTGGACTGCTAGGTTTAAAATGCCTGTAAACATTGTCACACCTTCTGTTGTATTTTACGTCATCAGATTAATATTAATCATTAACTCAAAAACACGTGTGTTTTCTTTCAGACACTCGATGAGACAGAACGTGGTGCTGGAGGTTTTGGATCCACTGGACGCAACTGAAATACTCAGAGTTATGATGTACTGTATTGGCTCAGTGTTGTATATGTCATTATAGAGCAAATAAACTTAATATTTTGTACTTTGCTGAGTCTGGTGCTTTTAGTGAGAGTGACGCTAACATGTTTTTAGTAACTGCTTGACTTCTGTATGATCAAATGATGACCTTCCACAAACGCCCACACGGGGGCAGTGCAGGACAAAAATCTCATCATGGTCTAAAACTCAACTCCATAACTGATTCCACTAGTATAATGTCATAACTGAAACATTCAGAGATCATGTTGCACTGCAGAAGAGTCCTCTATCGTGAAGCCAGCAGCAGCAGCAGCCTGTTGAACTTGATTACGATAGCAATTCAATCTGGATAAAGGGGAAACCACAGCAGCGAGTACATGTACACCAAAAATATGTTTTATTGTGAATTTACAACTAAACCCTCACTGATGTGAACAGAGAACACAGACTGGTGTCAGGCTGGTCCGTGGCAATGCAGCACTGATTTTACTTGTGAGAGGATGTGTGGCCACGAAGACCTCAGTGCATAATCATGAAGGCCCAGGTTTGGCATCATCAATGTGTTTTCGTGTGTGCAGGTGTGTGTGTATGTATACACAGTTTACAAAGGAAGTAGTTGGTCATTATAAGCACCATTATGACACCCTCTATTCCAGGGGCTTCCTCTAGTTTACAAATGCTTCATAGATTAAAAAGTGGCATTGATTATTACAGTATAAACACAATTTACATGTAGTATAGAGGAGAGCAGACAGGCTATGAAGCTAGCTGTTACGGTTGCAAAGACATGAAATCTTCAGAATGGCTGATGGGATTGTATCTGGTTGACTACGGAGTTTTGTATAGTAGTGCAGTGCATTCAGAAGTCTACGTGGAAGTGTTGCTAGCACCAGTAAATATGAATTATTCTAGTCAGTAGGAAAGATGGAAAAGCATAGTTTAAATATGCAGTAGGAGTCATTCAAGCTCAGACATGGCTAAATCTCAATAGTCCATTGTAGGTTCCTTTCCTCTCCTAATTATTCTCAAACTTTATCATCTTCACTCCATTAAATTAAAATCGGGGGAAGGAGTAAAATGTCAACTTCCATGTATCTGGGTTTGTTCAGTCATTTACCTGAGGGGAGGAAATGAATTTATTTCAGACTATTGGGACTTGCCTCTTTTTTCCTTCCACCTAAGCTAAGTTCTTTTAAAAAAAAAAACTCAGCTTTTAGAGCTTTCTGCAGTCCACATGCCCTTCAAAGTGGCATCAGATTCCACATATCATTATACAACATTAAACCCTACAATTAAAAACCCTATTCACACCTTCAATAGTGCTTTGAGTGCAGCTGGAGTTGTGTTGCCGGGCAACATGCGTTTCATTTGACTGAAATCTTCCATACTGCCACGTTCAGCTGGTATTCTCCGCAGAAATTGTATCTATGATATGCAGAATCATCTTTGGTAATCAAATGACCCGGTCCCTTACCCCCCCAAACCCCTTCTTGTCTCTTTGGTGGTGAGCCGTTCTCCCTGTTGGAGCAAGTAGAAGTTCCCTCTAACTACTGACCCAGAGTCAGAAATGTTTGGCCTTTCTGGAGAGTGTGAGCCTGACACTGGATCAGCAGCCACTGGCAACATCTGCCTCTCTCAGTCTTGTGATGGTTAATGGAGGATGATCTGCACCCTCATCTTCAGTATGTCTCCCAGCTGTCCTGTGAGGTAGTCTTTATCATGTTGGTCCTCCAGCTCAGCCAGCTCCTTCTTCCTGTAGAGGGGCATACTACTAATCTGAAGGTAGTACGCCCCTGGCACCAGGGCCTTCTTCTTGCTCAAATGCAGGTAGCTGATCCCTTCCCTCTGGTTGATTTTGAAATAGCCTTCCTCGTTTCCGTAGTCAATGCTGTAGCGTACGTGGTCGCTGAGCGTGGATAAGGCCGGGGTGAAGACGAGGATTTGGTCACGGTTACTCAGGTCACTGATGTTCAGGTGGAACCGGAGAGTGTCCTCAATGTCCAAACTGGCCAGGCTGATCATCTCATTCTCAGTCAGCTGCAGAAAGGAAATGTGGTCAAACTTGATGTAAAGTAAATAGAAGACATGTAAAATGACACGGTGTGGTAATAGTACATGACAGCTATGTTGACCACCTTTCAATTTTAGAACAGAAACTGAACAACACAAGATGACTGGAACTGAATAATAAAACCTTAGGTTACTCATGCAACTTCCTGGAAGTTCCTTACAGAGCTAACCAAATTAGTGTCCTACAGGGTGGAGACCCTCCCACTATGAAAAGGACTTAAAGCTGTGTTGCCACTCATTCAAAATGAGTCAAAAGGAAAGGCCGTCCCCTCAGCGTGGAAAGCAAGGAGGGTGGTCTGGTGAGACATCCACTCGTGCTACTCAGAGGTGTGTCTCACAGTGGGATACATTGACCAACTTCTGGTGAGGTCACACTGTAGGAGTTTCCAATGTGACGCACAAACAAATTCTATTACACACCTATCAGCCACAATATTATGAGCACTGACAGGAGAAGCAAATAATACTGACCATCTTGTGACAATTCAGTGTTCTGCTGGGAAACCTTTGGACCTGGCATTAGTGTGGATGTTACTTAGACATGTACAACCCCCACCCCATAGCAATGACACTCCTTAATGGCAGCAGCCATCCCCAGCAGGATGCAGCCTGACACAGACACACACATAAAAACACTCAAGGTGTTGACCTGGCCTCCAAATTCACTACATCCCAAACTTTGCAAGTATCTGTGGGATGATCCACAGAGGCCCCTCCCCTCAACCCATAGGACCCAAACTCCCCCACTAACAACATCCTGTTGCCAGACTCCATAGATCACCCTCAGAAGGTCAGATTAGTCATAATGTTTTGTCTGATCAGTGTATACAGATTACCTGCAGGTTATCCACAGGATCCCCTTGAGTTGAGTTGGTGCTGCGGCGTTTGCGTCCCTTCTTGGGATAGCCGTTGATCTTACATTCATAGCAGGCCTCAGGTGAGAGTGAATTATCATCCTCCTCACCTCCTTGTCCTCCTGGGACACCACTTGTAAAGCCCATGCCTGTGACACAGTGTCTACAACGACAACAACAAAACTGTCACTCAATCAGAAATACCCACGGCAGCTTTCACACACACTCGCTCACATACCCTTGTCCTGCACGGAAGTATCCGGGCGGACATCCACAGAGGTAGCCCCCGTCTGTGTTTGAACAACCAAACTTGCAGGGGGTCTGGCTGGTGGAGCACTCATTGACGTCCGCGCATCCTCCGCTGGTCTGCTCGTAGTTGAAGCCAGTGGGGCAGAGGCAGCGGAAACTCCCAAGGGTGTTGTGGCATGACGCTCCCCCGCAGATCTGGCTGTTCAGACACTCGTTCTCATCTGGGTCACGGGAAGTGGATGGGAAGTAAACAAACTAGGGGTCATTCTGGTTAAAGGACACAAACAATACTGGGAAAGGCTGCCATGAATGTTGCTCCTATGGGAATAGACTCTAATAACTAAATATAGAGGTTTAACCAACTAATCTTATTATTTTGGTACACAGAAGGAAACAAATAACACAATTACTCTTTCAATGCCTGAGCTACTTCTAAGTATTTTATGGACTCTGAGATTTTTGGTGTTGCAACGTGTTGTTATCTTGATTTGATATTTGTTCCTACTTTATTCAATTTAATCATTACTGATAAAAAGAACAGTATTACTCACCAACACACTGGTTCCACTGGTAGTGCTGCAGGTAGCCTTGGGGACAGCTGCATCTGTATCCACCCACTAAATTCTGACATCCATGCTGACACCTGTGGTTACCATCACACTCGTCCATATCTGTCAAGGACAAACGCACGACAGAGCACTGTTACAAGTCTTCTTTCTGTAAATAAGCTGATACCGAAGCTGATTTCAACCGTCCTCAGACCTTCACAGTTTTGTCCGTTGGGATCCAGTGAGAATCCCCGCTGGCACTCGCAACTGAAGCTTCCTGCAGTGTTCTGACAGACACCATTGGATCCGCACAGATTGGGGTCTGTTGCACATTCATTGTTGTCTACAGAGAGATGAGGGAAGGTTCAGACATGGGTACAACTGTGTTGATTCGCTTTAAAATCCATGCAGAGTTTACATTTGTTTAAAAAAATAGGTCCCCATGAGTTATTGGTACAAACAATCTCACAGTCTGCTGCGGGGTTGGATTAAAAGCCTAGTGATCTTATATCTTATATAAGACCAGACGAGGTAATGTCAAACACAGGACAATGAAAGTTCACTCTTGACACTGAGAATAATAAGTAAAAGGAAAATTTAATAAGTGATGCAATATGAACACAGTCGTGTTGTTCGAGCTGTTAAGCAACTAAAATCAAAACGAGAATATCTCGTTATCTCTGTACTGCAGCTGTTAGCCGTGCAATCCTGTCTGGATCTTTTCACAGATCATTTCTTTGTTTTAAAGGTGCTCTAATACATTCCCTGCTTAGATCTCCATTTGGCGAAACGGTCAACATATGGGAAAAAGTGTTCAAAGCGCAGAGGGAGTAGCTACTGTCCCAAAACACTACCAGGCAATCCAAGTATGGATCTCAAACAGGCATCGCTTTGAAGGAGAATCCAACAAACAGACTCATGTCACATGTATGTTTCTCCAACCTCATTACTTGTAAATTAATAACAAATTTCCAAATCCACAGTAAATTCCCTTAGCCAACGCTGAGGGTTCCCTGTCTTTAGTTTGGCGTGAGGTTATGGGAGCCACTTTATGGTCTGGAAAAAAGCTTGTGGTAGTCATGGCGATCCACTGCAATGTTCCATAACAAAGCGCCGCTAAGCTGCCATGACTACAAACCAGGCTAATAAGATCAGAGCGATATCAGGCGGAGTCCATTAACACTAAATGAGTATGTAAAGGTTAGACGAGAGGGTCCTTCAGGGGTCTGTTAGGAGCCGGGCTGGAATAAGAGGCCACAAAGTGAAAGAACAAACTGTGTTTGCATTGGGCACAGGGTGAAACATGTAGTGAGCCCTGTTCATCCATGTGTGTATTTACCAATGCAGGCCGTGTGATGCTGGGTGAAGCCAGGAGGACATTTGCAGGTGAAGCCACCGATGGTGTTAACACACAAGAACTGACAGTTATGCTGTTTGGTCGAACACTCATCCAGATCTGAAACAAAATGCACACCATAAAAAGAGTTAAAACTGCTAACTGTTTTTTAAAGTGCTTTTAAAATACGGTGGAGCTGACAGACTACTGTATGGGGGCTGCTCTTTTCTGAGTCAAATTCCAGTCCTTCTACAGTCACTGACCTACAAATGAACTGCAAATGAACCAGACACCGGAAGCACAGAGAGTTACGGAAGAGGGGGGCACTACAGCTACGATAAATAAAGATGAAAAAGGCCTGAAACAAGTGAACACTATGACCACGCTTCTTTAAACTTCTAAACAAGCCTGATAAACAGAGACCCAGACGGATGAACTGCGTCAGAGCCCCCGGACGCATGGTACACGTCTTCAAACTGAGCGTCTCGGGACGGTGAGCAGAACACTGGCAGAGGGCCCGGGCCACTCAATACTACAGCAGCTGGAACCTGAAATCTAACTCCAGCAATGAGAGCGTGTCACTGAACTCAGCGGATCTTGGAAGCACTGGACTTAATGTGGGCTACTCTTGAATATTTAGAGGTTCTGTTTAGCATTTTGTGCGTGCATGTCACCTCTGCAGCTCTTTCCGTCTTCCTGCAGGATGTATCCTCGAGGGCAGGAACAGATGTAGGCTCCTTCTGTGTTCTTGCAGATGAAGTTACACGGCTTCGGTGCCTGTATGCACTCATCCACATCTAGAGGGAGAAGGTGAGAGAGAAAAAGTGAAAGACGGAGGGAGTTTTTGAGTCTGTGGCCAGAAATTCCATAAGGGGAGATGATGAGACGGACAGACCCGGGCTGCATTTTTTCAGAGGACTGTGTGGGCAGTCCACACACATAGTTTCAGCTCTTTACTAGACAGCAGGAATGAAAACTTGAGGTAGGTAGTCAATAAAGCGTAAATACTGGAGGTGAATTTAAGCCTTACCCACACACAGTGTGCCGGTGATGTCAGTGGTGTAACCAGTTTTGCAGACACAGTGATAGGAGCCCAGTGTGTTGACGCACTGACCGTTCTTGCACAAGTTCCCCATCACACGACACTCATCAATATCTGGACAAAAATGATAGTCACGCATACATCTGAATTAGTAGTCAGTGGATCTCATCTTCATTCAGACAATAACTTTTGATTTGACCTTGATTTTAACATGGAACAAATCCATTTGTTTTCACTAGCGTACCTGACATTTTGTTAAGCACTGAGTGTGTCGAGTACAGTATTAAATTACAGATCTCAACCAGCAAAATATAAATCAGTGCTTTGCAAGAGGTTTCAACACGGCCAACATTAAACATTTGTAAATTAATAGAACCATATCAATGGTTTCTTGTGAACACAGAAATACTGACATAATTACAAAGTACAACAATGGATGCTCTGTTAGACTGGAGTTCATCTGGAGGAGTACACTTATTCTAGTACAAACAGAAAATTAATACAGATAATCCGTCCCTGTAAAAAAAATAAAAATATATACAGCTTAATATAACCTGTTAGTGCATCTTATAAATGCAAGGGGGTTCAGTGCAGGGACAGGCTGAAACTAATATGTAAAGATGGGTCAACTTTTAAATTAAATTTTTATAATTTAAGTTCAGGAACAAGAGGACACCTTACATAATTCTATTTCCTGCAATTACCTATAAAGGTGAGTCTAACCCCTCTCTCTCTGTCTCAACTCTTAACGCCCTATAACCCAGCTCACTCTTTTCTTTGTTTCAGCTTTCATTACAGGAACCTCGGGGACAGTGAGTCAAAACTTCCCGAGACGTGCCACCCAGCATCAAGCTCCATGGTTTCCTCTGCACCTGAAGACTCAACCTCTCTCATCCCTCCGCTTTACATCAGTGTTTGTGAATTTGCCTTTCTTTTTTAATGTTTACTTGTCTTCTGGGTTCAATCTGCTTATATAACTAAAGATCCAAATCAACACAGACATTAGTACATCAGTAAATTAAACCTGTGAACATATTAAACCACACTCCCGTTAGCTTTGTAAATGAGGAACACTCACTTTTAAGCACCGAATGTTGTCAAAGACAGATCCACACTACTTAATTGGATCTTTTCAGCCGTGGAGGTTTGAATTATTCTCAATGACAATCCATTTAAACTGAGTACTATACCTCTGCCGTTCGTGGTGTACCCAGGTCCCAGAGGACACATCCTCTTGTACTGGGTGGTCCCTGGCAGCGGGCAGAGCTCACAGTTGGTGCCCCATCCTCTGCCGCCGTCACAGCAACACTCAGACTTGGTCACCAAGTTCCTATTGCTAGAAGTCATCTGGCACAGAGTGGTCA